>NC_134707.1:7349344-8549344 GCF_043290135.1 Rhipicephalus microplus
AAAAGTTGTTAATTATTTTTAATTATGGCCTTGAGCTTAGTTATTTATATTAAATCTAGACGTTTAAGATAATTCAAGGGTTACGCGTTATTTACAGATCACATAAGTTAGAGGTATATCGATTTATTCGTCATCCAATTTCAAGGGCGTAATCGAAGTTGGCTATGAAGGCACACGTGATATATTATAAATATTGAGTGAAGCTTTTCTTGCGTTGCTCTGACATGACGTTATCAACAACACCTAATTTGTTTTGCCATCTCGGTAAATCGGTTCCTTCAAAATAGGGTCCTTCAAACTAGCCTATGTGGGCACGTACGTCGACTACGCCCACATTATGGCTCATAAAGCTTACAAAACGTTCGAAATACTTGTTGCATATTGGGCGCTTTCAGTTTCTTACCTTGGTTGCTGTGCAGTGCATAAAGTCCAGTGCGTGTGTGAACGTGTATCTAATTGACCTATACGTATTGCAATAACCGTCATCGAAGCAGTGCTGTCGAACAACTGGATATTGACACTTTACCATGCATTCTGCCATACGGTCTGAATTCTGAAAATAATAAACAAAAATATAGTGAGCTCTAAGATGTGCCTTGCAGAACGATGATGGAGTGGGGAACAGATTCACGTAGAAAAGTAAGAAGTGAGCACATTAGACTTTATGTATTGAACCTGAGTGCACAAAGGTGAGGCAAGTTGCACAGGCTGCAGAAAAGGACCCAAAAATGTTTCGTGTGTTAAGATGGCCACAAAATGAAAGAAAGCGGAACGAAGTTATATCGTAGTTTCGGCCAAAAAGAGGCGAAGGGTAATGCGCGCAGCAATTCAATATTGATTATAAAGAAAAAAATAGGCGAGGGAAATACACTATAAAATAAAGTGAAACCTAATATCAGTTTGCTGATATTGAAAACGTCTTTCTAAGCATTTTAGACTCACTGCTTGAAGTAGGGTATAGTAAATAACCCACGATGTCTACTATAGCGCAAATCAAGTGCCCGACTCGCACATTAAGAGCGTGGTAAAGCTCGCTAGCTCTTGTCTAATGCTGGTTAAAAGTGGACCAACTAATGTCTAATGCTATGGTGCAGTGCTGGCTTTCTGTTGTTATAACAATGACATTTCCTTCAATGAATTTCTGTCGCGAAATGACACTCTCTGTATTTAGTTTTTTTTATTTCCAACAAGTATTTAGTATAGCATAAGCACCTCTGAAGCATACAACAGGAAAACTTTTTTTCTTTTTTATTCAAGCGTAAGGTGTTAGTTGGGCAATACAGTGCCACCAGTTTCACTTAAACTTCTAGAAAAATAATTTTCAAAGCAGTAAAAATATCTGCTAGTAAAAGTGACAATTTTGTTGTCACGAATTTCAGTTGCATGAGCTCAGAAACGACAGAACCGCTATATCTAAATAAACACAACGTCTAGGCACTCGCATTTCTCAGAAAACGACGAAAGCTTCACTCACCATGTCAGCGGTAACGTTTCGTTGGTTCGGAAAAACACTTTTGCAGAATTCGTTTGGTGCTACGGACATACCGGGATACTTTCCCGGTGCCGTGTGCCCAGTGTTGCCTATGCTCACTCTCCAACAAACTTCTCCTCGCAATCTGTAGAGCATACAAACACGACTGTTATTGCTTTGTATTTTGGCGGCAACGATATTAAAGAAAGTACATGCGCATCTGGTGCGTCATCATCTTTGCTGCCTGTTTTAGTCCACTGTATAGGACGAAGGCCTCATGCCAGTGATCTACAGTTCACTCTAACCTGCGCGAGTTGATTACATTTTGTGCCTGATAGCTTCGAGACTCCCATTTAATTCTCTTCTTTTTCCAACAGTGTTTTTCATTGCCTGGTAACCAACGTGGCGCTCTTACGGTCCGCCAATTGTGTTCCCTATACGCATCACGTGGTCAGCTGAGGGCGACAGTTATAGCGCGGAAACAGAACGACGACAAAGAGACAAGAAGGACACGAAGGACACTTGTTTCTATGTCGTCGTTCTGTTCCTGCGCTATAACTATCATCATGTCATGCCAACTAGCAGCCCAAGCTGCCACACATCTAGGTCAGCTCAGGTTCGTTTATTTCGCTTGTTGTCAACTAGGACATCCGATGCCCCTGTTTTTATGTTTCCTGATCCAATATGCCGTGCTCCGATTTCTCTACTTTTCTCTTATCATTTTTCTTTCCTTTGCACACTGAATGGTATTCAACCTTTTCTGTAGTTACCTTGTTATACACCAGGTTTCAACCCCGTAGTTAGAAAGCACTGTATGCTGCTCATGCAAACAAACAAACAAACAAACAAACAAAACTTGTAAAACAAGATATGAAGCGTGAGAACTTGGGCAAGTCTGTAGGACATAACTGATTGTACCTTGAAGTAATTTGAGCGTAAGTACGGAAGCGAAAAAACAAAGGTAGAAAAGAGATGACATCGCTGACATTGTTTCGCAGTGATAGTTAACTGCACCCTTCTACGCATGCCCGTTCTCTTCTTTTTTCACCTATATATGCAACACCGCTCCATCAAAGTCAGCGCTTTTTTCTATCCTTGTATTTTCGCTTCCGTAGTTACGCTGTAACTACTTCTAGGCTGCGCTGTTCGTACATTCAGTTCTAACACAAGCAAGCAACAGGCCTGTACATGACATGCAGCACCTTCGTAATCAAAGTCTCTTAGGCTGCCAATTGAAAGTATACATTTGCGAGGTTTCTATACTGCACCGTGAATCGTCATCAATTTTGCGAAGCAAAAAGATTACGGTTTACGGTCATTACCCATATGCAAGTGACAGATGACGGTCACTACCCTTATGCAAGTAAATACGGGCATCTAATATAGTTGCTCACTTTCTTGATTCTATGGCGGAGGATTATTTGGATGAATAATTATGGTTGTGCCCTTTGTACTGGGCGGGAATCTTTAAACTACATTCGTCACATAATTTACATCGTGGGACACCATACTCAGAGCTGTGTGTGAGTGAATCCTGGTAAGGAATCTATTGGTGAGCTTGAGTCGGAGTGAGTCAAGGCTGAGAAAACATTCGGCAGATCCCACGTACCCGGGAATCGACATTACGCGAAGCATGCTGACGGAAGGTGACCGTGGTGCAATTTTTTTAATTGAGCGACATGTCATAAAACGACGTTAAGTATATGTACAAATGTTTCACGCACAGCCCCGCCGCGGTGGTCTAGTGGCTAAGGTACTCGGCTGCTGACCCGCAGGTCGCGGGTTCGATTCCCGGCTGCGGCGGCTGCATTTATGATGAAGGCGGAAATGTTGTAGGCCCGTGTACTCAGATTTGGGTGCACGTTAAAGAACCTCAGGTGGTCAAAATTTTCGGAGCCCTCCACAACGGCGTCTCTCATAATCAAATGGTGGTTTTGGGACGTTAAACCGCACAAATCAATCAATCAAATGTTTCACGCACATACATATGTTGAAAAGTTGCAAATGTTTATATAACCAGTTGTTTGCACTTGCGCAACGATTCCAACTGAAACATGCGTATTAGCAACACCAGAAACTGATATGAAGCGCTGATGCTCGCGAAGATGCTGGCCCCACAATGCTACATAAATTAATTTTGGTGCATGGCAACTAACCGCACTTGACGTTAACAAGACTGTATCAAAGGAGTACATATGTAATGTTTATAAAATTGGGTAGGCAGCACTGCAATCACTATTGACGTTTCAAAAAGATTAGCGTCTATTTGAAAAATAGTTCCAGGACCTGGCTGTGGTCAAATGCTTCATTGCCACGAAGAATGCTTGGGTTTGATTCCAGCTGGGACCCTGGCATTTATCCTTTGCATTCGTCTGATAGACGCTATTGATGTCGGGTATTTCTTAACGCTCACGCGTTAAAATTACTCATGTGTGTTCTCGTCGTTCCTTGGTATAGTTACGAAGTGTCAATCACCTGTGGCACATACCGGCATACCAGTGGCACATACCCGCACGTGGGTATGTGCCACTGTCGGGCGGGAAGTGTTTGATGACGTACGCGACACGATTGTGACATTATTCATGTCTTGACCAGCGTGCCATATTCGCCAAACCGTCTTACCCTCCCATGCTAACATTAGTTGACGCCAAAGTAAGCGGGTGACGATTTACGAGACTGGATTGTGACATTATTCGTGTGTTGACCGGCGCGTCATATCCGTTAAACTTCCTTATCCTCACATTCTAATTTTAGTTCCCGCCAAATTAAGGGGGTGACCACGAGAGCAACCAAACGTAAGCGACTAGAAGATAGATAGATAGATAGATAGATAGATAGATAGATAGATAGATAGATAGATAGATAGATAGATAGATAGATAGATAGATAGATAGATAGATAGATAGATAGATAGATAGATACGCTCAAAGTCGCCGAAGTTTGCTAAGACTCGCTAAATAGTTTAAACCATTTAGTGAGTCTGACTCCGAGTGAGTCCTGAAGAGAAAAAGTTTAGTGAATCTGAGCTTGAGTGAGTCCGATTTAGAAAAAATTTGGTGAATTTGAGTTCGAGTGAGTCCCAAGGGCAAAATATATTTCATGAGTAAGTCTGAGTGAGTTCTACAGTTTCTGCCGGCCCATGCCTGAAGCGATTTGGCGTGCTCTGAAGGCACGCCGATTTGGCTAGAAAGGCTTGATTATGCAGTGTATACGAGAAGGAAATCGAAAGTGCCTCACACTACAAGATGCTGAATTTGCTTCAGACTGCACCATGAAAAACGATGGTGTTTCGCTCCTCCATCGACGTAGCTCATGATGTGACCTTCACTCCAGAGACATTTCAAGGATCCTGGGTCTCCTGGAATCGATGGCTTTGGGCTACTTTGATCGTGAGAAGCGCCGAGCCTTGAAAGAAGGTTTTGGGAATTTCGTTAGATTTCTCAATGGTGAAAACGCGCCACTATCGAAGGAAATGTGAAAGAATACGTATTGAGAAGTTGCTCAATAATACCGCTATAATGTTATGTACATTTAATGCTTCTCTTTACCTTTTAGACATGAAAGTATTAACGCTTTCACGAATTCACAAATGCTCACACGCACACATTAGAAGACCTATACAATCAGCTAAATTCAAGGTGAGAGGACTCATATATAGACTATCAGCGGAACGTAAATGCAATTCCGTGACATCGCTAACCGGTAAAGCTGGGTATAAAGGTTCATGAAGAGCTCTAAAGCGCTTGTTGCAGAAACTTACACGTGACCACCCTCGTGGGTGAGCGTGTGCATTCCGCTGTAAGTACCAGCGACGTCTTCACCGAGGGCAACGAAGAACTTGGTGCACAAGCCGCCTACATAGCCTAGTCCTGCGAAAAAGAAGTTGGTTTGAAAAAAAAAATTCCTTCAACATGTAACTTATTTCAGGGCTGCACATCGTGAATTGTTGTTTAACTTATTGGGAAATATGAGTGCAAGCAGATGGTTCCACCCTCCTTCTCCTCCTCTACAGCTACTATACTATACTTCAACTACTACTGCTAGTACTAGTACTGTATAGTACTACTATACTACTTCTTTCACTACTATACTACTTCTTTCACTACTCCTGTGGTGTGGGCCAGTATATCTTGCCTAGCCAAATAAGAAATACGCAAAGTCAGTGAGACCATTTTGCAAGCCAAGGAATCGCAAGTAAAAAATAAAGCAAAAGAAAGAAAGCAAGGTGACTTCGTGCTAGTGTTGCAAACAAAGCCTGAAAGAGATGTGGAGATGGGCAACCATCTCTATTTTCTCTTTAATTTTATTTTTCTCTTTCTGTTTCCAGTTTTTCCTGTGCTTTTTTATTTTTTAAGTTTTTTTCTTTTTAATCATACTCATATTTTTTTCTTTTTTATATATTTTTTTCTCGCTTTTTGATCTTTTTTCTCTTTCCTCTATGTCTCAGTCTTGTTTCGTTTTCACTCTACCTCCAGCTAGTTCATTCTATTTTTTTGGAAGGCACTAGTTCTTTCTTTGTATTTTTTTAGGGCATTGGGTTCGGGCTAGTTGGTACTGATCCGTTACTTATGTAAACGCTGAAGGCACGTACGTAAGACGAGCGAAGGACACAGGGCAAGCGCTTGGACTCTGTCTTGGTCTCTCTTTCTCTTTCTTCTTTTTTTCCCTCCGTCCTCCTTTTCCTTTTTTCTCGTCACCGACCTCATTTTCGTCCACAGTGTGCCGTATAAGGCTATGCTAGGCTCTGTCAGCGTGCCTGGATCGTTAAGTGGTACGGCACTCCCCTCCGGATAACGGCTACGTGGATTCAAAGCCCACGTCGTCAAAAACGTTTTTGCCAAAATCTTTCTTTTCTCTCTCTCTCTCTCTCTCTCTTAATTTATTTACTCTTCTTTCTTCCTCTTTCTCTATATCTGCCCTCGTTTGCTCACCCATAAAAGTTATAGAGTCCCTCGCCGGACAAGTCGACGCACGTGTTCTGGGAGAGAAACAGAAGAGGAGGACGCAGAGATAGCGTGTCACGGCACTTGAGGATGATAGTTTTCTATCGACGACCAATGGCATAACGAAAGCCCTAACTACGCTCTAATAACAACTAATAACAGAAATAATAATAATACACGGGGTTTTACGTGCCATAACTGCGATGTGATTGTGCGGCATGTCGTTGTGGAGAGCTCGGGAAATTCCGGCCATCAGTTTTGTTTAACATGCACCCACATCACCCTGTACCGCTGTACATGTCAAGAAGATAGTATAAATGGGAGAGTTGAGTGACAGTTTAGAAGCCCCACCACACAAAAAATAAATAAACAAGACATTCTGGGAATTGTTCAATGAGCAGATGTACGATTTCGGAGGAGGTTCGCAACAGAATCGAAAGTTGAGCTAGTTGGATATGCATGGTATAACTGTCAGTTCAAGCGCACGAATAAACAGAAAGGAAGAAAGGACAAGCGCTTAAAGACAAGCGCTTAAAGACGCTAGAAGCGTCTTTAAGCGCCTCTTGTGTCGCCTCAATCTGTATCAGACCGCTGCAGCCGGGGTCGAACCCTCGACGTTTGGGCCAGCATTCGAGCGTCGTAAGCACTGTATCACCGAAATGAACATGGCACCAAGTGAATCATTAGAATTAAATCCGCATTGCATACAATTATGGCGGAACTGTTATAAAGCTGTTTTATGGGAAAAGTTAATGAAGACCAACAGATATTGAAGCCTAGGAAGGTGTATACGCGCGTTGCGCTGTTTTAAGTGTATTGCTGTAATTGCTATTTCAGCAGGTATACCTTGGACGAAAACACTACTTGCCGCCGGCAGATACCAAACCTACAACCTACAGATACCGGACAATTTTCGATAAATTCGGTAAATGCCATTAGTTTACCGCTTCCAGCAGTTTGCTCTGTCACCAGTTTTCTGTTAGATAGGCTTACCTAACACATTCATGTTCTTTTTGCCGTCTTTCTCTAGGGCGTATGCATCAAACCTGTGAAGAATGAATAATGCTGAAATTAGCGTACGCAGCCAAAAAGCTTGGTTAAAAAAAAGAAGCGACAAAACAAAATGAAGCAACACACCTGTATGATGAAGCAAATGTGGGACTATATATATATATATATATATATATATATATATATATATATATATATATATATATATATATAATTATGTATATATATATATATATATGTATATATATATTAACTCTCGGTTATACACGCCACTTCTTCATTTAAATGACGAAGTGACGTGTGATGCGTCACTGAAGTGCGTGATGAAATATCATCACGCATCTCAGTGACAATAATAACACTAATAAATCTTGCATAGACAAAATATTTGAGATTGATTGATTAATATGCGGGGTTTAACGTCCCAAAACCACCATATGATTATGAGGGACACCGTAGTGGAGGGCTCCGGAAATATTGACCACCTGGGGTTCTTTACGTGCACCCAAATCTGAGCGCAATGGCCTAGGGCATTTTTGCCTCCATCGAAAATGCAGCCGCCGCAGCTGGGATTTGATCCCGCGACCTGCGGGTCAGCAGCCTAGTACCTTAGCCGCTAGACACCATACCTGATGCTACAAACGTTCATAGAGTGCTACGCTTGCATTCTGGGAGTAAGAAGAGATAGATACGTTTCACGCCAAACCACAACACCGCATCACATAGCAAGGATGATTTTACCGATGATATTGGTTCATATTTATTTCATTCGCCCCCTTTTTGTTTTTGTAGTCCTCGAAACGTAGCGCGAAATGACCTTGCTGCCCCATGGCTCAGTTTCTTTTGGCGTTTGCGATTTACGTGTGCGAATAAATATTCGTTACAATATCTACAATACAGGGATTGGGAACATATAAACAGCCTCATTAAACATAAGTGTAATGTAACGAGGTGATTGATGGTTTCCATTAAGCTTGTGCAAAATAAATAGACGGGCCCTCGAAAAATTTTCTTTCTTCATTTATTTTGAAACAGGCCAATTCACTGTACTAGTCCTTATTTATTTATTTATTTATTTATTTATTTATTTATTTATTTATTTATTTATAAGTACCTCACAGGCCTCTTCGAGGCCTGTGAGGTACTTAGGCGATACAAAATAAGACCAAATTGAGTTAACATCAAGAACAAAGGGAGTACACAGAAGTACGAACAATGTAGAATAACATAAAAAAACAACGGTAAGCGCAGAAAAATTATTCGCAGTACAAAACTGGTCATACGTATGTCGCGTGAATATGCAAGTTTGAAGCAAAAAAGGAAAGCAGTGTCTCTGCTGTAGTGGCGTTCCCGATACGTACAGGGAACTCAGGAGTACGGCCAGGCCACGTGGCATGTTTTGTACTGCAGGTTATTTTGCAATAAAAGCATTAGTTGTGGCGGCTTTCAACAGCGAAAATGAGTACGAAACAGCGTACTTACCCAGTCATCAGAAACACAAAGTCGGGATGGCCGTATTCGTATATTTTGGCATAGACGTACAATCGAAACGCCTCCAGAGTAGACTGACTTTCCAACTCTTTGCCGGTACCGTTCCTGTAAGTGCTAAACTGAAGAGAAGATGTATGCGACCGAGGTTGGTAAGAGTTCTCAGGAACGCATTACGTATCATCCGAGGAAGATTATTACTTACGTGGTCTCTCTCAAATCCGATGAGAAGAAATTTCACCCTTGGGCCACTTGTGTCCGCATACCTCATGTTAACCTGCAGAAGGGACACGTTTTAGTGCATAAGTCATATCAAGAGATGAACTGCTAACCCATAGTTCAGACTAACTTTATTGTGATTATTTATACATAGCATCACGTGCGATTTGTGCATCTTTGTCAAACTGCACAGTGCTACCTACTTAAATGAGCTAAACAGGGCCATCCATGTAAGCATCGAGTAGAATATTAAACGTGTGAGAAGCTTCGACGTGTCCACCTCGCGTTGATTTCCGTTTCTATTCGTATTAAAAGCTATGAAGAACAGTATTTGTTAACAGGGATGCTTTTAGAGGCAACGTTTTCCGGCTGGGTCGACTAAAATATTTGTTATAGAAAGGCGGTCGTCAAATATCGATTGAAATTAATATACTTTTAAATTTGTGCGGGAGCTATTCAACCAAACGTTTTCTACATTTTGGTACCGGTAAAACACACGGGACATGCTAGGGTTGCATTTGTTGCGTGCTAACTCTAAAATTAAAAAAGCGAATAAAAAGCAGTGCATCACAAGTGCATCTACTGTGACAAGTACTGCTTGTCAAGTGCAAGCATGAATTATCTTTATTTACAGAAGTATGTTAAAATTTGGGTAAATATTTTTTCTGTACATAGAGATATCAATCTTATCAGCTACATAATGGCGAGTCATGCTTATTCAAGGCCAGTTAACTATTCTGAATACGTGACTTTTTCGTTCAGAAACCCGATCATTTGCTCAACACCAACGATATGCAAGAATCACATGAGCTTAATTTTTAATGGTTGTCACGTTTTGATACGAGGCATAACCAATATTTATGCTTTGAACCACTTCATTCCGGATTGGTAACTGATGACAAAGTTTGTTCTGCGGAGCTCTTCTAGGCCTGGGCCCAACGACAGGCTAGTGCCCATCGTATGCCATGCTTCGGTTCCCAGATATGCCCATAGATGGCGTAACTCCTCGTGTCACGGCAGAGTTCTTGTTTATGCTTTACAGTGACTTTAGGTCATGGACCACTCAGAATAGACCTTGAGGAGACAGATATATCCAAAGGAGGTTATCTGATTTATGGCTAACATCAAGCGCGACTGAAATTCAGTCTTTTGCAATGTAGAGTTGCTATACTTCATGAGAAGTTAGACTAGGAGGTATGATAAGCCGCCTGATTAAAAAGCACAGTATCATCAAGCATTTATCGGACGAAGCGGTAGCCGCATCGTTAAATGGAGAACAGCAGCTAGAGCGTGAATGGGGCCTAAATCACTAAGCAGAGGCAGGTGTGGCTAGGGTCGTCCTGTGCCCTTCTCAGTGCATCTCTATACTTTACAAATAACCTAATAACAGACGTCCATACAACATCACAAAAAGAAACTTGAGAAAAGTACAAGGCACGCATAGGATAACCGCAGCTGTACTGCTTCTGTAGATTTCACACTGGGTGCAACTGGGATGTGAAGTCGTGCTCTTCGAGCGCATGACCTTCTCGGTGTACATAAAACCAACGCACACCGGACGGTACTTGCACTTCCCCTCGAGTCACCCAACTGCCCACAAAGCGTCCGTGGTTTTGGTGCTACTTTCGCGAGCAAGAGCCATCTGCATGTCAAAAGGCGATAAAAGAGAGAAGAAGGGACGGTCATAAGTTATAACTATAGTGCCTAGAATATACTAGCCACTATATTATAGCCAAGCTTAGAAGGAACGGATACATGGTAGCTTTCATCCACTGTGTAGCACGCAGCATGTCGAGAGGTCAAACACCCCAGTGCGAAGACAATCCTGCGAACGACACATGTGACCCCCTCCCTCACTTGCGACACCACCGGCTGCAATAATACCAAAGAGACCAGCCCAACGAGTCATCATCCCATATGTGCCGGGAACTAGCGAGCAGCTCACCAGGGTCCTCAGAAAAGCTGAAGTCACGGTAGTTCATAAGCTGACTTGAACGCTCACACTCTTATTACCATGGCCGAACGATCAACGATCCAGGGAGGAACACCAGGGCGTGGTATCCCTGTGTCAACCTGTTGAGGTGACCTTTTAAGGAGAGTCAGTTACGGGTGGCATTTTCCAGTTTCATAACCACTTAGAGAGATGATTGTTCAGCGAGCTACATAGGCGAGAGCAAGTGCTTCCCGGAAAGAATACGCCAGCACAGGAACGACGTCAGGAAGGTGGAAGTGCAACGTGGTGCCCTTGCAGAGCATTGGGAAAAGCACGACTTCGACAGCGTTTGTGTCATAGAAACGAAAATAATCTAGAAATCAGGCTCTTGCTGGAAATACACGCACATACAGCACACACCAGTGAACGTGAACCGGCCCTTAGGAGCAATGCCTCCGAAGTGAGAGGAAAAGGCAATAGACGAAGCCTAGGACAAGGCACGTCGACGCTTCTCTGATGAAGGGACCAAGCCGGTCTCGAAACGTCGGGTTTTCTACAAAATTGTGGCTGAAAGTAATTCAAGTTCCTTATTTCTTCCCAGCCAGAGAGACTTCTTTCAGAATTTTTATGTTTATACCTGTAAAAGTCTTTGTTTTCTCACCGCCCAGCGTTAAAACGTCTTCCTCCGGAGCCATCGAAGAGGGCGGCGATCTACGGTAAGTCTCGAAGCTCGACCCGGCATTGCTTTGCCCGAAAAGAACCTAAAATTTATATGAAATAACGTCTTTTTTTATTGCGACAGAAGTTGTATGGACACTCTCGGCTGAATTTTACCACCGGCGTCGTCATCGTCACTCATTGTATGTATATACGTATCCATATATATGTAAACGCAAGAAAGAAAAATAATCCAGAAAAAGACCCACGCGGAATCGAACTTGGGGCCTATGAATCGTGAGGGCGAGCCGTTAACCACAGAGTTACGGAGAAGTTCCCCCTTCAACGTTCAAATGGCCAGCAATCTATGTCTACCACTTACCGCTGCTGACGGGCATCGTGGGGGGAACTACCGTGTTTTCAGCATTACCAGCAAGATGGCGCAATGAGCGTGCGTCGCCGCATTGTCACGACGTGGTGGCGCATGATCTCATCTTCCACGCGTACTTTGTGCCACAGAGAAAAAGGGGCGACGCTCAATCGCACGCCCTTATCTCGCGGTGGAGAGGAATGTACGTCTTGGCTGGCTTTGGACTTTCATTGGAATGATTTTGTTGTAGTTACCGGGCGCACAAAAATCACTGCAATCGTTGCACAGTCTCCGTTTGTGAAAAGAGCTAGCTTTTCAGACACAGCGAAGTAACAACTGAGACGCTTATTCGCGTTCATCTGTACCTGTGAGTACGTTTCGTGCGTCATTTGTGGGTGAGAAACGCGGGGCACGTTTCGATCTGCTTGCCATTCTAAGCGTGACCTTCCAATTTGTTGCTATCGCGTTCATTGCTTCGCCTGTGCGGCAAAACTGTGAGTTTTTTGTCATCTAAGGTTCGCTTAGGGTTGAGCTAGGGTCCAAAAATATAAACTGGCATATTCGGTCTCTTCTTCTGAAAATTCGATCAACAGCGTGATTTTCGTTTCGAGATTGAGTTCAGTTCGATTTCATCATAAGAATAAGGTCAACATTCCTTCTCGCGTCTCGTCTTCAGAAGTCAATTTTTCAAAACTTACATCAACTTTTCCACCGCGTTTTGAAAGAATATGTTTTTTGACCTCAAAAATTTTCCTCGAAGCCTTCATAGCCGGGAATGCTAATTACACCAATAAAAATAATTCACAATACGCCAAAATTTCTGATGGCAGCCATTACTAGTTCGCCAAAATAAAATACTAAGTGGTACTCACTGAGTTAACATGTACGCAGAGGTAAGTTGTTAATTCCGCGCTGGTCTTGAAGTGGCCGAAATGTAGAACATCGGTGACAATGAAAAGTTCTATTATAACTTCTTCGGGAACGACTTCAGTGCCAGAACTCCTCTCATTCAGGGTCAGAGCATCTGCATCAATGTGCGAATATGACAATGTAGAATATTTGAAAGCATGTTACAAGAAACAAACACAAATAATCTATGCACAGCTAATTAGTAGATATTGTAGCGTAGCAGTGATTCAGTGCTTGTAAAGCTTGAAGCCGGGTCCACTGCGTGCCAGTCCAGTATTTTACCACTGAGCCCCGCTGCAGGCCCGTGTGCTCAGATTTAGGTAAACGTTAAAGAACCCCAGGTGGTGTAAATTTCCGGTGCCCTCCACTCCGGCGTCTATTATAATCATATGGTAATTTTGGGGCGTTAAACCCCACATATCAATCATGAGACACACCGGTGCTTGGAACTTGTTCGCAAGCTTCCCTTAGGCAGGCTTGATTTCGGGAAGAGAATTGTGTTAGTTTAAGTAATAAAGCGCTTTAGAACAGCAAAAAAACAAACATGCGTCACACAATGCAAATAGCGTAATTAGTGGGTCGTCCAATGTTCGAACTCATTACAAAAGCTTGTTCTTGATCACCTATTTACTGTGGCGCATACTCACATTAGGAATAATTCCTCATTGTCATCAGCCACTGCATGAACAATCGGCACAAAATTTCTTGCAAGTGTTAAGCGGATACCATGCTTCTGAGAAGAATGACGGAGGATAGCATAGCGAATGCCGGCCTACTATCCAGAAATTGTTATTATAATGCCGTAGTGGGTTCCTAGCAAGGCCGCTCTTTTAGCTTTCGCTGTGACTGTGCTGCGCCTACCGCACAGGTCTGGCGTGTTTTTTTTTTTTTTGATCAAAACGGTGCATAAAACATTTTTGGCATGGGAAATAGCTTTAACATGTACATGCTCTTTTTCAGCCCTTTCGCTTGTAGAACATGTCACTTACAATGTAGCACACCACAGGTATTTTTTTTGTATGACACAGTGGCACAGTATCCTACTACATATAAGTTTATTTGCTGAAAATTTGTCACTGTAATGATTGATTGATAGATTGCTATGGGCGGTTTAACGTCCCAAAACCACCATATGTTTATGAGAGACGCCGTATTGGAGGGCTCCGAAAATTTCGACCACCTAGGAATCTTTAACGTGCACCCAAATCTGAGCACACGGGCCTACAATATTTCCGCCCCCATCGAAAATGCAGCTGCTGCCGCCGGAATTCGATCCCGCGACCTTCGGGTCAGCAGTCGAGTACCTTAGCCACCAAACCACCGCGGCGGGACTCAGGGAGCCCTGCCCTACATGTGGCGTTGCATCAGCACCACGCACTGAACTAAGGTGGCCAGACGGCTTCCGTTCAGGAGTGCATCTTTGCACTGGCACTTCAAGAAATAAAGGAGGCGTTGTACTGAAAAACTGCCTAAGGTGCAGAAAGCCTGCACTGAAGGTAGTGCAAAGACGCGTTAGGTTCGTAAAGCTTTAGGAGGACTGCAAAGAAGGATAAATACATCAAAGTGTTTCCCAAAAATAACTAGAGGGTACTCTAGCGCTACGATCGTTCAGCGACCATGTGAATGATGGGCAGCACATCGATTTGCCTTGTCTTCGTGCTTGAGGGCTGCGAACGAGCTTGATGCTTCGTTTATTGTGCTGTTGCTTTTTTGTTTTGTAATGAATATATAACGAATAAAAAAAATGAAACCGTTTTGAAATTTGTCACTTGATTTGAATTGGTGAGCCAAAAAGATTGATGTGGTGAAACTTAACTGATAATCCATTGGTGATTGTTGTTTCATCACAAAGCAGTTTCAAGTCACAAAATTAGTGAAACGGCGACAAAATTACAAAAATTGCGCCAACACATGCTCTACCCATCATTTCCATCCTAGCTGAAGCGCCATGCATTGCAGCTTTCACAGACACTAGCGCCAGAGTTCCTTCAAGTATATTTATAGAAAACTCTATCAATAAAATAACTCATATGAAAAAAGTGGCTTATTTCTTCTTTCAGTTCATGTTGCAGAGCGTAGCAAAGCATCACGTGGTCCTAAAAAACAAACATGATATGACACAAGGTGACGTGTTGTCGCCCTGTGTTGTCTCTCTCTTTTTTTTTTGTCTGTCATACCTACATGGCGGTGCCTTACACCATGAAGACGTGTCGACGAGCCCCGCTGCAGCCTTATTAGAACACATTTCTCCTTTGATTCACCGTAGATGCATGAGAGAGTGTGACTTCTCTCCATGGACTGGCACAACTTTGTTTCGTTCTGAGTCAGTAAAGGTTAGCCTAACCACGGACGTCGTAGCGTATTGCAGGATATCTATTTTGTTTTGTTTTGGTCTGCACTTCCCGCCCTGATTTTAATGAAGAACATGTTTCGTCCTTGACTTTTGCTTGACGTCACCTCCGTATAATAGGGTGCAAGATCTACAAAATGATAGAGAAGATATTGGAAGAGTGAAAAGTACAAGCGATAGCGCCGACGCGCGAAGCGCTAGTTTTGTGAAGTGCAAGATAATTGACATGCGCAAACTTATCTTGGCACGTGCGGCGTATTTTGTAGCAGAACTGTTTATTACTGATTACAGTGCTTGCTTCTATCAGCTACAATCACAGGCTCAAAGAATCAGCAGCTGATGCTTCGCAGCACTGGCATTAATAGCGGAGGAGAGGGGAGGTCTAAAATGGCCCTAGCCTTCTTTCTGCTCAAGTTGGGGGAAGGGATGTACAGAGCTTTCACCTGTCCCTTACCCCACTCCTACCCTCTTCCTCTTAAAATTGACGTTTCAGACATCATATTTTATTAGCCTGATTTATATGAGCCTTTTAATGGCTGGTTATTTCGTAGTGTGTGGCTGTTTTTAATATACATCGCTCGTGTCACACTATTGAAATCAAAACTGCCGTTCGAGCACCTTCACTGACTCATTATAGCACGCAGCAATTACGCGAGTCGGAAACTCATGCACAGTATTCAATTGTACTTGGAAGCCTGAATTTAATGTTAACTTCATTAACCACAAACGAACGTTTACTTGTGAAAACAGTCTGGCCTCTATGGTGAGATGTATACGTCCCCTCACAGAATGCGACGCGTGAACCACAGGACAACAAGAATGATACCCAATGTCCTGTGGATCGCGCATTCTGTGTACATGTGCCATGCTGTGTAGACGTGCCGACCGGCCAGCACCGCTATTAGTGTTGCTAATACCCATTTTGCTTTTGGCATCGCTACACAACAGTACACATGCGTCTGCTTAATATGTGTCTTTGCGTACAGCGTTTGTTCATCTGTTTAGCATCATTTAGTAACGTGTGGCTCAATGAAAAAATTACAACATAGTCACCTTCTCTCCTTGTTTTGCATAAGATCGATTCCCAGGGTGCGTAGGCACTGCCGAATTTTTTTTTCAATTTGGGCTTGATCAGACACCGTACGAAGCGTGGCATGCGAATAGTATTTACTTACAAGACGCCTTCGCTTGATATTGCACTCGTTCTCTTACCTTTTTCAGGTATTGCTTTCTCAATGTCGAACATTTCTTTCTTCTCTATTTCGTGTATCATGTGGGGAATGAGACCCTCTTCAGATCTCTCCATTGAGAGCATTGGCTCGATTCTGTGGTGGGGCCCCACCACACCTTCCTGCAAGAAGTGACGCAATGCGCGTGATATAGGATTGCGTTACCTGACATTAAAATGGTAATTCAATAATATATTCCGCTAATAATGTGTTTCCACGGGGTGCCAGAAGTGAATACTGTATGGATCAAAACGAAGTTTTGTGATCTCTCGTGCAGACTGTGTTCTACCGCAAATTTTCCACTAAATACACTAATGGGAACTATTGCGCTTGTACATGGGAGCTGTAACGCCCGGCGCTTCAGCGAGCATGGAAATAATGGGTAGTACACGGATTTGTCTGATCATCGTTATTCCGGCTGCGTTTTACTTTGCATGGCTTGGACCTGTTTTTTTTTCAGCAATAACATTAAGCAAATGTTCTGCAGTTTCACTTCACCACTTTAACATTTTATGCTCACCAATTTATATCTAGACACGATGTTAACAACGCTTTGTTCTTTCATTCGAGAAAAAACTAAAACAGTGCAATAAAATGTCGCATGCGCGTTTGAAACCCACAAGCACAAATACTAGGCAAATCCGTGTACTACCCATCATTGCCATGGTCGCTGAATGATCGCAGCGCCAGAGTTCCCTCTAGTTAACTTTAGGAAACTCTATGGGCTCCACCTTGTATACTGGATTCCGAGGACTGTAAGTACACTGTAAAATTTTACAGCTCTTGAGGTGTGCGTCGTAAATACACTTTGTAAAAATACCGCGCAGCAGCTTTTCTGCCCCTGACAAAAACACAACATAATATAAGAATATTTGACGTGCGATAACACAAAAAGTGTAGAGAACGAAAGCAGAGAAATTTTAAGGGATCTTCTTTTTTCTTGTTAGACACAACAATAATTAAAATTGGTAAGAAAAACAGCTAAAGTATGGAGGATGTTAAAGCTGAATATGGTAAACTTCCAAAGTATGGAGTAATTGAGGTGAAATTGTAAAAGAGTAAAGCAGAGGAAAAGATGACTTCCCGCTAGCAGAGTTCTTCGAACTTCGAATATCACGTGATTTACATAACATCCACTAGAAATAACTTCCCCTATACTTTCCTTAGCATACTTGTCTGCTTCTTTTAATTAGTGTTATGTCTGTTATAAGAGGTTGAGGCGTTTTCTAGGTGCCTTTGTGACTGCGCAAAATTGAAAAAAAAAAAAAAAGAATGATGGTTTGTGGATATCGGTCCTCAAATTGTCTGAATGAATCTTGGCATTCATACAGAATTGTGCAGCAGTGTTAATGTCCTCTCCTTTGCCCTCCCTCTTTTATCGTTCTGTTCTCTTTTCCTGCTTCCTTACCGAGGTTTAGCCAAACAGATATTGTCCTGCTTAACCCTCGTGTCTTGGCGTTTCTGTTTTTTTCTTTCCTTCTTAGTTTTAAAGGAAATCTCTAAACACAACGCCAGTGGAGTGTGAAACAGATTAAGGCCGCATGTTTTGAAAGCAGCAATATCCTTTGGATTACTTTTTTATGAATGCGACATTATCGTTAGTATGTTTTCATGTGCCCATGGGAAAGTATTCCGTAAGGAGAACTCTTAAAACATTAATAAGCCCATTTTAGATCATTATTGAAACTTTTCTTGCTGCTGATTCGCGTTTAACGACACATGGTATTCCTGTGTAGAAATGAGAGAGGCTTCATGTAAACGTTCTTCAAAAACAAAGGGCTCATGTAATGGAACACTAAGCGTATGTATTGTTCATCCATGATCAGTTTATCCATAGCAAAGTTATGTTACAGTTGGCCTGATCACCCTGGCAATATGAACTTACCTTTGTTTATTGCCTCATTGTTTTGCCAAGAACAAGTATGCTTGCCCAATAAGTTGGTAGTTCACTAGTTCACACTGTAACGCACTTTTGAAAAAAAATATTTTTTTAATTCGTGGTTTATTTGTACCTTTGCGATCAAACAGGTAATGCGAAATCGCTCAGTAGCTGTCAAGAACGGAACACAACCTATTTTGCATCACTTCTTCACCTATTCTTTCTTTTTAATCGTCAGAGGACAGAGCAGAGACCATGGATGTGAGAATGTTATCGCATCGTTTCTCTTTCTTTGTTTTGAACATCCTGCGTAATCAACTGAAAAAGCGTATAGGCCGCGGCGCATAATTTGTATGTACGTTACGTCATTATCATTTGGTACTGACGAAACGACGAGGTGCAGTCAGAACATAAAGGTTATGTGCAATAGACGAGAAAGTTTTGACACTTACAACTTCGATCCCGTCGTCTCGTTTTGTGACGTGGACTGTGGCAAGTTGTTTTTCGTCTTCGTGCAGATTTCGCTCCAGGTCTCTCCCGTCGAACTGGGAAAGCAGCGATTGATTAAAAGTGATAGCATCCATCACGAAGTTCAACGTCTTGATGTTGCCAATATTGACCAAAGCGTGCGCAGCACAGTGAAGTAGCTCTCGGAAAAGTTTTAGCTGATCGTGATTTAACCCCTTCGAGGCACTTTGTGCAGAATTGCGTACACCACTTGTGATGCGTACACTTGTTCTTGCGTACACCTCTTGTCAAGTAGCGGCTTTGAAGAAGCACGATGCAGGAAAGATTGGATAAGCTAAAGCACTTGCGTAATAAATTTGTCTTAATTTAACTTCATTTTGCAGTGTACTATTGCATAGGAACACTTCGCTGAAGACCCCACTTTATACGACGAGTCGATGACAGCGCTTTTCGTGGTATATATATATATATATATATATATATATATATATATATATATATATATATATATATATATATATATATATATATATATATATATATATATATATATATATAAAGTGTTTCTCTTAGTGTACGTAAGAATATTTTGAGCCTGAAAATTTAGTTAAAAAACAATATGAATAGTTCATGATAAATACATGCCCAATAGACGCTCAACTGACAAATTATTATAAATCACATAAATAGGCTATATGACAATATTACGGAGGCAATATACGCATACTTCTTTGAAATAACATTTTTTTTTCATTTTGACGCAGTTGCAGACAGTTCTTCACGAAGGGCTTTCGAAAGGGTGAAAGCTCAAAAACCAGACAGGGTTTGATGTGTCAACTGTAATGATAAGTAAAAAAGAGAACATAGAAGTGTTTTTTTTTTAAATTAGCTTAAGAGATAGATCACTGAAGTGGCTGTTTCAATGACCTGTCAGATGAAAGTCACAACGGAACATTCGTAAGTGAGCGTGTGTGACACCGCTAATACAATAACATTTCACTAACTACTGCGTGTTATTCGTTTATTGTAAGAATTGTTTTTATGTGATTGATATGCACTTCACTGTCGAGGCTTAATCATGGTTTGATATAGTTACCAAACGTTAAGTCAGAAAACGTAAGAAAGTTAGAACACGGACCTTTTGGCAAATGTTACTTCCTGATCTCAAAATGATATATTCAAAAACGTCATCGAGCACGGCAGACCAAACATTATCTTAAAGAAAAGACAAAGACAACAGCCTTCAGCAACGTCAGCGCTGCTCAACGACTGGCTGCTTTCGGAACGTTCGACCTTCAAGCCAGATAACGACAAAGGCGCTGCTGAAGTTTCTGTGGTAAACCGCACTCGCTAAACAACTGTGACATTGCCGTGCTTGAGTGTGTGTTCGTTTTCTGTTTTCTTCTCTTCAACCACCCCCTTCCCTCCTTTTTCCCACCTTACCTTTTCGCGTCCATTTTTCTTTCCCTTTGCAGGGTAGCAAACCAAAAATATTCTTCTGGTTAACCTTCCTGCCTTTCACTCAACCTTATTCTCTCTGCCTCTTTCCAAAAAAATTATCACTTAATTCTGTTACTTTTTCTTAAGGAAAATTACAATTAGTAAATTTTCTTGTGCCATGATCTATAAAGTGACTGTCGATGCATACACATCGTTATTATCCCAGTGCTATAAATGTGCATTATGCGTTTTGTTACGGATTTGGACAACTTTTTCTCACTGTAAACAGGAAGTGTAAACCTTTCACAAATTTATTAAAGTTTTTCTAATAGGAGGAGCTGAGTAAGAAGTGTTAATTTTAACGTGATGTGTTTTACTGCTAAAATACAGAGCCCATGTGTCATTCCAATGATTTGGTGGTATAATTACTCATATTACGGTTAATATTATTACTACTACTAATTATTACTGTTATTACCAACATTAATATTACGCTTATTAATTGAGCCTTATTGAACTTTTCGCGTGGTAGTGGCCCACTGAATGGTCTATAGCACCCCAGCTTCCTTTTTTTTATTCTTTTCCCTTTCGTGCGTCTATTTCGCTCTTCGCTTTCTTTCCCATCTCTATTCTCCATTCTTCCTTCCCATAGTGCAGGGTAGCAAACCAGGTGCTCCAATTCCTGGTCAACCCACCTGCCTTTCCCTCATTTTATTCTCTCTCTACACTTCATGCAATGTACTGCCAGTGTTTTTTGTGCTATAATAATGTATAGACATACGATCGTATATAAACCTGCCTAAAACGACGTGAAAGTGTCATAAATGTTTTTTTTTACTTCTCAGTTGCTTTAGCGTAATGTCACAAGCATAATAACACAAGCGTGCAAATGCGTTGCGCTGGATATTCATCACTAATTTTCAAAGCCGCTTTGTACGAGTCGCATAGCGAGAGTGTACTAACAAAGTGTGTCACTTCGTGGCCGTCCTCGTGTTCCAGGACTCGGAAGTTTCGCGCCGCCACCGACGCCTTTCTGAGGTTAAGCGTCAGTTGATCATGCAGGTGCAACACCATTCTTCCATCGGCTGAACGTTCCTCCAGTAGGCGTGGGTAAACCAGCCTCGGTTGCGGTATCCCTGTGAAATGCACAGTGAACAGCAGATTTTCACACACTGTTGCAGCGAGAAGCGTTATGCGATGAAAACACCTACTTTTGGCAGCTTACTTTTCCGCCGCCGTCGATATCGGTCACCGCTATCACTGACGTGAAAATAAAAAGTAGACTGGATGGAGTGGGATTTTGAACCATCTCCTTCAACGTGAAAGTCGACTATTCAACAACGGAGCCTGTCCAGGCTGTGAACTACTTCACAAAAGGCCCTATACAGGTGTCACGTTGACAGGCAATCCCGTTATCGGATGATATACAGCGTGCTACAAGTGTGAAATGACAATCAAGCGTCGCGTCATGCGAATGTTTTATGAGTGGGATGTTTAAAGTTTTACACCTAGTACAACAGGCAAAGCCACATTTTTTATCGTCATTAAGCACGGCATAAACAATGTGCACGTAATGTTCTACTTATGCCCATTGGGCATCTAGCTTCTAAGCGAGACAAAAATAGAGCAAAAAAAATAGAAAATCGATAAGAAAGGAAGTGATAAAATGTATTGATAGAGCAAGAGAAATAAAGAAAGAGAAAAAAACAGAAAGAAATATGAAACGAGTGATCAAGAGAATGAAATCGAGGATGGGGAGGAAATGGCAGAATGAGAAACAAAAATACACAATGCGACATAGGAAAACACAAAGAAAGGGAAAGAAAAAAAAACATTAAGGCAGGCAACCAAGCTTCGCTCTTCTTACAGGTTTACGACCATTAGTGCGAAGAAGTCTTAATTGTTTTTATTCTTTCTGGTTTAGTAACAACGAGTTGTTTGATACGAATTTTCTACATATAAAGAAGAGGGGGGTCCCTTTTTAATCATCTTATGGGAGCGTCAAAGCTTATACACTCTACATCAGTGGGCCATGGTCATGATAGTTATGACCATGCCAATTTGGCCATGGTCATGTGGGTTTTTTATGACAGTTGCTGGACACCCGATATTGCATTCCAAGAACTGGTTACTTCACACAGTTTTCACGCCTCTTGGTCAAAGAGGTGAATGTTTCTAACTGTGCGTTTAGAAAACACCGACTGCGCACTGAGCACACAAAACCGATCTAACGCTATATGACGAAAGTTCTTTGGAAGTTTGGAAGTTGAAGTACTCAGGGATATTGCAGTACTATCCTGTGCCAAGGACACTATTTAACCAGTAATTGAGCGTGTCTTATATTTTGGGCCGGGTGAGCGGAGGCGAAGTCGACTACCGAAGGTGCAGAGCACGTTTCCCCCGTTATTTTACCTTATGAGTGAAATCGTTTATTCACTGGTGACGCGCGTTATGATCAACTGTCTGTAACTACTGCAAATTGACACACTTTGATTTCGAGGTTTTACAAACCAAGTTTACGGGAAGGGGATGATATTATATAAATGGAAACGCATTTTACATCAAGGCATTTTTACAAAGTAAATTGTAATCTATTTACCAGTCATGCGACATTTGTTAATTAACCAAATTCAAAGGCCCACTCAAATCACATGTGATAGTTCTGAACTAAGAACATGAACATTAAAATGGTAAGACAATATTTTGAAGTTCAAGCAGCAGCTACTCTCGTCCTACGCCTCTCTAAACACTGCACTACATTCACCAAAGTTATTGCTTGTAGCAAAATATTTGCAGAAGTGATTTATATATAAAAAGAATTTTGGTGACAGGGCTGCTCAATTTACCATTAGCATCGAACCTGTGATCTCCCTTTTACTAAAGCGCACAAAAACGGCAAGTGTATATAAGTTGCGCCCCAAAATGAGGACGTCATGTAGCAAAGGGCAATGTCCAGGGCTGTTTCCTTAGATGGCGATCAGCGGCCCAAGCGAATGGGCAACTTGAGCTGCTGGGAAGATCTTTTATCCTTGTACAGATGGAAGCTTTCTCTCCCTCACACACAAATTCATAGGCACTACTGTGAGGTATTCTAGCACTGTGAGGTATTCTAGCACTTTTGAATAGTTTCTCCTTATTTACAGCTGATGACACAGATTGACCTCGCGTCCGCAATGTCGGCTACTCGGAAAACGGCCTTTCTGTGAAGCACAGAGGAGTAACGAGAAATTGTAAGGCAGTTCATATGTACATATGATATGGCTCGCCTGCATGCACATCTACAATATGACAATACATATCTACAATTTGTACTGGGAAAGCAGTGCTTCTTACCTCTAGCGGAAATTGCAACCAATGAAAGAATGATTATGCGCATCATTGTGAAGAACTGCTCGATCACTTCGTTGTTAACAGCTTCATTTTATATGTGACGAGTGACTGACATTTCGTCGCCCGCTTGACTTGCTCTACACGTGCGATCCTGGTGCGGCGCATTTGCGAGTCACTCGAAGTCATCTGACGCAGTGGCTTTTCTTCTCTCTTGATTTGGAGGCGCAATATTTTACTGCGAACAAGGTTTTTGCCGTGTAGGTTATTTATGCACTCGAAGTTCATTTGAGATTTACTATCAATGATCATGGACTTCATTGAAACTAAGCGCTAATGACAACCTTGGAAATCCAACGTGCATTATAAAACTGTATCATGGAAAGAAAAGCACGCTTATACTGTAATTTACTCGTTATTACTTGTATATTTGGTAGTTACACATACGCATTGGGAGATATCTGGTTTGTATGTTAATTTTAAAAGACATATCGAAGCTCATTTATGATGGTTACTATTGAGCGACCTATCCGCTTTTTCAGAACTTGATTATTTACAGTTCCCTTATAATGGCGTAGTAGGAAATTGCTTAGGCCGAGCCATTCTCTCTGCGCTTCACAACATAAGCTGGCGCATTGAAGCCGAGGTATTATTACCCTAAATATAAATAATTTCATAGTAGAGACATAATTATTTCAATGGTATACTAGCAACGGGGCTTCTATTGAATCGTAGTTTGCAATTTTTAAAGTAAGCGAAAGTCACTTCGTTGTTTTTGTTCTTATTGTGCGTTTCAGAGTGTTCCTCAGAGGACAAGTGAGTGGTGTTTGGCTGCGCACGTTTATTTCATAATGTTTGCGTTCCCTTGTGTCGACTTGCATCATTTCGTATCGTTGAAAGTCAATAAACAGGCACCAGTGGCGTTGCCAAGGGGTGACCCAGTGGGCCCGTACCCACTCTCCTCTCGAAAAGAAATTTTTGCCATGGCATTAGGAGTGAAAATTATTGTTAAAAAAAAGTGCACCCCAATGCCACCCCCCCCCCCAAAAAAAATTTGCCTACGCAACTGACAGGCATCATTGAGAGTCACTGTTCTGACATCAACATAAAGATTTCGGCTCATTCAATAATTAGTGACGTTGTTAAAGTTGGTGCATGGTGCATCAACTTGCATTAGCGCACAATCCTCCACAATTGCAGTACTTTTTAGTGCGTTATGTTGCGTGATACTGCGTAGTGTTCCGTACTACCCCATACTATCACTTGCTAGCGTGCATTGACGTATAAAGTGCTTCGTGTGGCGGCCATTTTGTGTGGTTGCTTCTTATGTTTACTATAAATTAAAATAATTTTTCACAACTTCATTGTATGAACCACACCCTCTTTTCAGGTTTTTGAGGCTAGTAAGAGTTGTTGTTGGGCTAGGCGGTGCATGTTATACAAGAAAATTTTTAAAAATCTTTTCTCCGTTTTTCTCCAGTGGTTTCGTTGACTAATTTTCTGGTAGAGTAGCCTTGAAACAATTATGTAAAAAAAAACCCAGAGCCTGTCTTGCGAACATGACGTAGCCTTTCGTTTCCTGTATGATAGAAAAAGCAGGAAAGGAAAACACTTGCACATGTGAGCCCAGCTTGAGTGCGAAAATTTATCTGGTGTTAACATTAGTGTGTACATAGTTGAGGGGTGGGGTCAGTCTTTGTCACTGCAATGCGCCAATTAGCCGAATAAGGTGCTAAAGCACCCTACAGTTGTTCAGTTGAAAATGTATTACAATATCTGTCCTTGAATTATGCAATACTTCACAGAAAGAAACAGAGACATGAAATGCAAGCCACACAATTTATTGAATTTAGCTGCCTCTGTTTTGTCATTGTAGCATGACAAACTGACGTTTGTCGACAACTGACGTTTGACCTTTGCCCTTTCAGTGTTTCGGCAAAAGAAGACGTCATCGTTTCGACCATCTTTCTGAAAGTGTCATTCAGAGTACAGTTCTTAAACTAACATTCTAGCTCGTGACAAGCGTTCGAAAATGTCGCGGACTCCTGTGCCATTTAAAGTTTACGACGACAAACGTTACCACACGGAAGAAGCAATGGACGCATAGGTTAAAAAATAGAGCGATATCGATTCAAAAAGAGAGCTTCTTGTTGTTTTCCGATGTAGCGATGGTTGAACAACGAGCAAATATTGCTGGCCTACGAACAGGACACGTTCAAGACTGAAAACGTTGGTATAACCGTGATAAAACACGAAGCAAACGTTTTTAAAGGTCTTTGAGGCGCATGCTGATGCGTGGATAGTATGTGAAAAAGCTGAGATCATCAAAATTCCAGAAGAGCACCACTAGAGCTCAGACAATGAGTGGATGTCTATTTCTCGCACAACATATTATTTAGTCGCTTGAATTAGATAACAAAACTATTCATTCGATGCGTTTGGCATGCTACGAAATGCATTACTCAAAACAGGTTTGTCAGCTTATCACAGCAGCTGGTCGGGCATAACAGCAAGAAGATATTGCTTATCATCACAACCTGAACTAAAATACTAGCTTACGTTTGGTTGTTACTGAAGAGCTGTTTCTAAGAGCTGTTTCTCGTATTCGGCTCGTGTGGCGGGCAAACTCGGCGTGGTGGCTGTGAGGAGAGTCTCTTGTCGGAGGCGCGTCTCTTAAGCAACAACGTAGTTTTTTCCGGACACCCCACATTTTACCTCGAACTATGGGAACTTCGCTCTTAAAAAAGTGAGTACGCCATGAATTGTTAAAGGTGCTATGTTTAATGCAGATAACTGTCCTAAAGTCAACTAACGAAGCCGACAGATAACTAAGCTGAAGAAGGCATGAGGAACATTCTTTGTGGTTTCTTACTATGCGTATTGTAATGATTGTCCATCAGTCGTTCTTCGTCAAAACTGCCCGAGGCTGGAATAGCCTTGCAAAAGATGCTGCACTTGTCCGTGATGCAGCACGCTTCCGATATACTATCGAGCATACATGAATTGATGCCTTTGGACTTGCCTTTGTGAAATGGATATTCTTATTGCCGCCATTTGTATCTAAATTTTGTATTTTAGTCTTATTGATGTTTATTGTTATATTGTTTATTGTTTTCTCTTTACTTATGATGCCCACCCCTCACGTGATGTCCCTCGGGACCCTTGAGGTACCAATAAACAAACAAATAAATAGATTGTCAATTAAATTGAAGGAATTAAAGTGGGTGAAAAATTGCTCCTTCCTTCGGTGGGATCCGAATCCATAACCTCTTTTGCTAATATCAGATGAAAAGAGGTCCTCGAACCAACTCACTTTTTTGCTGTCCTAAAGTCGATAATTTAGACGCTAATTAACAAGCTTGTGTTAAGTATTATTTTGAATATGCTATTTTAGCTTCTGCTAAGTAGTGATGCCTTGATGTAGAGTTCATGAGATAATTATACAAGGAGCCTCACTGTTCTGGAATTTTATTTAAAAATCTGTCTTGTTCACAAAAAAAAAAACGTCTTGAATATCTTTGTATTGCAGGAGGATCACTCTTGCCTTCTGATTGCCCCATTTCGGCACTCGTTGGGTTATGTACCGAATACAACACTTCACTGTGGCCCCTATTATTTGTGTTGAAATGGACATTTACTTTTTACTACGCCACCACCAGTTGCCGACCTGGCGAGGCCTTCTTGTACGCAGAGATGTAGGTTCCCTCCAAGCACGTGTTTGTGTGCTAGACGCTGTAGTGCTACAGTCGCAGTGACACTCGGTGCTGGCAGTGGTGGGCGTTGTTGTCGTCGTTGTTGTCGTCGTTGTTGCTTCAGTATCAGCAGTTACCGTCACTGTAGTTGGCTTTTGTGATGGCATGACAATTTTTCCTTCCCCACAAACACCTTGAATGCAAACCTAAATGAACAGAATTAAAAAAAAAGACAGATTACACTTTCATATAACAACACTGAGCTGTGGCTTACGCCAGTGCAGTGCTGGTAGCCTCTCGCGGGCGATTATCTTTAACTTACACTCCAAGCAAACACCGTTATTCTCTACTAATGGGCGTCAAAACAAGATCTGTAAATGCAAAGAACGAGTTCCCTTGTCCTAACATTTCCCATATTTACAGTTTAATTCGTGGTCGTGAGAAAATAGGTACTCAATTCATCTATATACGTGGACTATCAGTTGTGGATTGTATCTATACCGTATTTAGCCATGCTGCATCATGCCCATTCTGCATTGTCTCCAATTAGTATATCATGCGGGATCAACTTATTTAACCTTGATTGATATGTGAGGTTTACCGTCCCAAAACCACTATATGATTATGAGAGACGCCGTAGTTGAGGGCTCCGGAAATTTAGACCACTTGGGGTTCTTTAACGTGCACCCAAATCTGAGCACACGGGCCTACAACATTTCCGCCTCCATCGGAAATGCAGCCGCCGCAGCCGGGATTCGAACTTATTTAACCTCGATTATACGTGTTCGACTGGGCATTGGAGAAAGCATCGTGCAGCCCAAAAGCCCGCAGTACACAGGTTCAATGCTTAACGCGGACATTTTCCACGCGTTTCATGAAGAAATGAGTGCTGAGGAGAAAATGGCGCTTGTTGAACGGACAGTGAAGGCGAAAAATAAACCGCTCTAATCGAAGCTGTTGAGGCATTTTCAACACTCTGGTCTGTCGGCAAAAGCTCAGGATGTTGCCCAGCGGAGTGGCTCGCTGGTGCTGTCACGTTCACCGAACCGAACTACTTGCTCTCACTTTGTCTGATAAGCGCGCATCATCGATAACGGTCGCACGCGAAAAAAACCAATCCTTCACTGTCTAAAGTTGCGTCTTCGAAAAAAAAAAAACTATGAGATTGCTGCGTTTGCTCCTTCTCATGCTTGTTGCTTTACGCGCAGCGATAACAAAACACACAAAAGTATATAATTCGCTCATGCGAGCAACGCGCGGTACAGTTAAGTGAGCTTATCCTCGTGGAAAGAGCACGGCTTGCAGCCATCGCCGAACATTCAAGAAAGACCACCACCGGACTTCTTGATTACATTATTTTGCCTCCCACAGGTTAATGAATGCTGATTTTACTCTTATTGTAAGGTACGTGGTCTGTGGGATGTTCGGGTTATATGATGATGATGATGATGATGATGATGATGATGATGATGATGGCATATATGTATGGCTCCCACCCACTCTGGAGGATTGACCAAGAAACGAATGATCAGATAAGATAAACACTTCCTTCATTTTAGTGGACTCGAGGTGAGCAGGGACGCTTGCCGGATGGACGTGGGACATACCCACTATGTATAAGCTAACTATAGACATAGATAGATAGATTTGTGGGGTTTAACGTCCCAAAACCACCATATGATTATGAGAGACGCCGTAGTGGAGGGCTCCGGAAATTTTGACCACCTGGGGTTCTTTAACGTGCACCCAAATCTGAGTACACGGGCCTACACCATTTCCGCCTCCATCGGAAATGCAGCCGCCGCAGCCGGGATTTGAACCCGCGCCCTGCGTGTCAGCAGCCGAGTACCTTAGCCACTAGACCACCGCGACGAGGCAGCTAACTATAGACAGCTGCTTCGCGTATAGTACCAGGTGTCAGTAGTGGAACTTGTCCAACTTTTGTGGTACGTGTCCACTGGGAGCTGAGAACAGCGTGGCGCCGATCGTCCCGGAAGACCTCGGTCATAAACAACTTCGCTGTTAATACGCGATGTTTTGTACAGTTCAAATTGAATGAATGGAAATACTTCTTTATTTCAACAGTTTCGTAATATTGAAGTTAGTAATGATTCACGTTTAATTGTGGTAAACTTACTCGCGTGCCAGTGAGCTTGCATTCGGACGACGCAGTAATTGCTGGGCAGAATCAGGCCTACCAGGACGCCTCTCCTGCATCCACGAATCTTCCCAATACAAGGACGTTCCAGGGACATTGCTGTTATGAGCACTGTTCTGCTTGAAAGAACTGCTATACTTGTACACAGCGTAAACTGCTCATAAATCGAGGAGCACTTTTCGTGGTGTAGTGTTCACGGTGAATTGATTAGTCCATAAGTTGCGATGCACTTAGGGCTGTATAAAATACTTTACTTGTATTTCCGATAGAACGCTTCTGCGCACGGAGCATGCCCGTTTGAATTACATAGTGTTTCTACGCCAACACTTTGTCACTTACCTGGTTCCCTCCGCAGGGCATGTAGTCAAGCGCATGCAGTTCAAGAGAGTAAGTCGTGACATATATAAAGCAACGGCCATAACAAACCCGGCGATATTCTGGATACTGACACTTCACCATACACTTTTTCATGCTATCTGACTCCTGAAAAAAATAGAGAGGGAACAGTGATGCAGATTTTCATGGCATTTGGTTGCTACAGATATAAATATACAGATAACTGAGCACTGATATGGAAACTGATACGGAAACTGATACGGAAACATACGGATAACATACGGAAGCTTGGGAGGCACATCAGAAGCTAATTGGTACAGTGTGTATATTGGGGGCGTAGCCAGAAGCAATATGAGGGGGGGGGGGGCGGTTGACTCTTTTACATTTACGCTCGCATATGTCTATGTATGTGCACCAGTACAAATACAAACACTTAGGGGAACTAGTTGTGTCGTAATCGGCCAACAGTGCGAATTTGACAAAAAATGCGCAAGGAATAAACCAGGTGACTAGGCTAGTTGGTTATGCATACTTAAGAGGTGAACAGTGTGAAGAATACACGCTGTCATGAACAGGAAACAGAAGGAATAAGCGCTGACTTTCAACTGATACTTTATGGAAAAGAAAGCTTTTTTTAATTGCCGAATGAACTGCAAAAACACTGAAAAAGAAGATAAAGAAAACCGATGCAAAGATAAGAAACTACTAAAAACATCAACAGTCACCGTGGCATGCTGCGCCGACCCTCGCATCCCTAGAAGCAGAGATTTTTGTCAAACAATGAAACTGCATGATGGCTTGCATACGCACGCGCTTCCCCAGCCTCGCAAATTATGCGCGCGCGCTTATCTTTTATATTATACAAAACTGTGGTTTTCTGACGCTGTGGAGTGTATTCATACGTGCGCATGTGTAACGCCGGGAAGCCTTCTTTGCCATTACAGGCATTATTGGAGTGTTACCGTAAGCGTTCGTTTGGGCATCTATTTTCTCTACGTTCTTTTGGACATCTACGTTTGGGCAGCACACTTGTCTGGTAAAACATTAATGACCAAGCAAATATCTCGTCACTCTCTAGGGTTATAGTTGACAAGAAGAGGTCATGATTTTGGGAAAGAATCACACCGGGCTTTATCCTCACTTGAAAGGACTACACGCCAAGTTATGTCCCAGGCGTGCTATCGAAAGAGTAAGAAACAAGAAGAGGAAAGGCAAGGAGATTAACCAGATGAGCGTCTGGTTTGCTACCCTGCACTGGGGATAGAGGAATAGGGATTAAAAAGACGTCGAAATTCCCGCTCTTGATGTGGAGGAAGGCTCGCGCTAACTATACCAACTTATCTGGGCCTGCTGAAAGCGTCATCCACACCTGACAGACGCGCACATAACACCAAAACCTACGAGGGAGCAGTTGGAGGCGCGGCTGTCCCGCTCTGGCCTGGCCAATCAGCAAACGCTGATCAACCAGGCTAAACGAGCCCCTAAGACCAGTTGGGCCTTCGACTGAGGGTACCCTTATAAGAATGATATAAATTTCATAAAAGCTGTTATGTTCCTTTTGTTCCCAATGTGGTTGCGTATTGTGCAAATAAGTGAAAGTACCGTGTGGTCGTGTTCATTTAACAGTAATGCACAGTTATACTTGTAATTCGTTCTTGGTCTAACAAACCACTTGAGAGGAATCAGCTTGAGCGAAAAAGTACTCTCACCATGTCAGCGGTCACGTTTTCCTTGTCGGGAAAAGCGTGCCTGCAGTACGCATTGGGCGCTACTTCCATGCCGGGATATACTCCATCATTCGTGTGTCCCGTGTTGCCTAACTGCCAGCAGCTTGGTCCTCGCAATCTGCAATGTGTTTTAAGAGAACGGCTTTACCACGAAAGCCTTAGGGGCGGGGATAAATTTGAAAAAGCTACAGGTTTCCCGCGCAGGTGAGAGACCTGGAATAGTATTTTTTTTCTGGCGTTTTACGTGCGAAAAACACTATATATTCACGAGGTACTCCGTATTATTTAGGGGCTACTGACAGCACGCCTAAGCCAAGAACGCACGTTTACTTGTGACGTGCTCCCATCCAACTGCAGCCGCATTCGCCAGGAATGAAACGCGTGTACTAGAGCTTAGCATGGCCACGCGTTACTTGCTATCCCGTAATCATACGTCAGCAATAAAAGAAAGATCTCACTCCGATTCACCCACGAAATACATCGTGCTCTCATAGCACACCTTCACATACTTTACGTTCATGCGTTTGTGTATGCATGCGTGTCTATGAATACAACTGCGAAGTTTAAAGACTTCAGGGTAGAGAAGTGGTCTCCTGCTTAAACCTCGAAATTGCTCTTGCCTTTAACGTCCAGAAGTTATCGCGGTGGTGCGCTATGACCGTTCGAAAGGTGTGAGTTGGCTCATTTTACCCTGATTGATATGTGGGGTTTAACGTCCCAATACCACTATATGATTTTGAGTGACGCCGTAGTGGAGGGCTCCGGAAATTTAGACCATCTGGGGTTCTTTAACGTGCACCCAAATCTGAGCACATGGGCCTACAACATTTCCACCTCCATCGGAAATGCAGCCGCCGCAGCCGGGATTCGTACCCACGCCCTGCGGGTGGCTCATTTTCACCCTGTACGTGAGGCAGGCAAAGGCGACCCGTCGTCGGGGCATAGCGTGTATGTTTTCGCTCTGCAAAGCATCTGAGCACACGTTTAATTAGCGGCCATAGAGGCCCGATTTAGATGAGGACGAAATAAAAAATTGCCGGTGCGACTTAAGTACACAAAAGAGCTTCTAAGCCATGCGGATCTCTAAAATTATCTGTAGTGTTGCAGTTGTGCTTGAGTATACAACAAACATGCAGTTGCAAAAATTTTTTTTAACGATGCCGTAATTATGGAGAGGACAGGTCATGATTAGTAGCGAAAAAGAAAAAAAGACACGGATGACAAGAGGAAACACGGGACCACACTAGACTTCAACAAGACTTTATGGCATCTACATATGACATATAAAAACAAATCAGTAACCGCAAGCACTCAAGAGTCTCGTTAAACTCATAGTAATATATTGGAAAACCCTTCGGTAACAAATTATTCGAAGATAATCAAACTCCTTTTTAGAGAGAGCCAGCAATAGACTGCAAGCATATGCGTCAGCTTCTGTTTTAATTACGAGAAGTTCATAACTTTTCTCTCCTTCTGCGTTGCAAATCTACGCAGCACTAGTGGTTTCTTTTTTTTCTTTTTACATATCACGGTTGACATGAGCGTATCATAGAATGGTCTGCCAGGTGTCCAAGTTCGGCCATCGCGTGCACTACCACTCGGTGCTCCCAAAAATTTACGTCACTCATACACCGGCCAGCTTTCCCGACGTAATAACGGCCACATGAAAGTGGAATCATGTATACCGATTCTGATCCGCACTGTATTAAAGAAGGGGCTGGCTAAGCCAAGGCATTGCACGTAAAATGAGCCATGGAACTTGTTTCGTTCAGCGCAAAGCCACAGTGGTATAAATCATTCCTTGTGGTGGGTGTACGTTTTTCAGCGTTGTCATGTCGTTTCCTGCCTAGATGGGTTTTGTTATACTCGTGATTTATAGGTATCATTTACAGGCGTTGGAAGCGCATACAATGGAACAGAGTTCAACAGAACGTCTTACCTTACGAGGTTTTTAATTTGCGCCAAGCTGCATTGCGAAAAATGATGATGTTTCACTCCGCCATCGACGTAGCTCATGATGTAACCTTCTTTCCAGAGGCATTTCATTGACCCTGGGTCCCCTTGTATCCATGTCGTTGGTCTGCTCTCGTCATGAGCGGCACCAAGCCTAAAAGAAAACCAATCGAAAGTTCATCGTCGACTGTGCGTCCCAAAAGGTGAATAAGGAAACGCAAATTAGTGAGAAAAAAAGAAAAAAAAAGGCCCATCTCCGACGTCCATGTCCAAGCTTTTTTTAATGTTCTCGGATACGCATAGGTACAGCATAATTCTGGGAAAATAAATTACAGTCTTTCCTGCTCATCAACATAGCAGCCATTTGGTGCAGTATTTGTCGGTCGAAAAACTAAAAATCTGACAATAGAAACGCTGAAAGTCTGTTATAGGGCCTCTTAAAAACGATCGTTAAAAAGAGAACTGTAAGGTAAAAATCATTTCTCCATTACACAAAAGTCAACATGAACATTTTTCTCACATGTGAAGGTAGTTTTCTTCAAATTAAGAATGTCTAATGACCACATTCTCCGATTCCCACTTCGATGACATCTCTAGTGCAGCAGCGTTACTTTGATTCAGTGGCTGGTTTAGTAGCGCAGAAGCGCTGGTTTGCATTTTTTATGGCAACAAGCATAAAATGGGCTAAAAAGTGAAAAGATCGTGGCACGAGGAAGAACAAACAGTAAGATTCTGGCAACTTTTCAGAACTTCTATATTGAGTTGAAATAATCAAACGCACATATTGGGAAAAAGGTGTAAAACTAATCATGCCACGCGGACTTTGCGGATAGATTAAAGACAGAGTTATGCTGCTAGTTTTCTCATTTGTATAAACATTTTTATCTTCAAAGCGAACTAAAATATGTCTTGCCTGTGTAAGTTAGTCGGAATAATGCATATTGCCTCCCGTTAAGCATAACTAACTGCATTAGGCACAAATATATATGTTCATTTAACTGTTCTATTTTGTGCGTTAAAGAACCCCAGGTGGTCTAAATTTCCGGAGCCCTCCACTACGGCGTCTCTCATAATCATATGGTGGTTTTGGGACGTTAAACCCCACAAATCAATAAATCTATTTTGTGCGCCTATCAAACACCACATGGTTATGTGGTAGCGAGACGAATGCCCGAGTTGTTGGATACAAAGAAACGGTGATGATTCAACCAGTATTTACAAGTAAATAAAATGGTATTTATTTCAATAAAAATGAGCTGAATACTAGATAAAAATAAAGCTAAAATGTAAGCCGGCCTACCTGTATTACATACAAAAACAAGTTACACGTACGTAAACAGACATGAAAGAAGAATGAGAAGTTGCTTTTCCCTATTTCGAAGACTTAATCGTTGACACGGCCCAATCAATCGATGCAGAGAAAAGAAGGGTATTGTGTTAAATCTTACACGTGTCCACACTCGTGCGTTAGCGTGTGCATTCCTGTGTATAGACCAGCGCTGTCTTCGCCGAGGGCAACAAAGTGCTCGGTGCACAGGCCACCAACATAACCAATTCCTGCAAAATTGCAGTGAAAAGTTCACCGAGCTCTGACATGAAAAATACGCTTAATGCATTTCACGGTGCGCACTAAACATAAAAAGAATGAATTCAGGCAGCTTCACACTAGGTGTGTGAAGCCTGAAAGAAGTGCGTAGCTGGCAGCTTTTGTTTCTATCACTTTTTTTAACACGTATTTTAAGCCAGGGCCCAACAAAACTTCAATGACGTATTTCTGTCACGGAAGTGACGACGAAAAATGGCAGTGGCTTAGCTCAGCTATGCCAGGTTATACGTAGCGTTAGCAAAGGTTCAGCTGATTATTCTTAGCTTTCAAAATATCATGCTTACAGTTGTTCCAATGACACACACACGGTATACGTATTATGTGGCACATGTATATTTATTTTGCCGGGCAACTACTTCGGGATCCGATGAGTTAAGCTTCTCCGCTCTACTGCACCATTGAGCAGCATTTGCACTCTCCTTCTCCATGGCTATACCACAGTGGCAAACGCCAGTCATAGGCGCTATCAAGAGGCTCCTGCGCAGTGTCAGATGGCGACTCCACAGGGAAGGCGCGCGCGTCCGCGTCCATATGTCTACTAAGGCTATGACGGCACTCCTCTGGAAAGCGCACACCGGCGGCGGCGAGTCGCGCGCGGCCGCGGCCGAGTGCGAGGGAGGTGCCGGCTCCGGTGCGTGACCCCACTGATCGTCTGCGCAGCGCATCGAATTGCGCGCACACCAGCGGCGAGGAGCGCGCGGCGGCGGCGGAGTATCATTGCGCATGCGCAGACCAGTGCCACGCGAAATTGGCTCAGTGAGGCCAGTGTAGTTAACGCTACAAAAGTTCCGTCATCCGGAGTCGAGCGCGTGACTTCTGGGTTCGTGGCAGCAGATACTGGGCACGCCATCCCTTGCGCCATGATCACATACTTCAAGCTCTTAAAAATACGCCTTTTAGATTTACCACTGTGCTCTCGCAGCAGTCTCGGTAAAGTGAAGGAATGCATCGTGACCGTGGCACCTGCGATTAGTTCTTTCAACGCGTCGTTTCTCACCCCCATATTCTAGAACGTCCCTCCATTCAACGCTTCACCTTCACTCGAGAAAGCCGATGGAAGCGCCCTCCCTAGGCACGGCAAGTCACTGCATATCAGCGATAATGTGGTGCGATTCTCGAGCAGCGCAGCGTCATTTTCAGCTGAGAAGTGGCGCAGTGCTCAGCGCTGTCAAGTGAAGGGTGAAAATCGAGTCAACGAGCGTTTGTGAATACGGGGGTAAGTGTCCGTCTCATTCGGCGTGTTTCTAATAGGAGCATTAGCAATTTTGCCAACGCCAAACACACCTCCAGGCGGCGTTGCTGTCGCTCATAACACTCATCCATACAAAAAAAAAAAGATCGGCAGCGGATAGGGCAACGCGTCTGATTCATCTGGATGTACAGCCACGGCCACGTCTGTGTAGAGCACGCAAGCAGCCGGTTTTTGCTCTGTCGGGCTAACTAAACCTTGTGGCAGTATCGGGCTCTGGTGTCGTCAGCCTCACGACTAGTACGTTAATGATCCTGATACACCACTTCACTGCCCGAAACTATCTCAAGCTTTCGCGCTGCGGAGCAAAAACTGCCTGCGCGCGCGCTCTAATGTGATTCTTAAAAGAGAGAAAAGAAGATAAAGTGAACCCCGTAACTGTCTGTATCACAGTGTGACATTTCAACAGTAGCTCACAATAAATGGAGGTAAACAGGGATTAAAAGGATAGGATTAAAAGGTATAGAGATAGAGAGAGGGGGAAAGAGAGAGCATAGCGCAGGGGCAGTGACCTCCGGAAGTAAGGAGAAGATACGAAAGACGGACACGGTCGCAGGAGTCCGGACTCGCTCACTGGATTCTGCGCCGACCGGTTGTGCCCTCGCGATCTCCGACGTCAGCGTAGCTCTGGCTGACTGGGCTGTCCCTACGTCCTCTTCTGACGCCGATCTCCGACGACAGCGTAGCTCTGACCTACTGGACTTGCCCTACGCCATCTCCTGACGCAGACAAGAGCTCTCGCAAGTGGTGCCCTGTCCTCGGACTCCTGTGACCGTGTTTCCATCTTTCCTATCTTTCCTATCTCTCCTATCTCTCCTTTCCTATCTCTCCTATCGAGATATGCGCTGTTCCAGCGCATATCTCTCTCTCTCTATATATATATACCTTTAATCCCATCCTTTTAATTCCTCCTCACCAGCACGCCTTGTGAGCTACTGTTGAGGTGTCGCACCCTGATGCAGGCAGTTACGTGGCTCACTTTTCTCTTCTTTTTTTCTTATAACCACTGCCCGCAGGAGTCCGAGGACGGGGCACCACTCAACGAGAGCTCTCGTCGGCGTCAGGAGATGGCGTAGGGTGAGCCCAGTCGGCCAGACCTGTGCTGTCGTCGGAGATCGCGGGTGCACAACCAGTTGGCATGAAATCCAGAGAGCGAGTCTACACAGACGTGGCCATGACTGTACTATAAAAGCTCCTCGGTCACTGCTTACGCTCAACCCTCGAAAAATTGTGGCGGGCAAACAGACAAAACACAATGCACATTGCGTTTCCCTCTGGTCGTGCTGTGGCGTTCAATAACTCCAACATGCTGCGAGTAGGCAACCTTAGACCGAGCTCGGCGTCCAATCAGTCACGTTCTTCTGGCTCTCATATCAACTTTCCCTGGTTCAGTACTCACCTATGACCACAAGTGTTTGTTTTAGTCGTCGGAATGGAGATATATGACTAAGCATTAACGTGGATGCGTCCACGTTAAGCGGTGTTACATCTGTCAAACACCAATAGATATTGCACAAACTCTCTTTTACCAGTGTACAGTAAATAGTAAACTACTGCTATAAGGACACGTTTTACTTTAGTATTTTACTTATTACTATAAAATAAGAATCAAACAGTTTTTTTGTATTGCCCAGTTCTTCCAGTCTTTCTTTCTCTTTTTTTCTACTAATTCAGTCTTCTTATTTTTTCGTTTTTTTCTTTCCTTGAATTTCTGACTTGCTTGTTTTTTTCAATATTTATACCTGATTTTCCCACGTTGGTTCAGGCTCCTAACATGCTCCACTTTTAATGACATCGTCAAAGCTCTTGAACAGCGAAAAGAAGAAGACTTCTCCTTGGCTTGATTAGTATGCTGCAGGTTGCTCTGTTATGTTTGTGGTTTTGCCTGCATTGTGTCAAGCGACGACAACAGCAAGAATAACAGAATACGACAGCACGTGATAGACCGGCCGCCTGAAGTGCTCCGACCTTGTTAGACAGTCCCTTTAGGCAATGAAAACGTATGGTCTCCTGAGAAACACAACCAAAGGGGTCCGGCAAAACTTTCTCAAATAATCGTCGAATGACGTCATTGAATAAATAATGGCGTCACCAATAGACTGCCGCAATAGTTTGTGAAATCCGTCAAGTTCGAGCACATTTGAAAGGATTTGCCGCATGCATTTAGCGCTTTCTCTCTCCTTTTGTACCAGCGAGCACGATGAAAGCTAAGCAGGAAGGGGATTAGTATAACAAGGGAGAGGGCAAGAAGCCACCCACGATTGTGAGTGAGCGGGATGATCTTAAGCAGAAAGTTTTTTTCTTTTTTCAGCGAAATCTGTATATGGCTGGCTAAATGAAAAACCTTTCGCTACGAGTTTTGATAACGGCCTCCATTGACTGGCTGTCAGTTACCTCACTCTCTACGTCACACACAAGTGCGCGCACCATTGGCAGCAGCATTGGTGATGTCATTCTCTGCGTCGTATCAAAGGACTTGCTCAATGGATGTTAATCTGCCTACTCATTCAGGTCACTGCCTCGTTTAAAAATCATATTTATGGGGCAATTATTATAGTGCAGCTGTATGTCGGATTGGTAATTTCTGCACTTGCTTTCATCAAAATTTCTAGTTGTGAAATAAAATCAGGCACCTGGATTTTATAAATATCGAAGTCGACATCGCTGCAAGCGTGGTAGCAGCTCTTTAGCCGTTCCTGTTTTTATGATTGTCACTAAAGAACTCAATAGACTTACCTAACACACTCGTGCTTTTTGATCCACCATTTCCTGTAGAGTATACATCGTACCTGGACGAATAAGATGTGCTCACGTTAGTTATACAGCTGTTACTCGGGCTCCCAACGCTGCTACACGCTGCACATTGTGTAGCGTTATCTTGCGGCAAACTGTGCGTAGGCCAAGTGGACAAGTGTCTCAATTCTAGATCATCTGAGCGCAAGCACAAAGTCGGCAAATATAAGCGAGAGAACCTAGCTCATTAGAAAAAAAAAAGGCTGAAAACTGTCAGAAGGACTCACCCAGTCACTAGGAACGTCACATCTGGATTACCAAACTGGTGTCGTTTGCCATAGGCATATGACCGAAACCGATCCAGAGAAGTTGAGCTTTCCAAATATTTATCGTTGCCATTTCTGTAAGGGCTATGCTGGAATAAAAAAGTAAAAGATAAGTCATTGTAAGTTCACAGAATATGTTACAGTTTATCCATGCAAGGAAAAAAAAAGAAATGATTACTTCGTCTTTCTGGACTCCGATTAGTAAGAACGTCACTCTTGGGGACTCGGTGTCAGCATACCTCAAGTTCATCTGTAAAGTAGTAGTCTGATATGTAATAAGCCATACTGCACCGCGTTAACACACACATGTACGATTTGGAGTGTAACCAGTGCTCTCTCCAAACTTTACAGACCTATACATACGTGCAAGAACATGCATAACTCAATGTTACGTTTTAGTCCTGAATAACATTTATTGTGTGAAGCCCTTATTGCCCCGACACTGAAAAATTTATTGTCCCACTTGAACTAAAATTTCATGAGAAATTTTTTAAAGTATAGTATGGCTTGATTGAACCGGTCTTCTCTCTCTCTCCCTCTGTGTGTGTGTGCGTGCGTGCGTGTGTGTGTGTGCGTGCGTGCGTGCGTGCGTGTGTGTGTGTGGGGGGGGGGGGAAATATATGATCACAAGGGTGCTAAATCGGGTCAGCTAGTCGTTGATGATCACGGCGCAGGAGCAACGAAAGAACACACATATCCATTGTCGTCTTTTATGAAAAGGAGCGTGAGCCCGTTGCCTGCATGCGCTCTGCGGCGGCTGCATACAGTGCCATGAACCGAGGGCAGAGTCAAAGCCCATCCGCTTTTTGCGTCATCTTTTGGCAAACGAAATAATGAGCCCAGGCCGGTGGACTAGAGCTGCTGCAGATTACGCCCCCGATCCGGTCTCGCAACGGGTGATGCCACCAAAAGCGAACTTGCTTTCTGAATCTGCCGGTTGATGGTGCTATAGGCAGTGTTGCGAAGGCCGGACCGATCCCGCCGAAGCCACCACTGTTGCGAAAGACGGCGACGCCAACACGGTCCCGATGGCGCCACTGCTTCCAACTCCGCCGGGAAGGTCACCAGCCGTTTGGTAGCGTATGTTTATCAGCTCGCGACTGCTTCTGCGCAGAGCTGATAAGACGAGCGGACGAGACGACGGTGAGTTAAACAAGGTTTATGTACAGCATATATACAGAGGCGTTACAATTTCGGCACTGGGGCCGACAGAGACTCGAAGAGCCGAGCTCCCCTCTGTAACACATAGATCAGCCTTTCGCCTGAGACCGCTGACTCACACACATGTCGGCTCTCCGACATGGGGGTTCCTCTCTCGTAGGACCGCCGATCGCGACACGCCGCAGGGCTTCTTTTATTTACACCGGGTCCAACCAAAATGTCCAATCAGAAGCGCCGCTGGTCGTCAGGGCAGGTTCCGCCAATGGGGTTCGCCGCGCCATGCGTCAGACCACCAGACACGCGGACGCCGGCTCGCTGTCACGTGCGCAGCTGACTCACTGCACATGGGCCAGAGGGGCGCCGCGCGTGTTCACGCCGTCGAGGTGATCGCGCCAGGCGGACTGCGGGCTGGCCTTGACCCAGATTGCCTTTTTCAGAGGCACGGACGTTTGACGAGGACTCGCTGGCATAACAGCACCCCCGCCGCCAGACAATGCACCGGAAAGACGAGCTGCTTCCACGGGGCTCGGATGTCAGGTGCGCTCGTTTGCCAGGTCCCTCCAGGTTCGCCTCCAGGGCCATGGGGAGAATACAGCTCCAAACTGTTCCGGGAACACATCCCACTTTTGACGACGGATCCCAGCTCCACTGGCTTGTCGCCACAACTTGCTGACCAGCTTCACTCGTCTCTTCTGACCATCTTCGGTTTCAGCACTTGTCGATGGTTCTGCAACTTGCTAAGAACGGTTCGACAACAGACAACACACGACACAAGCAAGTGCCCTCGGTCACCCAACAGAACACCAGACAAAGTATAGTACAACATATACCTATCTACGTGTCTATCGGAATTTTGTTCCCTCTACATCAAGAGGCACATGTGGGACACAAGACTCTTAAAATGACAACTCAAAAATTTTTTTTTCTTTCCCACGTACAACAACGTAACGAATTAGAATACCACAAAGTTGGCCCCTTGAGTTCACTCTAAACGAGAGCGCTCAGCTAAGGTCGTGATGAGGTCAAACTTTTTGCCCCGAATCGCCAGCCAGAAACCGAAAGGTTGAGAAGTTATTAGCTGGAACGCACTGCTCAATGCACCTGCATTAGCGTTTACCTTTCCTTTATTTTTTTTTGATAGCGAACGACAAAGTTGCGCTGTGGAGCAACATGCTCCACTTCAGTAACCGGCCACTTTTAGGCGACGATACCTATGCGGCACCAAGAGCGGCTCACACTTTCGACGTTGCACAGGGGAACAACGATACGGCTTGCTATGGATTGACTCCTCACCGCTTAGCTCGATATCGTGTTCGATCACCCTCGTGTTTCCGGGGCGGTCCGAAAACACGTCTTCAAACTCGGAACCGATCTTTCTCAGGTCCTCTTTCTCAGGTCCTCCTTCACTTAAGCTAGGCTCTAGGTTTATCTGCTCCCGGATTACTTTCAATCCCCCTTCGATTACCTCACTAGAACTCAAATTTTCTGCTTCCTCTTCCACTGAAGCATTCAACAACAGATTTACGACCGCTTGATGTTGAACGTATGGTTTCATCAAGTTGTAAATTTTGTCCGGCCACCTTCCTAATTTCACTTCATAATTTGAATCGCAAGGCTTCGATAATACTGTGGCGGGCCCTTCCCAATCAACCTCAAGCTTGTTCCTTTTGGACGGCTGCAGCAGCATTACCTGATTATCAACTTCAAAAGTGCGCTTCTTCCCCGATTTCTCGTAGCGCTCCTTCGACACCACTTTTGCCGTGTTTTTCTGGCTTTCCACTAGCGCTTCAATCGAGAGATCCTCACGCTGCTCTCGAATGAGCGTCTCTCGATCAACTCTCGGCAGCTCGCTCCAACTTTCCGCTACAGGCGAGAGCGTTGCAGCCCTCTCCCTCTGATCCAATGGCGCCATGTCGTCTCCCCTTTCCACGGAAACCGCGCTGGTCGGTCCGGCGACGGGCCGCTCGCGCGACTGCTCACATGACTCACGCGGAAAGTTTCCTCTCTGAGGTTCCGTCGACCCGCCGACAAGGTCACTTGAGAGTTCACCGCTTTGAACAAGGTCAAGCTCTTGCGAGAGCTTCCGCGCTTGCGATCGCGTGAGGGCCATGTACGCTAAGTTGGGGAAGAACGATTTACCCTGCTCTTTGAGAAGCTGCTCTGAGTTGTTGGAGAAGAGATAAGGAAAACGATCGGGAAGCGCGGCAGACACAGCCGCTTCGGTGCGAAGCTTACCGAACGGGCCTTCAATGACAACCGTGGCGATTGGTAAGCAAGCACTCTGCTCCTCGGCGACTTGCCTGATCCACGCGCATTCTCCTGTAAAGTCGTCCGGAGACACCAATGAAGGATGGACAACATCCATGGTTGCCGCGGAGTCTCTAAGTGCTCGACACGCTTTCCCATTCACACTAATTGCTTGGATATACGGCTCCAACAACCGCATGTTCTTTTCCGATTCTCTAATTGTTGCAAAAGCAAACTTTTGCTTACAGTTTATCGCGATGTGCCCTTCCTTTTTGCAGTTGTAGCAGATTAGTGGCTTTCGTGATTCAAACGCCCGTGTGGTATCAGTGCGTTGTTTAGAAACCTCACTCGATTTTTCCGCTTCTGTTTTCCCTTCCTCTACAGTGTCCTTCGTAAGAGACGGGTCCTTTTTGAAATTACGGTGCGGAGCGGGTTTCCGTTGATCAGGTTTCTTTGAAAAGCCCTCTTTTCTTTCATCCTTTTCAACGCGCACTGCCCTGCTATGCAACTTTCGGCGAGTATAATACTCCTCAGCTAACTCTGCTGCCTTGTTTAGCTGTACTTCACCAAGTTTGTCCTGCAGCCAAAGTTTGACATCCTCCTCGATGCAGCGGTAGAATTGCTCCAATGCAACGCATTCCACCACTTTATCGCGGTCGTCATAAACACCTTCGCCCTTGAGCCATTCAATCAAATCGGCTTTAAGACGAAACGCAAAGTCCACGTGTGACTCATTCCCCTTTTTAGCATACCGGAACCTTTGCCTGAAAGCCTCGGGTGACAACTTATAACGTCTCAAGAGCACTTCTTTAACCTCGTCATAGCTCTCAAACGCTTCCCTCGACAACCAAGTTATCGCGTCGGACACTTCGCCGGGAAGAAGAGCTAGCAGGTTCCGCGCCCAAAGAGACCGCTCCAAAGCATTTCGCTCACAGACGTGTTCAAACTTGACGAGATACTTCGCCATGTCCTCGCCTACTACGAACGGTGGCAGTTGGTCCCGAATTCTAAAACCGCTGACCTGAATCGTCGGAGAAGCTACGCTAGGCGCCTGCGAACACTGTAGAATTGCCAATTCTAGTCGTTTCAACTCTAGGCGCTCCTGTCTCTCGGCTACCTCACGTTCACGAACTTCTCGCATTTCGGCCTCCTCGCGGCGTGCTTTGATATCCGCCCAGGCCTCATCGACTTCCTCAGCCGACACTCCCTCATCCTTCATGATCTCAAGGATCGCTTGCTTTCGTTTCGCACGGCCCAAAGTAATGCCGAGTTCCTCACAAATTTCGATGAGTTCCTTCACTTTAAGGTTCTCCATCGTTCACACTAGCCTCTTGCTGTTTGCCCCTGTTAAGAATCTACTTGCCGTACCCACTATAAGTCAACTAGCAAGACGCGCAAGCAATTTTTCACACTCCCGTGTTTACTCCCTCCGCATTAACTTTGGTTTCAAAGCGCTTCGACTTGGCTTGAAACGATCAAAGCTCACTCTAATGCTTCACACAGCCCTTCTCTAAACTACTACAACCTGAGCTAGAGTAGTCTGGTGAACTGAGGGGAAAACATCAGACACTCACCGCACCGATGTCGCTGACGCCGGCCGATCCCGCAGCTGCCAACCACTGTTGCGAAAGACGGACCGATCCCGCCGAAGCCACCTCTGTTGCGAAAGACGGCGATGCCAACACGGTCCCAAGGCGCCACTGCTTTCAACTCCGCCGGGAAGGTCACCAGTCGTTTGGTAGCGTATGTTTATCAGCTCGCGACTGCTTCTGCGCAGAGCTGATAAGACGAGCGGACGAGACGACGGTGAGTTAAACAAGGTTTATGTACAGCATATATACAGAGGCGTTACAATTTCGGCACTGGGGCCGAAAGAGACTCGAAGAGCCGAGCTCCCCTCTGTAACACATAGATCAGCCTTTCGCCTGAGACCGCTGACTCACACACATGTCGGCTCTCCGACATGGGGGTTCCTCTCTCGTAGGACCGCCGATCGCGACACGCCGCAGGGCTTCTTTTATTTACACCGGGTCCAACCAAAATGTCCAATCAGAAGCGCCGCTGGTCGTCAGGGCAGGTTCCGCCAATGGGGTCCGCCGCGCCATGCGTCAGACCACCAGACACGCGGACGCCGGCTCGCTGTCACGTGCGCAGCTGACTCACTGCACATGGGCCAGAGGGGCGCCGCGCGTGTTCACGCCGTCGAGGTGATCGCGCCAGGCGGACTGCGGGCTGGCCTTGACCCAGATTGCCTTTTTCAGAGGCACGGACGTTTGACGAGGACTCGCTGGCATAACAGCAGCCGCCGCAGAGCGTGGGCCACGCGCTCATGTGTTCCCTTTCATAAAAGACGACAGTGTAATAATAAACACAAGAATAACTTTGTTTCGTACACACTGAACGCTGTACATGGTGTAGCGTTATCTTGCAGCGAACTGTATGCATAGTTCAGGCGAGCAGGTGTCTCAATTATAGACCATGTGAGCGCAATTACAATGTCAGCAAATTTGAGCAAAGAAAATTCAAGCTTATCATTATTCTCGCCGTGAGGGCGTTCCGTTTTATGTCGAGTGTTGTCTCCAGGCTCTGGGAACAGATCAAACGTGAGATTGTAGAAGCTGAGTTGATCGACAGGCTTACACTTTTGATTAAAAAACCGAATTTTGGCGCAGGAATTGAACACCTCTTTATACTGATATGTTAGAGCTACAAATTGTGTGTTTCTGAAAAATAATTTTTTTTTAAAGTGAGCGCTCCTTTTGTGTCTTTATGTTCGTCTCCTGTTCTTGCGCTGTTTTTTACAATATCTACTATCAAGATTCCCGATGTCGGGGATCAAGTTTGGGTTGTCCAGAGGGCCCAGGATGCGATGGTGGGGCTTGGCTTGACGGTCCCAATGTGGGAGTGGTCCATTGCGCGTTGAGTAGTGCACCTTAGGACTTCCATCCATGTGTGATAAGCTCTATTCGAGTTATGATGAGTGGTCAGTGGATTAATTCCTTTGTTGCGATGCGATTATATTGACACACACAGCGCGTTTGCACCATCGTCATTGGCACCGGCATTTTCATCGCCATGATTTTCTATATAGAGCCCAAATGGAATCACATGCACTCCTCGAATGATATGTAAAAGCTAGCGAACACTGGCGGCGAATGAAGCTGGAGCGGGTATGAAGCGAGCCGGCCCTCCCCGTCGCATGGTAGACGCATGTGGTAACATCATCCCACGTGCGAGGCCTGACGTCGATTGCTCTTCAAGCAATGAGAAAACGCCCCGCCCATCTTTCGTGTAGTGCATCAAGGGACGCTAAGAGGTCCGGGGCGGGGTAGGGGGCAGGAGTGTGTTGCTCTAAGGACGCGGTCACTGGCGCGCGCGAATTCTCGACAGGCATCAAGAGGTGACTCGCACACTTTTCGAGCTTTCGGCGCCTGCTTTACGTTTCGGGAACTGACGGCACGCAAAGCGCTTCGTTCTTGAGGATTTCATGTTTTGTTAAACCAGTGAGTTGTTACGTTACGTTATTGTGCATGCCAATTGGTTTGCCGCAAGAATTATTAATTAGCTGATACTGTTGAATACCAAAGATCAAGCTACGTATACAGTATAATTTGTTTCTATCGCATTTATTGCTTCACCCCTTAAGCAAAGCTGTCCGTTTTTATGCTTTTTATGCTTTTTATGCTCTAGTAAACCTAATTATTTATTAAAAGTTGGAAATAATTCTCTTTCCTTTCTGTGAACCAACGTATTCAAGGCTTGTCATTTTGAAAGAATCGGTATACATTCTGTAGAAGATAAATTAATTCCAAAGGAAAGACTGGATGAAATTTACTCACAGAATTCACCATTACGCACAGGTATTGTATTAGTTGAATCGTGGTTTGGAAGTGCTGATGATGGGGCCGATCAGAAACCACGAATAGCTCTATCGTGACAGAAGGCGGAACATTTTGAGTGCTGCCGTAATTCCTCTCACTCACAGTCGGAGCACCTGAAATGGAAATGCGAACAAACGTCTGAAACAGCTCCTTAAAATGCGTCATAAAATGTTAGGGAAAAGTACTTGCACTTTTTAAAAACGAGTGATAATGTGCCAGCAGCTACGCACTTTTGTGAGTGCTCTGGCGAGAAAATGAAAAGAATTGAAGGCTATACATAGGCAGGCAGAGCGTTACTCCTGGAGCAAGTGATTATATGAGTCAGAATTGGCAGTTATGAGTATTTTGCGGCAGTTCGGCTATCTAAGGCTGGTGGCAGCAGAAGGGCGTCTTGTCTACTTAGGTACTTTCTGGCTACTTTGCGTTTCCTCGATTTCCGCCGAAGGGTTGTTATCAGGTGATGTCGTGGTTATTGGCGTTCCAGTGTGTGACGCCAAAACACGGCAGTAATCGCGTGTTGTCTGCTTCCAACTCTCAATTTGGCACTCGCAATACCCCAACGTAGGCTTCGGTAACGTTAACCTATGGTTTAAGTACGCCCACTACATTTTGCTCAAAGCGACATTGCGCTGCCATTTCACGCAAACATGAAAATCAGGATTTGTTAGCGCGCCAAATTTGAAATTGAAGGCTCAATGAACTGCTCTTGTTAATTCTTGGGATCATGTTAGCACCACGACTAAAATATTAGGTACTCATTTCGTCATTACACAAGAAATATTTGGGAAGGTAAACGCTACAATTAACGCTTGAGTAGCAATTGAAACTGCGATTTTTAATTTACTAATGGCGTACTCATTTTTATTGTCGCCAAAAGGCTGTTACTTCTGCTTCTAACAATCGTCCCGCAAGATTCGGGAAAATAATGTGATTTTTCCAACAGCGCCAAATACTTCGTAATCCGAAACGGTAGGATTGCTTAGTTCAGCAAAAACATTATGCTTACATTCCTGAAGTGCTGCATTTAAAGTGTTCATAGCGTACTTAGTGACACTTTCGGCGAAAAAAGTCATGGGTTCAATCCTAGCCAGGGCTGTCACATTTCGATGGAGGTGAAAGGATGGAGGCTCTTGTGCTGAGAGATGTGAGCGCACTTTAAAAAGCACCAGATGTTCAAAATTTCCAGAACTTTTCACTACACCTTCACTCACAGTCATATCGTAGTTTGGGACATAACATTCGGTTTATCATTAATACTTCTATTTAGCTACATAAATGATAACGCAGCAGTTATTCTCACCGAAGCGTCGCCAATCCTGGATACATTTACCGCTGGGGGCCGATTTTGTCTATTTTTTTTCGTTATATAGCTAGTCTTAGACCTGGCTACACTGTTCAGCATATTATACTAGCTGAATGCATGTGTGCTCACGAAAGCAAGGATTGTATTATGAAAAATGGCAATCCGCCTCATTTGAAGTTGCTATGTTACAGGACCACTTTTGTCTGTATAGGTTGATTTTCTAGTTTTAAGCTCTGATTATGCCTCGTTGCACCGCAGTATATCAATGTAGACAAGAGGTCACACACGAGGTCAACTTAGATACAAATGAACACTTTTTATGTCGTAGTATAGTGATGGAACTTCGTACTAAATATACTAGAAGTGAGATTTTCCTGTTGTGGCATGAATTAGTTGAAAAAAAAAAGCACTTTCGTTCGAGCTTTTTTTTTACTATTTGAAGTCCACATGTTTAAGTACCACATCTGCTCTGGCCAGCAGATAAGCGTCTTGAATTCATGACATATTAATTTCTCTACGATGTCTTCGTGTTACGCCGAACACTTTTTTATTCACTATAGTTAAAAACTGTGGCAAATTTTTACCACAAAAAGCTGCCAAGGAAAGTAGTTTTCGCACAGATAAAGACGACGACTTTTTTATATCAGTATTGGCACTATGATAAATGTCGTTTTCTTTTACAACTTGTCATCTCACTCTAGCATCTTTCGAAAGGCGACGACTTTTTTATATCAGTATTAGCACTATGATAAATGTCGTTTTTTTTTTACAACTTGTCATCTCACTCTAGCATCTTTCGAACTCGCCTTATTGTCTAGATACCGAATACACTGCCCTTTTTAAACACCCCTTTTCGGTGACTTTTTTTGTCATCTTTGTCTCTTGCTTTATATGCCTTCACAAGTACTGTGTCACAATCTAGCTTTATTTTTCAGTGGGCTCTTCAATATTTTTTTCCCTACATCCAGTGTTAGTGTTTTTGTCCTGCGGACATGCTCCTTCCTGCAGTGTAATTGAAAGAGGATCTTGGTGTTAGACCCGATATACCATTCATCGTAACTATAAATGCGTGTGGTTTCGTTTACTAACTGAGTGAAAAAGCAAAAAAAAAGAATTTACATTTATGCCTATTCCGCTAAATCATGTACGTTTTCGGTTAGACTGTACACTTGTTCACTTACCTTTCCCAATCGGTGCCACCGCAATGTCGTGCATATCTTTCATTTCAATTTCGTGTATCATGTGGGCGATCAGGCCCTCCTCAGATCTTTCCATTGTGTGAACAGGTTCAATCCTGTGGCGTGGTCCCACCACACCTTCCTGCAAGGCACGACGCGAGTAACATCGCATTATGCAGCATTAGGCTTCGTCGTAGCATGTGATACGTTTCTCACTTGGACACATAGCTTCTTTAACAACGAAGCCATTTTTAGTCGAGCCTTTCGTGTCCAGCAGGCGTCGTAGATGGAAAACGGGTATGTGCTACATAAAGTAGGAAAATGCCACCACAGGGATGTGCCACTGTTCCCACCACTCTATATATGCAAAACTCACGACAACACACACTACTGCGGCCGCCACTCCTGTCACTTGTATCACGCACTTAATTCAACCCACTTCATTCAACCATCTAAAATGATTGGCAAAGCGTAGGCTACTTTTGTAAGCCATCAGCTTCGCATCTTAATTAATGTCCGCCTAGTGGACATTGCTGAATTTTTCAGTTGTTATTTATGGGACCAATAACTGTCAAAATCTGGTATTCAAGCTGTGTTTTTATTTGAAATGAACCAATTAAAATGCACTGTGACAGGGCAACGTTGTGCAATAGTGATCTTTAAGCAATGTTTCTTATAGAGTGTAAATTAAGTCAGATTTAACGCCAGTGTGCCTGGCCACGACGAGTTCAACCATGTTAACGAAGTGTTCAACGGAATACGAAATCCGCAGCGTGCATCATGTTTGGGTTCTCGTATGTATGCCCTATGGCAATATCCCTTGAATACTGGCTAATTTATCATTTACACATGCAACAGTCCTCGTTTAATATGAAGGAGTTTGCAGTTTTGTTTTGTAATGTCACAGCTGAAGCGCAAGAAGATAGAGAGGGGACAATTGTGACAACTAGGACAAACGCTAAGTTACGACTACAATTTCATTATAGCAATGCACAAATATTTTGTATACCTGCCACATGACATAATAATCATATCAGCCAATGCACTAGGCTGAATAGACGAACTAAAACTAAGTAGTAGTGAAAATACCTGAAAAAACAAAACAGGTGACAGCGAATTAAAGTAACCTAGCCCGCTCCGACATCTTGCCTATTTCGTAATGCACCTATTAGCAAAATACTTTATTCCTGTTATTTGTATTTTAACCAGAATATGAGCCTGTTGAGGTAGTCCCAGTAAAGCACAATTACAACACGGACAGAAGGGCACCAGACGAGTGCAGTAACTTGACCCAGAGTTTTAATTTGAAAGTGGGCGAGAGCACGTAAGCGAGGAACTGAAGTGGCCGTGGTGTCATGCGCACACTAATCGACGTTGAAAATGTGAAATTTCAATCAGATAAGCAAAGCAAACTTAACCACTGATGATCTACTTGGAGCACTGGGCCTTTTGTAGTTCACCACAAACAAGTGCACAGGTTATACGAGAAGACGAATAAGCTGATCGTTTCATTTGCGTTGCACGGCCATTTATGCATTGCCACCGTGGTTTCTGAACTTTTTCTGTATACCCGCCACGATGGTCTTGTGGATACGGTGCTCGGCAGCTGAGTCGTGGGTTCGAATACCGGTCGTGGTGGCCGCATTTTCAATAAAGGTCAAAATGCCCGACGCCTTAGTTTTAGATGTGCGTTAAAGAACCCTACGTTGTCAAAAATTTTGTGCCCCTCCACTACGACGTCCCTTACAACCACATTGTAGTTTCGGAACTTTCAATTCCAAGAATTATGAACTTTCGCTTTACACTTCTTGACATTCACTAAAAGACGCAGTAGACTGAATATGCGTGTGTGTGTGCAGTCTTATGGTAGGATAAAAATTGTTGACACTCACAACTTCGACGCCGCCATCTATTCTTCTGACGTGCACACTGGCAAATTGTTTCTCGTCCTCGTGCAGATCTTGTTCGAGGTCTTCACCGTTGAACTGTTAAATCAATGCTTAGTGATAGTGGCATACAGATTTTATTGGCTTTAGACTACTGAGTGATCGTCATTCTATCATGCATACTATAGAGAAAAGTTGTAGCCGAACACATTGATGTTTCAGGATTATAAGATTGTTCTCGAAAATCATTGTCGCTGATATGTACTCTTTCACCAGGAGCAGGAATAACGAAAAGGCTTGTCGTATAGCATGGTTATGTTAGCTTTCAAGATAAGTCACGCTACAGCCTACTGAGCTGTGCTCCGAGGGGAAGATTAGCATCGTAACATATCATTACATGAGGTAGTTTTCACGTTTCAGCGATTCTATTAAGGAGATTCAGCGTATGCACGGCGCCGCTTTAATAAGTAACGCCTTGTTTCATTTGTCTATCATTTTTTTTGCTCATTCTTCCCATTTAACACACGGCTAATTAGTTCTTTCTCGTAATGCAGGTTGCTTGGTTTCTGTGGAATGGTGGTGGTATGAGGGAAGGCAGGCATAAATACATTTAGGCACAAGGAAAAAAAAGAAACGTTATTTCTTTAGCGCATAAAAAGCGCATCTCAGCTCCACTGGGAAAGGAACAAGTGAATCAAAGAATGCTGGAGAAATTTAGCCGAAAGCTTCGCAGTTATGATAGTATACTGTTGAGAGGCTTTGATCCTCTCTGTCTCTATAAATTCATGCACATTAATCATTTTCCAGCAACCATGTGCATGCCGAAATATTGAACAATGAACCGGACTTTCTATTTCACGAGTTTGCCTGTTACCACGCAATGATAACATATACTGTTTCACTAACTAAAGTAATACTGAGAAGTGTATTAGTTTGTCTTTTTCTTGGTGACCACGTCTAACACTACGGAACTTGTGTGAGCCTTGGCGGTAACACTTGATTGTGCCACGTCGCATGTATATCAAGTTATTGCTGACGTGGTTGACCGCGCTCGCCGTAATCATTGCATGATACGCCGTGTCATGCTTTCAGAAGAACACGTTGCGAAAACGTTTATTGATGTGGTTAGCAGCAGCGGTCGATAAAATGAAAAAGAATAGTACTTACGAAATGAGTCACTTCGCGTCCATTTTCTTGTTCCAATACGCGGAAGTTGCGAGCCGCCACCGACGCCTTTCTGAGGTTCAGCGTCAGTTGATCGTGCAGGTGCATCACCATTCTTCCGTCGGCCGAACGTTCCTCGAGTAGGCGTGGGTAAACCAGCCTCGGTTCTTGCATTGCTGTCAAGTGCAGAGTTAACAGCCGAGGTTCAAATATGGTTACACAGTGGAAAACGTGAGAACATTTTGGTCTCAGTGATGTTGAAGTAAACACAACAAAACAAAGTGGTAAGCTTATGTATCTAACGAGTATCAATTTCTTGCAGAAAACTGCTAACATAGAACTATAATAATGGAGAGACTAATCGCTAGTGTGTCCTTCCTCTCTCGTGTCCCCATTTTCTGGCATTATTCTCTGAAAATGAGAAGTAGGTATCATAATGCGCTACATTATCACAGACGATGAGCACACAAACGCACACACATCCTTACGCACACAAAAATACTTACACAGCCCCGCCGCGGTGGTCTAGTGGCTAAGGTACTCGGCTGCTGACCCGCAGGTTTGCGGGATCGAATCCCGCCTGCGGCGGCTGTATTTCCGACGGAGGCGGAAATGTTGTAGGCCCGTGTGCTCAGATTTGGGTGCACGTTAAAGAACCCCAGGTGGTCGAAATTTCCTGAGCCTTCCACTATGGCGTCTCTCATAATCATATGGTGGTTTTGGGACGTTAAACCTCACATATCAATCGATTAATCAATCAATTACACAGCTCTGAACAGCCAGGAAGGGCCTACAGCCATTCACCTAGGCCGTTGTTTCTCACTAACTGTGAACTAAGGTAGGCATACAATACAAAAAAGACCACCCGTCGTAAGGGTGATAAAATTATGATAATAATGACAACTGTAAGGGTCTTATGTGCCAATAACCCGATATGATTACCATGGACACTCTACCGGTGTACTCTGGAAATCTCTACTTCCAGATTTTCTTTTAATGGACATGCACCTGAATATGTGTACGTGAGCCTTAAGTAACTTTGCCTTCATCGAAATACGACCGCAGCGGCTGAGATTCGATCCCGTGACCTTCGGGTCATCAGTCAAACGCCATAACCATCATACTACGGTGGCGGGTAGATGGAAATTGATAAAGTTATGTACTTGTGAACTTGTGGCTCATTCGATAACCAGCATTCTAGAGCATGTCAACAGCAAAAATCAACCACTAAACGAAGCTTTCTTTAAGTGGGGGAGGAAAGGAAGAGAGGGTGATCTACGTTATAAGGGGGTGGGACGGTGGACGTAGAGGAAAAGTCCCGCAGATGGAAGAACTCTTCCCGAGCCCCACAATATTACTTAAGCCTAACATATTCAGAGCTGCCTTTGTGGTCGCTGATCAAACGCTACACTCTAAACAGTTCCAGCACAGTAGACAAAATACTTCTAAAAGGCTCCATAGTAAAGTCTGAAGATTCAAGGTAGCCTCGCGTCGGTTGAGTCTCGAAACGGGTGCACCTCAAAAAATTCAGGAAACTAAAACGAAGCCGTTTTGACAGAACAACGCAGGCAATAGGATGAAGAACGTACAAGACACAGTGCTCTGTCCCGAATGTTCTGCGCTGTTCTGCCACAAAGTTAATGAAACAACCAGCCCACGTACCTAAGCACCCATTTACTTAAAATTCGTTTCGTTATGTTCGACTTCAAAATACATTGCTGACGGTAACGAGTGGTTCTTACCTTCACCCGCAATGGCCAGCACGAGTACTATGATCACACTGAACATTGTGGAGAACGGCTTGACGCGCTCGTAGTGAGACCTTGTCTTTTACATCGCAGTTAAGTAAGTGTCCAGTGACAAGCAGTTGGCATTAGAACTTCCCGCTGAACTTTCCAGTGTGTTTATCTTCGAATCAAAGACTGCGCTTATGCGAGGCAGCTGAGATCTGTCTGACGCACTCATGGCTTGTTTTCTTAAGCAAGAAGTGCGTAATTAACTTCGAAAGACAGTTTTTTTCCAGGTCATAGAAAGTCGTTGGATCACAAACGAAAAATCCTTTTCGTTTGTGATCTGGCTGCTAGCAATAACATTGGAAACCAATCTTTTGACATTAAGTTTTATTAGTGGAACGAAATATGTATACATATACGTTTAATGACTACTAATAATGAATGTAATGAATAAAACTGCATTTCTGGGAAGTGTGGTTGAAATGTTACAACCAGGACGCGTATTTATGTAGGTTTCTGTTGTGTAACTTTATTTAAACAATTTTTATCATAGTTATGCATTTGCAAAAGAATTACTAAGTCATCTAGAGTCTTGACTTCAATGACGTAAGAAATTGTCAGTACAGAAGCACCATCAACTGGAACTGAGGCTGAGAGGTGGTCAAACGCGTTTGTTAGAAATGAAACGAAATCTCTGTTTCTTCACATTGTACAGAAAAAGAGGAGACATAAAGGCAAAATTTGTATGCAACGACTTGAGAAAACTTTACGACGCCCCCCATTACTGGCTTTTATAATGAATATGTTGATCTTAAGAAGAGTAGAAGAAGAATTTAGGGTGTTTTGGATGTTCAGCACTCAATCAGTAATGAAATGCTCTGATTTCGCATCATTGATACTTCCGCAAAGTAAACCTCGCTGACATATTTTTGTTTGTTTTATTGCGATTGCAATTACATGGACACTCTCGGCTGGATTTTGCCGCCAGCATCGATGTTATGCGACGTATATGTATACGTATTTATAGATATGAAAACGCAAGAAAGAAAAAAAAATCAAGAAAATTAAAGCACTCCTACGTGCGGAATCGAACGTAGAACCTCTGCGTCGTTAAAACGAGGCGTTAACCACTGACGTAACCCGGAGCACGCCTCTGACCGTTAAGCTATTTATATCTACCACTTACCATTGATTACGAGCATCTCGGGGGGCATTGTGTTTTCAGCGTTACCAGCACGATGACGCAATGCGCACGTCGCCACATCGCGCGGCGGTGCCCGCTATCCTACTCATGCTTTACCCGGCTTACAGAAGGAGAACGACGTTCCCTCGCACGCCCTTATCTCGTGGTGGCGAGGAGTGGAGAATCATACGTGTTGACTGGCCTCAGGCTTTACCTGGAACAATTACGCTGTAGTTACCGGGCGCACAAAGGTCACTGCAATCATTGCAGTCTCCGTTTGCGAAAAGCGCGCGCTTTTCAGACACAGCGAAGTAACAAACAAGACACTTATTCACCTGCATCCGTACTTGTGAGTACGTTTCGTGCGTCATTTGTGCATGGGAAACGTGGGGCATGTTTAAATGTGCTTTCCAATCCGCGCGTGACTCTTCAAATTATTGCTATCGCATTCATTGCTTCGCCTTTGCGGCAAAGCTGTGAGTTTTTTTTTTTTGTTCTGCTCTGGTTGTGGTGCTGGGTACGGGTGACCAATATTTTGTGACGAGTGCTTTTGTTGTAACAGTGTGTTCTCTTGTGTCCGTTCACGTGATTGCACACATTTAAAAAACTGTGGTCTGCCCTTGGAACTTCCTGCCTTACGTCTATTGCGGCAACAAGAAGTCTTCCGTGAATGACGTTGGCGCATGACGCATATATTCATATAAAGTGCAATGCCCCATGACTGCGTATCACTCGTTGTGTGCTGTTGGGTATTATTGCGTACTATTGAACCGAATTATGTGTTTTTATGTACAGTTGAGTAAGTGTGGTATATTACTGCATCTTATTGCGTACTGCTGCGTTTTAGCCTGCAGTGGCTCGAATCATGGTCTTTAATATTACACTAGAGCAGCACACAGCTGTTTACTCGAATAAATATTGCAATACTCTTACCCCTACTTTAATGAAATAATATTTTACGAATAACTTAAAGTGCAATGTACATTATGAAATAAAATTGACTGCATTTTTCGTCATTCTCTTTTCCTTGATCTTTTACCACTGCAATTCGGCATCTGTCCTTTCAGCCCTCATTTATAAAAACGTCATCTTTTAGAACTTTTCACTGAGCGTAATATACAAGGTAAACTTTTCAAGCTGTCCTTCTACCTTGTGGCGCGGTTCAGAAGAAGTCACGTGTTCTCGCGTCACATAAAGTTAGCAAGAACCATTACCAGAACCTTTAAACAATACGTTTAAAGAATAGCGAGATGCCAATCAAAAAGGAAAGTGCTTAGTTCAAAACGTAGATAATCATACGAACAAATGTTAGTGACCAACAAATAAGAAATGTGCAAGACTGCAAAAGCTGAGGCAAATGTAATATAATACAAAGTAAAAGCTCTGAAAGTCTATAAAGACACCTGCGGAGGCAGGAATAACGTGCTAAAAAGTTAAATGAACCAGAAAAAAAAAGAAAGGGATTGTAAGAGGCTAGACAATGAGGGAATTTCTATCACGTCTGCGACCTGTCATCGAGCTCCCTGAGTTATAACTTAAACCAGTACAGTTTTTTAGTTCATGATAATATGAAGGTCCTTGCTTCAAACATATCCGTCAGTTAAATACAGCGGTCATTTTAGCATAATAGCAAAAATGTAGTGGTCAGCGTCATAACTTGTCCTAAAGACCAGGAAGTGCTAAAGACCAGAAAAAAAAATAATACAGTTTCTTCAGAAAAAGAAATAGAATAAAGGACTGAAAGCGCTCAGACAAAAAAAAATCAGCGCAATATGAGCAGAAACAACAGACAAGAGAGTCATGTAATGGGAGTGAAAAATAAAGCTGAATATACACAACTATGTAGAAGCCTTCTTGAAAGACGGAAAAGGAAAGAATCTGCACATTGTGAAAACCTGTGTCAAGACAGTGCAAATCTGGGATAAGAACAATGACACTGGATTGTGAAAAACATCAAAGTCATCGAAGTTAGCATTATGAAGACTTTGTACTATGTGAGTGGTAGAGTGCTGAAAGAAGTTGGCGCGTACCTGATATGGTCGGTTTTCATTGATTAACCTATGCGGAATCCGACAATTCACACAATTGAGAAGTAAAGGGCGAGATTTCGCTACGGGGCGCCACAATATCATGCCGTGAATTAACTTCTTATCAAATAACAGGTCAGCGTGATTACGTCGGCAGTGAAGTGAGGGCGATGATAATAATCTGTCAGTGTTGGAACAAGATCCATAGGAATTTCTAGCAAAACGATGGTTGTAGGTGCCTATGATTTTTTCTGGACTCACTCAATGGCATCACTGCGAGACTTAGCAATGCCATTCCAGATCACATAAGCATACTCAAGAGGAGGAAGACATTTTACGGTCTCTAACGTGTGGAAGGTTGTAGGAGAACTGAATTCTCGACTGATTCCGCAGCCGAGAAAACGAAGGCCACGCATGGCAGCGCGTTTAGTGTGGGCAGAAAAAATTTAGAATGCTATCAAAAAGAACACCAAGATCACTTAATTCATAGACCTTACATAACAATGCGGTATTGACAGAGTATGAAAATGACATAATGAATGTTTTGCGAGATATACTCATGAGTTTAGCTTTTGAGGTTACAGAGAAAGGTTATTGTGGTCACATCATTAGGTGTAATAATAATAATAATAATAATAATAATAATAATAATAATAATAATAATAATAATAATAATAATAATAAATATTTTCAAATTAAGACAGAACAATTCTACAAAGACGAGTAATAAGTCCAGACATGAATAATGTCGCTACCCCAAGAGTGCGAAAGAAGTGTCACATGGATCCAAGACGTATTTCCCTACACGAAACTGCTACAGTACACAAAAAAAATGGCTGCTGCACTGCTCGTGTAGCCCAGTGAAACAGTGCAGATGATGCTTTCGTTCATCAGACTAATGCTTCAATGATTGGCTAGAACAGATGGCAAAGTGGCAATACCCGCCTTCTTCTTTGCACCGTCTTACATAACTGCGGTTGAATAACTGTGTCGGCAGCAGGGGCGTAGCCATGCATTTGTTTTCATGGGGGAAGGGAGATACCGCATGTATATCTTCATCATCATCATCATCATCAACATCATCATCATCATACGGACTACGCCCACTTGCAGGGCAAAAGGCTCCTCCCATGATCAGCCAATGAACCAGGTCTTGTGCTTTCTGCTGCCACGTTATACCTGTGAACTTTTTATTCTCATCGGCCCACCTAACTTTCTTTCTCCCCTTCGTGTGTTTGCCTTCTCTGGGAATGCAGTCGATTACGGTCAATGACCAGCGGTTATCCTGTATACACACTTGCTACGTGCCTGGCCCATGTCCATTTCTTCTTCTTGATTTCAACTATGATATCCTTCACTCCGGTTTGTTCCCTGACCCACACTGCTCTCTTCTTCTCTCTTAAAGTTACACCTATAATTTTCCTTTCCATATCTCGCTGCACCATTCTCAATATAAGCTGACCATCCTTGTAAGCTTCCAGGTTTCTGCTCCATAGGTAAGTACCCGCAAGATACACATGTTATATATTTTCTTCTTGGGGGTTGGTGGCATGTAACTTATGCAACGTGTACTAAACACTGACTTAAACAGTGCTTTTGAGCACTCTACCAAATAAAAAGTAGGACCTTCCACGTACAGAGCTTTGCCTTGATATTTGCAAAAGGCAGGCCAGTGTCGTCGAGTTGACATCAATACGACGACATATGCTGACTTTTGAGGTACCCCGAGATATATTTTGAATATTCTTGTTCGTACTGGCGCATTTGTCACTAGGCGAAATGGTGTGGGCTTGATAGTTATGTTATGATTCTGGGGTCTTTAACGTTAATTGTATTTGTACTTCAAATGTGTTGCACAGCCTGCGTTTTGGTTAATTCAGTGAAATAAGCAATCGTTGAGAAGACATGGGGTGGCTTGCTTTGGTATACTTGGTGGTGCTTCATTTTCCGATCGTCCTTAACGCGAGAAAACCTATCAGTGAGTAGATAGAGCTCATTCTTTTGCATTACTCAGTGCACATTGTGTTGTAAATACAGATTCAGAAAGGTTTCTTAAGGGGGTGAGCGTTATAATTGGGTTGTAGAGCTCAGACCGTGGCGCTTATGTCGCATGGCAGCTGCTTTCTTTCACGAAGTGCATGCACACGGCCTCGAAAGCTGTACTGTGCCATTTGAAGACGGTCGAACTGATTCACAAGTGTTCGTGATGTGCCAGTGCGAGTTCGTGCTATGTGTGTTCACAATAACAGTTTTTTCTGTCCTATCATTACTCTTGTTTTTTGTGCCTATATTACCTACTTTTCTTTTTTTTTTCTGCACCCAACGGGTAGGGTACCCAAATGAGCCAAAGTCTACTTTCATTTACCCTTTGGTCCTCTCTTCCTCACTCCTGAGTATACTCTATCATATTGCCGTGAATTGTTGTCTAGCATGGACAAAATTCCTAACCTGTCAGTGATGTAGCTTATCATTGTTCTAGCATCCTTAGTAGCAGCTACTTTCGATGGTTGGAATAAAGCAGAACAAGGAACATGTTTGCGAACAGATGGTTACCGAAAAAAGAAGAAAGCGACGTGAATTCCTTGGAAATTCTACTCGCACACAACTAATATAGAAGTACTATGATCTACCCGGACGTTTTATATATATCTGAGGAGGACCATCGGTGCAAACCTATGATCGCTTGGGGCAAAGTTCACTTCCAGTGTTCTGCCTAGCACAGCCCAAGGCAACAATGCATACCTTCTTTCACTCAACATCATTATAACTTATGTGCAAGTTGCACATTACGACAAAATGTAAAGGTTCACTTTAAGCGTATTTATGTGTCGTTAACAGCATTATGCTTGGAGGTCGAGTTGAATGCGGTGAGGATATGGTTCCGTTTCCTGCCCCAAACCCCATTCGCCACTGAAGCACAAAAGGAAAAAATTCTTCTATTGGTGACTTTTTCGCAATTCCGAAATCACCACTCATGCCTCGAGGAGACTCTTAGTGAGAAAATATGCAGAAAGATTATGTGGGTGGTGACGCGGCCTTGAAATTACCGCACCTAACTTCGTAACGTCAGAGCAGTACAGTGTTTACAAAGTCCTACGAATTTCGTAATCAGTAGAAATGGAGTACATTGTCTTTTTAGGGGGCCATAGACTTAGCCTACCAAGTTTCAGGATGTTTCGTTGAGCAAATGTCACCAAAATACTAAAAAAATACTATTCAAAATCTGTAACGCCATGCGTCAAAATTTCGGCACGAAATTAAATTGTGACCTTTTTCTAACAGTAAACGTAAGGCAGCGAAATTAACAACCGTAGAGTTTTGGAATAGAATTTATCTGATTTATTGTTTCAATGCAGCATCGCCTAATTGTGTCACTTAAGTGACAATATTAATTTGTTTAGATTCATAAAGGGCTGTTTGATAACTCCAATCTCGTGTCGGTAATGTTACCACCATCACTTCATCATTAGTGGAGAAAATCGAAGTTCAAAGTATCATTAAGATTTCGCGATGAAATCTACACGCATTACGTCGAAAATTTTAAAGTGCACTTATCGTATTTGGCCAACTTCGGTTGGACGAAATTTCTCTTTACTTGGCATGTTGTCTCTGGCCCCGTAAGCAGACATTGTGCCTCGATTTCACCTCCTAGGAGCTACGTAAGCCTTAGTAAACAGCATCAAATCTTTTGACGACACGATGCTTGGTGCAGGAACTTCAAGGTGTCGTCACCAACTGAATTATATTTTGGGTAGTTTACTCACTAACCAAAAGTCTTCCGGTGGTAAGCGTGGTGCCTTGGAATTGTGAAAGGGTAATTTACTAACAACAGCAATATTGTTTTATTTCTTAGTGTCGCTTTATGAACGATGGTATCATCTTGAGTGTGTAGTTATCTTGCCACATCCCTCCCAGTCGACTTAGGGGAATCCTCTGATTTTGCAGGTGAGCCGGGAGTACTAGTGTACCCCCTGCTTTTGGAAACGAGGAGCAGTGATGGACAGAAGATGGTTCACTTGAGTGATGGGAACTTTGTTCACCTTCGGAAGGCTTCCGTACTGCATGATACACTGAAGGTGTACTCCTACGAAAAGAACAAGCGCATCGTTCAAACGGTCAGTTAATATCGGTATTCTTTCATTCATTCAAGCAGCCCATTATAGGCATCTTGAAGCACTTTTGAAATTCACAAGAACAAAAGTGAGAGCGTTTGCAAGTTCTGGAACTAATATTCAAGACGGGGAAGCTTTCTGTTGAAGGGTACAGATTTTTTCTGCATGCGCATAAAAGCTGATTTGCTACTCTTATTTGTGAGGTAAGGAGCTAGAATGGCCGTGGCACCCAAGAAACCAAAGCAGGGCATGTTAAGAATGCTGAAGCGCTCACACTTAACAAAACAAAACTAAATAATAGCGCAAATGATACAAAATATGTATGTAGACAAACCTGGAATGACATTTATAGTTCCCAGAAGTCGGTTCAATTATCACAACGTCAACCACCAGTAATTAGCTGAAACAATGTGCAAAATGTGGAATGCCACAACTATATGCTGCCTGGTCAGAGATCGAAATGTACCATTGACTTCAACTAAACTTAACACTAACGAATGTATCTACCACAAGCGGTGAAACATAAATGGCGTCTGCAATGTCGAGTTCATTTATGCGTTTTTATATTTGACAGTTTTTTTGAAAATTATTCATACGTCTCCTCGTTAAAGAAGAGGCCCTTTACTTACGATGATGCTGCGCCCCATCCAATCTTTGAAATAAGTAGAACAATAGCCCTTCATCTCATGCAACACCTTGTCTATAGATTAACGGTGTTAGCGAAGCAGTCTGACGCATGACAATGATCTTGAAAATGTTCACTCACACGTTCACGTTATGATGGTCTAGTAGTTATGTCACTTGAGTGCTGGTCCACGTTATGGAATCGAATCCCAGCCATGGCGATTGCGTTTTTGATAGAGGTGAAAATACTAGAGGACCATGGGCTTAGGGTTAAGTGTAGGTTCAAGAACCCCAGGTGGTCGAAATTTCTGGAGCCCGCCATGACAGCGCCTCTTGTAATAATATTGTGGTCTTCGGGATGTTAGACCTCATCATTCATCACTATTGTGATTAGTGTTCCCTTGCTCATAGAGTCCGCCTATAACGACGCATGTGCCTCACGCGACATATTTCAGGTGGTAAATCACAGGGATTTCCTTGTGGATAGTGATAGAAGTAGTTTATCGTCAGAGTGATAAACGCGAGAACACGTATCGATAAGGCTTATTTGTATTCTAAGATATTTAATCTGCGTGTTAGAAACAACACGAGAAGATATATACAGTGATTCTGTCTTCTCAAAGTACAAACGTGTAATTGAGGCAGATTTGGTCACACTAGTATTTCACAATATACCCTCTTACTGCCGCTATGTTAAGTGACACTGCGAAGTCACTGTTGAATAAGACAACTGATGAGAAATTTGTGGGAGTGTACTTTTTGTGTGGCTAGCGAATAAACTATTACGAAACTCATGCATTCTGTGCCACTCTAGACAGAACAAAGATTTGGTTTAATTCACCAATTGCATGACTCGCTTGCACCTGATGTCGATTTTTTGGCTCTGTATGACAGATTCAATCCAAAAATATTGAAGAAAATCTCTTCGAGAACAAAAAAACTCTGGCTTCTCTTCTTCTCGAAGAAACTGAACACGGAATTGTCATGGTATTCTCGTTTCACCTTCCGATATAGTAGGGAAAACTAAAATTGAAACAATTATATAAAGTTTTGATTTCTTTCTTCTGAAATTCAGGAAGGCCTCATTAATCACACGTACAGGATTGAACCATTGCTGGAAGCTGAAAGGTCTGAGACTGGGAAGATAGCTCACAAACTCTACGTGGTAAAGCCACACGAAGCTTACTTCAATGAAACCCGTAAGACTCGATTAACATTTGCTCGAGTTAACGAAGGCTATACAGCAAAGTGAAGGCGCCTGATTTAACCACTTCATCAGTTCCAGAATTCCAACCTCTCGCTGAGCACTTCAAAGTTGGTGAGTTTTTTCTTTATTGTAATTTTTTATGGAATTCCATACACCAACAAAATATTAATTTCAGAGGCCAGGGCCGATGTTCCAGCCGTATTCAGTCCTGACGTGTTTATAATATCAGACTACGAACACAGCAAGCAGTTTACCACCATTAAGAAGTTTCTGAACTACATCTTAGTGTTCTTTAATGGCGTAAGTTTCAAGTGAATCAAGCATTTGATTTCGCGATTTGACTTACCGGATCAATTTGTGGTATACTCGACATAAATATGTGTTTGCGAAATATCTTGTGTTTTGCGCTGATATGCACTCTAAATCACGTTGTACCAACACGCCCAATGCTGCAGTGTTCTAAGCATGTGGAAAATTACAACAAGCAAGAGTGATATATAAAACGTGCCCGGAAATCGCCACGGTGTTTCTTTTAATTTTATAATACTCTCTGATCTAACTCACGTATCTCTCCCTTTCCTTCACCTCGCCCACTTAAGGTCAAACTCAGATACGAGACTGTAAGTTTAGTGCGCATCGTGCCAAGACTGGTTGGAGTGGAAAAAACGGACGTACGTATGCTCTTTCTCATAAGCACTTCTAACCTAAAACTTTGTCGGCCCGTGTGCTCAGCTTTTGGTGCATCTTAATGAGTCCCAGGTGGTTGAAACTTATGGGGCCCTCCACTACGGCATCTCTCATGACCTTATGGGGGTTTTGGAACACTAAAACCCACATATCAATCAATCATTCAATCAATCAACCAACCAATCAATCAATCAATCAAAGGTAAAACATTGAAGACTTGCATATCGGTGCGACTTTGTGACAACATATTGTAGTTTCAATAGTTTAATACTTATGCTTATGTTGAAACAAACATAACTTAGTAAATTATTAAAATCAAATAATATTCAAAAGAAAATTGAGGAAATATTTAACTCGCAAGGTGCTTTATGAAATAAATATGACGAAGTACAAGTCGAAAGACATCTTCTTCATTATAGTCAACGCACTGATTCTCATCCGCACTTTTCCGAGATAATTCTGCCTGCAACGTGCTTTTTTGCTTCATCCAGAATTACATTTCGATAGTATCTGCACCTCAACTGACACTGCCTCAGTTATCGCGTCACCTTTGGCCAATCAACGATGTGAGGTAATGATACCCTGCTATGTAACGTCTTAGTGATGTCATGGTGATATTTGTAATTTCTTTATGACGTCATGAGGTGACATCAGGGGACGGCGATTTTCGGCATCACTCGTGTTGACGCCGACGCCGACGGTATGTTTTCGATTTTGACGAGGCATTTACGACGTTAGCCTTAAAACGATACTATGAAAAAATTGCAAGCTCACCTGAATGACTCATGACACCAAATTTTTGGTCGTAATCTGTGTTAAGTGGGTTATTTCTACTGCATTCACGAATAAGCTATTGAAATTTTAGCTCAGTTGGTCGAGCATCTGATACATAATTGTATATATTTATAAATATAGGAGCTATTCGACAGTCGGGCAAGGCTAGCGCACTCACTAGCCTTGACGTAACGAGTAGTTAGCTTTGCGAGCATGTCTATTGCGGTGACCGATATTATGTCCTTGTCAGCTGCGCGTAAAATCAAGATATAGTTTATTCGGTTTGGTACTAAAATTGAATGATTCGCTACGGTCGAAACATTGGTGGAAGACGGCGGCTTTGCTCCTTACAACACATAACGTGAGTTTGCGTTGCAACTCTACTTGGAGCACGCATTGTAAGATAGTTTGCAATAGCAAACGTTCGCATTGGTGGATCATTGGCTAGGGTGCACAACTGCTGACCTAAAGGTCACGTATTCGATTTCGGCTGTGGCGGTTTCATTTCGAGGGAGGTGAAATGGTAAAGGTCCGTGTACTGTGCGGTGCCAGTGCACGTTGAAGAACACCAGATGGCCAAAATATCCGGAGCCATTGACTAAGGCATCTATCAAAACCCCTCAGATTCTTAATATAGAATTGACCAACGTTACTTGCATAAACCTGATTTTTTGCTACATGGTGGAGGTGTCCACCGAGGTGTAAATTGAGCCTACCAATTGAGAAAGTGATTTTAACTGCCCCGACTACGCTATCACTCGGTGGATGTGTCCACCGAGGTGTGAATTCAGCCTACCAATTGAGAAAGTGATTTCAACTGGCTAGGCTACGCTATCACGTGGTAGAGGTGTCCACCGAGGTGTGAATTGAGCCTACCAATTGAGAAAGCGATTTGAACTGACCCGGCTACACCATCACATCGTGGAGGTGTCCACCGAGGTGTGAATTGAGCCTACCAATTGAGAAAGCGATTTGAACTGGCCCGGCTGCGCTATCACGTTCCATTTTCGAAACCAAAGTCCAAGCGTCCTGCAACTTTATACTTGCAACGCTTTTTTTTTTGCTGTTTTATGTGCAGTGGGGTCGCGACACCTACGAAGTCATGTATGGAAAGGATATGATTGCCGAATATACTCTGAACAACTTTCAGTCGTACATCGAAACGCGCCTGAGTGAATTTACGGGTGCCGACGCTGTTATGCTACTGACCGGGTATGTACATCTTCACCGCACTTTTTTACGTCGTTCTAACGCTATGCGTTATAATGTATGGAATGTAACACGCGATAAGTGCAATGTATACTATGTACACTGCCATATTTGACGATGAGTTTGCCTATTGTTCTGCATTGAAGAGCTGTACATAAATTACTTAATGCCAAACATATCTGCAAAGGAGTGCATATATAGATCTTCGGCATGCGTTACATCAAAACGTATACTTGAATATCGCCATCAACTGATTCAGTGGCACTCCAGTACCGCCATAAACTTCGTTACAACGTCACGTAAGGCACATACAGGAAAACGAGGAGCATGGTGCAGTGTGGTAGCAAACGTTTTCTGGCCTTTCGTCTGCGTGTACTGTTTTCGCTGTTTTGGAGTTTAAGATTAACCGTAACAACCCGGTCAACTTACCGTCTTAGTAAACTCCAGTGCCTCCTTATTAAGAAGCACACTAACATCACCTTTTCCCTAAAATAAGGTGACACTCCAGAGTACTGCATAATTTTTTAATCAAGCTCAGCTATGAGCAGAGGTGCGACTTGTTTAGGAATATAGGAGGTCTTTTTCGCCAAACTCACCTGTGAAAAGACTTACGGCCTTAAATACGAGCTCTTTGCTTCTGAACAGCTATGCTAGTGTCTTTGACCCACCAGCCTTTCATATTTCCACACCAGACTCTTTCTTTCTTTCTTTCTTTCTTTCTTTCTTTCTTTCTTTCTTTCTTTCTTTCTTTCTTTCTTTCTTTCTTTCTTTCTTTCTTTCTCTCTTTCTTTCTTTCCTTCTTTCTTTCTTTCTTTCTTTCTTTCTTTCCTACTTTCTTCCTTTTTCTTTCTTTCTTTGTTTCACGTTGCCAGCCTATAGACCGTTTTCAAAATTGTAAAGCTAGCTTTCTTACTATGTGGTGCGAAGAACTAATGGCGGCCAGTCACTTACCGTAAACAGCGAACGTGAGCACTGGAGTTCATTCTCGAACAAACGCGGCCACCAGTGATAATACTCAAATGTTTGTTGCCGCTTGTATGAATGCTGACGCGCCTCGAAGCAGATCACTTGATCGATGGCGGCTCCTCTGTTCGCTTCTATCAGTGCCAACGTGTATTGCTGTAACCTGACTTTCCGTTTACCGGCCACGAGGTCGGCCAAATAAACAGTTTCATCTTGGACGTTTAGTCTGCTGCCTTCGTGAACGTCTTGACCACGTGACGATATCCTAAGCTTGAGTGCACGAGTGTTTGGTTGACAGTTTAAATGCACGTCAGCAAGCAGATTTCTATTCTCGGGGACTCGTTGTTTTTTTGTGTGTTGTTCATTGCGGCACATAAGGTATTCCAGCATGGCGGTCATCGAAGCCGATTACCACAGAAGGTCGGTGTAGGAATCTTATTAATAGACGATACTATTAACTAATGTAGTTTGACATCCCAAACGACCCTATAAGATACAGTGTCATGAAGGGCTCCAAAAGTTTTGACAGCCACGAGTTTTTTTGTGTGCACCTAAATCTAATCACAAAGGTCTTCAGCATTTCCGCCTCCACCGAAAATGTGGCCGCCATTGCCGGGATTTTTTCCCGCGACCGGCGGGTCAGCACTCCAGCACTATAACCATTAGACAACCGAAGTTGGTGGTATCAGGATCTTCAGCATTGCACTTAGCCATCACGATTCTAAGGTGATCCAGTGCGTCAACTGAATCTCACGGTGTCCACGTTCAGCTTCTTGGGCAGACATTCCAGTTCTTTAATGAATATTATCAGATTTCAATTCACTCTTGCATCCCTCGCATCCCAATGTATTGGAGGTTCCATCTTTAGGGTGAATCTTCAGATTTCTATCTTCAGACGTGTGAGTGTGGGGTGAGCACGGGGTTTCTTGCTGTCTCTTTTGTTGTTTTTTTGTTTTTTTATTTTTGGTTCTTTGCTCAAGCATGTGATGATATCTTTTTTTCTGTAACATATACATGTGCTTCTTCGTGGTAATAAATCAGTTGAAAGTCTGCGCTCGTCCTCGTCTCTTGTGTTCGCTCTCTGAAATTTTCCCTCTGAGTAGTTTAATAAATGATTACCAACTAGTCCGATCCCACACTTTACATCAGAGTGCTACCGTTTCCTAAAAGCAGTTTAAGAATAGAAGACATCGGTATGTTGCTGTGTACGATGAAGATATACGATGAATGGTGATAACGCTTCCGTTATTCATTATTACAAATTAATTTGTGATATACTGTTTTTCCTGCCTGTTCTATCTTGGTGCCCCGCCGCGGTGGTCTAATGGCTAAGGTACTCGGCTGCTGACCAGCAGGTCACGGGATCGAGTTACAGTTGCGGTGGCTGCATTTTCTATGGAGGCAGAATTGCTGTAGGCTGATGTGCTCAGATTTGGGTGCACGTTAAAGAACCCCAGGTGGCCGAAATTCCCGGAGCCCTCCACTACGGCGTCTCTCATAAACATACCGTAGTTTTGGGACGTTAAAAACCACGTATCAATCAATCAATCATGTTTTATCTTGGTGTACAGCCATGTGTTTTTGTCATCAAAGACAAACCGACCAATCGTGAAGTTCCCGGTTGATAAGATAACACACCGAGTAGAACATATTGCACGCAAGGGACTGAAAATGTAATATTTCGGAATTTCCAACGTGGAGCCACGACCACGCTTTCAATCTTTCAGGCGTTCCATGGTGAGCGTGAGTACTGGACGGATCAGATCAGGAGTAGCAGGTAAGTATCTACGAGGGTCGCATAACAGGACTCGTGAGCATGCTGATGCGTTATTTATCAGAAACGAGGGTATTGATTGTATATCTGAACCGTTTGTTTAAAGTCAATACTAGATTGCGAGGTACGCAAGCTGAACCATTGTTTTGACGTCACCTAAATTTTTCTGTGCACGCATGTGTTGCTTTTTGTTGTGTCCACTTTTGCTTCATTCAACTTCAATTTTTACACAGTGCTCATACTGTGTCCTATTCACGTGCTCCGTCACATTCGCGCTAATGGATGAACGCTTCCTAGTGTACAGCCAAGGCCACGTTTGTGTAGAGCGCGGAAGCAGCTGGTGGATGTATGGATAGGTGTATGGATGGTTTTCGCTCTGCTGGGGTCCACCTTGTGGCAGTTTCGCACTCTGACATGTTGTGTCACAGCTGGGTTAGACTGCACCTGCGTACTCGCTCTAGCATGACCGTGGTTGTGTCAGGGGCATGCGCGGCCTATACTCGAGAACTACTTTCTGTGGCAGTGAAGGGAAAGCTATGATGGCGGAGCTACAGCACATGTAGTCTTCGGCAAAGTCTCGCTCTACTCGCTTTTCGAATGCTGGCCGTCTTCGAATAATACCACTGCATAGAATTTGCTACGTCTTCTTACACACATATTTGTGAGTGAAATTTGGCACGAGCTACTTCGGCGAGTAGTTGGAGGGCGACGAGCACTCACCTAATCGCGAAGACACTATGTTAACTCTGAGGTGCACCTAAAACGTGCGACGTTTTCAGACGTGCCAAAACGTAAGATGACACTTCATGAAGCAAAAAAAAAAATATTAATATGTCATTGGCTCGTGCAGCGTTTTTTTTATAAATGATATACTGCAAAAAATAAAGTAATGCTGTTTTGTGTTATGTCCACGCGGGAAACAGACGCAATTATGGGACTATATTCTTCAGCAGTGGCACACACTTTGGTACCGTAGCCTTCCCTTCATTGCCACAGAAATTTGTCCCCGAGTATAGTAGTCAGGCTGGCCACGTCAGAGCCCGCAACTGCCTCAACGAGTCACCCCGCAGAGCAAACACCGGTTACTCGCGTGCTCTTCACAGACGTGGCCATGGGCGTACACCCGAATGTGCTGCCTCGTTTCTTGTTTAGGATTAGCAATGACTGGAGGCATGTGCACGAGACGACGGGTAGCTGAAAGCTTGGACGTCGGGAGAGCATTTGCCGGAGTTGTTCATTTCGCCCACGAGCTAGCACACGTGTAAGTATGAAATTTGAAATCACGTTTGCGATATCCTTTAGCCATTTGACTCCTTCGTGCTCTTGGCTTGTTTCCTTGAATCCATGCATAATGAGCATCATTCCTTTCTGCAAACGAGTTCCGCGGAGACTCACAAAGTGATGGAAAGGTTATAAAAGGGAAAATAGACAGTCACCCATTTGTAGCTCGAAACCACAGGGAACTTCGTACGCGTTTGTTAGAAAGAAAAGCCTCTTTTCCTGCTACAAATTGGTGGTTATCTATTTTCTTTTTCCTAACGTACCCTTTCTGTCTGTGGTCGCATCATTGTGTCTTCCACGTATTGTTTTCTCTGTGCACATGTGAACGTGCAGTGTCTGTTGGCCTTGATTCTTTACACTACACCGAATAATTAAAACTATTCTAATATGAATGGCGAGGAATTTATTGTAGTTATTCTGTAGTGTCCACACAGATAGTGTTTACACAGCGAGCAATCTGCGAATTTAGGTTCGCTACTTTATAATTTACAGTACCTTTTTCAATATTGTTAGCTAGATGAAACAAGTTTGTCGTCGAATTCACACATGTGCACTCCTGAATTTATACTCTAGCGTACCATTGCTATAGGAGCTACACGTAGAAGTCTTCAACAGCGATAACCTATTTGAAAGTTAATTCAAATTCCAGGTCTTGCATGCCGAAACAGCAATATACTTTTTTGGTGTAGTGGGAGACCACGGATTAGTTTAGGCAATACGGTGTTCTTCAGCGTGCACCCAAATGTAAGTGCACGGGTGTTTCTACCAACTTCCACTTTGAAATGAAGACATCGGGTTCGGTAGTCTAACGCTCGGGGTTCTTGAGGTTACAGATCTACATACTTTAGCAGCAATATTGTATAATGGTGACGATAAGGCTGCTCATGATTATAGATAATACGATAATGAGGAGGACAATGACGACACAGCCCTATGTCGCTAAGGGTAAGCTTTCACAGTGAGTGCAAGTTGCGAGACAATGTGGTCGATTTATCCGAAGTGCGTCACAATGCCTACGTATTCGATCAGACAAATGTCTTAAGTACATACTGTCTCCTGTACCAGCGAGCATGAGTCGATGCGTGCAAATATCACTATTTTTATTCCAGGAAATATTCTCGGAAAGTGCAGCTGACCTGATTGTGACAGCAATGTGGCTTGCCATGCCGAATCACCAATAGAGTGAAGGCAGTGATACAACCTTTTGCAAAGGGTATAATTTACCGACATATGCACAGCTGGAGCCAGATGACATCGCGACATAAAAAGACACTAGAAGTCTTGCAGCAACTAAAGACCTGTCAGTATTAAATGTTGCGCCTCCAAAGAAGGCCCACGTTCTTACAAAATATCGCGCTTTGGAAAAGAAGACAATAATTCCACAAATATTGCTATTTGTTGGGCTCTGAACTTACTGCGACATTAGCGCTCTCTCACAGCAAGTGCTGCCAGCTTTTTTCGTGCCTGCTTTTTGCTTAGATAGCCAGGCTTACCCAATTTAGGAAAGTTGGCGAAAAACGACCATTTCTCGTGCTTTGTTTAGAGTTGGATGAAACAGCGCATCACGATGAACGAAAGAAAGATTATGTTAAGGACTTGTTATTCTTTGTTAGACACACCATTATTTACAACTAGCAGTCAAGAAAGCCGACAACGCACTGTTGCTAAGGCTGTCCCGTTCGGCGCATTTCCCAAAGAATAACCTTAATTTTGTCAACACCTTAACACACAGAAAGGTGGCCGCTTCAGCCGAAACGTTGTTTATATAGCATCCACCCACATTAAAAAAGTTAGCCGATCCTACGTACCTTGGGAATCGATGTTATGCTGTCTGTCTGTCTGTCTGTCTGTCTGTCTGTCTGTCTGTCTGTCTGTCTGTCTGTCTGTCTGTCTGTCTGTCTGTTTGTCCGCCTTTAACGGTACCCTAAACGGTACCAAAGTGGCCAAAGGATACTCCAAAGGGCAGAGCCCATTCGTAGCACCCACCAATATTGCTCAAGGTTCAGCGTTCATACTTGTGTGTTTGTCAATTAAAAAGCAATTATTGCGCATGTCTGAGGCACCATAACAACACGTCAGTAATATGTATGTGTATTTTTTACTTGAAAAGGCATACATAAGTAATTTTAAGGACCGTAGTGTTTATCATGCAGCGCTGACCATGCAACGCTTGCATGAAAAGGCAATTGTTTTCAACGCTCTGCTAAGACAATACTGTGGCAGCACCTACCCATCTCCTTGCGTTGTACACCTTATCACCTCAAAAACAGGCACGCACGCCGCGCGCTTCATTTTCTAGGATAACTGCCAGGTAGCGCTCATGTCTCACTTGTGACGTGACTTGATGCGCTCGTTCGCCTCCGCTGCATGCTCGAGGCACTCTAACGCAGAGCTTCCAGAATACCATAATGACTTTCTTGCGCAGAACATCAAATAAACGTTTAGTTCACTCTCTCCAGACGCAAGACTATCGTCTTTCGACGACATTTGCAGTGTAACATGCAGATACGGGGTCGAACTTTTTTATTCAGTGAAGCGTTACGAGATGACGCTAAAGATATGTGCAAATGTTGTACGCACAGACATATGTTAAACAGTCGCACGTTTACTGTGACGGAACGAAGCCAACAGAACATGGTGTTAGCAAGACCAGAAGTGGTATGCGGATGTGTAGGGCTAGTGCGAGCGAAGATCGCGGCCCTGTACACTTCTAGATAAATGAGCTTCAGTGAATGGTGCTTCACTACATACGTCGTTAACTCAACGTGACAGCTGTATGATAGGAGTACGTATGTACTCTTTATACGATTGGTTAGCAAGCACTGCAATCACAATTGGCGTTTCATGAACATTACTGTCTATTTGAAAATCAGTCCGATACCTGGCGTGACTGTGATAGAACGATTGATTGCCACGCAGAACGCAGGGGTTCGATTCCTGCTAGAATCATGACATTAATGCTATGTGTTCGTTGGGTAAAGGCTGCCGATTCCAGTTCTTGGGGGGCGAGGCTCCTTGGGGTTGTCGTACTTGGCGTACTTCACGCCCCACAAAACCCAAATCGAAATTGAACACCTAGAAAACAACAACAAAAAAAAACGTAGGCACATGTGTAAACAACCAACTTTATGTAAAATCGACTATGCGAAAGCAGAATACATGATCACCCGCGCCATCTATCTGTCCTTCCGTCAATCCATTCGTCCGCTTGTCCATCCATTCTTCCATGTATCTCTCCGTCCACCCATCCACCCGTCCGTCCATGTATACGTCTGCCTGTTGGTTCGTCCATGCGGACATCTGTTCATTGGTCCATCCTTTATACTAGTCGGTGACTTGAACGTACACATTTAGGACCTTAAGACCTATAGCTTCGCCCACTCATCGTCATTCACTTTGTGGAGATGCACTGATTTTTCTTAACTCCCTCGAATTAAAATTGTCAATATGGCTTCACGCCGTTCTTTGATATAAACTGCCAATCACCTTCAGTACATGCGCATAAATACATTTGATCTTAACCCGACGTGATAGCTGTATCGTAGGAGTACGTATGTAGTATTTATAAAATTGGAAAACCAGCACTGCGATGACAATTGGTGTTTCATTATCATTAGGGCCTATTTGAAATATAGTTCCGAGAGCTGGTATGGCTGTGTGGTAGAATACTTCATTGCCACGCGGGATGCTAGGGCCCGATTCCGGCTGAGAACTTCACAATCATTCTTTGAATTCGTCCGGTAAACGCTGCTGATGTCCGCTTTTTCTTAACAATCAAGCGCTAAAAACGCGCATGTGTGTCCTCGCCGTTCAAGGGTCAATCACCTGTGGCACATACCCACCCGCGGGTTGGTGCCACTGTCTGGGGAAAAGTGTTTACGACGTACGCGACGGGATTGTGACGTTACTCATGTCATGGCGAGCGAGTTGTATTCGTCAAACCATCCTACCTTCCGATACTAGTTTTGGTTCACAAAAAATTTAGGGGGTGATCGCGAGAACACCCAAACGTAGGCGAATAGATAGCTTTATAAATAGATAGATATGCAGAGAGGCACCAAAAGTGCTTGCAGTACGCAAAGAAATGCTTCGCATTTAGCAATCTTTCTGATACCCACATGGCTGTCGCACCATGCTCCCTGTTCGCCGGTAAGACAGCACGGTCTGGCTAGCAAGAAGACACGACGCCCCTGTCCGATCAAGCTGTGTTATATCGGCAACAATAAACGTTGTGTGTGAATGACCACAAATATTTGAGGTACTTTCGTGAGGCCACTTTTCACTACTACATTGTACTGATTCTTATCCCTATGTTTTTTTTTTGTTCAACCCTTACAGAATGGGATGTAGCCATGATCAAGCGGCTCCTGTGCCAAACATACCAGGAAACCGAGGCGCATACCACTGTCGCTGGAGTGACGGTTACATCATGAGCTACGAGGTTACCGATGAGAGGCAGTTTGCCTTTTCGACTTGCTCTCAGGAGCAGTTCCTTGTTTTCATAAGGTGAGAGGTATTCTTGTAAGGGTGAGCTGAAATTGCTTTCACAGAGGGTATTCAGACCACTGTGTTATCTTGAGTTGAATTGTCCCCTTTTACATCAATATTTCTTGGATAGCTGTCGGCCATCCTCGAATGTGCGTCAAAAAAAAAAACTTTTAGCTTCCTGGTACACATGGTTATCACTCATGCAATACTGGCGTTCCGGCAGGTGCATAGTCAGAAAGTTTTTTTTTTTTTTTTTTGGGGGGGGGGGCACCTTGATTTTTTTGGTGGGGGCACATTCGCGGGGGCACCTTGATTTCGGGAGGAGAACCCTTTTGAAATGATAATTTTTCGCTTTCTATGCTATTGCCGAAAAAAATTTGCGGGGGGGGGGGGGGCACGGGCTCAGTGCGCTAACCCCGGGCTACGCTCCTGCATCCCAGTGCCACACATATAACAAATCTGTATCATCTTTGCTGTGATGCTGTTTAAACAGCACAGAATACGTATTTTGAGGGCAACTAACTAGGCTATATGCTCTGTTGCTTGCTGCTGTAAAATGTCTTGAGCTATGCGCTCGAAAACACGGGGAACCAATTGTCTAGCCTAAATTTGTCCAGAAAAAGCACTTTAAAAGAAATTATTTTTCAGTTTGGAAAAACGTTAGCTCTGGTACTATCACCTACATACGCGGTAACTCTATAGCACAATGAAAGAAGCTAGAATGCTGTGTATTAGCTCGCTAATGTTATTAACCTGGTACTGTCAATGATTTTAAGTATAAAGTCGTCGTGTTATACCCCCCCCCCTCCCCCCCTAACGCATGCGCGTCCCTCTGCCCCTCTCTCTCCCGAGTTGGTGGCGAAGGCCACGAAACGCTTCCTCACTAAAAGTACGGTGTCCACACATCCCACTGCACTTGCGCAGCCTCCTCCCCTTATCTCTCCTATCTAATGCTCCACTCTCTCTCTTCCAAGTCGGCGGCGAAGGCAACGAAGCTCTTCCTCAGTGTACGCGATCGCTTCGTAGCCATTGATCGCTGGTCTTGCGGTGTTTCGCGTTTCCGTGGAACAGAGCGCGTCTGCTTTGGTTTGCACAGGGTTACGTTCGATGTCTTTGGCATGTGCGTTGAGAGACCAGCTGTTTAGGAGTGTTAATCGTAACCGGCATTGTTCACGATAGTGGTCACCGGCATCAAACTATGGTCACCGACAGCATCACTCACGTAGATGTTCTGAATGTTGGTGCACCTGCTTAAGGTGGCATAGACGAGCTTCTGTGAGTGCCGTTCCCCATGTCCCCGCTCTTTCGCATCCACACGTGGTTCTCTTTAACAGAGGTTGGCGTAATTTTTTCCTTTCTTTCGCATAACGGGTAACAGCTTATGTGAGAATGTGTAATAGGGGGCAAGCGTTTCACGTATGTGTAAGCACTCGTCATTACTGTATGACAAGCTTGCATAAATGCATGCCTCTTTGCTGTATGCCCGAGAGTGCACCACGAATGTGGCTAGAGTCGTGAGTAAAAAAAAAACTAACACATGTGCAATATACTTCCATCAGAAGATCCTAACACTCGCACGTTTCCATGTGATGCACCTCGCTTGTTGGTTGTTCTCGTGGTTGTTAAAATTTTTCTTCAATATATTTCTGCACACGCAGGTATATCCCTCAAAGATGCATAGACCATACTTGGAAGAGGCAGTTGCCGAAGCCCTCAAGTAGATTACCAGGCGATACCATGTCTCGCAACAAGTTCTGCCGTAGGGAGTCTGGCTTTCCAGAGTCAAAAGAATGCACCGTAAGTTTAGTAAGCCAACTCTTGTAGAAATAGATCCATATCTCACATCCCATTCATGAGATATCGAAGACGTAACTTGTTGCATTTTCGCCATCTAGTTCTAATGCAACGGTAGAAAGAAAATATTGGAATAGATTCAATACCATGGTAATTTAGTCTATAGACTGAATAATGTTTACCTATATTCATATGAAATACGGAATGGTGTTAAAATTGTTCAATATTGTCACCGTGGCCGTGAAGGTGCATAAGACTCCAGCAGAATTCGGAAATAATTAACTCTTTGGGCGTACTTGTGGCCAGGAAAATGGAAGCTCAAATTACTGAAAAAAGTATGCTCTTTACACTGATATAGTAGGTGAACAAAGAAGCCAAGGGTGTGGACTTTTATACATGCACTGTATAAGATTCCTGCGTTATCGCAAGTGGTCCCGTAAGTTCCAGAGCTAACTTTATTGTTCGCGTTGTGCTCGTAATCTCCTCGGAAGGTTCTAACATCTTATAGCTCCCAGTCATTCGCACATGCTTTGCGCAAGGCAACAGTTCTGTTGCAATGTGGTGGTGACATGACAATAGAAAGAAAGGAGCACCTGTGGCAGAATTATTGGTTTCGAAATGTGAAATGTTACTGATTTCGTTAATGCCAGTGCCTTTCAACTGGACACTGAATGTTACTAAGTAGGTTGATAGACCTGTATTTCACGTGTTTCACTTTGAACAAAGTTCTCATGCGCGAGCCGAAATCTGATTAGATGTTTGCTAATATTTCAGCAACCAACTTTAGATGCTTTTGTGAGCAACAAACATTGTTATTTAGTGTAAGTGGAAGCACTACTTGTACAAGAATTTCCCAGCTATGCAGCTCGCTGGCTTACAGAAAATAACTTTTTACAGCATGTAGACTTTAATAAAATATTCCCGACGAAAGTTGCAGCTTTGTTGCCGATGTCTTTTTTAACAACAAAGCTGTATTGGTAATAAATATTTTGTATGCCTGTATTGGTAACAAATATTTTGTATGCATGTACTGGTGGTACCATCTGTCACCGCTGTGCGCAAACTTGACTGTAATGGTCAGAGATGTCGCATTGGTTTTTCGCTAACGTTTACACTTTCCTAAAAGTACACTGATGGAAGAAGCTGCTTTTCTCGTATTATTAAACAAGTTTTTCACAATACTAATTTCGCCATGATCGCCCCGAGAAGGCACTTTGTACGCGGAAAAAAACTAAAAAAGAAAACGCTGGTGGTGGCGCCACCTTGAGGTGGCCGCACCGATCGGCGTGACGTAGATTTTGACTGTATCTACAGTGCTCCTTATCGGTAAATATGAAGTTGGCGTTCCTCTGAGCGGCCGACACACTTAGCATACAAAGTTTCAAGAAATTCTGTCGATTCAGTGTAGCCCAAGATACGAATAAAATATTTTGAAATCGTTGTTGTTGAGGGGTGCCATCACTCCGCCAAAGTCGTTTGCGCCTCAGTGGCACACACGTGCCTCACGGATCAGCCGCATTGAGCGTTAACAGCCGCTGAGTGGTGGGTGGCGCTCCGCTCGCAAGTGGTTTCACCAATAATCCCCATGGTTGGCGTAGTAGTGCTAGCACTGCCACCCTGCGGTGAGGCTAGGTGGCCACACCGAAAAGATTCGAGACTCTCTTTTGTGTGTCACGGCTGGCGCGTATGGTCGTCTCCCGCGGTGGGTCCATAGGGACGGCGCCGCGGGTTGTCTCCTCTGGGCCCCTCGTGGTGAGTCGAGCATCAGCGAGGTTGCCTTCGCGTTACCTTGTGTTTAGTCTTTTGTTTGATTGAGTGTATTGCAATAATGTATAAGGTTGTTTAGCGTGGCGATCAGTAGAGACGTATTCATTCGGCTGACGATATCGCCAATGCGAAAGTAAATGAATAGATGAACACGATGTTTCGGTTTGTACGGCAGTGCTTGCTGTGTCCATGTGTTCCGAGAACATGGCTCAATTCGAGACCACACAATGTCACGTCTGGATATTTCGTCATGATATTGAAATAGACGTTGACCTCAATTTTTTTTCTGTTATTTACTAACAGAGCAGAAAATTTAGGTCAACATGCGGGCGAAGTGGACTACAGTAGATTTTTAAACGTACATTTCATATCAGTTTACTTAGTGGTTATAACCATAGTTGTTCCATTACAGCACAACGACATGGCATACACGGACGAGCACTGTCTATACTGATTTATTGCTAACTTTTATTGTCGCTTAATGCCATGACCACAGGCACAGTGAACTTTACATTTGATTATGGGAAAGGAACGTTTAACTGTTTTCACAAGCGGGGTAACAACGCAACGCTACTCAAAATAATGACTGCACGAGAGAATCAAGTACGAGTTATTAAGCAAGCAGTTCAACTGGTCATATGCTATGTGTGTCAAATGAAGCCCGAACAGCAGCAAGCCTTCGCGAAGGTATAGTGGGCGGTGTCCACTTATCACTATGGGCAGGCATGCATATATGCGCATAGCAGCCGAACAGGATGCGCACCTGTCAATGGCGATAACTGGTGATGCACACTATACTATCCCGAAGGCTTGCCTCTGTTCGGGTTTAATTTGACGCTGATAGCACCAGTAAAGTTATGCCACAGTAATAACAAAATACGAGAACATCTTGAGCGTAGAATAAAGTCAAGTAAAAAAAAAACTTCAAAGGGTACGGTAGGTGACGGTGTGGCCAATAATCAGAGGATTGCTCCATGTGAAATTATACACGACAATAACTGCCACTTGCTAACACATATGAGGTCCCATGTGTTCACTGTCTTGTCCTATGGTATACTTACTTATTTCAAAAAAGTGTTACTTGCAGTTAAAGTCACACACTCCGAAACAAAGTAACAACGCCTTAAATTATCCTGGTGCATATTACTGCCTTCGGTGCGACTTAGACCCTCGTTTGGAAAGATTATAAAGGCGTATCCACCAAAAAAAAACAGTTATTTAAGTTTGTACTTTCTCGCATCCATCGTATTTGAGCTTTGTAGGTAAAACTGATAGTACTAGTCACTGTGTACGGGACTTCAGTTAATGTACCTTGATGAATGCAGTTCGTAAGTCCATTGTAGTGTTCAAGTTAGAAACGCAACGAACCTGACGATGGCCACAGAATAAGAAATAGGGAGAGGCCTACCGCGCTTGCATTCTTTTCCTATGATGACAAAATCAGTATTTATCTGAAGGCCTTAATGGAGAAGATTCAATTTGTGAGATACACTAAAAAAATTGCAGCAATGAAAAAAGAGACCACTTTATCTAATTAGAGCCACAAACACTGGTTCGATGAGACAGCAGACGCAGGTAACTCTAATAGGCTCAAGACAATTCATAGCAAATTAAAGTTCCTGGCTTTCCGGTTGGCAGATGCGGGCTTGAAGGTTTGGTTTTTCGAATTCTCAGCTTTGGATATCTGACCATTGCATTAGTCAAATTTTTGGCTGTTTTATTGTGTAATGCAACGTATCATGTGAATTTTTACTGTTCTAGGAAAGACATGGTGATGATCTTTGCAAGATAACGTGTTGTCCTGGAAAAGACATCTACAGGCGAAGCGTTCAACGGGCTGAATACTGGTGCCTAGATGGAACGAACTGTAGTTCAGGCAAAGTAAAGTGCATATTTGAAAATGGATGTACTTATAGGCTCCACTACAACAAAAATTATTTTACTTTGAATACCACAAAGGCCCCAGCTGAGGTATTACGCGAGGGATGGGTATTAATTACAGAAAAATATATAGTATGAATGTGCGATACATTTTCCACGAAATAGATACTTTGGCTGTGGTTAATACCATAACACAACAAAGCATAACAAGAACATATCAATATTTAAATTAAATTGAATGTTAAATATTGTTATGTGGGTTTTCCCAATTATATTGCAAACCGAGGCTCGGTGCATAGTAAGAAAAGCGGGAAGGCCTGACATGCATGCATGAAGGGAAGTTTGGTTGTTTAACTTTTTTTTTGCTTTTTCGTTATTGTTTAATCCAGCACTTTCTTTCCCGCCTCCCTCTAATGCTATCTTGTTTAGCCAATTCACCTGAATTACAATTCGCGCTAACTGGATAAAGTTTTTGATTGGATATAATGACCCACCTGTGTAAAGCGGCGTATGAGTTTGTTTTCGGTGGAGCATCATGGCCCACGCTCTTGTCAGATTGGTGTCTGGTCGAGGCGTAGAAGTGCCTAGAGCCTCTGTATAAGTTTGCGGTTCAGTCGTTATGTGACGTCACCGTCACGCTATCGGAAACTGAGTCCGATGAAGCACACATCTAGGTTAGCTATAGACCTATAGGGCCTAAACATCCACCACCTCATTAGCTAGAATCTCGGACTCCGTCAGGACCCGTGTTATGTTTACAGCAATGTATTTTTATAGCGATATCTTAACACTCATTTCGCCTTTACGCTTTACGCTTACAGCTCCCTCAACAAAATTAAATAGAATGAGGTTTCCCATACCAAGTTCATGTTCTTTCTGGGGTGGTAATGTCTGTTTTCAGAAACAGACGTAGCAGTACTGCGCCATATGCGTGGTACACACAGCATGTATAATGAAATACCTGGTAATGATATTCATCTAGAAAGGTTTGTTTCATTTCTACAGGAATGCTACAACGGATACTGCAGACAGAAGCGAAGGAAGTAAAGCTTGCGTGGGGGCTAGTTGGAACATACTGCAGGAAAAGGCTGCGCTGCAAAGTTGAGGACGAAGCTGAAGGAAGTAAAACTGCATCAAACGTTTAATGACAGCAGCAAGATAACTTTGACATCCAATAGGTTGTATGGTTTAAAAACGTTTATTTGTTTATATAAGAAATGTGCTTCTATCACTACTAAAATTGTGCCAACATATGTACAGTGTTCTTTTCTAATTTTTTTTCAGTTTCAAGAAACTGCTTCCATTACATGTCAAGGAAGCTTTGGAGAAGCATTAACTTTATAGTTCAAGCATTTGGAAGGGCTAATCTAAGTTTGAAATATCAGGGCTACGAATTTACAAAGGTCACTCGCGCAGTCATTGAACAGGTTAGCATAAGCTTAAGATGCTCAATGTTTGACAACATCTGTGACCTAATAACTTTACAGGGTCTCTTGTATGGTGCATTTCACAAAGATAAACCTATAAGGTGAAACCGTCATCGTCATCATCAGAGCTTCAAAAGAGACATGATTTTTCTTAGCTCTCGCCACATTTTCAAGGCTAGCATCTCTACTGGTGCCGTCGTTAGTGTTGGTGATGAATGAAAAGATGATAATGATGATGGTCATGAACTTTTTCTAGTGTCAGCCCTTCTAGCGGGTCAGCCCCTCTCAGTCATCTCTCGTTAGCAATTCGCACAGTGTGACACCTCGCGTGATTCTATATATGCTTCGGCTACGATTAGGAATAGAATGACGGAATGCAAAAGCAAAAATACAGCATGTTGATGAAGTGAATGATGATGAGTAGGGCCAAGCGTCCATCCATCCGTGCTTCCGTCCATCCGTCCATCCATCTGTCTGTCTGTCCAGCCCACCCCTTTAGTCAACTATAAAAATACCCTACCGCCATCTGGCGACCTTATATACAATTTTACTTAGACAAACAATGACATCTAGTGAGCAATTATTAAACCAGAGCTGGCTACATACTATGCACGGAGGAGATCCACACTCTAGGAAGCTTTGTCCCTAAAATGTCACATAATAATATCGAGCATAGTGATGAGGATGATTTCTTCAGCCGTTTACCAGGAAACCATGACTGAGCTTGACGGCGCAAAGACGTGCACTAGAAAATGCACTGAAACAGTGCACTAGAAAATGTATGACAATTTGAAGAAACCAGCGTGTAACATGGCGCCCAACGATGTTGTTAGGCACATAGATACGTTGGTCAATTTTGCTGCTCCATGGGCACTGAAATGAAGGATGGTTGGTGACCCGCGTGGTCGGGCAAGAATACTTTAATAGAACTCAACGCAGAGCCACTCAGCATGCAGTTTGGGTACTTTTCGTCGAGTACTAAATTGAACACATCAGTGCAGTTATTCATTTATTGTTGGGCAGCGCACAAATTCAAAACACAAAAGTTGTTATATTATTCAGTTGTTACATCAGCACTTGTCCTGTTCCCTTTTTGTGTTTTATTAATTTGTGCGTAACTAATAGGTTTCAACTCGTCCGCCTTTCAGTTTGCTACAGTAAATAATACTGGAAGCCAATGATAACCGAGAAATTTGAACTAGATCTGTCGTGATCGCTATCAACAGATGACAGTGGAAGTCCAGCAATAAGCAAGCTTTATCTCAAGTAATCTCTGGAATGGCAATGTGAGCGACTGTGAACCTAATCTTTGAACAGATGCGTTGAACTTAGTCTGTTCATGGGGTGGGAAGAGGAGAGAGGAAGGGTTGGAAAGGCTTTCGTGCGCCTTTCCAGTTCGGTCGTTGATGGCGTTGGCAATATCATGGGCATTCCAAAAATTGGCGGAATGAACAGACAAACCATTTAGAGCTAATGATGCCCCTTTATTGTTTGTAAGTTTGTGTTTGTTGTTTCACGTTTTGATCAATCTGTCTCCCATTGATTGGTCTTTTTTTTTTTACTCACGCTATCGTATGCTCTTTCGTTTGTTGCCAAAAAGGCGTTTACACTTCTACTGCAGTTGACAGCGTATGATAAATCCGTATCCACTTTACTTCAGGAGGGGAGCCACCTGTTGTTGATCACGCTCTTGCAGTTTAGTTTCTCGTGGCTGATCCACACAGACGCTTTTTATGCAAACCTGTCAAAAGACAGAAGAAATGGAACAATTAAGTGATTGAAGTCTTTCTGAACAAACTATTATTAACTCTAATATCGCCGAACATTGCGAAGGTTGCCTTCACGACACAACAGTAAAAAAATCAACGCAAATTCCCACTAATGGTGCCAGATTTGAAAGAAGTGCGTATCTGAGCAGTCTCTAATGTTTCTTTTCGTTTTACTCTTCTATTACTGATATCGTTCTTCCTCTGTTCATTTATATTTTTCATGTCTGTCTATTACCCTTTCTTTGGTCGCGTGTTTGATTCCGGCGACGGCGGTCGCGCTTCGATTGAGGCGAAATGGTTCAGGCTAATGTAGTGTGCAGTATCAGGGCCCGTTAAAGAAAGGCTTAGGTTGACGAAATTTTCGGAGCCCCCCCCCCCCCCCCTACTGCGTGTTTCGTAACCACATCGTGATTTTGGTGCGTTAAACTCCTAATAATATTATAATATTACTATTGTTTGTTTTTCTTGTCTTTTCTACAATTTTTCTTCATCTTCGATTATTTTTCTTTCTTTTTAAACTATTTCTGTCTTGCTCTCTCTTTTGTCTCTCTTTTATTGTATCTGTTTCTTTTCATGTCTCTGTCTCTTCCTTTCTCTGTCTATCTTGTTCTCTCGCCCATAAGAGCTAGTGAACCTCACGTCGATCAAATGGGCGCACATGTCCTGGGTGCGCGTATTTTTTTTCTTTTTATTAAATGTGTACTATCACAATGGTACATTTGTCTCGTTCCTTTTTGTTTGCCTGTTTATGTCTCTGTTAAAGCTACAACAGTATTTTTTTCTTATTTCGACTACTGTACAATACAAGTGTTATTGCGTTTATGTAAATTGTGAATGACACAACGCTCTGTCACGACAGCAGTCTGAGTGATATAGCCTAGTCAGGCACATTCCAGGCCTTTTTCTCGGTCTCATGAGACAATTGTAAATCGTCGTGAATAAAGTCTGAATGAATAAAAAAAAGCCCAAAATGAAGACAACGAAGAAAAGGGCGAGGGAAGTGGGTGCCAGAACTTTTTTTTTTCTGAGCGAGGTGATACGCCTAAGTTTGCTGAACACGTCGTTTGCGGCACAGAAACATAATGACGAAAAATGAAGAAACGCAGATGAGCGCCAGTTCCCAAATATCGAGTGGCAGCAAAGGCCGCAATGCAGGAAAACTTTCGAGCATGCACGGATACGCGAAAAAAACGACGTCATGCATGTTATGAGAGAATTTGTGTTATAAAAATCAATAAATCGGATCCATATATCAGAATTGATGGGTCACTGGCACAGGCAGACCACTTCCGTTTACTGTTAAACGCTTATATTAGCTCTCTCACCATTTCGCGGAATTTAAGATTTTAGCAAAGAGTAAAGAGCAAATGACGAGGGAGCTGTTTTGTCGGTCATTTTTTTTCTGTAGATTCCGCTTCCAGAGATGACACGTGGTCGTAAGCTGGATTGCGGTATAGCAAAGAAAATGAACTAGCACAACGAATGAGGTATACAGGCGAGCACAAGTTCTGTCGGTCTCAGATAGGAAGTGCAAGGACAAGTTCATAGGAAGCGTTGTTGTCGATTTTTATAGTATGCCACATATCGCACGGAAATTGTTGCACAGAATAAATGGGAAGGTGCATAAACAACGGCTTGACAGAACACAAAAGGAATGTCACTGTGAAACGTGTGCATATGTCACCGACACTTTCAATCAAATCCCGCTTAATGTGCTGGACATATCTGAAAAACCAGACATTTTAGTTTGGTTTCCTGGACATAGCCACCATTTAGCCAGGAGCTGGTAATTAAGGGTGTACATACTTGGTAACGCTGTCATTCTCGCCAAAAGTGAAGTGTAATCGGCAAGATCAATAAGATAAACCAATCGCATTCTTTCTGCCGAAAACCACTGTGTAATAAAGCAGGCACTACCAATGTATGCTATAGAAATCGAACATTTACGCTTGTACTGAAATTTGTATTTTGTTTTATTTTTAGGTTTGAACCTAACAAAAACCCTAACACCTTAATTGTAAATGTGCCCTTATGATTAAGCTTAGATTGGGACTGCCTCTTTCCTCTGTGTTCTTGTGTATCAATACGTCCCGTAGCTTTGTTTGGGTTACCGGAAATAAAATTTTGTTGTCAAAAAGGTAGCACTTCTGCTCGTATGTTGATTCACCTGTTCTTCTCGTTCATTTCGCGAGTTATGTTACAAGCCAATCTACGAAAAACCAAGGAGTTCATATCGGTACTCCATTCACGAAATCTTTTGTGGCGACAGCAATGTATGTCCAGATCTTACTACCACCATGACCGCACGCCCCGTATATTTATATTTGTGTATGGAATAAAGGCGAAAAAACAAGTATATCGGAAGAAAAATTAGAGAGGTGCGCAGCCGAGTATTCAAACTTGTGACCTCTCGCTCCGCAGCGCGCCGTGCTACGCAACTCTACCATTCGCCACGCATCAGACAGCGTATACGGCGAGCTATTAAACACTTTTAGTTGGGCGTACGTAACGAGACTAGGTATGCAGCGCGGCTAAGCGAGAGAAGTACACATGTGCAGTACGTATAACGTATCTATTCCATGGATGCGTGCGTTCGCCTGAAAAAAAAAAACGCAGCGTGCGTAAATGTGACGACGTGGAGCGTACGGGGCGGGACGCTCTCGCGATATCTCGATTGAAATAGAAACCAGATAGCAAAATGGCAGCAATGGCGTCGACTGCAGAGAGCATAAAGCTAGCCCAATTCGAGTACACTTTACTTTGAGGGACGATGTTCCGCTGGTAGCGGAAGTACAAACCAGCGTTCCGTTTAGGTGTCCAGAGCAAACCGACGTAACCCATGGGTCCAAAATGATTCGCCTTGGCATGGATGCTAGTGGCCATTATGACAGCCGCTACCGTGCGAATGCTTTAGAAAGCACCCAAAATCTGTTTTATTTCTAATAACATACGTCTAGGGAAACCAAACGTATCTTGCTACGGTCAATACAGTGAACTAAAAGTGCCGTTGCGCGTTTCGCATGCAGCGTACCTATATTCGTTACGTAGGCCCAACTAAAAGTGTCTACTTATGCACACTGTACCTCTGGAGGACGTCGATCCGGAAGGCACTTCAACCTGTTCTCCACCACACGCGAGGTGACACGGAGAATGTGCTTTAACCTCCTCAGTCCCAAGAATGCACCAATGAAAAAAGCCTTTTCAAAAATGTATTATTTTACTTCCTGCTCTTACAAAGAAACGCAGAAAAATTGTTAATTTGAAAAACTGGGTGGTCGTCTCAAAATGTGATGGTATACCATTTGCGTACTCCTGATTTTTTGAAGTCTCCAAGATTGAGTGCACGCATGCAACAAAAACTTCAGAACGCAATGTCTTTCAATATGATATACAAGACATTCACAGTTAAAGGAATGCACTATAGACGATGTCGTTCACGCTACAACTAAGCAAAAAAAAAAATAGGCTGTCACTTATCACGAGGATGCAGCTGAGCCCCGCCGCGGTGGCCTAGTGGTTAAGGTACTCGGCTTCTGACCCGCAGGTCGCGGGTTCAAATCCCGGCTGCGGCGGCTGCATTTCCTATGGAGGCGGAAATGTAGCCTATGTGTCCAGATTTGGGTGCACATTAAACAACTCCAGGTAATTGAAATTTCCGGAGCCCTCCGAATACGATGCCTCTCATAATTATATGGTGGTTTTGGGACGTTAAACACCACATATCAATCGAGGATGCAGTCAAGCTCTCGTGCAATACACATCCGAGCACTCGTGCAGAACCCAGTCATTCTCATTCACTCGCTTTGCGAATATAACTAGACACACGGCCCCACTTCTCAAGACTTCGTGAAAGGAAATCGTCCTTATTGCACGAATACTAATTTGGAATTTCGAATATTGAACTGTGATGATCTGTTGCATTTAAAACAACGGTACCCAATTGGATACCCAGGGACCGAGGAGGTTAAAGCAAGGCTCCAAGATTTTCTTTGAATCCGAATTTAAATTTGAAAGCACGAAAACGCGCTTTCCTTCTGTACCCACTGTCGATGTGGAACTCCCGGCACACTATGCATCGGACGCCACCGCACGACAGGTGACGTAGAAGGTTCAGTCTACGCGCCTCTATTTTAGGAAATATTTATGTATGTATCGACGATGAATTAGAGTGAGCGCAGTTACACTTGAAGCACGCTCCTCAAATACAAAATAGCAAAAACTGTGACATTTGCTAGTTCGCGCTTGTCCTCTGTGTTCCAGTGTGTTCTTTCCGAGCATCTAGCTTTTTGTTTGAGCAGCGCAATGCGAATGACGAGCTGTGCCAGTTGTCAGTGTGCGCTCGTCCTGCGCGGGTTCTTTTGCTGCGTCCCTTGTGCTGGAGCTGCACGCTGCAAGTTTCCATGTGATTGTCCTTCTTGATGTGATTGACATGTTGGGTTTAACGTCCCAAAACTACCATATGATTGTGAGAGACTCCGTTGTGGAGGGCTCCGGAAATTTAGACCACCTGGGGTTCTTTAACGTGCCCCCGAATCTGAGCACATGGGCCTACAACATTTCCGCCTCCATCGGAAATACAGCCGCCGCAGCCGGGATTTGATCCCACGACCTTCGAGTCAGCATCCGAGTACCTTAGCCACGAGACCACCGCGGCGGGGCAATTGTCCTTGTTCGTGTGAAATTTCAATTTGTCGCTATCGAATTCATTTCTCTGCCATTGAGGCGAAATTGTGGCTTTTTTATTGTTGTTTTACTTATCTTACGCCAAATTGTCTTTCAAGGCTATAGTCACGCTTCAAACGCACACGACTTTCGTCATATGAAATCACATGTGTGCAATTGGCATGCGTAAAAATAAAGTCGAATGTTTCAGCCTACCTTGAGTGTCCCACATGACATGTGGTCAAGTGCATCGCCAGACCTGGAGATAGTTTCTGTATTATACGACACATAGGTACTGTCATGATAAGCGGTAGTTTTTCTGTATGAGCACTTCACTTTGCACGATGTTGGGATGATCTGATGAAGCAAGAAATGAATAAAAATATGACACGTATTCACTTCTATATCACACTCTCAGTACAGAGTAACATAGGCAATAATTAGCAAATGTCAAAATTGAAGAAAGAACCAATGAGCTACCAAAGCATTCTGTCTTTAAGGGTGCGAAAGCGATGACTTGTATCCACTTTTCGATCTTTTAAAGTTAAAACAACGTAATGATAAATGATAAACTGATCTATTATGCTATATTGTGTATATTCAAGTTTGACTTCCGGATAGATAGATAGATAGATAGATAGATAGATAGATAGATAGATAGATAGATAGATAGATAGATAGATAGATAGATAGATAGATAGATAGATAGATAGATAGATAGATAGATAGATAGATAGATAGATAGATAGATAGATAGATAGATAGATAGATAGATAGATAGATAGATAGATAGATTATTGTTTGAATAAAGGAAAAAAAACTTGTGTGAAGACGTTCAGACAGCATAAAGAGACAAAAAAAAACTGAGCTGGCTATCCTATTGTAGTAATAGGCCGCTCTATTGCGATATAGGTAAAAAACCGTCATGAATAAGATACCATCTGTCACATTAACGCACCAATTAGGAAGAGAAAGAAAAAGCTACTACGTTGCTTACGTGACTGCAGATGATAACTTTCATGAAGGTGCACGATAACTATGCATTTTATTAGCATTGGGTGTTAATTCCGAAGCATTCTTACCTCAGCCATTGCAAAAGTATAATTCGATTGAACTTCAAGTTCCAGTAGATTCATGCAGAATTTCGTCATGGCTACCACCGTTCCGGGGTAAACGTCTACGACGATATTTTGTTTATTCTTGTGTTCCCAGCATTTTGGTCCCCTAAGCCTGAAATGAAAAATGCTTGCTACTATTTCTGGACTGTTGCGCTTTATTTTATTACAGTGTAGGAAAAGTTTGCTCTCAAAATTAAACGTTTTTTTTTATGACAACACTTTTGTACGCAGTCGGCTATGACGACAAAATGCAGAATTTGATTGATACCTCACTACGATTCATCCTGACCAGTTGGGTCTGAAATAAACGCCATGATAGCATGGCGCTTATTACTGACCAAAACACTTTACTACATTCTTGCAGGCGGTAGTGTTGGAATGGCTAACACCTTTCAGGAGTGTAAGTGCAGAAATTTAGGGAATATAGACAAAGCTATAGCCCCGTAGTTTACCTTGATACTTGAGCTATGTGAAGTAATTTTTTTAGTTCAATTTAAAAAAAAAACGATAATATTTTCACGGGGTCATGACGTCGACAAAGGGAGCAGAATGCAGGTCTAGGGTGAAACTGTAAATTTGGCAGAACTTGTCAGATTACAGCTACATACAATGGCACAGATAGCGGCGAACAGAGCGTGGGCCGTCGATCAACTGACAAATGATGAAGCACGTCGGCATTTATACATGTGCCGTAGAGTATTCCAGCCTTATCACTGGTCTTCGCCCACGCTCTGTAATAATCTCGAGTGCTCGCATCTTGCGAGCAGTCTTAACAGAACGATCTACAATAATCACGAACCTGCTGAAATAATGAGATGCAGCTTGAGGTGACCGTTTTTGACAGGCTTTGTGGGTGAAACCCGAAGGAAATAAAAGAAAAACTAAGAAACACGCGCGTGGCATTAGGCAAACTCAGGCCTTACCAGACCACGTGACGCATTTCTTGCACACTGCACCACGAAAACTCCTGGTGGTTGGGTCCCTTGTTGATGTAGCTCATGAGGTACCCGTCATCCCAGGGACAGCCTTTCGATCCCGGATGTCCGGTTACACCCAAAAGAGGGTCACTTCCATCGTGTGTTGCACCCAAGCTTTAAGAGAGTAAAAAAAGCAAAGAGCGTGATAAGTTACAGGTGAAAGCAACTCAGGTGGTTTTTCGTGTATACGTGAGGACATCATTGGATTGCGATTCAGTGGAGGTGATTGGTGTTATGGCAGCACATAGCATACGTCAGCCGCCATTAGCTGCCAACCAGTGGGCCAGGCTTCCCTTCTAGCTCGATCCTGTTTTTTTGTTATACTTGCGTAACACGGTCATGTTTGATCGCGATCAGGCCTGAATCCAGACGAAATTCATTGATCACGATTGCCTTGTTTAAGCTAGCTGCAGCAGGGAGCCAATCACTTTCAAAGTACTCCATCCTAATCACGTTCAGCGGAGCGCCATGTGATGTTAGTGTTACTTGCGTGATAGCAGTACGGACTGCGGTGGCAGCGGACATTTATGTCTCCTAAATTTGGTATTGCGATCTCTTTACAGCTTCCGCAGTAAAAAAATTCTATAAGGTCACTTTGGAGATGACCTGTCAGGACATTGCTGAATGGTATATTGTGTCTGAGGTAATGATATAACCATTTGCGTGGTCCTTAATTAAGGGGAGATCTGTGCAGCCTTCACTATCACTTGGTTTTCTTAAAGGCCCGATGATGAGGGATCGCATCAAGTCTGGCTGTATAGTAAGCATGCATGGAACTCAACAATTCAGGGCACGAAGTGAACTCTTGCAGCTTCAATGAAAGCTTCATGATTGGTCTACGATGACGTAATGGCTACGATGACGTAAGGATGGCCATTGCCGTTGACAATGGTGTGTGAAAGAAAAAGCGAGAAGGTAAAAGTGCAAGTTTGGGGGTGAGCAGCACTTGAGGAATGGCTTATACGCAAAGATATACGAGTTGATACTGAGATGTCGGGGGCCTGATTGAGTGAACTGTGGTACATTTTGTGAGGTAGAGATAAGCTGGCAATGCGATGATGACAAGAAAGGGTGAGGATGCCTGTTTCGGCCTTTAATAAGAATACACTTATGTTGTATGAATATAATCAGTAGATGAATCGGATAGAACGTTTCTGCAACATTTCAAGTGCGTCCACGAGATAACTTTGATGAAGGTTCTAGATAGCGAGATGCGAATTCCAATTTTTGCGTGAATGAAAGACTTGTAGACAATTACTTTAACTTGAGGAAGTGCCTTTCGTAAAGGACTCCTGAGAAAGTCTAAAGTTTTGTTACCGCATGAACGCTATACTGTGTAATCATGGTACTGAGTTCGGTACTTTGTCACCGCGGCAACGCAGCACAGTGTCACCAACAGGACTTACAGGTGGGCTGTTTTACTTACAGATTCCTTACAGTCTACTTACAGGTGGGCTGTCTCGTGAGTGAAGGTGTGCACTCCACTGAATAATCCTGCTTCGTCTTCGCCCAGTCCTACGTATGTCGATTCACAAACACCGGCTACATAAGCAATGCCTGCAAAAACGACAAAACTGTGAGAAGCCACTATTTCATCAAATCGTGTTAAGTGCTGTGTACAGCATCTCGCTAATTTAGTAACGCCACGTTTTGGGTGCGTTGTTATGTCATAATGAAGCTTACAGTAACCCCCTCCCTTCAATAAAAAGAAAAACAAAAACAGAAAAAAATGGTGAAGGAAAGACGTGACACAATTGAGTGCTCACTTGCAACAATGTCGATTTGAAAACTGGGAATCGCGTATGTAGGCAACATTGCTTCTCATCCATCATCATTACAAGCACTTTGCAAATTCAGCTATATTTTCGTAGATAGACTAACTCCTTGGAAGAAAGGGCAATCGATGGTTTAGAAGTAACTTGTCTACCAGCCTATCATTCAGTATACAGCCTCTATAACTTCGTTGGTTAGCTGACCTCTGCTGGTGCTAAGAACTGAGCGCTCCTGGAAATTATGCATGCACGTGGAATGAACATCGCCACTTGCATTGACACCTGAATTGCTACAGTGCCTGCAGGGGAATTAAGGAACCCACCCCTTGTGGTAGAAGCCGTAAACAGATTACGACCTCTTAATTTTAGGTATAGGGCGATTCTGTTATAACTGACTAAGTTCGTTGGGCTGCAGTTTTACTGCAATGTGTCCAATTTTAATGCTCTTTAAAAGTGTGTGGGTTCAAGCTTGTTTATACGGCTTCATCTTGGCAAAACAGAAGCGTATATATTTGTGCTTGCACAAACAAACGCATTTGTTGGTAGCAGGGGGGGGGGGGGGCTCCTAGTCATTTAAAAGGGGGCGTGAAATCAGTCTCATATATTGATATAATTAGGAGCGCTACGAGAGGGGACGCAAAATTAGCTCCCTATATTGACAATATGGAGGGGAAGCAGTGTGTCCAACCTTCACTTTCCCCCTCCCTGAAGTCTCCCTGCGCAAACCTGGGAGCACGTGGGCTAGATTACTGCGAACTTATCACTCACCTAGGGCAGCCGACGTGAAGTAACCCTTGTAGGTGGTATATATGTCTTCTCTGTGTGAGAATAGAAAGACTACATCTTTAATTGCTCCAGTAAGGATCTCTATCAAACAACAATAAGAGAGGATGATGTATACTTTATCATGAGGTAGACGAGATCTGGGTCACCGTAAACGCCTTTCCTGTCATAGGCGTATTTACTAAAGTTAGTTAGGGTAGGGCTGGAATGAATGTGACCTTCCCGTCGAACGACATAGGACTCGCTCTGGAAAGCAGATGTTGAAATTTTATGTTTCAGCAAACCAGACATATGCGTGCCGTAAGGATAAAGACAGAAAATAAGGGTGGATTCACCTGGCTAAATTCCACTCCAGACACAACAAGTTGGATTTTTGGGCTGTACGTCGAAGCTAACCGCAGATTTGCCTAAAACAACAATGAAGCATTTAGTGCACATCAAAATAACAGACGCCTTACTCAACTCCTAACTTATAGAAAATCAACACTATTATGCAAACAATTGCCTTAATTTAACTTGGTACTAATAGAGTAATATCTAATTTCTGATCTTTTCTCACTTTTTAGGACAATACTACATTTTTGCTCGTAGCTTTTCGCATAAGCTTCTCAGGCGGAAATTTTGTACCACCACTCGCAAGCCGTCAGGTCAAGGTCACCAAAGTTGTACGTATAAATGTACAGAACCAGATCTATTTTTTTGCGGCGCCCGCGAGTGATTCCCGCTTTAGGTACTTGGAGTAACTGTTAATATGGCTGACATGGTAGGGCTATTAGCATCCCTTCAGTATTGTAATGTTTTCGTTTTCATTGAAGGTATTGTTGATGCTGGTACAAAAAAAAGCGCCTAAGCCTAAAAGCTTGGCCAACGTAAACCAACGCTTAGAACAATAAACTGGAACAGCATCTAGTCATGGCCTCTTGGAGGGCATGGTTCAAAAATCCCGAAATATACGCCAAAGTCATCATGTTTGCCGTAAGGCCTGGATAGCTAAATAGCAAAGCTGAAATTTACTCGCAAGTGAAGTAGGTTTTTGGAGATACGTTCGAGGCAGAGCTCTAAGAAAGTTAATTAATTAGCGGACTCACCGAGTTAGTAAGAACGCAGAGATACCACAAGGCGTATCCCTGGTGAACAAAATATGTGTGGTGGCTTTTGTGCAGAACAAAGTACACTTCTAATTCGACAAGAGCCGGAACTTCATCGCTGTACGAAGACGTTCTTTCGTCTAGAATGGTGCCTCCATCTGCAATTTCAAATATCCCGTTGGCTTGAAAGTCAAACACACTAACAAGCCAACCTGAAGTAACAACAGCAGCAGCAACTAGCGTTCTGGTTATAACATTGTGTTGCGAACCAAAACCTATGCGCCATCGTGTCTCACACTTGGCGACGTTCACAGTTCCGGTTGTCCGCACAGCGGATGAGGTGTGCGTTGCGGCGAGTGTAGGCAGCACCCGGGCAAAAAACGCTTGCTTCAATTAACGCTGGTAGGAACAGGTGTGGTAACGCTTAGTGACAGTGCAATTTTATCAGCAATGTGCAAGCAGAAGACATGATCAAAAGCTGCTGTGAGGGCTGTGGTCGGTTTCTTAAACAGTACAGCACTGGACACTAAACTCTAACGAAGCCGCAGCGCTGCGTCCTTATTGAATATGCGCAAACCTTGTTTCTGTCCCCGTCATCACCTTTCATTGCTTCTTTTTTCCCTTTGTCCCTCTTCTACCGAACTGAGTATCAGGCTAGAGCTAACTAGCTCAGACGGACCTCGCGGCCTTCAAATAAATCCTCTCTCTCTTAGCGTTATGTTTCCTATTCGTATTTTAAATAAAAAAGGAAGAAGAAAGGCCAAAAGGTCAACCAGACATGCGTGTGATTTGCTACTCTACCCAGGTAAAAACGTCTTGAGGGATTAAAACGAAGAACTAAAAATGTCGGCTGATCCCACGCATAGCGGGAATCCGTTACATGCGAGCCTTTTGCTAGTACAATTAGAAGCCACAGATGTGGCTATGTCGCACAAAGAAATAACCCTTTCCTTGGTATTACATGCGAAGCAGCTCTCTGACTAGCCTGTGCGACGCTGTCGCTCCACGCTCCCTTCAACGCAGGTTTTGGAGCGGTGCCAAGTGGGTCACGCTGCAGCTGCGCGTTGACATCACGCTCCTCTTTCTTTGTGCGCTAACGTCACTCTCTCCCTCATCTGCCACGCGCTCGCCGCAGCACCCTCAGCTGCCGCCTCGAGCGTGCGCCCGCAACTCTTCCTGCTACCGCGACCACCGCTCACAACACGGCCGGCTCATCGAGTCACGCGGCATAAACCTGGCCCGTGCCTAACGCAAGCGTTGCGTTGAAACATGTCTGCACGTGTCACCTCTCTCTCGCTTCACCCTCTCCACCGCTCACTGCTTTACCTCCCATCAGGGTTCCCTTTGGGAAGATGGTGGGAATGTTTTATTTGCGTGACACAGCCACATCTCTGACTATGCCGCGTAAACAGTTCTAAACTCGATGTCTGCGATTTAGGTTGCGTGCAGTACGCCGATTTCGCAAACCTTGTGAACTGTGTTCATTTGCCGTGATCATTTCTATGGCGGTGGGGCTGGCTTGCAGATGCTAAGTGGCGAAAACTTTAAAATCAAAGAAAAATAGTTCATTCGTGTTGTCTGGCTCTAGTGCGAGAAGAGCGTTGCAAGGGCATATCATGGAAACAAGTAATGACCCTTTTTGGGGTGCCTCAAAGTCGTCTCAATAATGCTTTGAAATATAGCACTTGCCTTCAATTCGCTTGAGGCAAATGCTTGAAAACCTACGTCAGCTTTTCTTTTTCTGACCCTTACCAGCGTAGGATATCGAATCAGTACTACCTTGTTAACCTTCCTGTATTTCTTTTGTCATTGCTTTAACCGTATTCTAATCAGTGAGATAACCTTGCTGACTTCGCAACAGCTGTAGCCTGTCTCATGAAATACTTCATGCAAGGTATGTATGCGTGCAATACTTACCATGGCTAGCCGGGCTGATAGTTGTATCAAACATTTCCTTGTACTCAATTTTGTGGATTGCGTGGGGAATAGCTCCACTGCCGGTTCTTTCGCGTACGGACACTGGTTCGATTCTGTGGTCTGGTCCGAGAATACCCCTCTAGAATAGATACAATAAATAAAAGATTGCACCGTGCACATAATTCAGTCTATGGCAGAAAACAAGTGCTGAACAATGGTTAAAATGAGAAGGCATTTCGACCCCGCCAGCACTTTGGCCCTGTTTCTTTCTTGTTCTAAAACAGAAATTGCTTGAGTGGTGTTGACAAAAAAATTCCTTCCTTTGCGAACAAAGCCTGCTAGTGAACCCAAAAAGTATTTTTATTTTAAGAATTGTCGTTGCATGTGATATCCCACCATTGTGTTTTTCCGACCAGATGGCTTTCTGTCAAATCCTGGATTTCGTGACCTCAGTTTACGTGACGATTATTTCCGGCAGCTAGATAGGGATCGGTATGCTTACTATGAAGCAATACGTTAATTTCTTCTGACTGATTCCGATGTTTTAAAACAAATCAGAAGATCAAACAATAGAGGCTTCATGCCTACAACGGTGTATTAGTGGCTAAGGTGCTCGGCTGCTGACACGAAAATTGCGGGTTTGATCACGGCAGTGGCGATTGATTTTTGATGGAGGCAAAATGGTATAGGCCCATGTACTGTGCGCTGTCAGTGCAAGCTAAAAAACACCAGATGGTCGAAATTACCGATGCCTTTTACTACGACGTCACTCATAATCATATAGTGGTTTTGAGATGTAAAACCCCAGATAATAATATAATTATTAGAGGCTTGCTGAGAGAGAAAATGCTTCAAGTGGAGGTTCCGCTGGAGCCAAAGTTCCGACAAGTTATCTTGTCTTCTTCAAGGCACCGACACTGCCTTGAAAAGTACAGACACACTTGCCCAACCACTGGCTTTGTTGACGCCTCCTACTGGAGTATTTATCATCGTTCCATCGGTTTAGGACACAAATGTATCTGGGACACTGATGTACCCCCGGTGACAGTATGCTGAAAAGAAAACAATGAATTGACATCTGAAGAAGAATTGCGTCGAGAATCGGACCGATGTCGAACGGACACTTTCGATTCCAATCAGAGCCATTTGAAATTGTTCCAGATATCCACGTCGTGATCTGACTTCATGCTTACAATTTGGCTGGTGTCTGCGCCAAACTCTATCTTGATTGGCTGTGCCATGTGGTAGCGATCAACTTATCGCGATCAAGAAATCAATCTATACCGCCCCTCATCGAGATCAAAAGTGCCTTTGTTACACTTGTTCTAGAGATATTGTTTGTTAGATAACAGGCCTGTGTGCTTTACATACTTATTCCACGAGTCTTCATTATTGAAAATACATCCAGCATTAGAAAAAAACGCGACTCAGTGTTGCAGTCATGCATAGTGTCAGTACTTGCGGTGACAAATATTCAGTTCTGTCATTCATTAAAAAAAATTAGGAATCACCAGAAACACCCATGGCCTTGCACTGGTTCAGTTTTGACGCTGTTTTAACTTTTGAAGTGTAATATGTGTTACATCCGCCACATGATGCAAACAAATAATCGCTCCTCAATTGTCTCTGTCATGTCATATGAGACCTCACGTGCATTTTATCATTGTTTTTATGTTTAGTATTTACCAAACTCACTTCCTTACTTGAAGTTTTTTTTCTGAGCACGTCAAAGGAGAAAGCATTAGATTCCTCATCAAACGCGAATAGTTACCGTTGGCGTTAACACGACTTACGCGAAAAAAAATTATCGTGTGATGATATCACCTTATAACATCATTCATACGTCACAAAATTCCAGTGCTGGTGGCGTCACATTAGAAGGTCACCTGACGTAGTCTCTTCGTCTTAGGTGGGCCAGTCTCAAAAGTTTGGAAAGTACAGAAAACTTGGAGTCCTGGGGCAGGACGAAAATACCAAGTGTAGAAGGTTTAGTTCGAGGGGCGGATCACGACAGTCGAGTGAAAAAAAGAAAAGAATATGAATTTTGCCTTTTGTAATCATCTAGACGACTGCATAAGAGACACCATAAGTTTGTTTCCGTGATTCTTGAGACGTACTAATCTATGGAACATCGCGACCAGCCCTCTAACTATCCCGATATTTTTGTGGGCAGTATTATATGCTGGTAAAAATTACGCAATTTTAAGAAAATGAAAAGTTTATTTGCGTACCATCTCCACACCGCTGTTGTTGCTCAACACCGTGAGGGTTGCCAGGGCGATTTCATCTTCATAGAGATCCTTATTGATGCTTTCACCGTCGTGCTAGAAGATAATACAAGAAGCGTTCGGTAAAGCGCTTTTCTTTCTCGTGAAAAGGTAAGAGTTGTCATCCGCTACTCACAAACACTGTCACGGGTTGACCACGTTCGTGCTTCAGTATGCGAAGCCGAGGAGCTGCCACAGATGTTTTTCTCAGGTTCAGCGTTAGGTCATCGTGAACTCGCACCACCATTCTTCCCTCGGATGACCTTTCCTGAAGAAGCGACGGGTATACAAGCCTGGGCTCTTGGGAACCGGCTGAAAGAGTCATCGTTCCCTTAAAACCTCAGGGAAACCCTCAACCACGACCTCAATCGGAGTTGTTGATTTCGAAGAACCGATTTCGCAACTAAAAATCTGTGGCACAACCTCAATTAACTAGCAGAAACGAGGTGCAAATGTTCATTCGCAGAGTTCTACGCCATAAAAACATCCCAGAGTGAAGTAATGAGTGAATGTACGGGAAATGCTAGTCAGATCACGTGATTTCATAAATTCACAACTAGATTTCAATTACGCGGGCTTCGACTTGAGTGGGAAAAACTAGATCACGCGACTTGCGGTATTGGGCAACGCTATTTAAGCAGACACTTCCCTTTACGCGATTTTCCACAGGCGAAATGTGTCTATTGTGTGCTCCCTGTTATTGGCAAGGCGCTCTTACACGCAAACGTGTCTTGCCTTGGTGTATTGCGAATAAAATCAGACTCTAATCCATGTAATTAAAGAAGATTGAATTGCTTGCCCGCTATTTTGTAGTGGAAGTCATCATAACCGCCATATATTGTATTATTTATTTTATACTTAACCACCCAACATCTACTATATGATTTACTACTGCTGCAACTACTTCTACTACGACTACGACGCCGACGAGAACGATGACGGCGTTGAGTGGGCCTTTGAAACACTCACTCGTTGCGAAAATCTCATGTTTTGATTGCTGGCGTGATTGCCTGCTTCTGCTACGCAGTATTATATACGGTAAACAGACTCATTTCACTACACGGCATTCATATATAGTCTTTCTCTTTTAACCAAGTAGTTTCAAGTTGTGACGTGACTCTCTGGTGGCACAACTACTTGCCAGATGGCCTTAGTTCTACTCAATCAAACCGAACATTATTATTTTGTTGAAGATTTCTTGTTTTTTTTTTCACTGACAGGATGATGATTTGTCACTCACAGCTAACGACGCCGACAGCAACATCTGAATTTCCTTGAAGCGAGCCGATACGCCAGCACACTTTCTGACGGCGCTGTCTAGTGCAGTTTGTTCAATATTGCAAGTAGTATACGACTCACTACTTTTCTGGTCTGCTTAACAGCTTAATTATGTAAACCCAATTACTCATTTCTCAGTCAATAAAACCGGTCAAAACATTCTAAGTAGAAAGTTGTATATTGATTTACAAAAAAGTGCCATAACACAATTAAGAGCTTCTTGTCTTTTGAGTATCGGTGTTTTTCACTGCGGATGCCCGCGAAATACAAAAAAGGTAGCACTAGAGATATCCGCTTGCATATACAACATGCACGCATTATACATATGAGTATTTCATGTTCTGAAGTGTGTTATTGCCGATGTAGTAACCATGCATTTCTCGTGTACACAGACGTGAGCGACATTGTAACCTGTAAAATATAGTGATTCGTTGCTGCCATCACGCTAGTCATTGCATTGCAGCAGCGTAGCTAATCCAGAACTACACTGAACTGATTGTGTAACCTCGAAATTACAAGCTAGTGTGCGGTAAGCAAAATCTAACGACGCCACGTCACATCAGAGACACTGTCGAAACGCTCCACGCATCTATACCTTCATGTTATAATTATCCGCAGAAAACCTTACCTGCAATAGGAAAAATCAAAAGAAGAGCCAAGGTAGACATTGCCATTCTCTGAGGAGTAGCGTGTCTACAAGAGATCAATTATTGGGTTTGTAAAAAAATTGCGAATAATAAAGAAAAGTGCATAAAGACATTCACAATGGGGCACTGAATTGCACTATTGCCTACAGTCACATAAAAGCCTAATATTGGTATTATAAATGTTGTAAACATAGGCAGAGTACAAAAAGCGAAAGGCGATGTGAGCTTGAAGCAGCAAATGTATCATACAAATTCAGGTAAATGTCGATAAACAAAGCACTTGGAGGCGGCATTTGAGTATGACGACTGGCACGAACTATATACTACAAACCTATATCTGGGAAATCCACAGGACATTGCTCTCCATACTGTGGTTGTGTTTCTACTGCTACCGCCAGAATATGAAGTCAATGAAGCAGCTGTCTGTTCTGCAACCGAACTTCGTTCACCAGGCTTGCTGCTTATTCGAGCAATCCAGTACCATTAACTACCCAAAGTAGAATAAAAAACATGGCAGAAAAACTACTGCGAAACTTTTGATGCCTTTTTGTAGTTTTGGATGTGACATGGCTTTGTTAGATGTGGAAAAAACAGAAAGCGAGACAGAAAGATATTCAAAGAAACTAAGAGATACCAAGGAAGAGAGGAATCAAAGAAAGGTAAATAAAGACATAAAAATTGAGATAGAGAGAAAAAATATGCGGAAAGCGAAATTATAAAATAGGAAGCTAAAGGTAAAAAAATACTTAAGACAGAGAAAGAAAGTTAAAGTAACAGAAGAAAAAAATTCGGCACATCCCACATACCTGGGAATCAACGTTATGCGAAGCATGCGGACGGGAGATGATTCTGTTGCATTTTCTTATTGAGCGACATGTCATGAAATGACGCTAAATATATGTACAAATATTGCACGCACATACATATGTTAAAGAGTTGCACATGTTTATATAACCAGTTGTTTGCACTTGCACAACGACGCCAACTGAAATAGGCGTATTAGAAACACCAGGAGCTGATATGAAGCACTGATGCTCGCGAGGATGCTGGCCCTGGACATGGCTACATAAATCAACTTCAGCGCATGGCAACTAACCACAATTTACGTTAACACGACAAGAGGACTGTATCAAAAGAGTATACATGTATTGTTTATAAAATTGGGTAGGCAGCCCTGCAACCACTATTGACATTTAGAGAAGATAAGCGTTATTTCGAAAAGTAACTCCGAGACCTGGCGTATCTCTGTGGTAAAATGCTTCATTGCCACGCAGAAAGCTTGGGTTTTATTCAAGCTAGGACCCTGACATTTATTCTTTGCATTCGTCGGGTCGACGCCACCGATGTCGGATATTTCTTAACGCTCGCATGTTTATATTGCACATGTGTGCTCTCGTCGTTGTGTCAGTCACCTGTGGCACATACCCGCTCGTGGGTATGTGCCACTCTCTGGCGGGAAGTGCTTGACATTGCGACATTAGTCATGTCTTGACCAGCACGTCATATTCGTCAAACCGTCTTTCGCTCCCATGCTAATTTTTGTTCTCGCCAAGTTAAGAGGGTGACCACGAGAGCAACCGAACGTAAACCGCTAGAAGATAGATAGATAGATAGATAGATAGATAGATAGATAGATAGATAGATAGATAGATAGATAGATAGATAGATAGATAGATAGATAGATAGATAGATAGATAGATAGATAGATAGATAGATAGATAGATAGATAGATAGATAGATAGATAGATAGATAGATAGATAGATAGATAGATAGATAGATAGATAGATAGATAGATAGATAGATAGATGCCCAAGTTCCTACGCTTCCTCTAGGGCTAGTTCATCTAGGGCTACCTTACAATGGTGGTGCAGGGTATCTTTTAGTGTTGTTTTTGGCATGCTCTTTTAGATGCAAAGCACATTGCCAACGAGGCATGTTTCGGGTCGCGCCGTAGCCACCTCTGACGATGACGCTGATGACGATGTGAAATAAGCACGTTTATCTCCCACATTTTATCCCCACATTTTCTCTCTGCCATCGCGGTGCAGCACTTTCAATGTACCCATTATGCGTCATGACGATGATCATGATGACCACGGACAACGACTGGCTTGTGCAGTACACGACATCTAGATATTCTCTACGACTCATTTTGTACGACTGGAAGCAACCAACAACCAGCAGTAAAACGTGCTCAGACCTCGTCTCTGCCATTTCCAGGCTAGATCTCATACCAAAAAGCTGTAATGATGTAGGTGAAACGAAATTCACAATTGAGCACAACATCAATAAACATTGTATATCACAGTACGCTGCTTGGCACTCATTGACGTACGAGAGCAATCGATGTTATGTGTGATGTATGATAACACCTAACGATCTCACTGCTTCGTCCCCTCATCATTATTCACTTCGTGAATATTCCGTAATTATTATTTTTTCACTAGAGAGCTGAGTGACAGTCTTTCTGTTAGTAGCAACCGAATGAATTCAGTGAGAAGGTCAAAAAGGTCGAATGAAAAAGAATATTTGGTGAAGTGCACTTACTGGTAAGTATTCGGCATAGCGCTGAGATAATCGTGGAAACAATAGGCAAGATGACTCGGAATAAACACAGGTTTATGGGTACGTATTTATGTCGTTTTGCGCCACCTTTTAGTTCGTTGGCATTTTAACTTATTTTTGGTCCTTCTGAAACACGTCACTGCTTGAGAGTCACATTATATATCAGCTGAAACTATTCTGTATGCTGACTCTATATAGTTCACTCAATGTGGCTTCGCAAAAGGTCGTGTGGTGTTTATTTTTCATTGATCACTGATGTCCGAGTGGCGTCAGGAAGTCTGTTGTGTACTTCAGTGTTGGTGGACACACGCGGTAACATTTGAAGCGTATCGTTTTCTAAAAAAAGCGAAGTCCACTCTAAGGGACATCGTGACACGCTGTTGTTTGGTACAGACATTATAAGCCCCGCCCTGTTGCATCAATTTTCTGCCACTGTAATGGTGTCCCCAAAATACCTCAAACCTATATTGTCGATTGAATCTGTACATCTCAGTATAGTCACTATTCGGCAGTAAAATTTGGGTTTGCCTCTCAAATTGAAATTGGGACCTTTCAATTGGTATTGCAAAGTTAATCCAGCTGGCAGCGAATAATCGATCTAGAAATATTTTGCGACAATTGCCACGATATAGGGCTAGTTCGGTGTGGGCCTTTGTTTTATGGGCTTATTGGTGATGACTAGACATGATGGGTGAGTCATCCTTCGTGGTGAGAGGCGCACTCTCTGAATTGTCGGCAGCGTTTTCTCGTTCTTGGCGTCTATTGATGGTCGCCACTGATATTGTGGGACCCTTAAGTTTCACCTTTACGAGTTGAACGCAATGGAGCAATAATGTCCCTAGGGTGTACTTCTACAATTTAATGCATACTTTCTAAGCGAAACCTGTTATGAGATAACAACAAAGATCACGTGCGCCATAGTTGTCTACCCCCGCAGGTGGCCGTAAGCACTATCACGTGAACTAAAAAAAACCAAAGTGAGTGAAAAATTCGCAGGTTACGCGTGTTTCAGAAGGACCAGAAAGACCGCAGAACCGATACGTCTTCAGCTTGTTGTTGACAGAACGAGATTAAAAAATATATACTGAGCGTACCCCTGCTCACTTGTTTTTCCTTGTCCCCGAGTTCCATCTTCAATCTGTTTTCTTCAATGCGCTTAGTGGGAATTGATATGCGAAGCACAAATGAGGAAAGTCAATATGTCACTTTCAAATCAGCAGAACGTTACCAGGTAGATGTAAATTATACCGTACATAACTTCCATGTCATGATTATAATGTTATTACCTGGCATTTGTGTTCCTCGTTCATTCACGTCAAGTACTATCAAATTTGGTATAAGTGAGGCTAGCGAAACGGCCGCTAGCGCATTATTTGTGTCGCATGTAGTCATGTTGCTACATGACACGCATGTCGTGATTATTACGTTTGCACCATTCATACGCCTTCGTCATCTATTCACGTCACATAACCCTAAGTTTGGTAGATAAGGAAGAAGCAGGCGGCATTTTTTTATCTTAATATGAAAGCACGGGTCCTTCATAACTATGATCGTTCATTTTTATCCTAATTAGTTTGGTCTTGGAGACTATTTGCTAGACGCTGCATGTTTATCATTTCTTTGAATAAACAGAGACTTTCTTCGCAAGTTGTGAATTCACATTGTGGGCTTTATATGCTCGTATTATGAACAATAACTTATACTTGAAACGTGAATGAAGAAGAAACATTGCCAGCATATTGTGACAAATTGGGACGAAATGGCACTTCGGCCCTTGTTGCAGTTTCACTTTTGCATTTTAGCTGTACAATCTAACATATTGCCACGAGGAATTGTTAAGGCGCAGTACAACGCAGACGTTGTTAAAAGAGGAACGCTGACGGCATCGCTACGACTCATGAAGCCCGCCGGAAGGCACGAGCCGGCCCAGCCTGTGCACGAGCTGCTACCGAGCAGCGGAAAAGAAGAGAAGAAGAGGACGACGAGCGTTCGCTGCTTTCTCCCAGCTACTGTGTAGTTCTTTTGGCTTTGGGCACAAGTTCGCCCTTATTAAACCTTGTAAATAGGACGTCCCGGTTGTGAGGTTGTTATATCCGTTACATTTTCTGGTGGAGGTGCTGGGTACATGATTCCGAGCCCCACGCAAGAGCGAAGTCCAAGCACTGACCAGCCGCAACCAGTGGAGCTTACACCGGTGCACCAACGAGTCAGCCGCCGTATCCGAGGAGAGTTGCCAGAATTTGGGCCACTCCCTTCTGTATCAAGGGCATCGGTGACGGAGACAAGCGCCGCCACCACCATGACGAGCCAAGTTACGCCGGCACAACTCATCGTAAGCCAACCGGTCATCCCAAAGGTGTTTCATGGTGACCCATACGAGGACGCCGAAGACTGGTTAGAGCATTTCGAGAGAGTGGGAAATCTAAATCAGTGGAACGAGGAAGGCAAGCTGCGTAACGTCTACATTGCGTTGGAAGACTCTGCACGAGTGTGGTACGAAAACCACGAGGCATCTCTGACGTCGTGGCAAGAGTTTCGGCGGCAGCTACTGAGTACGTTCGCCAACAGTGATCGCCGGGAAAAGGCGGAAGCAGCTCTCCGCACACGGATTCAACGAACGAACGAAACTGTCGCGATGTACATCGAAGACATGTCCCGCCTTTTCAAGCGAGCTGATCCTGGCATGACGGAAGACAAGAAAGTGCGCCACCTCATGCACGGGGTAAAGCAAGAATTGTTCGCGGGACTCATCCGCAATCCGCCCCGTACTGTTGCTGAGTTTCGGTCGGAAGCAACAACCATCGAAACGACGCTTCAGCAGAGAGCCCGACAGTACAACCGCGACGTAGCCGGTGCATCCGCAGGAGTCTACTCAGCAGGCGTCGTGGATAATCTTGACACATTGCGCGAGCTCGTCCGGTCTGTTGTCAGGGAAGAATTAAGGAAACTGCAGTCACCTGATGTCACCCCCGAGCTGTCTCTTGCTGAAGTTGTCCGAGACGAAATTCGACAGGCCATGCGGGAGCCGCGGAGTGATGTGCCGGCGACACGACGGGCGGTAACGTACTCCGAGGTGCTCAGGCGACCTACTCTGCACTGTTCGCCGATCGAGACACCAAGTACTTATGTGCAGACAATGCGCAGCCCGCCTGAAATCGTAGAGGCAACACGCACTCCACCTCGTGCGAGAGAGATGATGCCACGGAAGAGCGATGTGTGGCGAGATGCCACACGTAGGCCCTTGTGTTTCCACTGTGGAGAGGCTGGCCACCTGTACCGATTCTGCCGATATCGTCAAGCTGGTCTTAGGGGATTCGCCATCAATGCACCGTGTCCGCGAAACGGCGAAAGACCTTCCGAGATTGAAGAATACCTATGCTCACGTCGGGAATTTGACCCGCCTCGTCGTCATCAACCACGCTCACCATCCCCTATGCGCTACCGCTCGTCTAGCCCACGTCCCTTCCCAAGCACGTCTAGGCAGCGTTCGCCTAGCCCAAATCCGGGAAACTGAAGAGGGCGACCTGTGGAGGCGAGGCCGCTGGCGACTTGGGATGTGAAGATCCTCCACTGCGGTACGAGCCTGATAACGACGACTGTTTCCAGGTAAAGGAGTGCAGTACAGAGAAAATTACTTCAGACTTGCCGTTGGTGATTGACGGACTAGAGCTCAATGCTTTGATCGATACTGGTGCGGATTATTCTGTGATAAGTTACGAATTAGCGAAGCGACTCAAGAAAGTTCTGACCGAATGGGGTGGACCTCAAGTACGTACTGCAGGTGGTCACCTCATAACCCCTTCCGGCCGATGTACCGCAAGGGTCATGATACGGGGCTTCACTTACGTCGGTGACTTTGTCGTCCTGCCTGTGTGCTCGAGGGAAGTGATACTGGGAATGGATTTCCTACAAGCTAATGGTGCGATTATCAATTTACAGAGGTCGAGCGTGTCCTTTTCGACGGAGCAAGCTTTAAAGGTAGCACGATCAGATGAACGATGTACCACTCCACTGCGCGTCGTCGACGATGATGTGACTGTACCGCCACGGAGCAGTATAATGGTTCTCGTGCATAATGATGCATTCAGCGACTACGAGGGTGTGGCGGAGAGCAACGTGGATGTTTTCTTGAAAAGAGGCGTTTGTGTGGCACGAGGGATTATCCAGCTGCGAAACGGGTGCACAGACATCCTCTTGACGAATTTCGGTAACGAATTCCAGCACATCGCAAAAGGGACGGCAATAGCGTTTCTTCATGAGTTCTGTGAAGTGACAGAAATATGCAGTCTTGAAACGACGTCACCGAATGTGAAACTTCCATCTGATGCCTGCGACACAATATACGTAAATCCTAATCTTTCAGAGATTCAACGTCAACAGCTATACGACCTCGTGCGGGAATTTGGCAGCTGTTTCTCCAACAGTTCAAAGGTACGGCGCACGAGCATTACAAAACACAGGATCATAACGGACGAGACAACCAGGCCGGTATGCCAGCACCCGTATCGTGTTTCCCCTAAGGAAAGGGAAGTCATCAAGAAGCAGGTACGAGAAATGCTTGAAGATGATGTTATCCAGCCTTCTAACAGCCCGTGGTCATCTCCCGTGGTGCTTGTCAAGAAGAAGGATAACACGCTACGGTTTTGTGTCGACTACAGGAAACTGAATGCTGTGACTAAACGGGATGTATATCCCCTTCCACGCATCGACGACACGTTAGATCGACTTCGGTGTGCCAAGTTCTTCTCATCACTAGATCTGAAAAGTGGATACTGGCAGATCGAGGTTGATGAACGTGATCGCGAAAAGACTGCTTTTGTTACCCCGGACGGACTTTACGAATTTAAGGCTCTCCCGTTTGGTCTCTGTTGTGCGCCGGCAACGTTCCAACGCATGATGGACACTGTGCTTTCCGGATTGAAGTGGCAGTGTTGCCTAGTGTACCTAGACGACGTGGTCATCTTCGCGGCTACATTTGAGGAGCACATCAAGCGCCTTCGGTCAGTGTTAGAGGCAATCCGTTCGGCAGATTTGACAATCAAGCCAGAGAAGTGCCGATTAGCTTTCGAAGAGCTTCGTTTTCTTGGGCATGTCGTCAGCGCCCAAGGTGTTCGCCCTGATCCTGATAAGACGGCCGCCGTCGCAAGGTTTCCGGTGCCAACAGACAAAAAGTCAGTACGGAGATTTCTAGGTCTATGTGCGTACTATAGACGATTTGTGAGAAATTTTTCAAAGATCGCAGAACCCTTAACGAGACTTACGAGAGAAGATGTGCCTTTCCAGTGGCAAAACGAGCAACAAAGCGCCTTCAACGAATTGAGAAAGAGGTTAGAAAACCCCCCGATTCTTTCTCACTTTGATGAGACAGCCGACACGGAAATACACACAGATGCCAGTAACATCGGCCTTGGATGCGTTCTAATACAGTGGCAGAAAGGTGAAGAAAAAGTGATAGCTTATGCCAGTCGGACTCTAACAAAAGCAGAGACAAACTATTCGGCCACGGAAAAAGAATGCCTTGCCGTCGTCTGGGCCATCAGTAAATTTCGGCCGTACCTATATGGTAGACCATTCAAGGCAGTCAGCGATCACCATGCGCTTTGCTGGCTGGCGAACATAAAGGAACCATCTGGACGACTAGCAAGGTGGAGCCTCAGACTGCAAGAATACGATATAACCGTCGTATACCGATCTGGCAAAAAACATACCGATGCCGACTGTTTGTCACGGGCTCCTACAGACACACCACTATCAGAAGAAGACGACTTTCCGTTCGTAGGAATTGTCGAGACCACTCAAATAGCCGAACTCCAACGTACAGACAAAGAATTACTCCCGCTTATCGAACACCTGCAAGGAATTGACGTACAAGTACCCCGTATATTTTCTCGAAGCCTCGCATTGTTCTGCCTCCGAGGAAACGTTCTCTACAAGAGAAACTTCAAGCCCAACCGCGAAAAGTTCCTGCTTGTCGTTCCAGCAACTATGCGACAAGAAATACTTCGAGCGTATCACGATGAGCCCACATCTGGACATTTGGGTGTGACGCGAACGCTGGCAAGGATCAGTCTCCATTATTATTGGCCCAAGCTACTAGCTTCAGTGCAACACTACGTCAAAACATGCCGCGAGTGCCAAAGACGAAAAACACCACGTTCTAAACCAGCGGGCCTTCTACAACCTATAGATCCACCGAAAGCGCCTTTCCGCCAAGTTGGAATGGACCTCCTTGGACCCTTCCCGACATCTTTACTCGGCAAGAAATGGATCGTTGTGGCCACTGATTATTTAACTAGATACGCCGAAACAGACTCTTTGGAACGAGGAACGGCAGCAGAAGTGGCCCAATTCTTCGTACACAAAATAGTCCTGCGACATGGCGCTCCAACGGTTGTAATCACCGATCGCGGAACGGCTTTCACGGCGCAACTTTTGAAGTGCCTGCTCAACATGACTCACACTGTTCATAGGAAAACCACTGCATATCATCCTCAATGCAATGGCCTGACCGAACGCCTTAACAGAACTTTAGCGGACATGATATCCATGTATGTGGATGTCGAGCACAAAAAGTGGGACGAAATTTTACCATACGTCACTTTCGCCTACAATACGGCTGTGCAAGAGACCACCAAAATCACCCCATTTGAACTAGTTTACGGTCGTACTGTTACCACAACACTGGATGCTATGTTACCAATAGACCAAGATGACTACCCCCCCGATCTTGACGACTTTCTACAAAGAGCGGAAGAAGCCCGCCAGTTAGCAAGATACCGAATACGCCACCAACACCGCATCGATGCCGACCGCTACAACCGAGGAAGACTTGACACGCGATATGACGTTGGCGACAAAGTGTGGATATGGACTCCAGTACGACGACGAGGCCTCTCCGAAAAACTCATTTCACGGTATTTTGGCCCCTACGAGATCGTACAGCGACACAATGACCTCGTCTACGAAGTCAAGCCTGCAGGCCACCTGCATTCGAGGCGACGCAATCCCACGGAGCGTGTACACATTGTACGGATGAAACCGTACTACGACCGATTCCAAACCTAGCCACCCCAATACCTTGACGTACTGCAACCTCATTTTTACAAACTTGCACACAAAAAAAAAAAAAAAAAAAACAGCCTCATCGCAAGCATCGGGGCGATGCCGCTTGAGAGGGGGGATAATGCCACGAGGAATTGTTAAGGCGCAGTACAACGCAGACGTTGTTAAAAGAGGAACGCTGACGGCATCGCTACGACTCATGAAGCCCGCCGGAAGGCACGAGCCGGCCCAGCCTGTGCACGAGCTGCTACCGAGCAGCGGAAAAGAAGAGAAGAGGAGGACGACGAGCGTTCGCTGCTTTCTCCCAGCTACTGTGTAGTTCTTTTGGCTTTGGGCACAAGTTCGCCCTTATTAAACCTTGTAAATAGGACGTCCCGGTTGTGAGGTTGTTATATCCGTTACAATATGACATATGCGTTGTTGTGATGCATGTGTTATATTATCGAGAAAGTTTCAGAACAGTGACTTTTGTTTTAAGTGAGAAAATCATTTTCGAACTGGAAAACCACAAGGTTGCGCGAACTTCGCGTTTGCCTCATTTTGACTGCATAGTGAGTGAACACAGAATTCTAGCCGGTGTGCTTTCGCAGCGGCTAACTCAAGCATATGGCTGTTTGTCCAATGACTTCCGTAGTGCTGCTGTGCACAACATACCAGTTGTTAAGCGTCGTGTTTAACTTCTGGTAGTTATGCTACATGGCATAACGTAACGAAAAGCAGCATTAAACTGTAACTAGCTTCATTGTGCTGATTATGTTTGAAATGTAGGGCAATGCATGATAGCTCTCATGGACTATGTGTTCTAGACGTTCTAGATTATTCGACAAGCGTGCCAATTAAATACACATCAGTTCACGTTACCAGTCATTACCATAACATCTTCTTTTTCCTTGGGATATGCAAAAAAAGGGGACGGAACTGTTAACTGCTGAAAGTGAATGTTCGCATGTTTTGCTTCTGCAGGAAACTGAGGACCAGTTCCAGAACTTCATCAACCAGAACCGAGAAAAACCCACCGTGATGACTTAGAGCCAATGGCGTTGCGCGATCAAGCTGAGGGGCTTGTGGTGAATTCCACTAGTCTCTAGCTTCGCAGCCGTTAATCTGCATTCCACCAGTCGATTCGGAACAAGTTCACTTTTTCCAGTGGCAGACTCGGAGCAGTCCACTCAGGGAGGGAGCATTCCGCGTTGCTCTGTCTCGCATAGGCAGATTTCGCTGGAACTCCAGACATTAGCTGCCGTCATTTCCGCTGTAGTCGGGTACCCCAGCTGTCTTCAGCGTTTTTCGGGGTGGTGTCCGATCGCCTTGTGCATTTGTTCGCATTCCTTAAATGGCGTCGTTTGACTAAGCGTACGAGCTGCTGATCTGCTTCTTGCGTTGAGCGATAGCGAGAACACTCGTTTCGGGCAGCAGTGTAGCTGAAGTAATGATGATGAACCAAACATTCTGTACGAAATATGTGTTTAACGAAATGTATCCTGACACGCTGTGCGCACGCCGGGAGATCATCGGCTGCGTCGAAGACGTTCAGGAGCCTCTTTACACGTTGTATGCATGAAAAATTCAGGAGTGACCTCAGCGGTGCATTGCTGTATTTTATTTATTTATTATTTATTTATTTAAACATATTGCTGTCTTGGTTTCGAGACATAGCAGAAGTGGGTGCATATTTTAGTACCAAAAGAACAACAAAAAAGATGCGCAAATATTATGTGGACAGGAAAAGGAAATGATATGCTTACGTAACTTTACAACAAAATCTCTCATCAGGTTCGAGTACAGCTACTGATAGCAACACCGAAAAAGAACAACCGTTAAGAGATTGCAAAAACAGCTTAAAACTAGATGGAGTTGTGTAGTTTCTCAACGAACTCGTCTTGAGTCTATGCGTGAAACGATGCATCCAAATTGTTCCAGATTTCCTGAGTGAATGAAAAATTATAAAAATTTAAAATGGCCTATATGTGTCCTGAAAGGAATAGTGTTTGGTCTATTGGTGTGCCTAATGACACGTGTAGCCTTACCATGGTGGTCCAGTGGCTAAGGTATTCGGCTGCTGACCCACAGGTCGCAGGATTGAATCCCGGCTGTGGACGCTGCATTTCCGATGGAGGTGAAAATGCTGTAGGCCCGTGTGCTCAGATTTGGGTGCACGCGGTTTTTTTGTCTGTTTCCCGTCCATATTTTCTACAACGTGGTATACTCAAATCATGTATCGCCAACTGGCCTAATCTTCCAATTAGCCACTGAGCCACGAAGGAGCACCTTCTTCGACGTTCAAACGGCAAGCTATTCGCATCTCGGAGGGAACTATTGTGTTTTCAGCATTACCAGCAAGATGACGCAATGAGCGTACGTCACCACATCGTCACGACGCGGTGGCGCGCGCTCTCATCTTCCACACGTACTTTGCCCAAGCGGAGAGGGGTAGGGTGGACGCTCACGCGTGTACTTATCTCGCGGTAGGGACAATCATGTGTCTTGGCTGGCGTTGGGCTTTCACCAGAATAATTTTGTTGTAGTTACCGCGCGCGCAAAGGTCACTGCAATCATTGCACAGTCTCCGTTTGAGAAAAAAAGCGTGCTTTTCAGACACAGCGAAATAACAACTGAGACACAGGCTCGCGTTCATCTATACTTGTGAGTACATTTAATGCGTCATTTGTGCGTCAGAAACACGGGGCATGTTTCGATCTGTTTGCCATTCTATGCGTGACCTTCCAATTTGTTGCTATCGCGTTCATTGCTCCACCTTTGTGGCAAAACTGTGACTTTTTTGTGTGTCCACTAGCCGATTTGACCTGGTGCTGTCCGAGTACTCGCTCCAGGATTTCGGTGGCCGCTGGAATTCGCCTCTAGTAGCAGAGCTTGAGAAGCAGAGGTAAGTGTTTGTCCATGTTTTTTACGGGAAAACGCTTAAAGAAGGTGTGCCATTCAGAGCATTCTGAGCGATAAATGATCATGGCAGCAGTACCTGACCAGGTACCAGATGAAACATTTAGGTAGCCTGGACGTTGCGACCGTTTTGCAACAAAGTATTCACTTCAAGTGAAAGGGTGGGGTACTTCCTTTCTGTTCATGTGGAGTATTTGTTTTATACTATCCCACATCAGCATTGTTCATTGCGGTGAAGTAATGCATTGGCAAAAAAATGGGGAAGTGCGGTTCCAAAATAGAGCTGGGATTACTGCTGCGAACTTCATGTCACTTTCAAATGTTATTTCTGCTCTACCGTCATGAACTTTGCGAGCAAGATGTATTTGCAGAAACGTGGCATATGCATTGGTTCGTGCGCAGCACCAGTCCCATGCAATGTCTTTGTGTGGGCTTTGGAAAAACCTAGTGTTTTAATAATAACAAGGGGCTTGCCGCGTGTAAGTATGTTGATGGCTTTTCAGTGGTTCTTAGAAAGCAGGAGGGTATTGGGGTGAATGGTGTTCATTTTAGTGCATTTAGCGGTGATGAGCATGAGATCTTAGAATCTTTAAATTTTTTGGAACAGGGCTTGTCATTCACGCGTAAGTCTCCGACAGAAGGGCAGTTGCAGTTTTTGGATGTTAAGCTCACAATGTGTCAATCGTACGTATGTTAGGCTGATACTCCGTGCTCCTGCGAACCGTTAGTGGCCTTTGATTCGGCTCATTCGAAAACTGTGAAGCTTGTAATTGATTCCATGTGCCTATACTGGTAAGATGTGTGCCTGTTATGAAGCTGTAACCATAACAACCGAAAATGAATCTGATAGTTTTTTTTTTTCTTTTCTGTGTTCCACTGGCTGATTCGGCTTGACGCAGTCCGAGTACTCGCTCCAGGATTTCAGTGGCCGCTCCTGATCTCCCAGTAGAATTCGCCTATAGTAGTAAAACTTGGGCGTGTTGGTGAAACACCGGAAGGAACGCAGTGCAGTGGAAGACAGGCGACAAGGAAGAGCCACGCGCACACAGCGCTGTGTGTCGCCACACACAGGCGCACAAACATGCACCTACACACACACAGGCATGCACGAACACACCAGATTAATTTTAAAGCTGGTCAGATTTACATCACTTCACCACAACAATATGTATCACCCTCATGTTGTGTGGGTGCGCGTAAGAACCAAGACTTTATTCAACTGATTCCGAAAGGTGATGGAAGTGTAATAGTGGTAGAAGTGATGTATATTCTTGCATCGATCACCGGCATAAGGTTGCAGTTTCCTTTTGCAGGACTTCCACTTTCCATGACTCAATTTTGCCCATACTTATGAGGATTGGAACTAACGTCCTGCTGTCATCGCATACATTACTAATCGTCAACGTTTCCGAACAATTTCAACTAATGGTAGCCACTTAGTTTTTTCAGTGTTTTTGTTGCTTATATATTTTTTATGTTTACCGGTTTTTCAATACTGTTTTATACCGTTCTGCTTTTAATTTATTCAACACTGAAGTTAGAATAAGTGAAATTAAATACGCATGTTTCGAGTACGTCCTTCTCTCGCATACCAATTGTTGTGCATAACTCTTCAATGCGAACGAAACACTTTGATATGGACAACACTTAAACCAAACGTTCCCATCAGGCGCGACTATTGTCCAATGCCAGTACTGAGCTGAGCTAAAACTCCAAAAGAAGAATGATGGAAGAATTCTTTTTGTCACATTTTAATTCATTCATCAATTTCTTGCACTTCAAAAACAACGCCATCTGTTGTAGTTAGCTCGTAATAATAGTTACGTGAAGCGTTCACTGCACGTTGTTGTGATTTGTTTATTCTGCTTAAATGTTTTAATAGGTACTACTACAGTGTATTCCTAAAAATAAAACACTTTGCAGAGAGCGACTACATGTAAAAACTTCTTTGAATGTGCCCTGACTTTTGTGCAGAGTTTGTGTAATTAGTCGCAGTAAAAAGGTTGCCGCTTTCTTTTGGTGCATGATACTTTCCGTCAAGTGCAAAAGTTGTCATCGGGGAAGAGGGCAACACTTGTATCGTTTCCCTTTCTTCAATTTTATCATTTAAGAAAGCAGCTATTAGTGCTAATTTAGTGAACGAAGAAGCCCTACAAGATGTTCGCATCATCTGCAGTTTATAACGGGGCCGTACGAAGCGGTGATTTTCGAGGCCAGGGTGAATCACAATCAGGAGCAAATTATAACTCACTGTCAACGGATGTGTCCAATTCACATACCACAATTAACATACGACAAACTAGGAGAATTACCGCTAAATGGGGAAGGGGGAGGGCAGATTTAGGCAGTCTGCTGTAGTGGAATGTGGGCTATCTGATTCGATGCACTGGCTGTGCTCTATTTCGCAACGTGAAATCTAGAAGTATTGTGCTCATTAGTCATTGTATCAGGTTCTCAATTAATTTTGCAAATGCAATATTTGGCTAATAAAACAAGCTTTCTTCGGCTATGATTTTGTTTATCTTCCTTTTCTGTCACACACACCATTGGCGAGCCCTAAACTACGCAATAAAGTCGTGTAGTTCATCAATGCATGTAAAAGGTAAGCAAATAAAAAAATATATTTCGCGCCATGTAGTGGTACTATGTGACATTGACATCGCTTCTGTTTGTGACGTCATAACGTCCTAATTTATTTCTTATCTTTTGCTTTGTGGTAGTCGTACCCGCGATACGTATTCATGGCGATGGTGGCAACAAGTCGTCAACTACTTGACAGGTGGACTTTTAAAGAAGTTCCATCGCCATACATTGGTATACACAGCACAGTCGCAGCGAAAGCTCGAGGAGCAGCCTTTTTATAGAGCCTGTTGTAAAGCCTCCTCGGGCTTTACAACAGGCTATAAACTAAACGCACAGTTGCAAAGTAGTCACTCAGAAAATGTGACTTCGCTGCTCAGCGAAGCTAGATGTTTTAAAAGTAATGATGACTAACTTTGAATTCTTTTAATTCTTGATATGTGTAGTACTTATATCAGCCGAGAAAAAGATATTACGGGTTGAGCGGGAACTAACTACCAGGACGATTCTTCACGAAGCAGGTCGAGGGATCAAATCCCAGCTGCGGCGACTGCATTTTCGAAGGAGGCGAAAATGATGTAGGCCCGTAAGTTCAGATTTGAGTGAACTTCAAAAAACCCCCAGGTGGTCTAAATTTCCGGAGCCCTTCATTACGGCGTTTCTCATAATCAAATGGTGGTTTCGGGCCGTGAAGACCCACAAATCAATCAATCAATCATCCGCAGCGCCCACCAATATTGCTCGAGATCTAGCGTTCATAGTTGTGCGATTGTCAATTAAAAAGCAAATATTGCGCATATCTGAAGCGCCATAATAACACGTCTATGTTTTGTATGTGTGCCTTTATACTAGAGAAGGCACACACAAGTAGCTTTAATGACTGTAGCGTTTATGGCGCTGCGCTGACAGTGCAACGCGATGCTCAAAAAGGCGTTTCCAATGCTTTGCTACGACGACACGATGGTGGCACCTGCCCGTCGCTTTGCGTTCTACACCTTGATTATCACCTTCGAGACTGGCGCGCATCTTTCTCCGCGGGCGTGCACGCCTTCATTTTCGAAGATAACTGCCAGATGGCGCTTGTGTCTGACGCGTCTCAATGCGCTCGTTCGCCTCCGCTACATGCTCGAGGCGCTCTAACGAAGCGCCTCCAAAATACCGTTCACCGATTTTCTTGCGCAGGACATCAAATAAATGTTTTTGCTGACCCGCAGGGTGCGGGTTCGAATCCCGGCTGCGGCGGCTGCATTTCCGATGGAGGCGGAAATGTTGTAGGCCCGTGTGCTCAGATTTGGGTGCACGTTAAAGAACCCCAGGTGGTCTAAATTTCCGGAGCCCTCCACTACGGCGTCTCTCATAATCATATAGTGGTTTTGGGACGTTAAACCCCACATATCAATCAATCAAATGTTTTGTTCACTCTCTCCAGACGCAAGACTATCGTCTTTCGACGACATTTGCATGTAGATTCGGGCCATTTTTTTCCTTCGGTGTTATAGCTACACTGGCCGAGCCAGAACGGTTTCGTGTGCACGTACAAGAGCCCTGCTGCGCATGCCGGATGTGCAGGGACTGCGTGTGCCACGCCGGTCTGTGCATTCCAGAGTAGTGAAGTCATAGCCGCGGCAGATGCATTCTGGTCGTACCCCGTGACTCGATTCACGCCTGGTTGTGTCTGCCGTGGTGCTACATACATATAGCGGGGCTTTCGCTTGTGTGGTATAGCTATGGAGAAGGAGAGTGACATGGCTACTCAGCGGCTCAGAAGAGCAAAGAAGCTTGGCTCATCGTATTTTGAAGTAGTTGCCTGGTAAATAATGGTTGAGTGCAGGAAGAATGAACAAAAGAAGGCTAAACGTGCTGTGGAGACAACGGAGCAAAGGCAAGAACGCCTACAAAAGTGGCATCATCAGGAGGCTGCTCGAAACTTGTGAAACGACTCGAAACGGTGAGATGACTCGGATCTTCGAGACGGACTTCGTAAACGATTCGTTTGGATATGTGTACGACGTGGGTGAAAGAATGTGGCACATGAAATACTCGATGGCGGTAATCAGTACCACGCGTGAAACGTTGTTAGCTGGCGCTATACTTGTACTCTGACCACGGTGCAAGAATACTTTAGGTGTGCGAACACCACCAAGAGAGCGCTTGGCGGGGAGGGATTGATTATGTTCTCGTTTGCAGCATGCCGATAGATGCTCGCCTGACTGATGACCGAGGCCAATCTTGTGATGGCGGGGGCGGGCTTCTGGAAATTTCCACAAAGCACATCCGGCACGTGGGCGACGGTTTCCAAATGCGAGAAAACCGGGTTATCAAGCGATATCAACGACGCCGCACGCAGCATAGAGCGGCGTCACAAAAAAAAAAGGGGGGGGGGGGGGGTGATAAGGGAAGAGTTTGACTGCACGGCGAGGGTGTTGGCGGTGATAAGTAGCGGCGATAAATGAACGCTGCTACTTTCTTACGTCATGGGGCTTTCGTACGCCAGAAAAGATGGGGGGGGGGGAAGGGGGAAAGCCGGGGAAAAAGTTTGTAGCACCATCTCTCGGGTCCTTGCGACGCAGAACATTATCGGGCAGCGGATAGTCCCACAGTTCGCTCACCTAAAATATTCTTGCACCATGATCCTGACATGAAGGCAGCGAAGCAACAAGAATGTGCGGAAGCCCCGCCTCTGCTTCCAAGATGAGACGTTTTATCATACTCCGAATATTAACGCGAAGCAATCTTTAAGGCGATAGCGTTAGGAGTTCGAACAGACGAAATTCCTGTGTCAGCGTTCTTAGTTGCCAACAAAGAAAAAGCGCTGATTAAGTGGAAGTTCGAGGTAGATGCAAACGAAGGCAAAAGCCGGCCATTTTGGAGCACTTTAGGCCTCCACCGAGAAGAGAAGGTAGGCTAGTGATTGCCAAGGGGATAGTGCGCGCACGTGTGTGTGTTTGGGTGTGTGCGTGTGCATATCGCTATAAACTCTTAAAGGTGAAGCTTAAGGGCCCCCCAGTTTTTTAAACTGTCACAAGATTCATACGAGATTGCGAAGTTGCTGCCCTCGGCAATGAAACCCTTCAGTGTCCTTCAGCCACCAAGTCCTGCTTTTTTTTACTACCTACCGCAAGCAGGTGTGGTATTGTTCTTTATCACGCTAGCGTAGGCTAATTGAGAGCTAGACGCAACAGAGAAGGCACACTCAATACAACGAATAGCGTCGTATGTGTTAGTTTTTTTTGCTGTCACAGTCGTTCACCTACGTGACCATCAAGCAGAATGCGATGCCAAGAAGCCCGCATCGCCTACTCCCTCGACTACGTATGGTATACCCGTGGATTGAAATGCGACAGCTGGAGCGTGTCCATGATTGCTTTCACAAGGATCGCCGCCTGTGAGCGCTGGTAGAAGCAAACTGTCGAATTTCGCTATATGGCGGGAGCTTTCTTGAAACTTGTTTGCTTCCGGTCGACAATTAACTGTGCTGTGTTTCAATGCAGCGCCAGTGGTGCACTGCTACCTTCTCGTATTTTGACTTGCTGACCAATGTGACTCGGCTGCTGTCATTTTCAACACGCGTATGAAGCCATTCTGCAAGTGAGCGCCTCCCGAGACGTGCACGCGAAGACGCCCCAAACGCGCCATGCTTAGAGCTCACCATTGGCGCTGCAGTAAAATGCACAACAGCTCACTGGCAACCGGAAGCAGATATCTTGCGCGTCTTGCATGGATGGATAGGTGGATGAACTTTATTTGGTCCTTCGGAAGGGGCTTTAGCACGTTGTGGGCCAAGTCTCTCTGCTGCGTCGCAGGCCTGGTGGACTGTCCATAGCTGTTGTTCGAGTCCGGAGCTTGCAACAGCACCCTTCCATCAACAGCACCCTTGGACGGCGTGAAGACTTCCCCCCAGTGAAACTTGGGGCACCACCAGACCATATGTTCCGAGGTAGCTATATCGTGGCATAAAGAACAGGTATGGTCAATTCATATTGATGGCGAAACTTGGCACAAAAAGTGTCAAAAGTGTATTGCCACAGGTATGAACGTCCACCGACGATGGAAGAGCTACTTAGGTGATGAGAAGAAATAGTAAAACCAAAAACTAAATAATTTTTGTTTTCAGATAGATGAAATTTTATATATGCCAAAGGTAACTATACGTTTACCGTACGGCTTATCTGATGATTAGCTAAACGGTGGATTGCCTCATTTGTTTTTTGGTCCAGTGTCATAAATGGGAGGGGGGGGGGGGGCGTGTCCAGGCAATCTTCTGTCAGGGCTTGTGTTCAGTTCGGCGCGTTGCCGGTACAACGAGACATCGCTCACTCTCGCGTGGTGGTTTTCCGCACCTCATGACTGGACGACCAACTCCGGATCATACTCTGGGCCATAGGGGTTGGCCAATCGCACGGACTTTCTGCCCCTTAGAGGGGCCTGAGGGCTCATCGTGTTCTTTTTGCTTGACCTCATTCCCCTCCCTCACCTGACCCGTTTTTGGCGTCATTGAAGTTGTTTCCTCCTCGTCCTCCTATGCGTACCTCCCGTAGTTTATTCGCTTCTTCGCTTTTCACTGGCGTGACATTTCAGAGCTGAACTAGCTCTCAGAATACGTGGATAGCCTATGCTGTGCCAAGACTCCATTCGCTGGCGCATGGCCGGCATGCCCTCGACTATCGTGGTGGTGAGAGCGACGCGCTAAGCAATCAAACGCTGTAGTCTAAGGTTCGTAAAGTGATATTCCCAAGGCTGCTATCTCCTTGAAGTGGTCCATGTGCAAATATTTCGGTGTATATTGCAAGTGCCCTACTTGGCCAATAAAACAGCCTTGCTTCCTATGTCTTTCATGATGGTATTTCTTTTTCTCTCGTGCACGCAAGTGGCCCGACATAAAGGTGCAATAATATCGTTTACTTGTCTAGAAGCTTATAAAAGGTCAGCAGTTAGGAAAATTTTTATTTCTTGCCATGTATGGGACAAATGCCCGACGTCGCTACTGGTTTCGGCTGTGACATCATTTCTTTTTATTTTTAAGTCGTTATAGTTGTCCCCTCCATACGTAGATGGAGACAGTGGCAACGCGCTGCCGTCTACTGGATACATGGTTTTTTTATTGTAGTTACACTGCCATTTTACATATACTTTGCTTGCTCTGCCACTGATGAGGATGCGCCCAAAATTTTTCGCCACAGCAAGACAAGTTGCTTCACACGTTATGGTGATGGAAATGAACAGGTGAATTTCCGAGGACCTATTTGTGCCTAAATGGTGTAGACATCCGGATACGTAAGCATGAGCAAGGTTTTCCTTAAGGGGGGGGGGATGAATATTTGCTGCAGCGCCCTCTTCCTTTAACTTTTTAATGTATGTGGCTGGCTTTGCGCCCCCCCCCCCTCTCGCCTCCCAATGAGCACATACTATATTGGACACCTTTGCACAACCCTGATTCTTATCTAAAAAAAAATTCTCGGCTGCCAACAGTCGTCATTTTTTGCAGTTGACAAAGTTTGTTTTGCCACTCTTGAAAAAGAAAAATTCAGCAGATCTGACGTACCTAAGAATCGACGTTAAACGAGGCATGCGGAGAGAAAGTGACCGTGTCGCATTTTTTTTTATTCAGCTACACGGCATGAAATGACGCTAAATAGATGTACGAGTGTTACACGCACAGATAAATGTTGAAAAGTTGCAAATGCTTATATAACCAGTTCTTCGCACTTGCGCAACGATGCCAACTTTAACATGCGTATTAGCAACACCAGAAGCTCATATGAAGCGCTGATGCTCACGAGGATGCTGGCCCAGGACACTGCCACAGCACATGGTAACTAACCACAATTGACGTTAAATCGACGTGAAGGCTTTATGAAAAGAGTATACATATGTACTTTTTAATAAAATTTTGATTGGCAGCCTTGCAACTACTATTGACGTTTCACGAAGATTAGCGTCTATTTAAAAAGTAGTTCCGAGACCTGGCGTAGCTCGGTGGTAGAATGCTTTATTGCCACATAGAATGCTTGGGTTCAATTCCAGGTGGAACCCTGACATTTAATTTTTGCATTCGTTGGGTCGACGATACCGATGTCGGATATTTCTTAACGCTCGCACGTTAAAATTGTCGGTGTGTGTTCTTGTCGTTACTTGGTAGATACTAAGCGTCAACTACCTGTGGCACATACCTGCTTAGAATCGGCACATACCCACCCCTGGGTATGTGCCACTGTCTGGCGGGAAGTCTTTGACAACCTACTCGACGGGATTGTGACATTATTCATGTCTTGACCAGTGAGTCATGTTCGTCAAACCATGTTACCCTCCCAGGCTAATTTTGGTTCTCGCCAAGGTAAGGGGGTGACCATGAGAGCACCCAAACATAAGCGGCTAGATAGATAGATACGCTCAAAGTCACGGTAGTTCGCTAAGATATTATTCACATTTAAAACATTACAAGTGTAGAATGGTGAAAAGTGGTGAAGCTGTCTTGCCAGACTCTCATTAATGCCAAGATGTCTCACTATAGAAAACGCCGAAAAGGAAGCAATGAAATTTCTAAAGCAAGTTTGGAAACTCAGTTGGAGCAAAAAGGAAGCTAGGGCTAAACTTATTTTTCGCAGCAAAGTTTTATAAACCTCACTGTGCGCTTCGGGTAATTATCGTTGACACAAAAACTTAGCAGAAAGGTCTCGCAATTTGTTTGCCAGAACAACTTTTTAACCATCAGTGACCCTCACCTGCTTAATGAGAACTAACAGACAATAATATTAGGTAAAGTATATAGGTAACGTTCTTTGTAGAGTGAACCCTCGTGAGAGCGCAACTAAACAGAACACACGAAAAAGAAGAGACAAAAACGTCTGTTTTCTGAAATGAATAGGAACCTTCACGACAAAATTACCACCACACTGAAGATGAGAACACATAGATAAGACGAGCGCTCCCTTACAGCTGTTTATGTCTTGAGGTAACAGCGTTTTATAAATTCACTTTTTTTGTCAACGCATGCGCAATATGATCGGGCCTTCACTTACCTAATCACGCTATCGGACACATGCTTTCTAGATAACGTGTTTCGGACCCATACATGCTGAGTGACGTTTCGCTAACACAATGAGCATCCTTTTACTTAACTTGTACGAGTCGGAAGCACGTTATCTAAACAGCTTGTGAGCGTGATTAGGCAACCGAAGGCCCAGTCATGTTGCGCACGTGTTAATTGGCGAGAAGTGGGGGTTATAATAGCCTGCATCCACAAGGAAGAAACAGTTGCAAGTGAGCACCCGTCCTGTCTACGTGTTTTCGTCTTCTGCGTGGTTGTCATTTTGGTGCGAAGGTGACCCTTTAATTCAGACATGTACCATCTATATCTCAAGAGCGAGTTCTACTACGTCTGTTCCTTTTCGTGCGTTCTGTTTAGCTGCGCTTGCACGATGGTTTGTATGTCAAAACACCAATCCGCCCAGCAGTCAGCCCCATTAAACGACTTTCTACCGGCAGGATCCGTGCCTGCAACCTTCGAACTTTGCATATTCGGTCCCTGCCAAAGAAGGGTCTTGTTCCTTCAAGGCTACCACGTTGTTGTCTTAATCATTCGTTGCACTTAGTGCGTGGAAGTCTATGTGCTTCGCGCGCATCCTTCACGCGCCTAACAAACTGACTCAGCTTTAAGCATTGTCATATGCAGCGCTTTAGGCCGGCAGCGCACTTCGCGACGCTAAAACACGGCACAGCTAACCGGCTACCGGAACCGGATATGTCGCGTCCCTCGCGCCACCACGATGCATCAGCTTGCTCCCGCGAGCGGCTACGCAGTTTCACTGTCGCGTTTTTTGACGCAAAGACGCGATAAGGGAAAGTGGACAGCACTGCCTCGTCTTCGCCCCGTCCGACAAAAGCTCGACTCGCACCCACCGGGTACGAAGGCGGCTTCTGGCAGAACGACCAGTCGGTAAGAGGCAGCTGTGCTGTACTTTTATGGCGAACGCGTTGTGTGCGGAAGGTAGCCGCCGTTGTAGGTTAGCTACGAAGTCGTGGCGTTGCTTAGCACGAGAGTGTGGTTTCCATGCTCAGGCCGTGGCAGTAACACTTATACGGAGCCAATATGCAAATGTGTCGGTAATTTTAATTGCATAAATGGACGAATGAACCTTATTAGGACCTCCGGAACGCATTTTAGCGCGTTGCCGGCCGCTCCCAAGTCTGAACAGAATGAGTCTCTCTGTGGCATCGTGAGCCCGTTGGACAGCCCATAACTGTTGTTCGAGTCCGGAGCTCGTAATGGCACCCTCTCTTTTGGACGGCGTGATGACTTCACCGTAAGACGGGAACCGCCAGAGCATGTTTCGAGTTGATTATACCATCGCAGAAGGAACACGTATTAGTTAGCCGTATTTCGGGGTAAATCTTGCGCTATAAGGCTGCTTTAAGGTACGCCCCGACTTGAAGAAGCCCGAGTGTGAGAGCCTGAGGTCTGCTTAATTTTCTGTGTTGTAGAGGGCATTGCTTCCGCGCCAAGTAAAAATATTTGGTAAGTTTGTTATACGAGGTGGGAGAGTCCCGGTTCCCCAAAACGTTAGCGCCTCTCTCCCTGACACGTTATTTACTGTGTGGGCGGACTCGTCGAAATTGTGTGGGGCTCCCTCCATGCGTTTCATGTACCTGAGAACCAAATATGCATGTCAGAAAAATTTGATTGGGTCAACTTGCGAGCATGTCTGGTAGTATCCTAAAAATGGAGGACATAGTGTGGTGTCACGTGGGCTGCCTTGGTAAGCCGTGCCGTTTTCAAGCCAGTATTGTCAGCAAAAACGCGCCAGCAACGAAAGTTGCCGATGGTTCGGAGTACGGTGCCCGGTAGCTTTTAATCGAAACCTGCTGGTTCGGCGCAGACTGGTGGACTCGCGCAGGTGGTTCGAAGACGGAATACCGCCGATAGCACTAAAGCCTGCCGCAAGCTCAGACGTCTTGATCACGTGTTAGGCCGACACGGTGGCGTGATCGCGGACAGATTTCGGATCGTCTGTTCGGCTTGAGCACGCAAACGCGAACAGCGAAGATTATTCTTGAACAAACTCGGCCACCGCTGATAACACCCGTATGTTTGTAGCCGCGTGCATGGGCCTTAGGGCCGACTGGTGTTGCTATGGGTCAGATCATCGATGGCCGACGCTGTTGGTTCACAGCGTGCATTGCTTTTTGTTTTTGTTTTTTTTTTACTTTTGGTATTCCCGCCTCAAGCTTGGTCAAATAGTTTCGACTTTGACACGCAAACTGCTGCAATTGTCGACGTCACAAAATGTGGAAGTGTAAATACCCGCGGTATTTTCACGACTAATAAGTCACAGGCGATTTTCGTAAGGAATAGTGTAAGCACCTCATGAATTCATGTGGGTGTTATCAGTATTTTAAAGCCAACGTGACTGACAGTGTCGTTTCGAGCTACGTCCAAGTTCTAAAGATGATTTCGCAACACCATTGCATCGCCAACAACTTCACCAACGCATCGCTTCACCAGATTTGGCGTGCTTGTGAACCTCATTGAAAGGTTATTAGTCAAGACAAAAGCTGAGGGCATAATATTCTATGCCGGGAACAACTTATGCAATACTTCCCAGAAGCCCTATACTAACATTTGCTCGGGGTTAATAATTTTTATTTTTAAGGCTTTGTTACTTATATACGTGTTTTGTCTTGAGGTCATTTAGGTCGTTGAGTATTTTCAGCGGGTAATTTCACTATCTTGTCTCTTGGCTTCCCTCAAAAGTACTCACTAACATCACGAGTTATGTTTTGACAAGTACTACCGCTTTAAAATTTTGTATATCCTTGAAGTCACATAAAATTCGCGCAGTACGAGCTTTTCAAACATTGAAATATTTGCAGGGCACGAGCATCAGACTGGTAATTTTTAACGTAGACCATGCAGGTCTCTGAAATGTGCACCTAATAGGCGCAGTTTTCACGGAATCCAGGAGCAGAAGCTTACTTGCTTTATGTCAATACAAACATTTGCGCTGTATAAATAGTCTGTTTCACACTTAGTGCAAATCTCGTAGTGCGTGTAATCGCGATGCGGCCCTGATGTGGGCGGCGCGGCAGTCGCGCGCTTGCAGCCGCTCGCACGTGTGCAGATGCTTGAGGGAGCGAAGTGCTGAACGGTTGAACCGCGTCGTCGGTTATACGGTGGCGTGCGCTGGTTGCATTGTCGGGCAGCGGGCTAATTTTATCGTTACTGCGGGAACTGAACCGATATTTCTAATCGTCACAGGATTCCTCACTGCCATCCAAAATGAGCGCCGTCATTTCGGACGGCAGTCACACACATGACGGGGTTTGAAAGGAAATTGAAAGCTCCACTCTTTTATTTCGACGCCGGACAGCGAATGCTGCCTCATGTAAACAATGCCATCGAGAAGCACGGTGAAATAGTTATGTGGCCTACAGCTTTCCTGAACTCGTTATTGATTGTTTTGTTGTGTGGAACCCGCATAGCTGGCCCCGCCGCGCTGGTCTATAGTGACTAAGGTACTCTGCTGCTGACCCGCAGGTTACGGGTTTGGATCCCGGCTGCGGCGGCTACATTTTCGATGGAGGCGGAAATGTTGTAGGCCCATGTGCTCAGATTTGGGTGCACGGTAAAGAACCCCCGATGGTCGAAATTTCCGGAGCCCTCCACTGCGGCGTGTCTCATAATCATAGCGTGGTTTTGGGACGTTCAACCCCACAAATCTAACCCGCATAGCTGCACGACAGTAGCTGCAAAATGCTTCGTTTTTTTGTAGCGTGAAACGAATATCACGCACGATATGTGCCCGTTATTGCCTTCCCCGTCGCAGCGTAGTGCGGAGCACACACAAAAAAAGACATATACGTGAACGCACTCGGTGACAAGGCGTTTCGAAAGAGCAAACAAAGTGTGCTGTCGAGTCCTGTTTTTTCGAACCTATTATCGCCAGTGAAGGCTGATACGTTGGCGTCGCACAACATTTAGTACAGAATATCGGTCATGTTCCGGCAGCAACGATGAAATCGGTTTGCTCGACGAAGTGGCCAACGCGCACCGCTGTCGGAGAAGGTGTGGTTCCACGCCACGCTTCTCAAGCGCGACCTGCAACCACGACATGACTGCACCGCTGGCCGCGATGCGATGCACTCAGATTTCCCCGAGCACAAAAAAATTAAGCCCGCAAAATTGGGTTTTCTGGGCTCAGTATTCCTTTGTCGCGCCCAAGTTGAACCGAAATGAGCCTAGTTCTGAAACAAGTGCAATAAGTACCAAGACACAATTAAAATTTGTTTAGCAATAATTAGTTATTATAGCTTAATGGGACAAGAATTGGTGATTAGTAATTAGTGTAATCCTTAGCTTGAACTCTGGGCTAAAAAAAATTCACCTTCAGTTACTTTTTATTTATCAAAACTTGTTTATTACATGATAATAAGGGTTGCAGCGCGAGCACGAATGTGCTAGAAGAAACAGACTAAAGTCGAGGCACGGAAGGCAAAGAGAACACAAGCGCTGTCCTCTTTGCCTTCCGTGCCTCGACTTTCTGTTTCTTCTAGCACATTCGTGCTCACGCTGCAACCCTTATTATCATGAATTCAAACCAACTAGCCCAAATCGCCATTCTTCTTGTTTATTACACCTTATTATATTCAGACTAGTCTGATGATGCCACGATCAACCCCACTTAGATTTTCCTATGCTTATCTTGGCGCAGTCTCATTAGCTTAGTTAAAATAATTAGCCTAATTATGTTACTTGAATCTCAAGTGTCTTCTGTGTGATACGATATTTGAATATTTATCCAACCATTCCTTTTACTTGTCCTAATTAGCACTTCTTAGTTATAAATTATTTTATAGTGTCGGTAAGGAGAAACAATTACCTTTTAGGGTTCTGCATTTCTAGGGTCCTTGGGAAGCAGACCTGAATTAATTGGTCGTGATAAAGTTAGCTTTGTTTAGACTAATTTTACTCGGCTAGATGAACTGATAGGATGCTAAACTATCCATGATTGGTTATGCCTGTACGTGCATATTGCTCGACCCACCTGGACGCGTCAAAGCTTTACTACGCATAACATAAAAACGGCAACCTGGACTGGGCTTAAGCTTACTAATGACCGAATTTATCTGGTGATACCGCGCTCAACTAGGCTGGATTAGATTTGGCTACACTTACATTCACTTCGCTAGGCTCAGTTAGGTTCAACTTGGCCTAACGCGACAAAAGAAAGCCGAGCTGAGAAAATTTAATTTTGTGTGCTTGGTTTCATCAGGTTTTGCGAGGCTGGCTACGCTTAGTTAGGAATCAAGCGGCATAAATAACCACGTGATCCCGGCGCGGGGACCGGCACCGTCGCAGCCTCTTTGTTAAAAAAAAGAAACTGCGCCGATTCGATGAAGCAAAGATAGCGACACATGGGTGTCGTTTTTTGGGCTACTAGGTCGTCGAAGAGAGCGAGATGAGACGAACTGATACGACGGGACGCGCAGGCGCACCGCAGCCGGCATCCCGTCGCTAGATAGCGAGTCAATGCCTCCGGCCACGCGATCCCGTGGTCTGTACACTTATGCTCACGCCTGTACGTACATCTTCGCAATGAAAGGCAGGCAGGGCACGATCAATGACGCGGTAAGCTTCTGCACGCAACCTGCAGGATTTTGTGATATCTGCACGTATAAGGCGCAGTTTCTTTCATGAAGGAATGAAGTATTAATGCGGTGTGATTGTAAAAGATGTCAGGTCATTGAACGTTTACAGATACCGTGCCGGAAAGTACTTATCCGCAAGTTTTCTTGCATTAGCTTCGTTACAGAGAAGGACAAGACATTAGATGAATGAAATCATTTTATACGAGGTGACTGACGTCTCTCAGAACAAACGCTGACTACAACCACTGAACAGAGGAGCATGCTTAAGAAACTAACATCTTCTAATAAGCAACTCCTGTAGCATAACTTGAAAAAAAAAAAAGGAAATGAATGCCAATCAAGAGCCCTTATAAAGGGCAATAATTTTGTCAGTTTTCTTTCAGAAAAAATGGTATGGTCACGTGGTTCTAGTACTGGAGCTCGGAGCTATGAAGCTCTTATGATGCCTCATAACACAGCCGAAAAGTTGTTCCATTCTTAACCGGTATCTGATGTGATTGACGGTACTATTTCGTGTAAATATCGCAGCCTGCAAGTTTGATATCTTGCTGCTGTTTCTCCTGTTTAGTTCTGTTTTCGCTGCGACAATCTTTTTCTTTTTATACTTCTGTCTGATGAATATTTTTGGTTACTATGAAGCTGTTGAGTCTTCGGGCTTCCAGAGGCGTTTTCTTCTGGTGATGAGCTCCGATAGTGTGCTCAATTAGTAACAAACGTCAATGAAAAGCCAACCACTTACGCTCCAATGAGTCGTGCTGCTTACACTTTTCTTTTAGCGTAAATATGACGAATTATGAACACTAAAAAGTTGCTTTTCGCGTACCAGAGCTGCAAAGACATGTTTTCCGGATGGTTTACCTTAGTGCGTAATAGCGTTTTATTGTTAGCGGTGAAGCACCCAATGACCACAATGTCCGCCCATCCGGAATGCGTCCCATGTACTTGAATATAGATGCACGTTAAAGTATCTCAGATGGCGAAATCGCCGGGATCCCTTCACGATGAACGGTTCATCACAATCTCATCAGGGTTTGACACGTAAAAGCAAAAAAAATTAATTGTTGAGACCTATGTCTCGTCGAAATGCAATAGTGGCCCAGAAAGAATTTCCCACTCCAAGGCACTAGACGCGAGATATCACAGCGCTGCATAATTCACGTTAGAGTTTGCGTAGCCATTTAGCCTACGGCCTTTTTTCTCGGCCTATGTCTTCCCGCAGCTCAGTGGGGCGCAACTACCGAGCAAGGAAAGAAAGCAGTATTGGGTTTTACAGAAAATATTCCATTGTAGCACATTCACCTGTTTGCATTATAGCTTGCCCGTGACCTAGAAAACAATTCGCACGTTAGTACTCTGGTTGACCTTCATTAGTGGATAAAAAGGTAATCTATGGTTGGCAAAAGAACGGCTGCACTCTCTTTGGAGCTGACGCGTTTCTCTCGTCTATCTCCTGGTTTCACTTTTTTTAGTGGCCTCTCTGCCACCCCTGGAAGCATTTGCTGCATGTAGCTGTTTGTAGCTGCATTTAATCTACACTGTCTTGTAGGGGGGCAGCGTTTTCCTGGTCGCTGACGAAGCATATGTTAGAGGTGCTTCTTTTTGCTTATTTTCATTGGATTAAAGTGAAGGTCCATAAGGCCTTGCTCGGCTGGTGCGTCCAACAGACATACACGTTTGTTTCACAGAAAAAAGCTTCAAGTTCAGTAATCAAATTTCATCCTCGGCAGGCGATTCATGCGTTAGGTAAAGTGGTTGCGATCATCTCGAAGAGTGGCTGCCACGTCTCAAGTAATCTGATGAAACAATAACGGTGTTTTAACTGCAGATAACTACTTTTATCTACGGTTACCGAGAACTAATGCTATCCAAACACTAGTGAATATAGCTGCCAGTGCTAACCAATCCGCATGCAGCAGTTTAACTTGATGGTGATGTGCTCTGTCAGTCCACGCGTGCTGTTTTTACACCGATCAATAATTTTCGTCGTAGGAGTCTGACGCCATTCAATCTATTGAAATTGGGGGAGTGTTTATGCTGCACAATAAACTCGCACTATCACCATGGCTTCGGTAATTCGCGGTCGCTGCGGCACGCGCGTTATCAGTGTCACATCGCATACCCGAGAGATGCGATGCGGACTTGTTGGCGACTCATCTGCAGCAAGGTGTCTTGTAGCCCACGTAATATACAAGAAAAAACGAAGGCACGTTTTGGCGCACTGTCTTTATGTGCCGACATTTGTTCCTGTATTTTACGTGCGCTAAAGGCAAACCTACTAAAGATGGCGATCCCGAGAGGAGTGGGTGAGCGTCGGGGTTTCAAGAAAGAAGGCACGAGCAGGTAAAATGACGATTATTTTTTTTTTTGCAACAGAACTACTCCCCGAATACTTCAATTTTCTTTGTGTTGCTGTTGTAGGATTTGGCTAGAAAAATACAAAGAATATTTTCGCCAAAATCTGGGACAATGAAACCTCTATTATTGTCATCTTTCCGGTGCAATGCATTTCAGCATAGCGTGGTATTTTATGAGAATGACTATGCGCTAAGTCTCGCATAAGAATCAGTCACAATATGGCGTGGAGCGTCGTTTATTCTGCATGCGTGTGCTGCCACCGCAACGTTGGCAACTCTTTGTACCGTCCTGCTTTGAACAGCTTTTCGGTAGTTTTTATTCGTTCGAGAATGGTGCTCTATAAACATCAGTGGTTAAAGACGTCTGGGTTTCAGTTCGGCCACCGGGTGATTCTGAATGTCTTGTTTATTTCTGCACACTCCTTGAACGCAGACCTGGAAAGAAGCAAGGAACTTGTCGTCAAACGATTGACACGACTCTGTGATTCGATATAGAATGTGCCAGAGGCGCAACCTTCCGTGAGGTAGCAGGCGCCAAACAAAAGTAACGATTTATACACAATACCTATAGTACTGCGCCGAAAGGACGAGCAACAGCAATTTGAAGACATATGGTGTAGTAGCGCAAATTCGACGGGGACACAGAGGACAAGAAAACACGGCACGCGCTACACTCGCAACTAATTTTATTTCAGAAGCAGTCCTTCACATACCGGGTGCCCCACGTAAATTTAGCCAGAGTTTCAAAATTCCGGAACACGTAATAACAACGCGACCAAATGCATGTTGCTCACCATTGCCTGAAGTTGGACTATTTCTTGTTCTCAAATATTGTTTCATTAGCTATGTTTTATTAGCTAATTTTTCAAGGAACGAAAATAGATAAAAAATTTCTATGAGAAAGTTGTAGATCAGTTTGCAAAACGTCCGATAGTTTGCAGACGTCCGATGACGTACAAAAACTACCACTTGACAAACCCCATCGTGCGCCAGTGCGTTCGATGATTCTAGTGCTCCCTAACGTTCCGCGTACGAACGACCATATAATTTGCCTGATTGTGCTGTCTCGACAGGACCGCAACGATGGTGGTGGGTTTGTAACGAACACATTTTGCTATCGGGAACAATAGCGATAACCATTGTGACTGCTTATCGCTGTCGTGAACGCTGCGAGGTAAAGGTATCGTTCGTACGCGGAACGTTATGGAGCACTAGAATCGCGGTGCGCGCAGGCGCACCAGTAGGTTTGCCACGTGGTATTTTTGAAAATTTCGCGGGCATTGGTAGTTAGCAGGAAAACACTAATTAACACATATAAATTTCGAAACTGTCTAATCGGATCTGTAGCTGTATCACTAACCCGATCTGTAGCTGTATCACTAATATTTTTAGCCATTTTGGTTACTTCAAAATTAGAATAAACATATTTAATTAGACTATTTTATGTGTTATAAAATATCGTTTAACTCCAGGTGATGGCCAGCAACATGCATTCGGTCGCGTCGTAATTGCGCGTGTCGGCATATTTTTAAACTCTGGCTAAAGATAGCTGGGGCACCCTGTATACTGTGCAAGTCCAGAAAAACGGGAAAACTTCAAAACCTGTTGCACGGGGAGATTTGTGAGGATGAGCATTCTAACAGCAGCCACTAGATTTTTTATAACAGCTTTAAAAAAAAGAAATGCTATATGAATGCCAGGTACTGGAGGAAGTCTGCTCAACGCATGATATATTGCCTGGTAGAAGCGTAGAATGGCGCCAGGCGACAGACGACGTGAGCAACGCGTGGGCGGTTTAAATATTCACCCAAAAAAATACGCCTAGACATATTTAATCACCGTCAGCAGCAGAAACAATAAAGAAATGTACAGCTGCGTATAGGTTCACGTGTTACCCCACGAGTGAATAGTGAGCCCTGGACTGACTATCTAAATAAGTACAGTGTAGTAAGGACTTTACTACGGTTGCAGTACACATTCAATGATACTTGATACTTTCAAACAGCCAGAATTAAGCACGCAGTCATTAGTTTCCTGGTGGGCATGGTTGAGGCATGCACTGAGAACCGAAGCAGGTTAGCACTTCAAAAGGCGATAGTTACGTGGTCCGGTTATGCTATCGCAACCTACTCTTGAATACGAAGGTGAAGCGTGGTCCAATTTTCGTTTTTTGTTTTCAAATACTAGCGAGTGAGATATGTAGTAAGAGTGAGTGCTTCGACTTACGTAGTGGTCTCTGCAAGGCATGTAGTCCAGTGCATCGTCAGTGTAGGTAAGTGTCGACTTGTAAGTTTTCGTGCCAATCGAGTACGTTTTGTAGAAACGGCAGCGCACTTTGCAATTCGTTTCGTTGACCTGAATGAAGAATATGAGGAGGGCATATATCCATGTGCTGTGCGCTTTACAAGCTACACCATGCTACAAACGTATGGAGACATCGCTACAAAAGTAGGTTTCTTACAGTGGAGTGCTCGTAGGTGTAGCCCTTTTCATAAGACATGGCTGTACAGAACTGTTTAAGCGTCACAGTCATTCCCGGGTACACGCCCTTCACATAAGTTCCTTTCGATTGTACTATCCAGCATTTTTCACCTGCTCGACTGGACTCGGAAAGAAAGGGAAAACAGGCAACATGAGTGTGGTTCACATTGTTAGCTGCATTTACGAGTATTCTATGACAAATGGCTTTGTTAGCACCTTGATGTTAGAGGTATAGCGCATCCAGGACAGGACAGAGAAGACACAGAACACATACACGGTGCCATGTATGTTTTCTGTGTCTTCTTCTCTGTCCCGTCCTGGATGCGCTATACCTCGAACAACATGAATAACCAACAAGCCCGCCGTGCAACCTTAGCACCTTCATTCATATTTATAAGCACTGACCGATGACAACAAAAGTTTAGTAGCTCAATAAACAGGGCTAGTGCGATGAGTACTTCATCGAAAAACCCTCATCACTCAGATGATATCAATTTAATATTTAGTTTCATAGGTCACAGTGAGCACCAAGAAGCAATGCTAATTAGAAGGTGCACCTTCATCGTCACAACCGAATCGCGAGTTCGGCATGAAACTTTCTCTAAGCACAATTTTTTCTGTCTAGAGTCCTCCGATTTGGCTCTATATCTTTTCCTGCAGACCGTTTCTTCCCCTATAGCAAAATTCTCTAAAACATCAATAATAATAAAACGTTGTGTGTTTCTGCATTTTCTCTGTGGCATGCATGTACACCGTCGATTTTATGAAATGGAACACGCGAACGCGTGGCCTGAGCTCTGTGGCGGCTGCCTACTGCACCATCGACCGACAGTAAAAGAAAACGCGTTCACTTTCAGCGTCATCTGTTGCCAAAAAAAAGTCATGGTAGGTAGACAAGCGCTGCTAGATTGCACTCCCTCTCTGCTCACGCCTAGCGTAGTCTGCTGTCACTATATCAAATATCAAACGTAGTGTTCGACCATGGTGCGAGCTGCAGTAATCATCCGATATCGCTCACCACGCGCGCAGGGAGGGAACGTAGTCTAGCAGCTCTTGTCTACTGGCCATGACTGGTTATCTTGCTTGGCCATAGACGACGCCAAAAGCGAACGTGCTTTCTTCCCTTGTCGGTTCATAGTGCTATAGGCAGGCACCGCAGAGCGGTGCCCACGCGTTCGTGTGTTCCCTTTCATAAAGAACGACATTGTACAACGGATTCGTATGGTTAAGGTATATTCCTATTCTGCAAACATTCGTGTGAAGCCGGCTGTGCTCTACCAAAAACAATTTTGATTAGCCGTGTGGCATCAGGCACATTGCGACAGACAAAAAGACGAGTTACCGTTTAACCTAATCATGATGATTTGCTTTCACAATATGACTAGACTAGCTAGTTTCTGCTATTACCAAGACAGTTAAACGAAGCTGCATTTTGAGGAAGGCATGACCGGTTTTGTGCAAGGAAAGGGGAAAACAAAATAATGTATTCCTTCACAATTTAATATGATGAAAGTGAAAACAAATCAATTCACAATATTATTCACGTAGTTACTCAATGCAGATGTGTGCGAGTAATTTTTGCTGCCTTTTAATAAAACCCTGACTAGCCGTTTGTGTGCTATGAAACCAGAAATTAAAAAAAAAATGTGGGTGTGTTACTATTTAAGTCACCTTCGAAGTATAGGGGCCTGGTTTGAAATCCCAGCAGTGGCGGAAAAAAATCTATTTTTGTTCGCTTATCAACTTTCTCATTGATTAGGCTTATCAGTGCTTGGACATTTAAAACTCACCTAAGAACAAAACTTATCTGCTCCAAGGTGCACCATGAAAATCGGTGGTGAGAAGGGCCTTTGTTTATGTAGCTCATGATGTGACCGTCATCCCACGGGCATCTCTGCGCCCCAGGATGGCCGGGTACAGCGTTGTAGGGTTCATCTCCGTCATGCTTTGCGCCCAGCCTAAAGTACAATTGTATCGTTGCACAGGCAAAAAGAGAAACGTGTCGATTGGGCGAATTAACCACGATATTATCAGTTAATTATGTTTGTACGAGTTTAACATTGCATGCGCGATTTGCCCATGGGCAAGAAAAAAACGCTCAACAAAGACAATACAGCAGAGCATTGTAGCAATCTTAAAGGTACCCTCCAACACTTTTCAATATATCATTGTCTACGTTTTTTATTTGTTGTTTGCGTAGACTGATGAATGAAAAGATAAATGCAGCAAGAACTGTACGATAGGGGCACGTTTTTGGCAGCTATTAAGCGCCTGCGTACCAGAAGCTCCTACGTACAAGAAGCTCGTACGCAATGCTTACCAGTTATATTCACCGTATTGCAGATGCCTTTAAGACACAAGCACCAAGAGTAAACCAAACGTGCGAAACAAGGCAGAAAACTATTTTCTATTTAAGATTTGTCTTTATATTTCATTATTAGAAGATTGCAGTGATCATATTCCCAAAGTCAGTTTAAAATAACTTTCTTCGTGATTTACCAAATAATAATGCGGACGCGAAATAACGTAGTTGTTGTAATTAAGCAAATAAGCTGGCGCAATATTTTAATAGTTAATACAGAAGTAGAACCAATTGAAAATAGTGGGTGGTATCTAAACTTAACAGATAATACAGATAGGAAATTTTTATGCAGAAGGTGTGGCCAGCTGTCCGCTATTGACGTGCACAAAAGTTCAAATATCGTCGCGTAGACATGTTCTTGCAGACAATTTAAATAACAAATAAGGGTCATGGAACACATTAGCACGAATGTACCATGGCCCGTATCATTTGACGCCTTTAAAGACAACACTCCACTTGGCCCGAGTTGCTTTCAATTTGAACTTTCAGTACAGAATACCAGGGCATCACCGAAAGGCTTACTGGCAGACAAGTTTAATTTATGAAGTACTTCGACATCCATAAGTGTCTGCGCTGAACTAAGCCAACTTTAGGGACGTGCACGCCGTCGCCTATGTGTTATCTCGAGTGGCGAAAACCAGCAAGCACGACATTGACTGGTGGCGTTTCCAATAGGAGAATAAAGAACTTTGTCGGCTTCAAAATTACACTGCACAACACGAACAAGTTGAAAACAAAAAACAGAGGGTCGTCTCACAGGTGAGCACTTTCGTGAGTAAAGGTGTGCGTCCCGCTGAATAGTCCCGGTTTATCTTCTCCTAACCCAACGTAGAAGTTGGTGCAGACACCGCTGACGTAAGCGATACCTGCAACGGCATATCCATAAGTTGATATTAGTGTCCGATAAACTTCACCTCGTTAGCGCAGTTTTATGGATGACCAATTGTGTGATATTACGAAACTTCGTACCAAGTGTGGAAGTCTTGGTCAGGAACGTTACAGTTCGTACATTTATCGCCAACGCGATTTCAAGAATTGTGCTTTGATTTTTGATAGGAGGAACTAAAGTCCGGGACACAATCATCTCTTTTGTTCAGTATCCAAAAAAAGCCCGCCGCAGGGGTCTAGTGGCTAAGGTACTCGGCTGCTGACCCACAGGTTGCGGGATCGAATCCCGGCTGCGGCGGCTGCATTTCCGATGGAGGCGGAAATGCTGTAGGCCCGTGTGCTCAGATTGAGTGCATGTTAAAGAATCCTAGGTGGTCGAAATTTCCGAAGCTATCCACTGCAGCGCCTCTCATAAGCGTATGATGGTTTTGGGACGTTAAGGAGGAGGAGGAATAAATGAGGAAGGACAGGGAGGTTAGCCACTTGGTCACAACTGCACCTCAAACATTTTGCGTGCCACTGAATGCTGGCACCGGTCACCACAAGTATATCAGGGCGAGCGCCGCAGTGCAGGTTGATGTACTATCTGCGTCAATTCAAACCCGAATGACGGCAAGCGTTTGTGATGGTATAGTGCGTGCCGTTCACTTACCAGCATGGACAGGCACGCATATATGCGCAGAGCTAGCGAATAGGATGCGCGCGCCGGTCCATGGTGATAACTGGACGGTGCACACTGTACCATCGCGAAGGCATGCCGCGGCCCAGGTTTCATTTGACGCTGGTAGTACATGTATGTAGACCATCATTACTAAGTGATGTAGACTGTGAAGGTTTCTGAAGTACAGGGTAGTCAATCAAATATTTTCTTTAGCTAACCACCCTGTATTTTCTCTACCTTTCTCCCTCTGTGTAAGAGTTCCCTTCATTCACGTGTCGCACAGTCCTACATACCCCGTTCTCGCGTTTTCGACATCCCGGACTGTGTTCTAATTCTATTCAGCTTTGTGGACAGTTACACTGGCAGCTTAAAAGACAGCTTCGAGCCGCAATACTCCGACAGAGTGAGTCTCCATGACGTCTGAGTGACATTACGCCACTACACGTCGAGAAGAGACACCTTAGAAAAACAAACATAATTAAATTTATAACATTTCTTTGTGTTTAAATATAAGAAATGTTGCGGCAATGCGGGATAGTTGGTTTTGTTCACTTGCATTCATGTTTTTAGCGCTAAACGAAAAAGAACGAAAACACACTGAAGTAACATACAAACAGGATGGGCGCTTTACATCAGCTCATGTTTTATTGAAGAGGCCAAAAACAGTCTGACATTAGCGCATGCGCGGAATGGCACTCCAAGGTGCTTTCTTATGTTTGTCATTTAGTTGGCCCACATGTTCCAGGTGGTGTATGGTCGAAAGGGCAAAACTGCGTGCACGAAAAAGCACTCGACACTATTCGTGCCTTGAGAGACTGATATCGTGTATAAGCCACCCCTTTCATGTGGCGGTTGCTACACAGGACAAGGTGGGCGCTGTCTTAATGACAGATTTCAAGAGCACCGTTCGGCAGTTGACGCACAGGCAGCGGGGGTTATTTAGCTGATCATTGCCGCAGGTGTAGCTGTGCTCCCGATTTCACCAATCGATGTGTACTTGAAAAAAAGCAAGGATAAGACAACACGAGAGAGTTCCGTTTTAGTTCTTCCACTCGCATCGCTGGTTGCGCGACATCTGCTGCTGCCACCAAAGAATCCGAATGCGAGTTTTTTCATCTGCGGGCACCTTGACGAAAGGACCACTCGGACATCCTTCCGATAGATTTTCATTCGTTTCTCCTTTCTCTTCTTGACCCTGCACCCTTGGTTTTATACCCTACCTCCCAATTCAAACATTCTCACAATACAATCGAAACACAAGAATGTAGATCTCGACTCCCGGTTGGCTGCCGTTCAAAGTGGCAGACATGGAGTCCTCCCTCCTCGGGTCTTCCGCAAAGAACCACTGCCTCCCGTCGCCGCTTAACTTCGCCCACTCCGGTTCCCGAATGGTTCGACGTCCAGCGTCACCGAGGCGTGGGAACGCACCTCTTGGGCACGTGCCTGCAGTGCTAGGCTGACAGGCCATCAGTATGTTTGGCCCGTGTATCGATGCCGCCACTGCCACTGGATTTAGTTCCTACAACGGAGCGTAAGTGCACTTTCCACCCTTGCAGCCGGACTCGGTTCCTGTCTGAAGTAGGCGCCACCACTAAGCCCTTTGGTAGACGTGACTCTTTTCGTCCTTTGTGACAGACAGACAGCCCTCGTTCCGCCTATTCAATTGTGCTGCTTCCGTCATGGTGTGGGCTCACCATCGGTGGGGTGGGTGACAATATGAAGGTATTCGGCGAATGCACCAAGTTCGAACCCAACACTTCCCCTCCAACTGTTGCACTGTATCAATGACATGCATCACAACCACAACAACACATTCACAGATGTTCATTGGCTTGAAACGTGAGGCACTAATCGTCACTCCTACGTCTTTGACTGTCGCGTGCCCGTATTGACAAAGCATACGCCCCCTTACCTCGCTGTTCTTTTTATGCATCATCGTTGGGAGTCACTAACCGTGACATTACGTCTGCGATAGCGTTTACAGATCCCTTTTCGTGTTCGATCTCCAGGTTATACTTCTGCCGTGCCTACGCCCAGCGTGTCACCCTCGCGCCCTGTGAAGTGGTGACATTTGAAAGAGTTATAATCGGTGAGCACCTTGACTTTAGCGCCAAGCGTCCAACTTCCTCGTGCCCAAATGATTGCATAAGCTTCCTTTCCTACTGTGGTCCATCGGGTCTGAGCCGGGCTAAGCTTCTTGCTCAGAAAAGCGTTACAATGCTCCTTGCCCTCTAGATCCTGCTGTGCCAGGCACGCACCAATGGTGTATTTAGATGCATCTGTGTCGATGATGAATTCCTTCTTTGGATCTTTGGCCTGCAATGCCGACGCCTGCACTAGTTTTTCACTTGGTCAAAAGTGGCTTGCGCCTCTGTATTCCCATTTATTCTCTGCGGAATACGTCGGCCAGTTAGATTGGTCAGAGGCATAACGATGTTGGAGTACTCAAGCACGTATTCCCTATAATAGTTGGATGGCCCTAGTAATGTACGAAGTTGTCCCTTTGTTTCGAAAGCCAGAATCTCCTTTATCGCACGGACCATCCCTGGGTCAGCCCCGTGCCTGCGTGACCGTACAATATTCCCCAAGATTTTGACTTCTTGTTGTGCAAAACGGCACTTGCTTACGTTGAGCGTCAACCCTACCTTCACCAGTGACGCAAGCACCTTGTCCAAATGTTCCAGGTGCTTGTCCCAGCTCTCGGTGTATCACTACATCGTTAATGTAAGCGTAAGCGTAATGTGTATGCGGAGCCAGTGCAACATTGATGACCCTCTGATAGGTGCTGGTGGCATTCTTTATTACAAAGGGCATCCCTTTCCATGCGTATTGGCCTGAGACACTCTCCCGTAAATGAGCTTGAACGGTGACCGCCCTGTAGTAGCATGTGGACCCTCACGATAAGCCCACAACAAAAATTGAATGTTTGCGTCTCACGCGAGTCCTTGTTCGATGACTATTTGAGAAAGCATTCTTTTAAACGTGTCATTCCAACGCTCCACTAAACCGTTGCTTTGTGGATGACCAGGTGTGGAAAACCTTCGAGTTCCCCGAGTTTTGGCAAAATCTCCTGTGCCAATTTTGACGTAAAATTATTTGAGCAAATTGTCTCTGGTACCCTATTTTGAGAAAATATTTCTAGTAGTGCGTCACATGTAGCCCTTACCATTAGTGAAGGGAGGCATACTATTTCTGGCCATCAGGTGTGCAAATATACGGCACAAAAAGCGTAGTAGTAACCTCTAGCCGAAAGGAGTACCGTAGGACTAATGCAGTCTGTTTCTTATCTTAAACGGTGCGCTGGGCCTTTTCAGGGCGTTATCGGAACCCTATCTGCCTCGTCGGAGATTTTGCCTGGCATTCATGCCACGATCTACAGTATTCTTTTACATCTCGCGACACCTGTGGCCACTAAAGTGAGATCTGTTGTAGTGTTTTCCGCTCTCCTAAATAACCTGCCCATGGTGAATCATGAGCCATTTTCAGCAATTCTTTGTGCTTGTGCAACGGTAGCACTAGCTGTTTGCAGGTGTGACCCGCGAGGTGCTTTTGATGATATAGTTCGTCTTGAACAGGCATACCATGCGTTCCAGCTTTTGCCTGCACCCAGGCATCTCGCAAGGCCGGTTCTGCTTCCTGGGCCTCACGAAACTCCTTTCGTTTACTTTTGATCGCACCCAGAACCTTCACTGTTGCTTTCCGTTATTATGACGCATGCAATTACCTGTTGCTTCTCGCATGCCTCATCCGACAGCTCTGCTATGGCTTCGGTCTCCTCGACTGCTGAGCACTCCTGACACTATGTCCCGTTTAACCCTCTTCTCGAGAAGCTGTGCGTAATCGTTGGGCGTGACCAGTGCCTCTGTGCCGTCTAGCAGCTTATCTGTGGTTGCACAAAGCACGGCCAACTGTACCGCCTCGGACATCACGGAAGGACTTCCTTCAGTAGCTGTGAGTGGCACGTAAGCCAGCTCTGCGGTTACCTGTTGCCCGAACGCTCCCTTCAACTTTATCTGTGACCCTGTACCATTGTACTGAGGTACCACTGTCTTTATCATCCCGCTAACGTTTGCTCCTGAGTCTACCACAGTGTTTAATGACCGACCTGAGTTCTGAAGTGTTGCCGTTTCCAGCGTGGGTTGTTCCTGCTCTTTGCACTGCCACAAGCTGTCTGCTGTTGCTATTCCTGATTCGAATGCAGAATCCGTCACTCTCGCAACCACTGGACCGTTTTGCTGTCGTACTGCTGTCCTAGTGCCTTGCTTTACTCCTAAGCCCTTATTGGGGCAATTCCTGGCAATGTGGTCAGTTTCCTTGCACTCAAAACATCGCTTTTTTTTCTTTTCCGTCTGCGGATGTTTCTACGGGGGCTTCAGCTTTCTTTTTCCACTCCTCGACATTCGCCTTCTTTTGTTCTGCCTTACTTTCCACTCTCCTTGAAGCTCTCCGTGAGCCTAGCTACCCCACTGGGTAGCAAAAAGGCCTCCTGTTGACAACACACAACATGCACTCTTGCTTCCGGGCTCAAACACTCTTTCAAGCGATCCGCGCCAGCTAGCTGCCCGAGTTTCTCGATCGTGCCTACCTTTGAACTCTGGACATAATAGTCGAAATAATTGCCAAGGTGCACGGCAAACTTATCCCAGGACTCCTTTTCTCCCTTTTTCGATCCTGCAAATATCCTCTTGTACTCCGCCGCCGAAAGCCTGAGACACTCCAAAAATGCTCGACTTGAGCTCAGCGTAAGCTTTTCGCTCGTCTGCAGTCAGCCTGCGCAGTAACCCACGTGCTCTTTTGCTCAATTGTGAAACTGGCCCAGCCCACCATTCGCTCGGAACTTCGTACGACTCGAGCGTTGCCTCAACATCCTCGAAACCCATTGGCACAAGTGCCTCTTGGTTTGGTATTGGTGCCAGGACACCAATACTAAACCAAGTGATACGTTGATCCGCCAAGTGATACGCTGTCACCGCCCTCGTTGGACTCCGCCCCATCACGGGCTTGTAGCCGCTGGCTTTCTAGCATCACGCCCTGCTTCTCCGTTTCCGCCTCAGCAATTTTCACAGCGCTAGCTGCTGTTCCGACACCGTATATGATGCACTATCATGGCGCCTCGTGCCACTGTCGGTGACTCCCAACGCTTGCAAGTTTCCTGTCCCGTCCCCATTCATTTCCGAGTTGTCCCGTTCTCTGTCTCGCAAGTTGTAACGCTTTGTCATAGCCTGCGCCCAACAGAAAATCAAAAGGTACCCGCCTGAAGTAGCCTTGTGGTGCGCTCTTCCTCCTGGGAATTTAGTGGCCTAGCCCTTCGTTGATCCCGCAGCGTGGTCGTCAGTTGAAGGTCGTTGTCGTCAGTCTGTGGATGTCGTGGAAGTGGATGTTGCTCTTCGCTGTCTTCCTCAGTTCAGCCATGCAGATCCTACTCGACTGCGCAGTCAAGTTCCGTTTTAGTTCTTCCACTCGCATCGCTGGTTGCGCGACATCTGCTGCTGCCACCAAAGAATCCGAATGCGAGTTTTTTCATCTGCGGGCACCTTGACGAAAGGACCACTCGGACATCCTTCCGATAGACTTTTATTCGTTTCTCCTTTCTCTTCTTGACCCTGCACCCTTGGTTTTATACCCTACCTCCCAATTCAAACATTTTCACAATACAATCGAAACACAAGAATGTAGATCTCGGCTCCCGGTAGGCTGCCGTTCAAAGTGGCAGGCATGGAGCCCTGCCTCCTCGGGTCTTCCGCAAAGAACCATTGCCTCCCGTCACCGCTTAACTTCGCTCACTCCGGTTCCCGAATGGTTCGACGTCCGGCGTCGCCGAGGCGTGGGAACGCACCTCTCGGGCACGTGCCTGCAGTGCTAGGCTGACAGGCCATCAGTATGTTTGGCCCGTGTATCGATGCCGCCACTGCCGCTGGATTGAGTTCCTACAACGGAGCGTAAGTGCACTTTCCACCCTTGCAGCCGGACTCCGTTCCTGTCTGAAGTAGGCGCCACCACTAAGCCCTTTGGTAGGCGTGAGTCTTCTCGTCCTTTGTGACAGACAGCCCTCGTTCCGCCTATTCAATGGTGCTGCTTCCGTCTTGGCGTGTGCTCACCGTCAGCTGGGTGGGTGACAATATGAAGGTATTCGGCGAACGCACCAAGTTGGAACCCAACACGAGAGATTATAGATGTGATCGCTTTCAGCGAGAATGGGGGAAATATGTCAGTGTGGCGTCGCTTGCCTAATCCAGAAAAGAAATTGGGCGTATTTTGAGTAATTTGAGTGTAATTTGAGTGTAATTGAGTAAATATTCCGCATTATGGGTGGTGGTAACGCGTGAAGATAAAAACATAAGGGAGCACCTCGGAGTGCAATCGTGCGCATGCGCTAATGACCGACGGTTTTTTGGCCTCAATAAAAATTAGTGAATGTCTAGTGCACGTCCTGTTTATGCTTTACTTTTGTGTGTCTCCGTTCCTTTTAGTTTTGCATTACAAAAATGAATGCAAACATGAAATGTTGATGGTAGGTTACAGTGAAAGCGAGAAAAACGTCTGCTCTTGTGCATGAGACCATATCAGTGATTTCGGAGCATTTCGCCGAGCTATTGTTTCTTGCTTGTTCGGAGAGAAGTTAAGCGAGGATCATTCTTGCATCCGATGGAGTCTCCTTTAAGGGGCCATGACACACTTTTCGATCACAATGTGTTCCGTGGGTTAATCCTTGTGCATTCACAAACAAGGTGGCGAAAGTTGAGCGCATTTGGCTGAGCGCCTAATTTATAAATATTTTTATAAGCACGTGGGTGGCCTCGAAGTCGGGCTGCACTGGTGCACTAGCGAGCCGTGACGTAACAAGAGGCTTCCTGTGCGAGCGTCTGCATTCCAGCGAATGATATTGTTCCGGGGTCAGCTGCACATGAATTGAGATAACTTGGCTTTTTTCAGCCTGGCGCTGAAATTGAACGATTTGTAGAGACTGAAACGTCAATAGGAAACGACGGACCCGCTCATTCCAGCTCATGACGTCACACGCGCTATGTCAAAATGGCGGTCACCGGCAGTGTTTGGAGTTTACGGCAGGCAAATTGTATGAATTTTTTTTTTTGCACTGAAATGTTCTGTGGCACGTTTTTCCTATCTTTATAGGCATAATGAGCCCTCTACTTCAAGACTCAGCTGACAACCATGAATAGTTGGATGACCTCGTCATGGCCTTTACAAAGCGTTTTATTTTATCGGATACGCGAGAACTACAAGAGGATCAGTGATGGCAGCTGTCAACTCAGCTGTCAATATCGCCGTCTACGGTGAACAATGGAAGAGTTCTTGGGTCGGCTTGTTTTCTTTCATTTGATGTTGGCGTTCTTTCATCACCTTTGCCAGAAGCACCAAAAGGCATACCGCCAAACTGCTTTGCTATGTAACTACGTTCGTAATCATCGAGTGCTAAAGCATGTGCATTCCCCTTTTACTCACCTAAGCCTGCGTCTGTAAGTTTGCCTTCGTAAAATGCGAGCACGTCACGCCTGCATAAACAGAAAATTACGCATTACGTACACTGGGACTAATACATCATTCGTGTGGAAACATTTAGGATAAAAACAAAAGTACCCTGTTAATAGAAACGCAAAATCTGGGTCGCCATATGCCGTCCTCTTCGAGACAGTATACGTTTTGAAGAGTGCTAGTGTTTTATCATCAAGCAGATAGCCATTGTCATTGTTTGGTGACACAACGAAGCTTTCATCCTGTTGACGGTGAGACAAATAGAAAATTTCAGGGTTGACAGCTGCAGTGGCACTACGAAAAGTGTATTTGATGATGAGTCAGCTTACCGCAGCTTTTTCCATGCCGGTTAGGAGGAGTTGTACCGCAGGATTTGACGCATCTTTGTATCTTATGTTCGCCTAAGCAGAGAATGCAGTATAAATCAAGTTTTTTTTTAAATATTATGTTGGGGGGGCCAGCTGATTTTTTTGTCTCTATGTGCGAACTCTAAAGCTACATATATTTCTGAGGGAAAACTTAGAATAGAGACGCTCAAGTTTCGTGTAAGCGGATAATTAGGCGTGTGGCAGCGTCGTGTGAGATGAAGCCTATGTATATATATATATATATATATATATATATATATATATATATATATATATATATAGTCTAGTAGATCCTCCGTGAGCGGTCACAACGTGGTTTATTTCGACGTTTCGGCCTAGAGTCTGGCCTTCATCAGGAATAGATACAGTTTGTCGGTGCTCAGCTTTATACAATCTCAAATCAGAGGGCAAGGTAAGAGGAAAAAAAAAAGAAAAGGAAAGAAAAAAAAGAAAAAAGATAAAAATAATATACGGTGAACGCCCCTCGGGTGCCCCCCTTCCACTTTTCCCTCCACTCCCCCCCATCTCTCTCCCCCCTCTCCCCTTCACCTTTCTGATGTCAGCGGTCTGTGTATGTTTCCGTTCACTAGCGCATTCCTCCCGATCAGACGGTCCCTCCTGGCACTGGCGGTTCGGTGTGGGGCAAAAAAGAGCTTTTCAGGAAGTCCTAAGCCTTTAACTGCTCGGGGTCCCGTAAACAATTCGTCGTAGAAGGACGGGGGCCGCGTATTGTGGCAGAGGCTGGTCAGCGGGCATTTTAGGAAGTTCTAAGCCTTTAACTACTCCGCGCCCTGTCAACATTTCGTCGTAAAAATAGGGGTGCCCCGTATTGCGGTAGGCTGTGCAAGCGCGTGCAATGCGAATTCCTGGCCCGCTTCTAAATTACGCGTGTCGTGGGGGCCTCCCGGCTGTGCACATGGTTGCTGTTGGGCATGTCGTGCATGGCACAATTGATTGGGTAGTAAAATAAAACAGAAATAAAACAGAAAACAGACGACAGCTGCACTTAGGAAGAGTAGTTACACTTGGAATTGTTTTAGGTTGTCCAGTGCCCTTCGCAGCTGCAGTGCCGTGAACTCAGTTACTATTTTCATCGTTGCCGTTATTGTTTTCTAATGCTTTAATTGCTGCAAGTGTACCAGGATTCTCATTTATTCCTCTATCGAGGGTGTTAAATCGGTGGATAAGGTATGACTCTCGTTGTTCACGTTCTCGATTTGATTTAAATCCCGTCTCTAAGAGCGTTACTGATAGTTTGTCGAATGCATGGTCGGGAAGATTGAGATGTTTGATAGAGGTAGACTTGGGGCTGATTTCGCATGGGCTCTGTGATTATTGAAGCGAATCCTAAATGGTGTTTCTGTTTGTCCGATGTACTGCATACCACACACGTTGCATTCGAGTAGGTACACCACATTAGAAGAATCGCATGTTAGGTTTCCTCGTATGTTAATCGAAAACTTGGATTGCGTGCTGGTTGCTTTGTCTGTTTCTCGCATCGCCTTACATACAAGACATCGTGGCTTTAAGCAAGGGTGGCATGAATTATTGGGGGGTGATGTGTTAATTTGGGAGTGGACCAGGGTGTCTTTGAGGTTACGTGGTCGTCGGTAAACGACGCCTGGAGCGGATGGGAATGCGCGTTTCAGACGTTCACTTTGTTCCATAATGTTGTAATGTCGTTTAAGGATTTTGTTTACATTGGGGAAGTTTGTGCTGTAAGTCAAGCAGAGGTTTGTTCGTTGTGGGTCTTCTCGTGGTGGTCGCTTCATAAGTAAGTCTTCACGCTTTAGTTTTCTCGCTTTTTGAACAGCGTCATTAATTACATGTGGGGGGTATTTTTGTTGCTCGAGCATAAGTTTTAGCCTCTGTGAGCTCGTGTCAAAGTCAGCGTCTCTAGAGCAGATTCGCTTAAACCGGTGAGCCTGGCTGTATGGAATACTGTTTTTACAGTGGCGTGGGTGATCGCTTTGGTAATGAAGGTATTGTTGTCGATCCGTTGGTTTGCGATATAGGGTTGTAGAGAGCTTCTCTTCTTCTATCGTTATGGTAACATCAAGAAAATTTACGGTAACTTGCGAGTATGTGTGTGTGAAGTGTATGTTCGGGTGTACAGCATTGTAAGTGTCTATAAAGCTGAGAAGTTCGTCCTCGCTGTGGGTCCAAATAAGAAAGATGTCGTCTATGTATCTTCTGTATAACATTGGTTTCAAGGAACTTTGTGCAAGAAATTCAGATTCTAGCTTTCCCATAAATATGTTGGCATAATTAGGTGCCATTTTGGTGCCCATAGTGGTCCCGCTGATTTGTCGAAAATACTCTTGGTTAAACTCGAATGAATTTAATTCGAGGACCATCCTCGTCAATGTTGCAATGGCAGAGAAATCTGGGGTGTTAGATTGTCTATGGTTTGTGTACATGTTTCTTAGTGCAGCTATGCCGTCATCGTGAGGAATATTTGTATATAATGAAGAGACATCAAGGGTAACCAAGTACGAGTTTTTCGGCACACAGATACCCGCAATGTCTCGAAGAAAATGTGTGGTGTCTTTTATGTACGACGCGAGGGTGCATGGAATGTGGCTTATTAGTTTGTCCACGTACCCTGATATGGGTTCAGTTATTGTACCGATGCCCGATATGATTGGTCGACCTGGGTTACCGGGTTTATGAATTTTTGGGAGGATGTAGAAGCGACCTGGACGAGGGTATGCTGCTTGCATCAGTTTGTGGTCAGTGTTGGTTATCTTTTCTGCGTCCAACAGTTTCTTTAGTTCTGTTGATACGATACGTTTGTATTCGTCTGTCGGATCACCTGGGAGGCATTCGTAAAATCTTGAGTCGTCTAGTTGGCGGTATGCTTCTTGTAGGTAGTTGGTTGTATTAAGGACTACAATTGCTCCTCCTTTGTCAGCGGGTTTTATTGTTATGTCTGTCCTAGATGCCAAATTTTTCATGCTTATTTTTTCAGATTTGGTCAAGTTTTCTCGGTTTCCTTTCTGTCTGTGGTATTCGTGGTCTATATCTTTCTGTACTGCGGTGATATAAAGGTCCAAGCACTTGTCTCGATTACTGTTCGGTGTCCAATCATTTGATTTACGACGGTGAATTGTTTTGTGGTTAGAAGGCCTATCTAAGAAATATTCGCGCAACCTTAAGCTTCGAGCGAAGTTGTCGAGGTCTCGGAGTAAGTGGGATTCATCGAAAAATTTTGTGGTCGGGCAGAAGCTTAGTCCCTTAGATAGCAGTTTTACTTCGTCAGGTGACAAGCTCGTGTCCGATAAGTTTACAACCACAGTGTCACACGGTGTGTTCCTACATGGGTGCTCGTTTGTACCATTAGTGTTTTCCTGGGTGGTGGTGTTGTAATGATAAGGCACTGTATCAGGGAACGCGGGTTTGGGCACATGGTCTCTTTCGAGTTTATGAAGTTTTGTGGCCCTGATGGCTTGGTACTTATTCTGCTCAAATTCTGTTAATCGCGTGATTTCTTCGTTCGATAAAGTGTTGTGGCGGAGAATGGTGTTGGTCATAGCGACCACTTTCTTTACCTGTTTGTCACTATGATTAAGAGCAATTTCTGTTAATTTAAGGGATGCCTCAAGGAGGACGTTTTTCCATGTTATTTGGTCGTGTTTATCTAGATTTGTAGCGGCTGGTGTAAGGGAGAGTGTCATACCCTTGGGGGCTATTCTAGCACGAAGGTACACTTGCAATGTTGATTTATGCATTTCATGTCTAATTCGTTTGTCAGCAAGTTTTCGTACTTTAAGGAAAGTGGCACTGCAACTGGGAAGTGATGAGCTGGACTTACATTTCAGAAGTCAATCTTCTTTTGGGTGCGGGGATGGCACTGATGAGGTGCGCAGGTTGTAGTTATGTCCGGCAGGCCTTCGTCGTTGTGGGGAGAATTTCGGCGTTGGGCTCCCGGCGAACGTGTTCGTTGGCAGTTCCGGGGTCCGTAATAGGGGGACGCGGTTCCGTGGTTCAGCAGGCTTCCCTTTGAGGAGTGGTGTAGTGGTGCTGTCGTGTAGTGCTTCTGGTCTCGACATCCGCAATGGAGGGACGCGTGTTGGCTGTTCTGCAGACTTCCCCCCTAGTAGTGGTGCGCTGTTGATGATGGTGAGGGGGTGCTTGAGGCTCGCGGGAGTCACAGTTTCATTGATCGTCGGGAACTCATCTGTGGTGTTGGGTGGGTGTGGGGCTCCTGGTGTATGTTGATATGCAGAAGTCTTCTCGTGGGTGTCTTGTTGTGTTGAACGTATATTCACGGGAGCTGCTGGTTGAGTCGACCACCCCGTTGTAGATTCAAGATCTCCACGACCGAGTGCTTTCTTGAGGGTTTCGGCAATCAAAGCGACACCCATAAAACTCGGATGAAGCCCATCCGCAGCAAGAAAGCGTCTTGGTGGCAACTGCTCGAATTGGTAGTCGATATATGACACCTTGCTGGGTCTCCGGCAGTAGGCCTTGACTGTCTCGTTGAATTCACAAGCGTCAACCGAAACGTCAAAATAAACCACGTTGTGACCGCTCACGGAGGATCTACTAGACTATATGCAACGCTACGGCCACTCAACCACCATGCCTGCCTATATATATATATATATATATATATATATATATATATATATATATATATATATGCTGCAAAATTGTGATAACAAGTTTCTCGAATAAAAGCTGTAGTGACTTGTACCACTCACGACAGACACCAGGAGGCATCGGTGCTCGGATGTCCGCTTGTTCCTTGTTTCTTATTTCTAATGTGCTGTTTTTTTTTCTTTCGCTAAGTAATTCTCGTCAATATGCATCAACTAAGACCTCAAAAAGTTGGTTTAGGTCGTTTCGAACCTGTAATCCGGTTCACATTATTTGATGAATGGGTGTTCCTAAAATGTAGCTTCTGTTACCGAGACATGCTAAGTCATTATACAGTAAAACAACGTATCACACCGTAGATTTAGCTGTGCTATGTCAGGAAATGCATCCATCTCCTGCAATGGTATGCATGAAATCGTGAAATCTAAAATTCCTGCACAGAAGCTCTGATTTTAGTTTAGGTACGCCATAACTCGTAATCATGCGCCTTGGCACGGAGGGGGGGGGGGGGGAAGAGGGGGATGGCTGCTCTTCATAGTGACCTAAAAGAGGGGTGGGGGAGGCGGAAACTCTGCCTCATAGATTGACTAACAAAGGAGGCTGCTGCTATAAACCTTCACCGTCTACATCTCCCCCCTCCCCCCTCTGAAGGTGAACCTTGCGCACTCTCTATGATCATAGTAACTCGGTTGACTAGCCTTATGTTTTGGATATTCAACTTCACATTTGTCAGAGTGCAAACGCTGAAAACGACCGAGCAGTTAATAATAAAAAAAAACTCTATTTAGTTCAGACTTTCGACAACAGTTAAGAAGTACGTAACTTTTAGCTGTATGCAATTATTCGCGACGTTGTCAGCTTTGGAGGCGTCGTAGCGAAAAGCTCTTATTTCCGACCCCCTGAGATTCTTTATCCTGTGCTGAGCTCGCCCAATACACGGGCCTCTTCGTGCATGTGTAAATAGCGATATTTCGCTCTTGGTAATCTCCGCCTGCTTTTCAGATTCACATCGTGCGTTTGAAGCTTGGTCTGTTTTCTTGTTTTTTTAGTATGCAACACTTTCAGATAAGTATGAATTCGGGACATACTACTGTGAACAGTATACACATTCGTACTCTTTGTCCTCTATAAAAAAAAAGGCGAAGCACACTCACAGAGTTTATCATGACGCATATGTACCACAGAGCATGGTTCGTGCTCTGGAAGTGGCGGTGATGCCATTTGTCTAAAACAATGAACACTTCAACGGTCACTTTCGAAGGAACATTGGCTCTAGACTCCAGCGCTCGTTCACTGGCAACGCCTTCTGAAGCTGCAATGCAAGTGAAGTCTGTTAGGTACATGCAGAGCCTGGGCACACATGGTATAATTGAGTCGTGTATTATCTGTTCAGTATGCATCATCGTTCACAGAAAACGAGTTTTTTTTTTTTGATAAAGGATAGAACTCGTCCTTCAACTATCTTGTCACATAATTTACCTCTTTTCGGCTGGCAAGACTGCTGAACAGAAGGTGGATCTAATGCCGTGACTCCTCAGTTCTGGCACTGTTCTTTCGTGGTTTTTTTGTGTAAACGTGAAACTCGTACATAACAATATAGCCTAGAACATAACGCTACGTACAGTACTGAGAGTGTCTAACACGAACGCTTCACAGCGTGTCCTGAAACAATTTAATAAACTCTAGTGCGGCATAGCTGTGGGCTCTGTTGCCAAAGTGTTACCCATGCATGCTGACGTACTATACATGCATAACAAGGTACTATCTCGCCGACAGCGTCCAGCTCATCACAGCTGGCATCAGTCGTACTAGCCTGCAAGGCGCGCATAGTAGCGTTCATGGGAAGCTTGCTGGCGACTCTGCACTGTATAAAGTACACATGGGCACATGGTGCTTTTGTAAACTGAGGTACCCACGCAATTGATAAAAAGAATTAGTTCTAATCTCCTAATTACTGTCTCATGTCATCTCCTTATTGTTACGCTGTATACGGTGGTAATCAGTGTGGTACTTTGACCATGTAAAGAACTCGTGGTCCTTTGACACCAATGGGTGTGGTATAGTGAGGACGATATGGCGAAAAAGTGAAGCTGAATTCCTTAGACAACAGCTTGAGGTACGACATTTCGAAGAGTGGTATGCTGACGTTATTCAACGGTATTCTACCATGAACGTACGTTCTCTTACATAAAGTACGTCTCGATTGTGGTTGCTGTAGTTTTTTTATTGTAATACCCACCTTGTATGAAATCATTTGGGCTATTTTATTTAGGGTTCAAAACGCCACGTACGTAAAACAAAGAACAGACATCAAATGTACAAGACGGGTATTTTAATATATATTTGAACCTCCTAACTCTCAGTGTGTGCGAAGAATTCAATATATATTAGTAATAGACCCACAAATCTACGAGTTTTTTATATTTTAACATACATCCATGATCCAGGTCATTTGCTCGACAACGCATTCAGTGCGTTTTGCTAGTATGACATTCGACAACTTGATATTAGTGAGCATTGTGCAAGTCGTGGAACTGCACATATTGAAAATAAACATTGTAGCTTGTAGCTTGTACATCAGGCATTAAAATTGCATAACACATGCCTTCAAGCACCCAGTTCGTAAAGAAAGGTTTTCTCGTGTGGCTGTTTGCGAAACTTTCATTTTAGTACAGTCTACTGTAAATCCCCCTACCGTTGTTACTGTAATAGAGGGCTTTGTCCAGCATTTGTTTGTATTCAATCTCATGAATCTCGTGGGGAACAGCGCCGTCTTCGGACTTCTCCGAGATTGGCGCTGGTTTTATTCGATGACTGGGACTAAGCAGTCCTTCCTGAAAGAATAACGATTATGAGATTATGAGTATACGAGTTGATTATTGGACGACGTACAGTGAAGGGGAATGTTGGGGCTATACACTCCTATGACGAATATCAACAAACACTATATGCAGTAGTCATCAGTTAGCGTGCATCACTTAGCACTATTAATATTCGAGAAAATATTTGCAGTCGAAGGGGAGCAGACGTTATTACCACCATAGTGAACATCGTGGACCACGTTGCGCAATGTGGGCTTGTGTAGCAATCACAAACTCACATAGCTATTGGATGAGAATAAGATTCGACCTAGTGCACTAACTACAAGCATAAACAGACCATAGATTGCTTCATGCACCTCTGTTTTTAACACGGGCCAAAATCTGACGCCCGTTCATCGAAATAACGTCAGCTTTCTATTTCATGGACGTCCTTTACGGAAGCCTGTGGGAGCATTGTTACGTCACATGCAGTCAGCTACGCACGTCGATGTCATTTAAAATAAGCCCCATGTTTTTTTTTACTTTTTATGCAAAGCAAGAAGTTTGGTTCACGATTGTGCAACAACGTATTAACATAAAGCTGTTTTTTTTTGCTTTTCAGCGGTCTAGTGTGTGCAACATCTCAGCTTTCATTACGAAAAGCCGTGTTCACATTATTGCATACATCAAGAAGTTGTGGTCGCAATACTTACCATTCGGACACCATTCCCAGTATTGGTCACCATAACAGAGGCAATTTCCTTCTCATCTTCGTATAAATTTCTCTCTATATCTTCTCCGTTGTACTGCAACCAGTAGGAACATTGTTTTCAGATGAGGGACACAACTTTCTACGGTGCCACCAAAAACCATTGCGTATGAGCGCTTAAACGGCCTCTATACGTCATACAACGCCCTTCTTACAAACAGACCGGTAATTCAGCTGGGTTTCAGAGGTTGTTCTTGCAATGTGTACTCACGAATCGCGTTACTGGGCGTCCATTTTCTTCCATTAGGACGCGTAGTTCCTGGGCGGCCACCGACCCTTTTCGGAGGTTAAGGGTCAAGCCGTCGTGAACCTTTACTATCATTCTTCCGTCGGACGACCGTTCTTCAAGTAGCCTAGGGTAAACTACCCTTGCTGTTTTGACACCTGTAAAAGGAGAGCTGTTCTTTAGGCTACTCTCCTTTTTTGTAGAAGACATGGTTCAGAATATCTAAATTAGATTTCAGGCTATAATTAACGGTATAAGTGGGTTCTGGCTAAAATTAAGAAAAATGCAAAATAGTTTAATTTGCAGCCATTGCTACGCGCAGTGCTTAGTGCATTTGTGGATTCTATATTGAAACTTCTGATCTGTGCTTGTAGAAATTTTTATCGCATTGTGTTATTTTTTTGCCATTGCTGCCACCTGCACGGTGTTTGAAGGTTGTTAAAGACCTGATTTTGTCGGTGTTTTCTATCTTCTCAGATGCGTTCTGTTGCCGCCACCGTCTGTGTTACACATTAGGGGGTGAGAACTTGGTAAAGCAGAAGTGCCTTTTGTTCAAATCCCGTCCATCAACTAGGTATAAGTAAAAATAATAATATTGATAATAATAATAATAATAATAATAATAATAATAATAATAATAATAATAATAATAATAATAATAATTTATTATTATTATTATTATTATTATTATTATTATTATTATTATTATTATTATTATTATTATTATTATTATTATTATTATTATTATTATTATTATTATTATTATTATTATTATTATTATTATTATTATTATTATTATTATGGAAGTAGCCGACCGTCATCAAATGTCATTTCTCTGGAGCCGGTGGGTCTAATAGACGAAGAAAAGAAATATCATCGAAATTTTACAGCTCTCATGACAATGTTCATGTCTAAGTTGTTTTTCGAATGTATAGAAAAAACGTTAGACGCTGTTTAACTTTGCGACTTGCACCATTACAACAGCCTTATGCATCTCGCATTGATATAGGAAGCTTCTTTCGCGGTTCAGTGGACATCTGTGGACGCAACCCCAATTCATGTGAATTAGACAACTCCAAATGCGTACTGACCCGTATTCGAGTACCAATGACACCAATGAAACTTTGAAAGGTGGGTGACTGATGACTGCTCAATGAGGTGCGTTCGACGGTAAATACTGTGTACTATAGCTGCGTGATATCCGCCATTTAAACAAAGCCTGTCCCATATTTGTGTTGCTGAGACCTTTAGAAACTGTGGTTGCCTCCTACTATAAAGGACCAAACATTTTGACCTTGCATACAACCTATTGTTTGTATTCTATGCTACAAACTCTCCGAAATAAAAATACGAAAGCTGGCTAGCATTTTACAAACATTTTAAGAGCATTTTGTAACAAAAGTTCGACTGAAAATGCGAAACCAAGTTGCATAGGCTTTATGGCTTCCTCATGAAATAAACAAACGTTTTATAACCTGAAGAGCAATATAAAAATTCACGTTGTTGACAAAGACAAACACCCGTTTTTTTTTCTTTTTGCTCTGGCTGTCAGCAACCGCCGATATGTCAAAAACCAACGGACCTTGTGTCACGATGGCATGCCCTGTCCACCACACAAATGTCAAAACGCACTTCACAGGTTTGGAAATAAGGTAGCAAATATTTGACACTCGATTTTCTTTGCAAACGAAGAGTAAGTTTTCTGAGAGTTCAAAAGGCTTGCGCTTCCAATTGATTTCACGCAACAAAAGTCATTCAGTGAAAACATCTCTGCCAGTTTTCCTTTTATTAGTTTGAAAATATGATTATTTAGTTTTTTTTATTCAGCGATCGTTTGTAATTGAGGTCTATTTGAATATGTGGTCATTCCAATATTTGATATCAGTGGAGGCGGACAAGAATAAACATCCTCTCTCAACGTACAGGCGATATCACATTGGCTTCTAAACAAACACGCCCCAGCTGCTCCCGTGTTCTTATTATTAAAAGATGCACCAAACTGAACCTGTGAATTAGATACATTCAACGCCTGATACCTGTCGCTAAAGAGCCGTGCGAATGCGATGCTCTCTAGAACAAGCTACTCTTTTTAGTTTTTTCAAACATGAAAATCCTACTGCAAGTGGGAAATACCACTTAAACGCACGAATTTAGCTTCAGTTGTGCTCCTTACTAAAACGTCTTGACACTGCGGTGCGCTAAGCGATATTGCAACAAGGATAACGCTATCTTGTCTCCTTTGCTTTTCTGGTACAGAACAATAATGCTTTTCACGGAACAAATCGTAACGAACACTCGTTTGTGTACTGGTTTCGCAGGTGCTGATGATAGGGCTTGAATTCACTTTCGATAAAGATGGTGTTTTGGTAAATGAGAAAGAGAAATGGAGAGGGAAGACGGCGCTTTTTGATCAGTGAAATGGCTGACAACGGGGCACGTTGAAACTTGATCGAAAATGCTGAATTGCACATACAGGACAACGTGTAAAGGATAAGACGATGACGCACAGAACGAAAACTAAGTGCACTCGTTTACATTCCGGAACGCGCACTTTTTATGCAACAGCACAGCGCCATTACGCACACACTGGAATAAACTTCTTAACCACTTCGCTAGACCAGTCAGCACAAAAAGCACGAACGCGCCTTGCATGTCGTCTGTTCTTTGAGTGATAGTCCTGTTTACGTAATACAACACTTTTGATCGACAAACAGTGATCACTCTTGCACAACTGGTGCACCAGCTTATCCTACATGTCCCCCCTTGGAGGTACGGGCGAAAAGTCTCTGTGTAATGATCTTGTCAGCTACGTAGCGAATGGCATACGTAAAATGTAAAGATATATAAATTATGTGTGCTTTTATTAGCTTGAGCTTGTGAATTACCTTTGCAACTGCGAAAGATTGCAAGAATACATGGAGTGTCGCTTGGGCTAACGTTTCAACAAGTTTCTTCTCTTCTCAAAGCAGCAAAACAATTGCTACTTCGAGGGCCCAAGTGCGCTGACGTAGTCTCCACTGACGCACCGTGTTTTCAGGATTTTAGTAGCAACGCTTTAAAGCCTTTCCTTGCGCCGGGCTGTGCGAACAGAAACTGCCATCAGAAAATGGCACGTGCTCTTCTTTTTCTTCCTCGCAGTCCTCTGTTTTATCTCCTGCTTCGTTCCCATAACACATGCGCCAATTTTTTTGGAGCGCTGTGTAATTACTATGATGGGCTCGAGAACAAGCGCAGAGAGTCAAAGAGAAAACTTCTTGTCAGGCGGGATTCAAACCTGTGTACGCACGATCCGAAGGTGGTTGCCCTAACTATTCGGCTAGCAGGGCATGACATATCCTTCTATTATGTCAGTAAAGTTTAGTATAGTGGGCTCGAAAGACAAGTGAGGGTAAGAAGGAAGAGAGTAAAGCACTGCATATAAAGTAGGAAACAGAGCTGAAGACAAAATAGGGGCATAAAAGAAAAGGTATCGGAGAACAGCACTTAACCCGATGGAAGAGATTGTTATAAAGAAAAGTGAGATAGAAAGATTAATAAAAAAAGAGAAAAGACACGAAATGAGAAGCAAGAAAACAAAAAAGAGCAAGAACCAATAAAAAAATGAGACGAAAATACATTAGGAGACATACAAATAGGCAGGGACAAAAATACATTAAAAATGACAGAAAACAAAGGATCAAAGAGCGACAAAAAGGAAATGAAAGGTTTCAGCTACGCTCTTCCCTCATGCTTGGCACTCTTACAGCAAAGCGGCTGAGTGGCTTAGTCTCTGGAAATACTTTTCTTGTGTGATAAATGTGTGCTTTCCCACATAAATGCACAAGTAGGTACCAGGTCACACAGGCAAAAGTGGATCTCCTCTCAGTAAACATATGTGGCAATACATATGACGCGCCATGTTAGTCCCCATGATGGTAAACGCAACTTTATTGCATTGTCCTTCTACTGCAATGTTCTGCTAAACGGCCCAGAGCTGGTCCCTGAGACCTTAGGTGGGCTGAGTGGCAGCCCACTTTAGCTATAGGACTTCAGAGTACAGCTCGCTATTGGGTTGCGCAATACATCATCATAACGTGTGTTTGAGCTGCACTAAAACACAAGCTAGAACATTCCTGCCTGCCACCACACCACAATAGGGCACAAGCTAATACCTTCCTGAAACCGTTTTACCTGTAATATTTTTTATAGTACACCAACAAGAGACATGTAAAATATGCAAACAGGAAATAGTCGGGACAAAGAATACAGTTTAAAAAAAAAAGCTTTGAAGGGTATCATAATTTTCTCATGTAGAAATAATAGCTGGGGTGTAATGTCCCAAAACCACCATACTATTACTAGACGCCGTAGTGGAGGGCCCCGGAAATTTTGACCACCTGGTGTTTTTTTAGGAGCACCCAAATCTGAGCACATGCGCCTACAGCATTCTCGCCTTCACCGAAAATGCAGCCACCACAGCCGGTATTCAGTCCTGTGACCTGCGGGTCAGCAGCCGAGTGTCTTAGCCACTAAACCACCATGGCGGTTCTACCATAAAGAATTCTGCTGTGCGCTAAGCATTAGATGCTCATGCCATGCATGGGTGTCAGTATCTAGTTGTGGTTAAGCATTACCCAACACTAACCGGCAATGGTCAACACTAGTGTGCAATAACCACTACCAATGTCAGCCACTGCTAGTGTCGCGTCAACAGGCTCCTCACTTCTCGCAAGGCCATAACGTCTCTATAAAGGAACTAAACCTAATATCAGAACTTTACTCACTTTAGCCCTGATTATTGTTTTAAATAATGGCGTTTATATCCTAAAGGTGAATCAGTAAAACAAGTAATTGTAACCGATATCCAAGGTCATACTATAGGAGGGATGATGTCCATTGGCCGTTTTAATCATAGGTACACTTACCAATTGTCAGGTCAAGGGCCCGAATGGATATAAAAATATAGGAACTGCGTTTGAGGATGACATAGCATCATCTGCAGTGACGAAAGTGAGAAACTTGGGGGAGTAAAATTGACAGAGGGGTTAGAGGTCATTTGGTGGACTCTTGGTCCTGTAGTGAGCACAAGTCGGGCTGATGACTACGGTGCACGACTTTGCTCCACATCTGGACATCTTAGCTCACTTCAGCTTCTATAAATGTTGTTTTACACCAGAATAAACACCATCATCGGGCCATCATGGGGACCTATAGCTTGGCGAAACGTAGATTGGGTCCCAACCACGTCTGTCACATTTTAGAGTAGAAATTACAGAATTCATGTGTACTGTGAGATGACAGTGCATGTTGAAAAAAAACACGCCAGCTGGTCTAAATTATCTGAAGCACTCCACTACGATGTCTCTCGTAGTCTATCAGGCTAAGAAGATAATATAGAAGGCAAGCTTTATCTTGATGCAAGACCACTATCAGAGATCAAGACCCTGGGACTTTGACCCACGGTTACGTGCATGCACAAGGCCATGGAAGCCCTCCCGTTTCAGTACTTCAAGACAGCCAGGTTTCACGATCATCTGTGAATACCACAGCGATTTCATGTTATGTGCGTTTAAGAGCTAACGCTTACTGTCCATTTAATCTTTTCTTAATCTTTTGTATTTTGCACCTTCCATATTCTACCTTATTTTTCTATATTTTGCGTGTATGATAGCCAACCAAGCCAAAGCTCAGTTATTCTCCTTGCCTTTCGTCATTTATATCATAGCTTGAGCCGCATCAGGACGTTAAAACCAAATGAATGAATCAGCCTGCTTTAACCATAAACGTATACAATTCCTTTCGCTACTGAAGTTTTTAAGGGTTGTAACAATATATCAGTTTACAAGCAATTTGATAATTCTACAAAAAGCAACTCTTTTCCGTTATTAGCCGATAAGATTTCCTCACCTGCGACCAATTGCATCGATACAGCGAAAAAGCAACCGAAGAGCAGTGCGCCTAATTTTACCCATGAAAACGTTCCCATCCTTCCTTGTATCATGAACGCTGCGTTCGAACTGCTGAGCCATGTATAGCCAGCCTGCAACCGTTTATTTATCTTATCTGCAACGGACAGACTGCGGTCACGTCGTTTAGGCCAGGTTTCCTCACCTATCGGTCAGATAACGCATACGTACGCGTGACAAGTTGATCTCCGTACATTAGAATCTTCGTGAACGTCGTACAAAATGTCATTGCGCATAAACTTTATTTTCAATACGCGAGCACCTTTTCTATGTTGAATTTGTATTGAAGAGAGCGGTAAGAACAAAGTCATAATGAGAATACGGAGACTCTTAAGTGAAAGCTTCAATTCAATATCACTTGCCTAATGGGTCACTAAAAGCCTCAATATCATGCTCTTTTGGTGCTCGAAATAAGTTGTTTAATGTTTTTCGGCATTCAGAGCATCCATTGCACAGCGTACCTCTAAATGTGAACGAAAACGTAAATCCACCTCGGTTATTACCATTTAGGTGGGTAAGAGAAAGACCGTCTAAGGGTGAGGATGTGCTGTTTGTGTTGTAAATGAATGTTGGGTGATTTCTGTAATGGTTATTCAGTTTTTATTCTTTCATGCATTGCTTTGTTATGAATATTTTTGTCTGTATTTTAGAGTTGTGATTCTATTATTTGTTGTCATGGGCCACATGCGTGTTTCTTTTTGTATTGTCGCTTTCCGCTGCCTGTAATGTTTGTATTTTTTGTAAATTTGTAGTTTAGATTTTTTTCTGGGTGAAGGGGCCAGTCAAGCTGGGAAATGCAGCTTTTTTTCCCTTCGCACCAAACCACGTATACATTGTATTTTCGTGTACTTGTCACGTGGTTGAATAAACTCAAACTCAAACTCAAACCTGAAGTGCTTTGCGTCAAAATATTTATTTCGTTCAGCCCGCCTTATCAGTGATTTATATACGACCTGGCAGTAAAATTAGCGGCATCCCCATAAATAACAAGGTTGCTTTTTGATTTATGCTTTTTTACCGCAAGTCCTAAGTTACTAAAATGAAAAGCTTTGGACTGTTCTTGCATTAAAAAGTATAGGAACAGTGTGATATTCAACGCGGGGACTCCAAAATCAGCGCTTCTGTGTTACTATTGTGTATCCGTGAAGAATATCACGCTGTTCATTGTTCCTACTTCCCAAGTTATTTTCGAGTGAAAATGGCTTCACTGAAAAAAAAAAAACGCCAGGCCTGCGTGGAAGGCGCAGCACAGGCACAGCGAAAGCTAGAAGAGCGGCCTTTCAGAGCCTTTTGTAACTGCTGCCAGTACACTTGCTTGGTACCCCCTAGGGCATTAATAATAAACCTTTTGAGTAGTAGGCCGGCATTTGCTATGCTATCATTCGTCATTGTTCTGAGAAGCGTGGTATCCGCTAAACACTTACAAGAAACTTTGTGTCAATTGTTCATGTAGTGGCTGATGATGATGAGGAATCATGGCTGAAGTGGGCATGCGTCACAGTTTATAGCGAAACAAGAACAAGCTTTTTTAATGGGTTGGGGCATTGAACGGCCCACTCGTTACGCTATTCGCATTGTGTGATGTCTAGTTGCTATTTTGCTGTTCTAAAACGCTTTATTACTCACATTCACGAGATCGCTTTCTCAACATCAAGTCTGTCTAAGTTTGACAAGTGCAAAGCACAGGTGTGGCTCAGTGGTAGAATACTGGACTGCCACGCAGCGCACCTGGGTACGAGCCCCACGGTGTCCTTGATGCTAGATTTTTCTTATTTCTGCGATAGTGATTACGGACACCGGCGGCGGCGGACGACTACGGCCCTGCGCGTGAACCGAGTTTTGATCTCGTAACAGCTTTCACTCTGAATGAAGCGGTAACACGACGTTTTTTTTTACAAAAATATGGCATATTGTTTTTATTTTGCTGTAAAAATAACACGAACAGTGCCAAAAATAATAAAAGGCATCTATAGTCCCATTTGAAACCTTTATAAAATAACGGAACGTAACCGGTAGAACTGGCAGAACGAAAAGAACGTTTTTTGTTTGGTGTGACTGTCTTTATAACTAATCAGCAAAGGTCACATGATTCGTCTTCTTAAGCAAAGGCACGACACGTGTGAACAGTACTGTTTTTGTTGTACATCAGTACGCGTGCCTTATAACACTGCATCCATCTTCCTTAATGTTGAGTAAGCGAGATGATCCAGTAGTTCCCGCTGGCGAGGGGGACGTCGTAGTGGTTGTTGGTCTTCAGCTTGAGAGTTGAGTTCTCGTACGCCCTTATCTTGAAGTGCGTCTGCCTGCTTGAGGGTACCCTGAGCTTCGTCATGAACTTGGCTTTGTTTGCCAGGTGATGACACCCAAGTCCAGCCATGGCCGTAGTTGATCTACGTTGCGCCTCTGTGGTTCCTCCGGTGTTTCAGCGTTACCCTGCGAGCTTCCATCGTGGACACTACACTGTTGCCGGCATCCATTTCTGACTAGGCTGGTACTGGTGCGACCATACATGCCTTCCGGGTTGGATCCACGAGTGTGCTTTTGCTTGTACTTCTGCAGGTTTGCTGGCACCATTTCTTTTGGCCACCTTTTCGTCTGGAGTGAGGCCATCAGCCTGGTCCGGGGACAAAGTACAACAGCAGTTCTGCTGGCGACTTTCTTCTTTCCAAAGGGGTTGTTCTCTAACCTAATTAGAACTTAATCAGTCGTTCTTGCAATGTACCTGCCCAATTATTTTGATGCTCTTCCTTTATGGTCCACACGGCCCGTTTCGCCAAACTATCTGACTGCAGATAGTATACGGGGCTGTGCTCATTTGTTTCACGTGGCTTTCCTGCAAGAAACATGACATAATGGCGCTTGAAAACTGTGGTCTATTTTCTAATAACAATCAGTGTGAGAAGCCAAAGCGGGCGAAAATACCTTGAAGTACGTGAACGGTGGCGTCCGCCGTGACGGTCTGAAGGTATGGTCTCTATTCATTTAGTCTCAGCGTACACCAACACAAAAACTTAGAAGCCATTCATGGGGCCAGTGAAATTCATGTGTAACCTGTACCATGGTTTGTTACTCACCGGCTAAGGCGACGGAACTTCTGCGGCAGGCATAGGCCAGCATTGTGTGCCCACAGGGCAACCTTGAACCAACCGTTCAAAGTCCCTCTCTAAGCCAAGATACCAAAAAAGTGCAACCACTGTGCGCTTCATCACGCTGATAACTAGGTTACTGTCATCCAGTTCCCTTAGCATGCCCCGTCGTGCCTCATGTGGCAACACAACGGGATGGTCCCAGTAAATCAGATCATGACTAGCTGCGACCTCGTCACGGCGAGAAAAGTACGTACTTAAGTGTTGCTGTGCAGGAGATAAGCGCCGTGGCCAGCCATGCGTCATACACAGGCTGATCTGATCAAGCTATTGTCCTTGCGGCTCATGTGTAATTGCTGAGCGGAAAGGGCCATAGAATTCAGGCCCTGTCTGTATAGCACGTATTCTATGGGTTCTTGCCCTCCTCTATCCTCCAAGCACGGCAATGGTAGACCACTGAGAGCGTCTGCGTTAGCCTTTAGCGGTGCCTGGCGGTACTCGAGGTCATATTGGTAAGCCAAGAGCACAAATTCCTACCTTTGTATTCTCGCTGCTTCCATATGCGGAATTGGCCTCTCCGGCTGACACATCCATCAGAGGCTTGTGATCTATAACCAGAGTGAAATGATTCACCAGTAAGTAATCTCGAAACTTGATAACGCCGATTACCAAGGCCAACGTTTCTTTCTCTAACTGCGAACGTTTCGCTCAGCAGCTGTCAGGGTTCTCGGGCAGAAAGATATGAGATAATTGAGGCTTCCAATTTGGTGTGACAGCACCGCGCTGAACCCAACCGGTGACGCATCGCATTCAAGCCACAATGGCTTTTCTGGGTTGTAGTGTATGAGGATTAAGTTTTGCTTCCATCATAGCGCGCTTGGCTGCCTTGAAGTCTTCCTCGTATTCGGCTCGCCAACGCCTTCGCGGTGCTTTAACCAGCAGCTTAAAGAGTGGATCTTACATGGGGGCAAGGTTAGGCAAAAACTTGGCGTAATATGTGATCAATCCCAAAAATGATTTCAGCTGGCTCACCGTCTGTGGCCATAGTGCAGCCGTGATAGCTTCCATATTGCCGGGGAGGTGGAGACCCGTTGCACCTATCTTGTGGCCCAAGAACAATACCTGCTTCTCGCGGAATCTGCTTTTGTCAAGGTTCATCTTGAGTCCATTGTCCCGTAGCTGTTCAAAGATTCGCCGCAGAGTGGGCTGATCGTTCTGCTTTTCGGCTATAATGTCATCCATGTACACCTTGACGCGAGGCAGGCCTTGCACAATGGCCTTTAAGCAGCGCTTGAACAAAGCCGGAGCAGATTCGATGTCTAAAGCGAGGTGGCTGTGTGCAAACAGCTCCTTATGTGTGTTCTACGCAGCCATTTTTCGTGCTTCGTTGTCCAGTGGAAGTTGACAATATGCGTGCCGTAAATCCAAAGTGGTGAACACCTGCCCCCCATACAGAGATGCGAATATGTCCTCAATTTTCAGCAAAGGCTTTTGTTCCAACTGTGTTGACTGATTCACGGTCAATTTCAAGTCTCCGAACAGCCCAATATCTCAGCTACGTTTCACTACGGGCACGACTGGCGTAACCCACTCCAAAAATCTCACTTCAGAAAGCATTCTTTCCTGTATTTGGTGGTCAATTTCTTCCTACACCTCTTCCCTAAGCGCAAATGACACTGGTCTAGTCTTTACAGGTGGCTTCACAGACGGTTCCTTGCAACAACCCAACCTCTCCTAAAAAAATGTTTGGGAATTCTGTCACCAGTTTTTCTGTGGTTGCGTCACATCGAACCACATGTACGTTGCCTGGCACACATTCTTCCAGTAGCGCCATTCCAGCATTCCGGAAGGCTTAAATGGTGTTCCGGCCGCACAGTAGAGTAGAGGCCCGTTGCTATCCACTACAACCAGCGAGCTCTCACACTTCCATGTAACCGCATTTGACTTTCATGGCAACTCGGCCACGGACCAGCAGCGGCCCCAGGAAGCACGTCAGGCGCAGTGAAGTCTTCTCCTCTGTCGGCCACAGTTCTCAATGTTTCTCGAATACCCTCTTTGGAATAACGCTGATAGTGGACCCCGTATCCACCAGCATGCGCTGTTTCTGGCCCTCCCAGATGAAATCCCTTTCGAATCGTCGAGCGGATTCGTTGCTACTGTAGCTGTGAGCCATCAAAGCGTAGAGCATTTCTTCACTGCCGTCTAGCAGTGAAGAGGAAATTTCGAACACTCCGAAACATGGTCCGAGTCGCAACTCCCGCATTGGGTAGGCTCTGTCATGGATGCATACCCTTGTCCGAATTTAGGCGGATTTTTTCTGTGCTTCTGAACAAAATTGGCGGAGCTTTATCGGGGAAGCTCCTTTTTTGCATAGACTGCACAGGTGTTTCCGTCGTTTCTGCAGGAAGAGCAAAAGCTTCTGCCTCAGCCAAATTAAACTTCTTTTGTGACGTGTGTCGTCGAGCTTGTTCGTCATAGATTCCGCAGACAATCTGATCCCGCAACATGCGGTCCAGAAACTTCTCGAAATTACAACCTTTCGTGAGACGTCTCAGGTCAGTGATAGTGTCCCGTACTTTTTCGCCTTCTGCTTGATTCCGCATGAAAAAGCGTAGCTCGCTGCAATCTCATTAGCTTGAAGACCGAAGTAGTTGTCCAGCAGTTGCCCGACGGCGCCATAGCTAGGGCTGTTCACTGATTCTGACTGGCACTGCCCCTGAAGTACGAGAACAGCTCTGTCACTTGGTGCTCAAACCAGAAACGCTCACCGTTTTCCTGTATCTGTGATGCCACGGCCTTCGAAAAAGGCCTCCAAACAGACACAAGTGCTCCAGCTATACTAGTCGTGTCGTCGTACTCAGGTGGCCTGGCTGTCATCGTGCAACTGTCCCACCCTCGTCACCACTGATGTAACAGAATGTTGCCGATCAAATGGGCAGAACGAAAAAAACGTTTTTTTCTCGGCGTGACTGGCTTCATAACTAAACAAAAAAAATAGCATGACTCGTCATGATAAGCGGGAGCATGACACGTATAAACAGTACTCTGCTTGTTCTACATCAGTAAGCGTGCTTGATAACACTGCACCTAGAAGCCTTGTGTTGAAACGAGAGGACCCTATGATGCCGTCTGTCATGGTAGTCTGGACAGATCCACCAGTGCCACTATCGAGTCACGACACTTTTCGGGTACAAAACTTTCAAATTAGTTTCGTCGCGGTGGTACCGAAGTACACAAAACATATGGTTACTCTATTTTTCTCCCTCTAGAGGTGGTATCGCACTGCAGTAAAATATGCAGCCAGTTCCGCTCCACGAAAGCCATCAAAACGGCAAATATAATGAATGACTCTCCCCTCCTCCTTCCTCAGGCTATTGCCTTTCTGTGTCTTTTGTAAGACTTTTTATGCTTTGCAAGTCGGACAGCGTCTCCCTCGGGAATTGAGTAGTGTTGGTCATTGTGGAAGAGTAGACGCCACAAAGAACCGCAGCCCATTTATGGAAAATACATAGGCGCTGTTAGGTTTGGCCAGGGGATTCGTCTCTCAATCCCTTCGGCGCGCAGTCTGACGGACGTTGTCAAGTATTTGAGTGATTATCCAGACCAGGCGGCGGGCAGAGGCGAGTCCCGTCCTTCAAGTGCGGACCCTTTGGTCTTCCCTTCGAGCAGCAGCGTGACTAATGGACACGGCGACTCATCGGGCAACGGAAAGCTGGCATGACCAGCGACAGAGTTGACGGCGGAGCGGCGCTTCTTTAATCATCATTCACCAAGCCGACCAGCCGACTGCCTATGCTCGTCAGGCATTGTACGTGCTAGCCGGAGGACGAGACGTCGTGTCGCCAAGACGCCGTTAAACCATTCGAGAGAGGCCAACAAAGACAGCGTCTTCCTGGGGGAGACCGCGGCGGCTGCCGCGGATCGCCCCGCTAATTGAGCGAACAAAATCGGCGGACCCTTTGAAGTATGCTGCCAGGATCGTGGGAACTCTCGTGTAGCGGCACACCCACGACGAGGAAGAGCCCTGCTGGCGCCACCACAGTGCAGTGTTCACGTGGACCTTGCATGCTCGCCCCCCTCACCTGTGTGTGCGTGATTGGTGTTCGACGCTGAGAGGAGGAGCCCGACAGGGCATAAAACGACGCGGCAGAGTGCTGGACAGCGGGCTCTGAACCTTGCTCTGAACTATGTAACGTTCAACCACCACGCTCGTGGTTTGTGAAACCACTATCCCTTCTTTTCTGTAAATATGTGTAAATAATGTCTTAAACCCCTGTTTGTTTTCCGTATCCTCTTGTCGGCGTTAAGTTCCTCCATCCAGATGCCATCACCTGCAACGACTTTCCTTCCCACATCTAACAGCGCTATAACTGTGCTGTATATGATTATCAGACCAGTGCGGCGCTGCGTACTGGGACTCCGACACGCTGGAAGTGGCACTACCTATGTTAGCGCACTGCACACTGGGACTACTGCTACGTGCTTAACTAAAGCAGTTAAGGAATGTGGAAAATCATGCGAGTTCGTGCAGTTCATGCGTTCTATATTCCTGTTTTCCAATAAAAATTCGCTCGAAGGTCAGTGTGATGCCGTGTCCACTTCCATTCTGTCCGCGTCTTCGCGCTGGGGGCCCCAGTGAACGGGCATTTATATAGTTCTATGAATGTTTTTTTTCCTGTCCAGATTGTAATTACGGCTGAAACACAAGCATTACGTAAAAGAAACCTAAGATAAGAAAAAAAAACAAGCGAGTGAGAGTCGAACTCACAACCGAACGTGTATCACGAGTCTGACACGTTACTGCCATGAAACGCTTCAAAAACGAGACACCGTCTTCTGGGGGCGAAGCTCCTTAGGGTGTAGGTAGGTTCCTCCTCCATTTGCATGTAGTATCTAGCCACGTCTACTTCATGAGTAGCTCACTAGATGGCGTTGTGTATATACTTAGTAGAGTTACTCTATATGCTGCCTTTAAAGGTAGCATATACAGTAATGCTAATCCTTGGAAATATCACTAGATGACGTCCCTGTATGTTCTTTGAAATATCACTAGATGGCGTTAGTGATTTTTGTATATAGTGGACGATTAAAGAGGATATATGGCGCTGTTACAATAAGAAATGCACAGCATGTACACGGAGTGGATGAGTGGAGGAAAGCGCCAGTTCGATTCGTGCTCTAGTGAACGGACGGACTGCTCCACCCCACTCATAAACATTCAGTCCGTGGATATGCTGTCATTTTTTTTTTTCACGTTAGAACTGTCTCTGGTAGCCAGCCCTTTCATTTTCTCATTTAGAAATGCACATTTCAGTCCTTTCATGCTCGCGACAATGTAACCGAAGATAACTTATGTGCTGCCTAATATCAGAACATGCATCTGGTGCGTTATTCCACAAAACATGTTTTTCCACTCGTAGCCAGGGCGCCGACTGGGCAACACTTTTTGCCAGGGAACGTCACGTGTCCAGTCTTCGACGACCAAATCCAGGCCGTCCAGCAGGCTCGTTATTGAGCCAGCAGGCTAGACCTGTCCGTCCCGTTGTAATATTAGCCAGATATGTGTTCTATGGCGTTTTTCTGGGCCAAACAAAAGTTTATTCACTCACTAACGTGATCTTCGCACGAGGTGCCAGCTACCCAGTGCACTCTCGTATGCTACCTAAAGCACTAAATCTGCCGGGACGAAGTCCTCGCTAGGCTTCGACCCGGTAGGTTTGAAAATCCAAGGTGTTATATGGACAGAAATTTGTGAAAAGTGAAATGCTGTACTGTTAAGAATTTCGGTATAATGAAGTTTATTATGACAAATTAACTTCGATATAGTGAACTCTGTTTATTGTGGGCATTTATAGGGCGTTTCTTCATCACTTGTACATAAGTCATCACATGGTGCTCTTCGTATTCATTGTTTGTGGGGACATCCCTTGAGTCTGTTCTCTGCTTCAGATGCGCCTAGTTTAGCCACGTCTTCCAGGCCTAATAAAGAGGTGTAAATTGCTAAGTCGCTATATATTTATATAAAAATTGTAATGAAAGACCTTGCTCACGAAAATCGAAGATTTTGATCCTGAGTAAATATATGCGAATTCCGAAGTGGTGTCGTTTGATTTGTCCCACTAAATTTGATTATAAAAATTGTGGTGTTTGGGAATTTTGTTCATTTGCATGCTCTGTGACTGAACATGCCATACAAATCATCCTGAAGTAGCAAGCCAAGCTTTTAACGAAGTTAATTATTACGTGGTGGCCGCCTCGGTGGTCTTGTTGTTATAGTACTCGACTCCGATTCCCAGGGCCATCGGCCATACCATGCTGATCGCGCTAGTTCTCGTCAGATTCCCGGCATCTAATGCCGCGACCCGAATGTCGAGGAATTGGACTCCGGCCACGGTGGCCGCATTTTCGGTGGATGCGAAAATGCTTGAAGCTCGTGTACTGAAAATTAGGTGCGTGTAACAGAACACCGGTTCATCAAAACTGCCAGAGCCCTTCACTGCGAACAGTTTCATAGTGATAACGTTATTTCGGGACGTAAACATTCACTTTCCGTTTTTTTTTTATTAATCATGCTGCTGTGGGCACTCCAGCCATCGTGCGAGACTCACGAAAGTAATCCTTCCTTAAACTGTCTCCGTCACTTTGCAAACTTACGTGGAAAAATTTAACTAATGTTTTAAAGTATTATTATTTATTTTAAACTACGTTAATGTTTTCTACGTCTCTTGTTTTTATAAAGAAATGTTATCGCTTATTGTGTTTACGTGTGCACGATTTCTCGCCACTCGGCTCTTGCAAATAAAGGACGTTATAGCACTGGAAAGACGGGAGAGGATGCACGTCATTCTCATTTTCCCAGCACTCAAACGTGACTCGCGCGTGTCGGAGGTTTGACCTATGATCATAAACTGCTCCTCTTCAGAATACAAATGATTTCCCCTGCACCACCAAATAGGAGTTCCTATTATGAACAATAAGCACCTCAAAACAGGTTCTCTCAAATATCGCAGCTGTCTTCAGTTGTTGGCGACCAACTAAAGGTTCCGGGCATCGAGAGCCATGGACGCTGGGTGACCTGAAAATCTAGCACACGCAGCATTCACGTGTATTGGAAGAGACCGGTGACACTTACAAACAAAGCCGATGTGGCTTCTTTAAAATCTGACACCTGCCGGCATGCACTTATCCCACGTGACCAGCGTGAAAGTTTTCGAAATGTTTTACGTCAAAGCTCTCTACATACACCCTAGAGAAAGTTCAGGTAAGCATGAGTGTGCCCAAAAAAGGCAGTGTTATTTTAGAGCTAGTACCGGTCCACTGACAGTCCAGTTATTGTACACTGACGCCATGACACGTTGTGAGCGCTCCCTCGCGTGGCCGCGAAAGATGTGACGTTTCCATGGCCGCTCCCCTCCTGACGCAGTTAAGGCACCAGCGACCATATTGACAGTTTAAGTACCGGACGTCGTCTAAACTACCTATACTGGTGCGTGAAGCCGCCAGAATCGGGAGCATAGCTAGGGGGCGGCACACCGGGCTCGTGCCCTCACCCCCTTCCCCAGTTTTTTTTTCTCATGGCGTACGTGGTACAAAATAACACTTGAACACATCTGCCTGTCCCGATCCCCCTTCAAATCAAGAGGGTGCCCCCCCCCTTCCTTTTCCCAAAGTGCCTATTCGACAGACAGGATTGAAACGACCACCACTCCGCTGTGACAGTGCACTCGGAAACAGCAGATATTTGTTTTTCAGTTCAGACATTTCAGTGAAGTGGTGTTACAGCGCTGAATCGCGCACACGATGAACATGGCGTTGAACTGAGCTTGTCAATACGTTGTTATTATTGCTAAAAAAACAGCGCACAATACAAAACACACGGAGAAGAAAACGACTGCGTCAGCGCTACCTTGTCAACGCTCGTTGATAAACACATGATTTTTTTAAACGGGTATGAAATTCTCATGCCATGTTTCTCTTTGTTTCGTGTGGTTAATTACAATACATCATTGCGGATTTCTAATCCTTTACTACTCTTATGAACTCAATATTTTACCTATAGCTAGGGATCGTTGCAGGTGCATGATGGCTGCCGGTGGGTACAAATTTGTTGTTTATTAGTATTTTATTTTGTTGAGTTGAGGCGAACTTGTTCAGCCGTTTGATTCACATTTTTCGTGTTTTTTCTTGTGTGTATTGCCGACGTGCTGGGTTCCTACAATTCTCATGAAGAATGCAAGAGGGTGCCATCAGATTGTGGGTTTCGCGCTACGATTGTGGGTAATTCGCATCGAAGTGTACCGCATTATTCAGAATTTTGTGCGAGTCGGGTATAAGTTGTGTGACGGCATATTTAACTAGAAGGTAATACGCTCATACTGAGAAATTCTTTACCAGGCTTCATGATCAAAAGCATCCTCAGCGTCACCCCGAATATACCACCTGAAACCCTGGAGCTTTGTTGGCACAGTATTTTAGCTTCTCCACGCATTCTGCCACTTGGTGCTCTGTGCCAGGGAACAGTGAGCCAGTTCTGTGCCAGTGAACGAAGCAAACGAAGACGAGCAACCCTAGCCAGCCAGAGGCGTCCTTCTTCGTGTCTGAGATTTTGATTATCACGTTCCTTTGTACGTTTCTTCGAGCCCCTCATGCGTGACAACTGGTAGAGGTGCTGCTTAAACCACAATGGGAGTTACTAGCTCGTTGTTCATTGGCAACGAGCCAGTAATGCAGTTCGCAATGCAGACGACATTGCGAATGCCTTCAACAAGTACTTCTGTGCTAACACTTCCCTCTTGCCTCATGATTACCAGCCAACAATTAGGAAATGTCTTCAGTCTTTTTACCTCTTTCCAACAGGCCCAGATGAGTTGGAGGAAATAATTAATCACATGAAAATAACAAGTGCTGGTCTCGATAACATTCAGCCTATTCACCTGAAATGCATCTCTCGCGTAATCTCGACCCCCTTAGCCTATATCATTAACCTTATGTTTAAAACTGGCATCTTCCCATCACAGCTTAAAAAGGCCAAGATAATTCCAGTCTTTAAAAAAGGTGATAGAACTTCTATTAGCAACTACCGACCTATTGCCATTCTTTCATCTTACAGTAAAATCATAGAGAAGTGTATTGAAAAACGAGTATCTAAATATCTAAATAAGTTTCGTATTTTATCCACTCAACAATTTGGTTTTCGTGCAGGCTATTCAACAGATTTCGCACTACTCTCCTTTACCGATTATATTAAACACGCGCTTGACTCTGGATGTTTTGCAGGAGCACTGTTGATTGACCTCTCTAAGGCATTTGACTCCATAGTTCATAACATACTATTAGGTAAACTCAACTCAATAGGTGTCGTCGGTAGTGCGCAGGAGCTGATTAATAGCTACTTATCTAATAGACAGCAAGCTGTTTGTGTCTCTAACATCCTCTCCACATTTAAACATCCTCTCCACTATCTGGTGACATCACTTGAGCTCGTGCAGAACAACGCAGCACGGTTCATTCTCGGTAATTTCACCCGTGCGGCAAGTGTCACGTCCATGAAAAACTTGCTTCAATTACCCACTCTAACTTCGCGCCGCAAACACTCTCGCCTCTGTCTCTTTCACAAAATTTACTACCATAATTCGCCCCTATTCAGTGAGTTAATTACTCCTCCTTCATATATTTCTTCTCGTATGGATCACCGACACAAAGTAGGAACAATACCATGCAACACCAATGCCTTCTTTCAGTCATTTATTCCTCGGACGTCACAAGATTGGAACCGCCTTCCCGGACTGACCGCCGCAATCGAAGACAACCATCAGTTTCGTGCAGCACTAGCTAACATTGTATGATTAGGGCCCATGTATGTTTGTACTTATCTGCTTACTACTTTTGTTGCTGCTTTTTAGTTTTTTTGTATAACCTTGTAACCCACTCCCCTCTGAAATGCCTGTAGGCCTTGAGGGTACAAATAAATTAAAAAAAATAAAAAAATAAAAAATCTATTGACAAAGGTGTCCCGCAAGGATCCATACTGGGCCCGCTTTTATTCTTAATCTATATTAATGATCTAACCTCGGTTTTAACACACAGTCAACCTTTCTTGTATGCAGATGATACTACTATATTTACTAAAGACAAGTCTATTGATGCGCTAACTAATAAATTGTCCTCTGACTTCTATAACATTCAGAAATGGTGCACAGCTAATGGTTTAACTATTAATACCAATAAAACACAGTTCATTGTCTTCCATTCTAGTCATAACCCTCTTTCACCTACACCCGCTATTACTATCAACGGCCACAGACATCTTAGTACTACTAAGTGCACATTCTTGGGAGTGGTTCTAGATGCTCATCTCAAGTACCATCATCACATTTCACTTATAAGACAGAGGATTGCTCATGGTATCAGAACACTAATTAAAGCCCGACCATTCTTCAATTTGCAGACTTTGCTTAAACTGTACTACGCCTTCATCCGCAGTCATATCACGTACTGTATCACGTCATGGGCGAATACCTATCCATCTCATATCTTTCCACTCCAACGTCTCCAAAACCAAGCCATTCGCATCCTAACATTCAGTTCACCGATCTCCTGCGCATCCCCACTTCTTCAGCAACATAATGTACTAACAGTGTGTATTTTATTTAAATATAAATTGGGGATTCTTGTATTTAAGTGTCTTAATGATACTATAACAGTCAACGTTTTAGAGAAATTTCAATTGTTAAACTCTAATTCTACCAGGTTTGCCTCAAACAACAACTATTTACTACCACATGCACGCACTAACTACGGCAAGCATACTACCATATTTGCAGCTATCCAAGTTTGGAATTCAGTACCACTAAGCAATAAAACATTGTCATTAGCTGCTTTTAAAAAAGAACTTAAACATCTCATCTCGCAATCATAACTCATCTTCATTTATATATCGGCGTTCTCTTACATTTACAGCTATTACTGTGTGCGTTATTTTCACATTTATTACCCATGCACATTGGAGTTCTTTTAATAGCTGTATATCGTTAATTAACGTCATTTCATTCCCGATTCTACTGCCATTTTTATTGTATGTTTCGTTGTTTTCATAGTTATGCACAATTACTGAACATTGTTTTGTTACCATTTTTACTAGCATGTTTTACTGCATGTTTGCGTTGTTTTTGTTACAATCAATAATTACTTAATCGCTTTTTTGTTGCCATTTTGTTGTACTTATCAACATGTCATTTTCTAACAGGAGGTCCCCTTTCAGCCTTGTGCTATGGGACCTCCTTCTGTATATTCTACCTCAATGCGTGTATATTTTTTGCGACAAATAAAAAAAACAGAACACGAGGTGGCAATATACTCTACACGCTAGTTGTTATTGACAACGATCACTGCTCAAGAGTACACTTACCTGCACTGTGACATTTACATGGTGCCCCGCCGTGGTGGTCTAGTGGCTAAGGTACTCGGCTGCTGGCCCGCAGGTCGCGGGATCGAAACCCGGCTGCACCCACTTCATTTTCGATAGAGGCGAAATTGTTGCAGGCATGTGTCCTCGAATTTGAGTGCTCACTGAAGAACCTTAGGTGGTCGAAATTTTCGGAGCCCCCCACTATGACATCTCTCATAATAATATAATAGTTTCGGGACTTCAGGCCTCACATATCAATCAACCTTTACACGGCAGTGTTTAGCAACAAGAATGAATTGTTTAAGAGAAGCAGTTTACGTTGTGTCTGCGGATTCCTTTTAAACTTCAAAATCTTTAGAACTGGCTAGCCTCCCTGTCCTTTCTCCTTCTATCCTCTTCCTCCTTCCTCCTCGAAATCTTGCTTTTATTTGCAATATGCACTGTTCTTCTGTGCTACAAAATGTACATGAATGAAACATATAACGTTGCATTTTCAGGGTAAAATGCTTTCGCAGTATTCACACTGTAAGACCAAACTTGATAAATAATTGCAGACTCGCGTGGAATCTCAATCATGTTCTGCGGCTCGCATGAAGGCCACATGCTTTTTTTCTTACTTTTAAGATATTGGCAGTTAAAACATAACCAAATATTTGAGAACAAATATTGAATTGACATGATTCATGATTTTGATGCCGAACTGCCCAGAACACCTAAAACGGCACAGAATGAACTCTTTACAGGACAGACTTGTGCACAGCAAATCAAAACGCCCATGATACTTTACAACAAAAGCTACAATCGTGGTCACAAGTCTTCGGGACTTGTCCTTTGCGAGACACGTTAGTTTATTCTTCCGTGCGACAGTATGTTACAGTGCAATAGCTATTAAGTGCGTGAGCTCAATATTTTATAGGGTCGTTTGCATGCTGCAGGAATTTGGATTATAATCCCTGATAGCACTCCTGATTATCGCGACACATCCAAGGCGCAGCTTGCACCAGTGATAACAGGTTTAGCCCCATTAGCCGCTGAAATATGGCCCCTATGGTAACGAAGAGAGATGTTTATCGTGGCAGAAAAAGCTGAGAGGTCAGCCTGAATAGACTTTCTAGCCTGCTACTCGGCATTAGAAAAGGAGAGTGGAGAGAAAGAGAGAAAAGCTCTTGATGATGATGAAGGTTGCGAAAAAACACACTGACACTGTTATGTCAATAACAATCATTTCTGGAATTTTAAGTACGCGCCAAAACCCCGATAAGATTATAAATCACACCTCAGTGGGTGACACCGCATAATTTTCAGCCACGTGGGGTTGTTCGAACTGCATCCAAATTGCCCTGCCGCAGTGGTCTAGTGGCAAAGGTACTCGGCTGCTGATCCGCAGGTTGCGGGTTCGAATCCCGGCCCTGACGGCTGCGTTTCCGATGGAGGCAGAAATGTTGTAGGCACGTGTGCTCAGATTTGGGTACACGTTAAAAAACTCCGGGTGGTCGAAATTTCCGGAGCTCTCCACTACGGCGTCCCTCATAATCATATGGTGGTTTTGCGAAGTTAAACCCCACGTATCAATCGATGTGCACCAGAATCAATGCACATGGTTGTTTATATATATTACGTGGGCTTAACGCTCCGAAACTACGAATATGATTATGAGATGCTGTAGTGGTTGGCACCGGAATTTTTCGACCATCTGGTGTTCCTTAGCGTGCACTGACATCTCACAGTGCACGGGCTGCTACCATTTTGCCTTTTGAAATGCAACCGCTGCCGCCAGGATCGAACCCGTGACCTTCGGCTCAGCAGCCGGGCACCCTAGCCCCTGATTCACCGAGGCGGACACATGGTTGTATATTGCATGCGCTCTCGAGCTTAGAAAGCAGAAAACCTAACGTTCTAAGTTTCCATGACGGGTGACAACAAAAATCACGCATTATGCTGTCTCGACGGCTTCGCAAGAGGCGTGTTATTGTGAAGCATAGCTAATGCATTTAATCAAACATTTAGTCGTACTTCAAGCACAGTTTGAGAGTGCAGTAGTATTTATTAAAAGATCGTTTTTACTGCTTCATCAGACATACTTAACCTTGCTCCACGGTCTATGTTTGAAAAATCTGGGTCTATTGCTTGATGGCATGAGTGTTGTGGTTGTGCGTGTTGAGGTAGTGCCTGTTGGGGTAGTGCCGGTTGTGCTGAGGCAATCGCATTTACATTCAGTTGACGTTCCGGAAGAACTATCTGTCCCCGACTCTTCGGTTGTGCCTTGAGTAGTAGTAGTAGTAGTAGTAGTAGTAGTAGTTGGCGTAACATTATCGGGAACTTTCGATGCATCTGTCACGTCTGTTGGCTTTGGTACACAGTAGCCTTGAATGCACACCTGGAAAAGTAAGAAACTATAAACTGCTTGCGCCAGAAAATACCAGAAGTCCCTTTAAAAAATGAAACGAAGCAAAGCAACATAACGAAACAAACGCTAACATAACTTATCTGTTGGTCCAGTGGTTCTGTTTATGAAACTCTGGTTATAACTGCAAGCCTTGCGTATATTGCAATTTGCGCACGCTTCATAAGTTAGCGTCAAGTTTCTGAAGTTAATGCTTAACAGTACAGTCCTTTTTTTTTTATTTCACGACTTTCACACCCTCTCATCACAGCTGGCGCTGACAGGCACTCCGGCCCCCGTTTAAGCTACCATATATATTTAATAAAGTAGAATGCCACTGTAGCTCAGTGGTCGAACATCGGACGCGTTATTCGAAGGTCGTAAGTTTGGTCACAACTTTCCTGCCACTCTTGTTTTTGGTTAACATTGACAAGTACTTTTATTAACGTCCCACATTTTCCTTGGCGTCATCTGCTAGTTATCTATAATGTGTCTAACAAGGAAAAAAAACCCTTAAATTTGCACAGGGAAAGCGAGAATGCCATGAATCAACATCTTAAGATATCCTTTATTTCAATCGTCGAAGATGTGAAAACTTATTGAAAAATGGTATAAAGTGCAGCTTGTATTATTAACTGCAGGAACTGGTTTTGTGGAGCATACGTTTGAAGGAAAAGACCGCAGTCCCGGATATTTGTTCGGGGCGTGAGAATAATTTTGCAATGATTGAAGGACTGAAACAAGATACTGCGAAAAGGCTGATGATTCACAACATGTAAATGGAGTCGATAAATGTCTAGTACTTGTGAAGCTTTGCATCAGATTTCCATGGGCATTGAACAACTGGTGCAGAAATTTCACAGCAGAGAATTACCAGTTAGAACATATGAGCATGCTTGGTGCCAAAATCTGTATGCGTGAAGCCGCAGATTTTATGATTTTTCGTATTTTGGCGACATTACCTCACCTTAATTTCCTGAAACTTGGTAAGTCTATGTTCCTCCCCGAGGACTATGTACTTGAATTTCCTCAATTAGGAACTACATAGGTCTTAATAGACACCTTGAAAATGTAATGGAAATCAATGAAGTCGCGGCGTTCGGCGCGGAAACTTCAACTTCGTGTCGCCACCAGCATTTTCCTTCAGTGCGTTTCATCGCTCACCAAGCACGCTCTCGTGGCAAGCCTGGGAACTTTGCTACTGTGTAACAATAATTGCTGATGTGACACTCGTTTGTCTGTAACCCCCGTATTCACAAACGCTCCTCGACTCGACTTTCACCCTTCACTTGACATAGTTGAGCACTGCGCCACCGCTCGGTTGAATATGACGCTGCGCTACTCAAGAATCGCAGCAGATTATCGCTGATATGCAGTGACCTGCCGTGCCTAGAGACGGCGCTCCCATCGGCTTTCTCAAGTGAAGGTGAAGCGTTGAGTTAAGGGACGTTCTACAATACGGGGTTAGCGTCTTTTAAGACTGCTTTCACAAGGAGGACCATCATATAACCAAACATATAACTTGACAGAATGACTTATTACCTTGTAATTCCCGCACGGCATGTAGTCGAGAGCATCGTCTTTGGTTTGGATTGTAGTCTGATATACGCTGTCGTCATAAAGGCGATATGTGCGCCTCGTGTATGTGCACGTCACTTTGCACGTCGCTATATCCACCTTGAAAGAGAGGAGAGCCATGTTTTAATGGAATACAGTATAGCGAATAAGGTACGATCTGCAGCCTAGAATAAAGCTTACCCTTTGACAAAACTGACGTGCATGCGTGGCACGGATACACAGCTCTACTCTATTCTAGTACGCTTCAATGTGACCCTCCCTGCAAAATGTTTTTCGCAAAGCTACATATTTTGTTTGCACGGGCTCACACTATTATTGAGCCCGTGGTCGCTGGAAGAAATGTGTTGCGTAGCCTCAAGAGCAATAGCACAATTCTTAGACCAATCAGAAGTGTCATATAACTCAAATATAACGAATGAGAGCTATTCCTCGTTGTGGTTGATTTGCGAACAGTTCTTAAAACAAGTGTGTTGCACTGGCGCCGGCAATGTTGTTGTATTAAAATTTATGTTATAGCGCTCCCGTTTTGCTTATGTATTTGACCATTTAATTTTATTTTTCTTTTCTTATGATAAAAACATTCGAAACAACATCGTGTGAAGGCAAATAAATATCAACCAAAACAACAGCCTTCTTGAGCAAACTTATGTACTAAAGTATTTAAGCACACCCTGTGCATCCCTGCCAAGAAAAAAAATCGGCTCTTACTGTGACATCCCTAATCGTGGTGTTTGCTTTGTTAGTTAGGAGGCCCATGCAGAATTGCTCGAACGAAACCACCATCCCCGGATACGTGTCCCTCATAGAGTAGCCACTTCCATTGAACGCCCAGCACGTTGGTCCCCTGTAACTGCAATTAACGAAAGCACGCAAACAAACTTAGTTACATGTACCAGTTCCGAGCAGTTACTCACTCACTGAATAAAATACTTGAAATCAGCCTGCAAGGTTTCAAGGGGTGCTCCCCAATTTGTACAAGTATTGGTTCGAGGGTGATTTTTGCTGCAGTAAATTTGAAGTTTTGTGTCGAATCACTTCATCTGCTCTGCGGCAGCTGTTTATAACCAATAAGCAGCGGAGTCATTCGAATTCGTGGCTGATTACTGTGACCAGCCCTTCCACGTCACAGCATTCACTTTTTAATCCGGTTTATTTCTTATGGCACTGCTCAAGAAGCAGGCACTCATTTGATGAGTGCCTGCTTCTGTGCCACCTTTGCAACTGTGCCACCTTTGATGATTACCAGCATCCTGGAGGATGCTCTGCTCGGCCTGACAAGGCGCATTGAATCCTGCTAACTTTCATCAACAAAACTGATTTGACCTCACGTTACAAGCATTTTTTTTCTTCGTGTTACTGGCACTTGTTTTCGTCCACTTCCGTGTCGTTTGCTCACTTCCTGTTTTCTCTTCCTACGAGTTTCCCCCGTTGCAAAAGGCAGGCGGGTGTTGCGCCCCTATTGGTGTTTGTTGTCAACCTGTCCCCTTCAAGTTTCTCAAGATTGTTATATTGCGACAGCGTTAAAGAGCTCGTGTCGCTGAAAAAAATGAGTGATGCAAATAAACAAATTATAAAAAACCCTGGAGCAGAGTGGGAACCAAACCAGGGACCAAACCAGGTGATTGTGATTCCGCTGACGATCACGGATGCTCAATGAAACCTTCATTTGTTTGCTAGCTCAGTGACACACGTTTTCCAGAGCTCTGAGTGTGTCTAAGTTCTGGCCTGCTTATTCTGGATGTTATATAGAACGACGGCAGTACGTAAAATAATACCCTCGCTCGTAGAGAAAACCACGTTTTAATCGTGTTTAACGTTTTAGCGTACTCACGTCAGCACGTGTCTTATCTGCGTCACGCTGCACTGAGAGAATCGATGATGTGAAGGCCCATTGTTGACGTAGCTCATGATGAAACCTTGCTTCCACGGGCATGTCGTAGCGCTCGGATGCCCGGGCACGTCCGACTTCGCATCTTCTCCGTCGTGGCTTGCTCCGAGGCTTGAGCATGCACATAATGAGGAGGAAGAAGACCGACGTTGGAATTTAAACACTCGTGGACCTATCCGGAAAATTAGGCGACCGCTATTTCCACGGTATAAAACGGCATTAGCTACGTTCGTATATTGCCCGTACAACTTAGAGCTTCCTACAAAGCCAGTTCCTCAACTGTAAACTAAAGTTTGGCCAATGATTATAATGTAGCAATTATGACGTCAATTGTGACGTAAGTTTCAATTTACTGCCCAATTAAAGCAGTATAGATGAAGGTAAAAAGTATGTCATTACGCTTTCATTGGTCTATTCGTCTGCTCGGTTCATGTGGTAAGGTCTAACAGAAAAATAAGGCACTCGCAACAATTTCATTTCTTTACACCTCTTTGCGCGTTCGTGCGCGCGCAATACAAAGATAGTGTGCGGGAAGTGGGAGGACTGGTCTTCGTTTACGTGTCATTCGAGAGTGACTCTATGACTAATTGTTGATCCACCATGTACGGTATATTGCCACGTGCGTGTGGTTTGTTTAATAATTGCTTATCCTTTCGTACGACACCATGATTACGTTATTCGAGGGTGGAATTAGACAAGGAACTAGCCAGCACAGTCCATTCGATTACAAGATTTTATATTTTTGCTTTCATATTACTTGAGCTTAAACTTACAGATGAGCAAGTTCATGGGTGAATGTGTGTGCGCCGGTGAACAGTCCCGGTTTGTCTTCTCCGAGTGCTACGTAGGCATTGGTACAAATTCCTGATAGAAAGCCGATTCCTGAAACGAATCGGCTTTGTCAACCACAAAACATGTCACTGTTGCTGAAAATAGCTTTCAAAAGCCGCAGAAACTTGAGGCCATGATAGCCACATTGAAGTTAAAGGCATGCTAGCGAAGTAAATAGTATATGAATCGAAGAACAGTTGGCTTGTGTTTGAATGCGGTAATATTTTGACTACGTATTGCTTATATTTGGCATACCTGATAAAATTCAATATCAGCTGCCCTTATGTTTTAAAAGCTTTATGTTAAACCAGAAACACCCGATGCCTGATCAAATGCTACATACCGAGTATGAGGCATCTGCGATCGGTGATTTGGTCGGCCAGCTGTCACTTCATGATCACTGACATACATTCGTGCTCATGTTATCTTCTCTGATTAAACCCAAGTTTTCAGTCTGCGCTTTTTTTTTTTCGCTTTGAGTTCCGTTAGTTGGCGCTGCCAATATTTCTGTACAAATTTATACCAACTATCCCGCTTTTCAGCCCTTCTGCTATAACTGACATACTGTAGCACTGGAGTGCACTCAGAAGACTGAACATAAAGACGGAGCAGTTGCTCTGTGACGTCTTGATCGTGACAGGATGACCTCATAGAGCGCCTGCTGAAGTGTCCTGTACAGTAGCGCTGGATCTCCCTTCCACAAGAAAAAAATTTAAAGAAACTTGGAGGACGCTCTGTGTTTGCTTTCAGGAGTGTGAAGTGATAACGTAATCAGACAGAGTGCATGTCACTTTCCTAATTGCTAGCCTCGCTTTGCCTTTTGGTGCACACCGAAACTGATCCGCAATAACAAGTTCTGGCATCTTCCGGCTCATCTATTCATGCATGCAGTGAGTGTAAGAGGGAAGATTACACAATTTACTGCATAAAGAGATGCAGCTTCCCTCTATCGAGTTGTCCTTGACAAATCGTGCAATAATCGATCACGCAAGAATCGGTTATATTACGTATTTAGTCTTCATTTCATAACTATCTAAACCAAGTTATAAAAAAAAGATGATGCAATGTCTCCAGAGAAAGCATACACAAAACTATTTGTTCAACCACTGCTCTCATTCATCTTTCGCTACAGACAATGCCATGGCCTCTTCCAAATTTATAGGGTCAGCCCCATCGAACTTCTCCGCATAAACGGAGCGGGTATGTTTGACCTTTCGCTAAAAACAAAGCTCTGGAAAAAAAACGAGCGACTGTTAATACAGTCATTTTCTCTCCTGTAACGCCGAATGACTAACCAGAAATTTGTTTACTATGTCCTTTGCGAAATGCTCACTGCCCGATGACTGGAAAAATTCACAGGTCCTGCCAATCCACAAATTGAGTAGTGAAGTCTATGTCACTAATTATCGTCTGATATCGTTGACAGTTTCATAACTCAGGCAATAAAGGGTTAAACACATAACTAATCATCCATTGAGCATCAAACGCAGGTCGACCTTATTCCACTAGACTTTTCAGATGCATTTGTCCGCGTTTCGCATCAAACGCTAATAAAAAATGGCGGACAACAGTAGATAATGGACCGATCACAAACATAATTAGCGCATATCTGACCAATCGTACAATCAGTCAACAAGCACAAACGAGCAAACATCGGAACTAACAGAGCTTCGTTTAGAGTGCCACAGGGCAGCATCTTACCTACTATACTATTCTTAATTTTTAATAATGATGTGTCCTAATTCATTGGAACAGACATGAAGCTTTTCGCTGACGACTGTATCATTTTTTAACGAAATTAACTTTCAGATCACATGGTACTCAGTAATGTCCTCTTATAAGTGTCTGAAGGGTGCATGAAATAGCAGGTGAACATAGTTTAAAAAAAAAAGTCAGCCTTGTGAAGAATATCTCGTAAACAAAACTTACATTTTCCCAACACTATGGATGACACGCAGCTAATTTTCCTCAAAAAGCAAAGCTATTTCGTACTATTGATGTCTAGTGACCTTAATTGGGCAATGCATATTAACTACGTTACATCTTCAGCCTTGAAAGGAATCTTTTTTCTCATATGTCTAATAAGTCTAATCCAGCTGACGTTCTTGTTTTGCTGGTGTAATTTGTTTAATTTAATTCTTCATTGAAGTTGTATGCTGTAGCGTGATGTATTTTTTCTATATCAAAATATTCTCTATTTATTGAAAGGCAGCTGGAGTGGTTAATAATTTAGTAAAATTTTTTGCCTGACATGAAAGTTTACTGTCTGGATGCCATAAATTTGTCTGCAGTTGACGCAGTGGGAGCTTAAAAGTACGAGAAAGAAAACTTGTCCTCTTCCACACACGCAAACGTGTCGAAAATGTAGCTCTAGAAACAAACTAACCGGAACTACGTCAGTAAAGGTACCTTTGACGGAGCCACTTGCTCTCCGATAGAAGGCTCCCGCTACTCACTAAGCTGAACTGCGAGGGTTCCGCTCATTGATTGGGGGCAAAAGTAGGCATTTTTGCGTTGATTTTGCAGAAAGAATACAATTTCACTCCATACTGTCCAACAAACAGTGTCTTTTGTATCTTCACCCATGACCACCGTGCATGCCTCCGGCTACCCGTGTGCTTCCGGAGCCAATCTTGGAGGCCACTCTTTGGCAGTGCAGCGCAAATGATTGGACATATTTAAGATGGCATCACCTCATTCACTCAGCATCTTAAGAAGCCGTACCATCATGTCCTCTGTTCTTTATATATTTCTTTTATCAAAAAAAGCTGCTTGCATTTACCTTTCCGAACTCTCCCACTCGTTGAACTCGGCAGTAATAAAACTGCGGTTATCTACTACAAAGTCGATTTTTAAATATTTCAGCTTCCTTCGAACGTCTATTTCCAATTTTCATTCTTCAATTCGCGAGGTATATGAAAAATAAATCAGCAAACAACACCTAAAGAATACTTACCCAATCCGGCTTCAGTAAGTCGACCATCATGTATAGTGATCACATCGTATCTGCATTTTTAGGGAGGAGAAGATGTATATACGGAAATGTGTAAGATAAACGATGGCGCAATCTACCGTGCAACAATCTACAGTGCTTAAACACGCAGTACCCCGATAGTAGAAATACGGTGTCCGGCCGACCAAAGTCATTCTTGCGCTTCACGGCGTATTGTTGAAATTGTTTAATTGTCAATTCGTCGAACAAATATCCATCTTCAGTTACGACAGCATATGGTTCTTTCTGGTAGAGGTAAAAGAAGGCGTCATACAGATTTCGAAACATGATACTATCACCATTAGAAGCTTGTACTGAAGCAGTGAACTTACCTCATCTTTTTCCAAACCAACGAGTACTAGTTTGACCTTAGGATTGGTAATCGCTTCAAGTCTCAGGTTTGCCTAAGTGCCAACAACAACAACATCAGTATCGTTATATCTTATGCCCACTGTGGGATGACGAATTATTAATATCCAATTTGCCCAATCTTTTACGGCTTCATCAAGTTTTAACCCTGCGAACTACTTGCTCTAGTCTATGTATATACCGCAAGTACCATACACAATACATACGTTATTGAAATGACCACTGGCATGGCTTTTGTAGTGCCAGCGCTTATTTGTAATTGGAGAAAATGATACAGTTTATTTTGTGATTGCCAAAACAAACTACGGCTGAGTAATTTTCAACATTACTGTCAGCCTTGTTTAAATTCACGTTTATACTCTTATCTGCTCACAGGTATTCCAAACCAGTTTCATTCAAACAACCTATAAATATTTATTGATCAGAGGTGCTAAAAATTTAGCCTTGACCTCCCTCCTTTTCCCCACCACAGCTCTTCCACGGAAGTTTTTGATATATATATTTCATGTTGTCATCTCTTTGAAGAAAAATGACCTTACTGGTTCACAAGCACTCATAAGCAAGTCAAAAGTACATTATAAAAAATGCCAAGAAGAGCACCGATTACGTGATCTTAATATTATTGTTGTATTGACATCATGGTCTATAAACATTATTTTAGGCTGAAGGACTCGTGAATCGACTTACTCAGATCGAGCCATAAATCTGAGTCTGGGAGAGTAGTGTTTTGGTGGGTTTGAAGTGAGTCCGGTTGAAGAAGAGTAGAAAAGTTTCGCAAGTGTGAGTGTGAGTCCAGCTTAGAAAAAAATGTTGGTGAGGGAGTCAGAGCGAGTTCTCAACACAAAATGTGGTCTGTGAGTCAGTGTGAGCTCCCTCGATTTTTGCCGACCTGTGTTGCTGACATCTTATTGGCGAACACCTTTCGTACTTCCATGACTTACTGATACGCACTGGCGAAGCAGAAAAAACAGACTGGAGCTCAAGCACTGCATCACCAGAACTCCAGTGAATTAAAACTTTTTAATAACGCTGCCAAAAAACATTAAGAGGACATGCTGTTTGGGTCGTACGTTTTTTTTTATCGATGAACAAAAGTTATGAGAAAGTTTGCACTTACAAAGTTGACCATGACACAAGCGTACCATATCAGATACGTTGTTTCCTTGTAATAAGCGATATGGCGCTTTCCTGTCACAAAAAATACTTCGACATAGATGGTATCAGGAACCGGCGTCGGGCGTCCATAGGCCCTTTCGCTTATCTTTGCTCGACCTGAAATGCAGTATGTTCATACTCAGAAAGACCAACGCTAAAACCCGCCACAGCACAACAGATAGTGCTTGCGTTACAAAACTAAGCAATCTTTGCCAAAGAGGCTAGTATGCGTTCTTCAGCGCTGTTTAGTATGCACCGCATAAGTCAAACAATAGTTCTGTCGATCTTTTTTTTATATATTGTATAAAAAGAACAGTTGGATATGAACTACAGCTATCACCACACGCTGTTTAGTTAATAAAAACATTAGTGGCATTTGCCTTATCGGGAAAACGTGGGCAAGTGAAGTACGTCGTGTGTGGGCTAGACCTACCTTTTTTTTTCTTTATCAGCGCGCTATTTCCTTTCCTAGCTTTTTTTTTTCGTACATGCCTGGAATCGGACCTTGATGCAAATCTATTTATATATGGAAAGTAGTAACTCTCCTCCATATGCTCTCTGAAGTGTCCAAACCTTATCGATATCCTCCCCCAAACGGTCCCCGTGCAGACGCTGGCCCTGCGCCACTTTCTTATCAAGAATGCTATGCCACGCTGATAAGACGCACGATGTCCGTGACCTTTCTAGAGTGGCGGCCCGAAAGGCGAGAGAGGTGCACGGTGTGGCGACTCGGTTAAAAGAATGGCGGTACTCTCCAAAAAATATCAAGGAACTTTAGATAAAAGGGCATAGGAGCGCGACACTTCTAATATTACAGGCAACAGTGATGGTTATGCCTTCATATCCAGTCAACAATTAACTGTCGTCACGTTAAATGTGGAGTCACCTCACAAAAAGTTGAATTGCTGTATTAGAATTGTTCACAAGCTCGCCATCGAGATAGCATCACCTATGGGAAAATGGTGCTTGCAAATATGCATGTATGCGGCGTACTTTCTCGAGAACCGTATTCAAGTACACTGCACAGGCTTTGTATAATAGACATTTGTGAGGTGCAGCGCTAAGAAACATACGAACGAATACGCATGGTAGACAACATGGGCGTATGCTATAATCTGTATTTCTTTCGCCAAAGCAAATGTGTGTCATAATCACCCGTAATTCATTGTGACAATTAAGATTTGCTAAAACTGACAGTGACATCGCCATTTGTTAGTTCTAGCAAAATGTAATCGTGACAACTAATTTCAAGCGATGATAACGCATATATTTGCTTTGGTGAAATACAGACTTTAGTCAGCGCCTGTTTTTTTCTACTATGCGAATCTTCAAGTGTGTTGCTTAACGCTGCACTCACAGGAATGTCTGGCCATAAACTCGCACAAACCAAAGCTCTATTTGAGCAATTTTATGTATTCTTATATACTGTAGATATTTTTTCTTTCTTGCTTTCGCTCGAACTGTAAGAACAGCATAATTGTAAATAATCACAATGTAAATCAGCAACCAGTTTGTTCGTGCATTAACAAGGGTATCAATAAAATTCATGACGTGCTTTGAAAAAGAATTAAAACGCAGTGACTGAGTGTTCTCATTGTTGTATTGTTTTTTTTTCTGGAAGTAAAGTTTCTAAAACTCAAGCGCAAACTACAGTATCAAAGTTCGACAACGAACTACAGCGTCGCCAGGGCTCCGTATGAACTTACTTACACCTCGTGTGCGGAAAAATAAAATGAAGGCATTCATGGCGTTCTAGGAAACCGTGTGACGAGTGAAGCATGTAAGCTTTAAAGGTCCAGTTCCAATAAAAATTTCACATTCGTTGAAAGTTACTGCAAAGAGTGTAGATGAACAGATTTCATGTCAGTTCAGTATGCTGCTTGTATTTGTCGTGGCCTCTTGCATGCGCCAATTAAACCCTGTGAATAACCTCTGACGGCTGTCGCTTTCAAAAAAATATATTGCTTTGTGCAAACCTGACAGTGTGTGTCTAGAAGCAACTCACTTCTTTCTGTGGTCTTTAGGGTCTTATCCAGCATATCGTCTGCGTCGATCTTGTAGATCATGTGGGGAATGGTGTCTTCTTCCGACCTTTCCGAGACAGGCATCGGTTGAATCCTGTGATGAGGACCTACAAGCCCTCTCTGCGGTAAAACAAGTAGTCGTTATGCAGGTCATCATATTCGTTTGCTTTTTTTAACACCGAAGTTGCTCGAGGTAGAACGGATGACCCCTAAAAACTATCATCATGGTGGGGAGCACAGATATTGTGCAAAACTCGCTACGCAACTCTCGTGCCCTAATAATGAAGGCGGGCATGAATTAGGAGAAAGTGGAGGCAGAAGACCAAAATGAGATGAACAGATGATAAAGAAGAAACATGTAGCGTAAAAAGACAAAAAAAAGCGAACAAAAAGTAAGTGAATCAACACAGAGACCTAAAGGAATAGAAAGAAATGTAGAAAGTAACCAGGCAAAGACAGAGAATCAAAGAGAGTGATATAGAGCTGGACAGAAATAAAAATCGCGACATATCCACGGAGTGAATGATGAGTGAAGCGAAGCGTCCATCCGTCGGTCCATGCTTCCGTCAGTCCATTCTTCTGTCCATGCGTCCGTCCGTTCGTCCATGCGTCGGTTCGTTCGTCGGTCTGTCCATACGTTCGTCCTTGCATGCTTCCGTCCTATTGCATACCCTTCCAGTGTGCAAACGCCAACTAGGAACTACTACGAGAAATGATGAGATGGTGCCATCTATTATACTGTTCGGGATGTACTGCCGGCTACGCCTGGCCCAGGATAAGGTTATACTAGCAGCTTTGCCCCTAGAGAAGATAGAAACTCATCGGTGTTAAACAGAATACTTCATAATTGACCAGATTCACTGCGCTGAACTTGGCGCGTTTTAAGGCGAACTTCGCACAGTGACTTTAATATCTTGTAATGACACGCCATCCCTGTGGTCATGACTGCCACGCCAACAAGTATACATACAAGCTTCGCCCGCAAAGCCATGGCGCGCTATATTCAATAACCTGTAAGTAAAAAAAGCCGTGCAAGCTAGGTTTCTTTTTGAGCTGTAAGCACTTTTCTCTGCCAATGTAAACGCCACACGCACAAAAAACTAAAGGTTCGTCATGCCTGTTGGAAGTGTGGCTTCGTGCGCAGCAGCGATGTCAAAATCCGTGAAGAAAGTTGCCAGGTTTTGCAAGTTTCCTACTTCAAACCAATGACAAGAACACGTGTTTGTATTGATACTCCAAATACTTAAAAAAGCGCGAACAGTGCTGGACTTCTCACAATTTTCTAAAACCCTGTGAATCGCCAGCTCTAGGGAAATTTCTCTAGCGAGATGGCTCAGCGCTCTCCCATAGTTGAGTACGAAGTACTCAAAATCGTTAAACATTTTTGTTTCTAAACACAAAATCTTGATCGCTAAACACGCTTATGGCACTCATGGTATTGCCTTAAAGCTCTTCGAGCCTTACTTATCGCATCGAGCGCAATATGTAGAGTTAGCAAAAGAAAAGCCCAGTTTTCAGGCTACGAGAGTCGTAGTTCTGCAGGGGAGGATCCTTGGGACACTTGAATTTGTAGTACACGTAAATGGTATGCCAAGCAATTCAAGACAGGCTAAATTTATCTCCTATAGGGAAGACACAGCAATGTTTATTACAGCTGCATCAGAAACGGAGCTTCAGCATCAAAGCCATATGACGCAAAAGAATTAAAGCAGTGGGCTCAAGCAAACCGTTTGCGAATAAACACCAGCAATACAAAAGTTATGGTTTACACGCAAAAAGGCAAGCAATTACAATATCCTATAGAAATGAAGTTTGATATTATACCTAATCGCTTACTGGCCTTTCATATTCTGCCTAATCACTTCTCAGCCAAAAGTCTGAGAAGAGATTGGTTGCGAATAATTTAGAAATTGTTAACACGATGTCCACATTAGGCGTGAAATTTTCTAAACACGATCACGTTGGAACGATAACGTTCAACATTTTGGTAATAAGCTCTCGTCTGCTGTGTAAACAATAGCTGACTTTAAAATTTTTCTTTCAGTTAATATAAAATTTGCTTTACAATGTTCTAGTGTTTTTGATACTGCAATATTGCAACCTCGTTTGGGGCGCGACTACAAAGACAAATCTTACAAAATCGCATTTGCTCCAAAAAGAGCCGTGCGATAAATTGCCAATGCTCCAGACTCGCTTTCTACGGAAGATCTGTTCGTAAAGCTTGATATTCTACCCATTATTATAGGATCATCGTTAAAATTTAATCAATAGGTCATTCCTTAAATCCAATAAATTGATTGTAGTTCTTGCTCGCTAATCTAATCGTAAACCGCAGTGTTGCCACACTAGACATAAGAAAAAACGGCATGTCCTTACATCTCGAACCAAATATGACGAACAATCATTAAAACAGCGTGCCCATCTTGTTTTATGAACTTACTAACGTAAAGCTTGATCTGTGAATTTCCAACCAAGCAATAGGACTAGTTGTGCCAGGAAGATGACTAACGTTGTGTGTGCTTTTCTTTTTTTTTTCGCTTGTGTTGAAATCATGTACAACATGTTATCAGGAAAGGTATACATGCGTATATTACCAGTTTTTTTTTTTATTTGAGTGTACACCTTGCGTACCCGATGTGTACTGTTTGAATATGCGTGCGTATTGGGTATGAAGTGTATATACGCATTATCCACATTTTCATACTTACGTACAGACTTTTTGCCTATTCTTGAATATGTATGCATACATACTTTCTGTATTCATATTCATACTTTGTTTCGTCTCGCGCATTACTTTGTTTCTCGGTTTTGAATGCCTTGCGCTTATTCATCATATTTTTGCAATATGCTGCTGTCATTTGTTAAAGAGTGCAGTTCCCCTGTCAAGTTGCAACATCTTTCAGTTCTGTCTCCTCTTTTTCAGTGCGAAAAGAAAATGTGATTGATTGACTGATTGATTGGACTACATAGAAATGAGCTATTGTTGCATGGGATATCTATGGCATTTCCCTCTGGGTAGGACAGGGTTGGCTAGGGGGGGGGGGGGGGGGGAGAGCGCGCATTTTTTAGGTTGTAACTGGCAACAGTTACCTCTATAAAATGCGACAGCTACTTGCACTTGACTATGCAGGTACCTCAAGTTGAGGACAAATGTACACTTCTGTGTTATATTCGCCATTCTGATGAACAGATTGATTTGCTTAGCGGCACGGCAGGAAGAAAAAAAGTCACAGCTTTGCCGCAAAGATGGAGCAAGGAATGCGATAGCAACAAATTTGAACATCACGCGCAGAATGAAAGGCAGATCAAAACGTGCTGCACGTTTTTCACGCACAAAGGACGCACGAAACGTACTCACTTGTACATATTGACGTGAATAAGTGTCTCAGTTGTTTCGCTGTATCTGAAAAGCACGCCCTTATCGCAAACGGGGGCTGTGCAATAATTGCAGTGGCCTTTGCGAGCCCGGTAACTACAACAGAATCGTTCCGAAGAAACTCAAAGGCCAGCCAAGACGTGCGATTCTCTCCACTGCAAAATAAGGGTGCGCGATCGAGCGTACACCCTCTTATTCTCTACCCGGTTCAAAGTACGCGTGAGATATGAGAGCCGCCACGCGCTCACTGCGCCATCTTGCTGATAATGCTGAAAACACGATAGCTCCCACTCGAGATGTCCGCCAACAACGGTAGGTGGTAGATAGGAATAGCTTGCCGTTTTAACGTTGGAGGAAGTACCTCTCGGTGGCTCAGTGGTTAACGCCTCGCATTCATGATGCGGAGGTCCCACGTTCGATTCCGTGCACCAGAGTCCTTTTTCTGAGATTTTTTTTTCTTTCTTGCGTTTTCATATATATAGATACGTATACATATACGGTGCATGACATCGATGTCGACGTCGACGCCCACGCTGACGCCGGCGGCGAAATCCAAGCGAGAGTGTCCGTATAATTGCTATCGCAATGAAAGCATGAACTTGTGGCAATGGTCGTTCAGGCATGCGCCATTTGGGTGCCCATGGGTCATAGCAAGCGTGACCGACACTGATGCACAGGGCGTGGAAGTGGTGCTCAGCGAAAACCACTAGAACGAGAGGCCAACATGAACGCCGTTGTTGACTTGCAGTATTCACACAATTCCAGGTCGACCCATTTTGTCTCAATTTGAAATGCCGAACTAGCAGCTTTGGTTCTAAGGTCAAGAAATAAAGCGTGCTGTAGCATAGTTAACATTATGTTCATGTTCCGACTTTACTTGCCACATATAGCATATTTTCTGTGTGGAACGCAGACACCCTGAAACTATTCACGGAATAATTTCTGAAAATGATCACCACGTATTGTCGCAAAACCAGCTTTTATGCATATTTTGCAAAGTACTGTCATTAAGCCATCTTTGCGCACTACAAATGGTGTTTTTACAGTCGCATTTCAAAAAAAATTTCTTTATCAAAAGCACGCCTTTTTTGTCGTTAGATTTCAGATGGTCAACTTATATTCAAGATGACTTAAAATTGTAAAATATTGTGTTTTAGCGCAAGTGTAAACAAATGATAGCGTCCCGTTTGATAACATTCTCAAACATCGTTGTAGTTTTCTTTTATCGTGATATATAACTATCATTTATTCAAATAAAACAATAGTTTAACCTATAGTTAACTTGTACGTACCATGCTCACTCCCTTGGCACTCCTGATTACTTCTACGGTGGCGAGTTGCACTTCATCTTCGTACAGATTCTTGTTGATGTCTTCACCGTCATACTGCGAAATAATCACTGTCACAAGGTTGCTCGCAATAAATGTGACGCCACATCAAAGATAAGCTCAGTGAAAGGACGTTTTTTTTTTCCTTGACAGTGTTTTACTCTTAGTTTTAGATGACCAGTCAAAAACGGGAAAAAAGCGCGTGTTATTCAAACAATCAGTTTAAGTATAATTTCTCTCTAAATTTGGATATCACAAGTTTATCGTTTCTCATGCAGAATAAAAAAATTTTCGCCATTTCCATCAGTGTGAAGGCAGCATACAGAGGGAGTTGTACAGCATCCCAAATTTTTAGCTACAGTACGCGAGCGACTGTGTTTTTAGTGTATATTAGCCGTATGACTGAATTAAGTTTCGAAAAGGGGGAGGGCAAATGCAAGCCCACATACCACATGACCACATAAGAATCTTTTGCCCCGGCACGGTGGTCTAGTGGCTATGGCACTCGAGTCACTGAACTGAATCCCGGCGCCGGTGGCTGCTTTTTCAATCGTGGAGTAAATGCAAGTTGCCCATGTACTTATATTTTTGTTTCAAGTTAACAAGACACGAGTGGTCAAAATTTCCGGAGCTCTCCACTACGGAATCTCTCATAATCATGTCGTGGTTTTAATTATGTCAGGTCCCAGATACTGTTAATATTTTGTTGAACATTTTCGGCACTTCGTTTTATCATGAAACGCTGACACGCGGAAAAGTCACTGCTTCGCACGACAGAGATTTGGGTGACTGTACGCATTCGGCTTAGTGTTGTAAAATATAATTTCCGATTACCACTACCTTCTTCGTCTTAATATTTAAGCCGGTCCAATAATATCCATATTGTACGTAATAACGGACATTACGAGATGATTCTCAGCAAACATTAGAGCCTGATTTGGTGAATTTGTTGACAAAGTGGATCACTCACAAACTGCGTCACAGCTCTGCCGTTTTCCTCCGCCAATACGCGAACCTTTGGTGCCGCAACCGTGGCCCGTCTCAAGTTCAGCGTGAGGCCCTCGTGAATGCGCATAGCGATGCGTCCATCCGACGACCGCTCTTCAAGGAGCCTCGGGTAAACACGCCTAGGCGTTTCGGAGCCTGCATCAGAACGTATTCCGATTGTTTTAGTCAATAATTAACTAATTATCTATAAATTGATGAATAGGTATTAAGCAAGTATGCTGCACCTTAGAACAGCAGAGAGCCGAGCTAATTTGTAAGGATTCATAAGAAAAGCTGGTAAGGCGTCGAAGCTTGGCAGTAAGAAAAGGAAGAAACTGGAGAGAGAGGAAAATCGGGTATGTTAACTAGCCTAGAAACACTCTTATGCTACACTACTCTGCAGAAAAGGGTGTGGGAGATTGAAAGAGAGTAGGAGAGAGAGAGATAGAGAGAGAAAACGTGAGAAGAGAAGCACAAGTATTCACGAATTCCCACTCACCGCATTCACAAGATTGCTATTGGTCTATAACATGTGGTTATAGACCGATAGCGATATTGTGTGCTCCCTCTTTCACGTTTTTTCTCTCTCTATCTCTACATCACTTTCGATCTCCCCTAATTTTTTGTCTTCAAGAATTTCACCAATGCCTTCGTTGCATCTTGTCAAAATTATGTAAACGGACCTGTATAAAAATTCCCATGTATGGCTACACCAGGAATTGGGAATAAAAAAATCACAATTAATGCCCACCACATACGTACATAATAGCCTGACATGCTCAATTTTATTTACACTTATATTTAGGAGAGGCCTATATATGACTGCAATGAATGGATGTCAAACTTTATTGTAAGTCCCGAGGTACACGACTCCACGTGAAACGCGCTGCTTCAACCTAGGGACAGTCAGGCCAAGCCCGACCGTAATTGTGGGCCTTCCGGACAACCCACAGCTTATCGCGGATGGCCACTTGTCTTCGTTGGATTGCTCTGTGCCCCGTAACGATGGGCAACGCCAGAGCGTGTGGTCTAGACCAGCGAATTCATCGTAGTGCCTGCAGGAGCTATGTGTGGCAAAATGGATATTTTTATATATAGTCATATATAGTTGAGTGCTGTAAGCTTCATTGACCATGACCTCTCAAGTCTGAACTTCAAAATTTCGACTTAGATAAACTAGACCACATACCAACGAGGACAGTAGTCATCTTGAAGGACGCCTGCGCTACGCCTCAAGAGTAGAACGCGATAGCGTGAATGGGCCCCGTTCTGTCACCTTTCCAAGTTGGTAGCCTCACTTCGCTTCTCGTTGACCATTTCTGCAGGAGCAGGAGTGTGTAGGCTACTTACATTGGACGTTTAAAGCTATCATAGAGCGTCTACTGCAAGTACATTTCCGAAGTGCCTACTACGTCGTAACTGCTCCGTTTACGTATCTGCGAAGCACCCGCTACGTGTCCGTGAGGTAGATTGCGAACCTACGAATTGGTTCACCTTGTTGACGTTTTTGTTGTGATTATTATCAGTTATATTTCAGCGCAGTGTCATGGGTGGGAAATTAAACCAATCATTGGTGCAATTCACTCTTTGTGACGCCTGGTGCGATTCTACACTTCTGCCACGTAATGTTGCATGCTTGAAGGGGTCTCCTTCTATTACAGTATATTCATAGTGTTGTGTTGGACACAGTTCTAAGCAATAGCGTGGTTGTGTGGTAAAACAATCTTTCAACGCGGGTGGCCTGGTTTATGATTCTTACTCTTGCCAAAGATGTTTATTTTTGTTAATTTCATCTATGTTAATGTTTTGCTTGCGAGCAACGCTGCATTTTCAGTTTGAGCGAAGAGCGCGGACACCGGTATAAAGGTAAAACGCGCTCTCGAAGACTGTCGCATTAACGCAACGCCAGTCTGAACACCACCTCATGCTTTTACTACAATGCTGAAGCAGAATCTTCCTGTTTGTGAATTTCCAAATAATACGTAACATTTTAGAGTTGTATTATTCAACTAACTTGACGTAACACAAATGGACATTACCCATCATGAGCCCAAGTTATTCCAATATTACATAAAATAGTCCAAGTATGCGGGGTATGATGGTGCATATGTTCGGTTCACCTTTACTAGCACCCGTTGCATGATATGGCTATTAGTTGCTGCAACTGCAGTTGCCCTACATTCGTTCCATGATGGCTACCTCATGTTACGCTTTTATGGTCGCACGAACACGTGCGTCAACAGACGTACACAAACACGGAGATTACAATATTTAGAGACAGAAGCACTTGTCAAGCCAATAAAATCAGTTGAACTTGTCTGTAAGGCATCACAGACAAGTTACCCTTTTCTACAAGTACTGGTCATGACAACAGATCAAGCACGCGATTCATATAAGGCAACTAAGATTATACTTTTTCTATTACAGAATAGGCTAACCAACGAGAACCACCGAATGAAATTTGAGTGATTATGAAATAGAGATGAGTCTTTCAAACTGCTTTCCATTTATCCTAATCATATACTAGTGCAAGTCCCGCACCTCGTAAAAGCATGAAAGAGCGTACAAAGTGCCCTATGAACTTGTGAAGATGACTAGGTACGCAGACTTACAAGGATGTGTTCGGAAATCATTATTAAACGCAAGTCCACAAAGGACTAGTGGCCTTTATTTTATTAAATTTCATGTGTTGGGCTTATCCACGTCTCCGGAAGACAAAGCACTTTGGCATATGACAAGCTAACGTCGGAGACGACGTCTGACACGTGCATAGGTAGACACCGCACATTGACGCATGCTAAGACCAAGTCTGCCCTCAAAGCCACATCTGCACAGGTCTTCGCCACGTGCTGCACACTGTAGCCGTCAGAAGGGCGAGTCAAGCGTTCGTCGATCTTTGAAGTAATGGGCTTAGATGCCTCCTCAAATGTGAAAAGTGAGTTGGCGGGAACAAGAGTGTTGGAAAAACTTAAGTGATGACATAATTTTAAGACAGTTTCATAACGTCCCGTTTTGACGCCATATAGCTCATCCCATGGCGTCGTCAAGACGTCATACGTCACCTGAAAGTTTGCTGACACCATTACGTCACTCGGATGCCACATGACGTCTTCGCATGGTCTAAGAAGGACCGATCCAGTATGCAGTGCCAAACGCCATTGGCAGCTGAAGCAGAGAGTTGCGGAGGGGGTAACTACAGTCGACTGATAAAAAAATGGATTTCATCTTCCGCTAAATTTATGCGAATTCATGAAAGACCGCGTAACTTTTTTTTATTGTTTTACTAACGCGAATGCCAAAAAGACAAAGGGGGTGCGATGCTCGCCAACCTCAAGCACTGATATTTTTGTCCAGTATTTTTCATGTATTTTCATAATCACGACATATTTTTTTCTCTAATCAGTCATCATAAGGCTCTTTCCTTAAAAACGTTCATACGAAGCTCCGTTACTGAAATAGCTTTAAGAACTTCAGTGCACTGTCGAACGAACTAATCTCTCGGTCACAAGAGAGAAATACTCTGAACCCTGTTTTAAAGTAAAAGTTGTGAAGCTGGTACTGTTATTTTAATCGCATGGCGCTGGCTACAGGGTCAGTGTAGTGGAAGTTACTGCTACACAATGTTCGAGGTAAGAAAACTACTAGGTCACCCATGCGCGAAATTGTAACTTTTCGGTGAGCTTAAACAAATTGGTAGGTTCTTTGTAACGATCTAACGAACTGCATTCCTATTTCTTGTTTTTACGTCACAAAACCTAAAATTACATGGAAACCAAAGCTGCCTATCTAGTACATCCGGTCAATCAAAAATCAAAGACGCAACTGGAGCTCAACTTCTGCGCCAACAACTTGCATCTCATCAAGTAAAACATAAAAAATTAACACAACCGTTGTGACAGTCTCAAATGGAATGGGCACTGAGTTAGTACAAGTTTGGTTAAGAAATGTCACCGTTGGCTTGTAATAACGGCTGCCTAGCCTGTAAAGGTGAACGAGGCCTTTCAACGAGTTTGGGTAACATGAAGAGTAGAAGTGATTAAGCAATCTTTGAACAGGAAATATCGCTGAAGCCAAAGTTTCAACATTCGGACTTGTATTCTTCAAAGCAGCAACTAGTTCCTATGGCAATGTCTCTATGCGCGTTTTGCAGCACGTTTACGTATGCAAAACGTACGTAAACACCCTACTCAGGAAGTCCGCTACTGCTTGAAAAACGTGACGCAAGGATGAAAATAGTCTTCATTGTGTAGTGCTTGTCGGTGTTTTAAATTCTACTATACTGTGAATCTGAGAAAATGCTTAGCACGGGCACCCAGCCATTCTTGATCGCCCCGCCGCGGTGGTCTAGTGGCTAAGGTACTCGGCTGCTGACCCGCAGGTCGCGGGTTCAAATCCCGGCTGCGGTGGCTGCATTTCCGATGGAGGCGGAAATGTCGTAGCCCGTGTGCTCAGATTTGGGGGCACGTTAAAGGACCCCAGGTGGTCGAAATTTCCGGAGCCCTCCACTACGGCGTCTCTCATAATCATATGGTGGTTTTGGGACGTTAAACCCCACAAATCAATCAATCAAATCAAATTAACTATTCTTGATCGTAGAGCTCCCACTGCTCCGTTAAGCAAACCGTCGATGACGTCAGTGTTTTGGGGCAAGCATGTAAGGTTTTCTCTACACGAGTACACTCTCCTTGGGGAGATAATCACAAACGTGGTGTGCTACATGAGCATAATTTTTTTCGCCATGCACTTTATGAACTTCCTGCTTGTTACCGTGGTTTAGGTACATGTCATCTGCAGCAAGTTCTGTCAGGTTTTCCAACTTGCAAATGCACCTCTAAAGAAGAGTTGATGAGAAAGGACATTGTGTGCCTGTCGAGATGACGGTGCCCCCTCTTCCGTGGTGCTGAAGTCAACCGCACGTTTCGGGCACATTTTTTGCAATCGTGTATTATTGGGATTGCTTTTTGGTTATTTCTAATAATCATACTATTTTGAACTTTGTTCTTTGTTTTAATCGTTTTTTTAGCCTTGATAGCATTATGACTTGTATTGAGTGCTTTACTGTGAGCATGGTCACGCCATATTAAATCTATGAATGAGAAAGCCTGGCCCCTTAATTACTAAGCACTTAAAAAAGAAGACAAAACAGAAACTGACGGAGTGCCACGAATTCCAGTAGCTATGCACCAAGGAACGAAGACAAGAAAAGCAGGAAGGTCAATCAGACGCCTGTCCGGTTCACTATCCCACACGGGGGGGAGAGGAATGAGGGATAAAAAGAGAAAGAAGGAAACGTAAAGGTACCAAGGAGGTGCATCCTGCTTGTACCATGCTATGTTTCATCCTGGTGCGTACCAATGGGTTGACATGGTATGCCATTTGCTGCATTGACGAAGACGGGTCTGCCTGTCCAAACGTTGACTTCGGTGACATTTTGTATTCAAGGATTGTTTCTTCCCTGATACCTAGCTATAGATCCAAGATTAGTGGGGGATTCGCCTATTTTCTTGATGCACTCCAAACACGTTGTTGCTCGGTGGTTACTACCGCAGTATACTTGTTGTGTGTTACTGCCATAATTCGGCAAATTCACGAGTTGATTCTCTTATATCCACATCTGGCCGTGAGTTTGAGTGGGTAATGTTTTGGAGAGTTCGAGTTCGATATAGTGAGGTTGAGAATAATTTTGATAAACTTGAGTTCCAGTGGGCTTTAAGCTCAAAATCTATTTCTTGAGTTAGTCTGGGTGGGCTCCAAATTTTTTGCTGGCCTATGGGTATTACTTTGTAGTAAGACCTAATGTGACTTTAAACTTGTGAGAAAAAAAGTCATAACCTTACCTTCTGAAGGAAGTATTATGAGTATGACCAAGCCTACTAAGCGCATGATGACCGAATGCAGAAATCAATAACACACTCAATGTCGTCCTTTGCTGCTCACGTATGTTAACAACGAACTGCATTCGATGAAGACAATGAACACAATAATGCCTGCATTGATTAGAAAACGAGGGTAAAGTATTCTGGGAAGAAAAGTCAAGGCTATGACATTCGATGAAAAGTTTCCCCGCTGATTCGTCCCTGAATGTGAACAGAATATGAAGGGTTGATTAGTTTACTTTAACATTTACACTGGATTAAGTTCAAAGAGTTTGCTTTCGAGTACAGTTGTGGTCAAAATGCCGTCATTGAACTGCGTGATCAAATGCCCTCCGCACTTGTAGTTCCAGAGTACAAAATGCGACTGATACTTCACAAAAAAAATGTTTAAAAAGGATGTTGTATATTGAGAGTGTTACGAGTGTCTTCACTCGGGTGTTTCAAGAAATGAGTGCGGAAGTTGTCAAAGTTAACAAAAGTATAGTGTTTGCTCACTACCTTAATGATATTTTTCTTCTGGTGGTAATACTTTAAGTACGTTGTGGACATTATTACAACACCAAATAGAAAATCAATGGATGCATGTCACGTACCATTCACCAAAAAAAAAAAGAATTTTTTTTTTTAGTTGGCATTATGACTTGTCTACTTCGATAAAATCAATCTTGCTATTAAGAAACAAAAACAATTCACACTACAGGTCTCTGTCTTTTATGGCAGAATGATTATATTTCCCGCATTCATTTTTCTTTCCTTGGAGTTTTGTGCCACCAATACTCTCTTCCTTACTTATTTCTATGGTGGGCAGGTTCAACTTTTCATTGTGGTCCCTTAAACGCAAGCTTTCATGTAGCTCGTGCCCAAGCGCACCCCTGTGTAGATATTCTCGCATTCGATGAGCATTTCCGATGGAGGCGGAAATGTTGTAGGCCCGTGTGCTCAGATTTGGGTGCACGTTAAAGAACCCCAGGTGGTCAAAATTTCCGGAGTCCTCCACTACGGCGTCTCTCATAATCATATGGTGGTTTTGGGGCGTTAAACCCCAAATATCAATCAATCATCGCATTCGATGAGAACATGCTTCGTTGTTCCCAGTGCATGTGCATTGTTCTTCTTTAGTGAATATAATTTTGTAACTACGCGTTTCAAGGCAAACCAACCTCGCTTCAAACAGTAAAGCGCTTCCCCTTGAAATATTGTGAAATTCTTTCCCCATTAGATAGCTTTGCCTTTTCGGGGGCCACTCAGAGCCGGGGTTTTTTTAGCAGATATTTTGGCGTGGTGTCGGTGTCATTGGATGTGAGCAAAAAACCATCTTGTTCGTGACCGAAAAGTTGAAATATGCAAATAACATATTTTCCGGGTTTAGAGCAAGGATCAAACTCGAGCCCTTTGCCTGGCAACCAGGTGTTCTACCGCACAGTCGCGTGTCTGCTCGGAAATGCAGGGAAAATAACTTCTTCTGTTTGAAAGTGCAGGGAAAATAACTTCCTCTGCTTGGAAATGCAGGAAAGCAACTTACTCTGCTTGGAAATGCGGGGAAAGAAACTTCCTCTGCTTGGAAATGCGGGGAAAGAAACTTCCTCTGCTTGGCAATGCTGGGAAAGTAACTACATCTGCTTAGAAATGCAGGGAAAGTAATGTACATGCTTTACAAACATACGCCTATTGTATAAAGGCTTCACAATACATTTAATATTGCAGTAACATTTCGTAGCACATGCGCAAATTGCTATCGGACGTCAGAACATGTGGTTATCATAACGACGCCGCGGTTTAAAACCGGCGACCAATTACAAAAGGCACACAGTTTACGGCGCATAGCAAGTTCCAGACATTTTAGGCGCATAATGTTTTGTTGTTTGAAGCATGCTGCCCATTACACAAAACGCAGCCTTTTCACTGACGCGAGTCGCGTTCAAATTTATTGATTACATTATAGTAACCCACATTTAAAACTTCTGCGGTGACGTCATGCAGTAACAAGTTGAACTAAGTGGTTGAAGTATATACGCACTAACGACACAATACCGCTATAGCGTCCAACTTCTAAAAGGGAAGCTTTTGTCGCCCCCCACTTTTTTTTTTACATTAGCACTTAGGTACCCCGTGATGGCAGTGTACATAGGACCATCCTTTTCTACTACCTACGATTATTATTATAATGTTATTGGTTTGAGGCCCCAAAACTGCGTTATCATTGAGAGACGCTGTAGCGCAGGGCTCTAGAAAGTTGGATCATTTGGTGTTTTTAACGTGTACTGACATGGCACAGTACATGGACCTCTACCATGTCGTCTACATTTACTACCTGTTAGTACTATACTACTGCTAATACAAATATACTGGTATAGTGGTTCCACTCCATCGTAATCGCTGTGTGTTGGAGCTTAAAGCTGCTCTACTGTGTCTACTGTTTAAATCAGTCGAGAGGCTTTCAACACTTTCACTGGGCTTTCCGAATACCTGCGACCGTCTCAAAAAAAAAAAAGGTACCTCCAATTACGTCCTACAAATAAGAAAACAATTGTAACCTGTTGAACTTTCAACATGACATGGGGGTTTAACGTCCCAAAACCACCATATGATTATGAGAGACGCCGTAGGGAATTTGGGTTTTCCACTGCGGTGCTACAGTGGTTACGGTGCTCCCCATAGTTTCCTAATATACAGTAGAGGGAAATCTGGCGCTAGTGTCTATGGGAGCTGCAACGCACGGCGCTTCAGCGATCATGGGAATAATGGGTAGTACACACATTTGTCTAATCTTCGTACTTCTGGCCTGCTTTTGGCTCCGTGTGTGTTCGTGTGGCTTGGAGTTGTTTTCTTACGAAACATAAATCAGCAAATGTTCAGTGGTTGCCCTTCACCACCTTATTTTTTAAGACTTACCTTTCTAAACCCGGTCACGAAGTTCAAAAGAGTAGAATCTTTCTTTCAAAACAAAGCCGAAACACAGCAATAAACGAAGCCGCAAGTACGATTCCCCACCCGCAAGTACGAAGACTAGGCAAATGTGTGTACTGCCCATTATTCCCATGGTCGCTGAACAATCGCAGCGCCAGAGTCTCCTCTAGTTAATTTTAGGAAACTGTATGGTGCTTCCCTGTTGAATCTAAACTCGTCGGTTCGATCTCGGACGCCACGGTCGCGTTTTTATAAATGCGATATGGTAGAAGCCCGTGTAGTGCGCTATGCAAGTGCACATGAAAAAACGCCATACGGTCGAAATTTCTCTAGCCCTCCAGAACGGTGCCCCTCATAATATTATAGGGGTTTCGGCACGTAAAATACCAGAAATTATTACTTTTACTACGCACAAAGTGTGTTCGTGCACACGTCATATCATAACCTTAATTGTAATATTACCTCCCCCCTTTATGACAGCTAAGATTGAAAGTATCACAGCACGCATTTAAAGTACCTGACCAGGGGCTTAATACCTTTACATAAAGCAACAATAGTTTTTAAGATATGTTTACTAATAATCCGACCATCTCACCTTCAGTGGGGTGTATCGAGAGAGCAGAAAAGCAGGCTAAGGAGAGTACACTGTATTTCAACGATGAAATCGCCATGCTTCCGTGTATCTTGTCATGCGCTCTGTTCCAACTTCAGAGCCAGGTATAACCGGCTAGCAATTGCCTACCCATTTTATCCGCAATGAACACTCAGAGGTCGTGTCATTTGAGTGAGACTACCTTAACGATCTATAAGTTGACGGGGATACACACAAAAGGTTGACCTACCGTCGCACATAAGGATTTTAGCGAATGATCGCCCGAAGAGAATAATCATGTGCATAAATTTCGTGACAATTCCACCAATGACATTTCAATGTTAAAACTTTATACGAACAAAGTGGCAAGAACAATGAAACGTTAGACGCAGTAGCGAGACGCTAAACGAGAAATTAAAATCAGCTGCCTAAATAGGTCGCCAAGAACTTCAACGTGATGCTTTTTTGGGGGGGCTTCAAATACGAGAGTTCTTCAACGATATTTGTTCCTTTACATTCAGAGTATGCAATGGCAAAGCTACGTCCCAAAATAAGCGCAAAGGTGCATGCCAGCAGGTTATCATTATAAATCTTTAGAGGTGGAGAATGACCACAGTATTTTACGTGCAACAGATTGTTAACGGTGATCAGCTCGCCTAATTTAGGATTCTTGTATACCACGACATAGTGTTTTACTCGCCTTTATTAGGCCTGAAAGACGTGGCCAAACAAGCCACATCCCAAGCGCTGGACCGATTCAAGAGATGTTACCACAAACGATGAAGAACGCGATGTGATAATGGTTAAGTACAGGTTGTGAGGAAGAGTCTTGCAAATGCCCGCACTCATTTCCTGCGAATGAGAGCGGTCATACTGGCCGCAACTTGAAGGTACGGAGAACGTTTTGTAAAAGGTTTCATATACGAGACATGCACTGTCTGGGTGGTGTCATAAAACGAAATGGCGGCAATTGTCATGACACCAACCATGATGATGCTGATTACGATCAGTATAGTGGCATCTTCTTCAAAGTTTCTTGATGCCTCTACTTGAATTTACAAATAAACCACCTGCGGAAGCATTCTCTTACTTTCTATAAGCAGACTACTTCCTTTCTCTCGTGTATATGAGAAATACTCATGCTATCCAAATAAAATGAATGTGTATGTTTGTTTCATTTCTGGAAGAGTTTAAGTCCATGTAACACAAAATTGACATGGTGTAAGGGCTGCTACAAAACCAGGTGTTTTGAATGTACTTATCAACTAATTACTAAGTGCTATAGGTATATAGTTATATTTGATTCATATGTGGGGTTTAACGTCCCAAAACCACTATATGATTATGAGAGACGCCGTAGTGGAGGGCTCCGGAAATTTAGACCACCTGGGGTTCTTTAACGTGCACCCAAATCTGAGCACACGGGCCTACAACATTTCCGCCTCCATCGGAAATGCAGCCGCCGCAGCCGGGATTCGAACCCGCGCCCTGCGGGTCAGCAGCCGAGTACCTTAGCCACTAGACCACCGCGGCGGGGCTATATAGTTATATTTAATGATCAATTTTGTTATAAGCGTATCCACGTGGGAGCTTTGTGTGTTGCGTGTTATAAGCAGGTTTGACTGGTTATGGCTGCTCTTTCTACACTTCTCATCCTACCATTTGTCACGGCCAAAGAGATCTGACTAAATCTTCTATTGCTGCGAGCATCTCGGCTTTAGCACGCAAAAATTCAGTTAAATTGTTTTATCACGCCCGAATTCCTACTCATATATACTTAGCAATTTCATTTGTCGCATTTATTTTCTTCAAACATCTAAATATAGCACATAATGTGATTGAATAATTCATATTCATTTCGTCATTGACGTAGTAATCTTGAAAACGTGAGCTTTATGGGCTTGCAAGATTACTTTAAGGCATTTCTCTGTGGTTATTTCCGGCAACAAAGTGCTCTTATAGATACTTCATCAATAAAAAATGAGATGATTTAAATTGTCTTGCATTTCCGACCTGCCCCGGCGGTGTAATGGTTTTAGTGCTCGGGCTGTTAACCCTAAAGTTGCGGGAGCGATCCCCCCGCCATCGAAGTCGCGTTGGCAGTGGAAGCAAAAATGTTTGAGGCCCATCTACTTTGATTTAGGCGCACGCTAAATAAGAGTCGAAGTTTTCTCTATGGTATACTCCACCTTATTAATAACGCCTTGCATATCTGTTGACAAGCTTATTAAAAAACACTTGAAAATACAGAATAGTTCTCGTTTCTTCGATCACCAGTGGCACATACCCGCATACCACTGGCACATACCCTCCCCCGGGTATGCGCCACTGCCTGGTGTCAAGTGTATGACGACGTAGGCGATGGGATTTTGACATTATTCTTGTTTTGACCAGCGTGTCATAATCGTCAAACCACCTTATTCCCCTGTCCTATTTTTGGCTCAAGACAAATTAAGGGGGTGATAACGAGAGCACCCAAACGTAATCAGATAGATGGATCAATAGATAGAGGGATAGATACTAAAAGTGCTTGCAGTGCGCAAAGGTACGTTAAAACTGACACTTTCAGTCCATACGTAATCATATGTCTTAAATTTAAGCAGCAGCGGTGCCAGTGCTCATCGTAGCGAGGCTAGTAAAATGCTGTGGGTGGGTGCCACGTTGCGATTTCTTGCTTGACGGCACTTTCGAATGCCGAGATGTATTTTTTTTAGCATACGTTACCGTGAAACCACGTGTTACTCCACGTGTTACCGTGAAACCACGTGTTACCTTTGAACTTGCTGTACCTTTCCTGCTTGGACCTTAAATGGTTCGCAGTATATGATAAATAAATAAAAATAAATACTCAGAGAGAAGCAACACGAAGCTTGGTTTTTTTCTTTCTGTATCCACTGTGGTTTCGCGGTAACCTTTCCTGTCATGAATTACCAAATCGCGTACTCACACTCGTCTAATATGTATTTTCACTGTCTGCGCAGCCATCTGTGGTGTAATGTTGTTATATTGGGATTCGAAAGGGCTCTGCAACACTTTTCTAAGTAATCATCGAATGACTTCATTTATTGAAGCCATTACTTCATACTTACGAGAAGATGGCTTACGAATAGATCTACACAATTCTCAAAATACGTTAAGTACGGAGTTGCAGCTTTTTCGCACACTTAAACGATTCGTCTCTTTTTTGTTTCAGTGAGCACTCTCGAACCTACGGAGAGAAGAGGTCTCAAGGAGGAAATAAGCGTGCGTCTCGGCCGTGAGCACCTCTCTTTGTTCTGTACGTGAGCACTTCTTGTTGTAGAGTATGAAAAATTCTGGCTTTTTTTAGGATGGGGGGGGGGGCAGGAGACATGTTGTTGAAGGCTCTGACAATTTGAGAAAAGCACTTATTTGCATTATTTTCACTCAAGCGTGAACACTCCACCAAAAATTTTGTCGAAGGTCCGCGCACCCGGGGCAACCCACCCCCATCGCTACGGGCCTCTGTAAGCTATGGTCTGCCGATATTTATAGCGCGAGAACAAAACGACGACATAGAGATAAGGACACGAAGGAGTCCGCTATAACTATCGCCATGCCATACCAACTAGCCCAAGCCGCCACACTTCTATGGCCTGCGTTTGCATTGTGCCTTAAAGCGTAGCATTCTGCACTGTTAAAGCGTAGGGCTCTGCAACTGCCACTTATGTATCTGAACACTGTTAAGTTAGGCATAAGCGGCATGTATCATGAATTCCAGGGATGATGTCTGATGACGAGCTGTTCTATACTCATGAATAAGTGATGCCACTATCTTCAAATGCCACGAACATCTATATATTTATTTTGTCATAAGTAGAGATAAGTAGAGTGGTGAGAGTTGTGAGAGGTAACACATAAGTAGTATTTAATCAAAAATATCACTAGTAATGTACCAGTATAAAAGAGTCGTAATAAATTGCTGAACGTACGTTTCCGCTTTATTTTTAGATGTTATGAACACTTTTTCTATTGTCAACTGTGTTTAGCCACAAGAAATTTTAAAGGTGAATTTCATTGATGCCTATCGTATGGCTGACTACTGTACAGGTGCGATCAAAAGTGTGCAGACCACGGGATCGCGTGGCAGAATGCATCGACGCGCCAGCTAGCGACGAGACACGACGAGACACCTGCTGCAAGGGCGCATGCGCGTCCCGTCTTATCACTTGGCTTCTCATGTCGCTCTGTTGGACGCGGTTACGGCGCTCGTACCCAAAACGACAACTGGGTGTCGCTTTCTTTGCTCCATCGAATCTGTGTCATTCTTTTACGTAGCGGCTGCGACGGGGCCGGTTCAACACCGGCTCGCGTTGTTATTGACACCGGTTGATTAGGATAAGTAAGCATAGCGAGCATCGCACAACCTGACGAAGCCAAACGCACAAAATTAAATTTTCTCAGGCCAGCTTGCCTTTGTCGGGCTAATCCAAGTTGCACTTAAATGAGCTTAGCTAAGTCAAAGTTAATGTAGCCGAAATTAATCAAATGTAGTCGAGCACTTTATGACCTAAATAAGTGAGGTGTAAGTAGCTTTAGTTAAGCCCAGTCCAGCTTGGTGTTTTCATGTTAAGCGAAGTTAAGCTTAGATGAGCCCAGATGAGTCGAAATAAGTATAGCCAAATCTAATTAGGCAAAGTTGATCAGGCTCATCCTTAACCTAGCCGTGCAAAATTAGCCTATACAAGGCAAACCTTATCGGGGCCAATTAATCTAGGTCGACTTCCCCATGAGCCCACAGAAGTCAAGGTCAGGAAGATACTAATTACTCTTTACCGACTCCACACTAATTAGGATAATTTACGTCTAATTAGTGCTAATTATTGTGAACACTAATTATGACTAAATATTAGTCTGAAATCCAGCTAGAGTATCCTCTATACTGGAATTTCACGTGGCATAATTAAGCTAAATATGCATAACTAATCTAATTAGGCAAACACCAAGGAAATTATAAAAAGTCTGATTAATCTTGGTTGGTCATAGCATCATCAAACCAATTGGATTATGATTAGCTTTAATTAGGCAACATCTTATTAAAACACAAATAATTAACGTAATTGAAATCGAATTCTCATGAGCTCAGAGAATCCAAGCTCAGCAAGATGCTGATTACTCCTGACCGAGTCGAGTCTCATTTACCTAAATATAAATCTAATTAGCCTTAACATTATTTATAAATATTACTGAATAATGTGCGTGACATCAAAGCCCACCCGAAGTACTCGAGTTTGATGTCGCAGAATTATGCAAATTACGCCTAGTTACGCCTAATTGAGATCGGACTTGCTACGAAACCATTAGCTTCACTGTGACTTTGCCTTGCGCCTTTAGTGCAGGCTGCCCACGTTTTTTTTTTTCGTTTATCGAGTGGCGCGCTGCTTTCTGTGGTGCTTAGCTGTTTTTCAGGAGTTTCAGTAACAGGCAGTCTAACCGCAATGGCCAGTTATATGCTCTTTTGAAAGAGAAAGATACAGTATTTTTGAAACAATACAAAAACTACTGAATATTAGATTACTTAGCTGCTGATAAAATAATTCTTCTATGCAGCCGCTGTCTAGTCCTAAAAGATCAAAACATAATTACAATTTTAGAAGAAGCCGTCTGAACAATAAAAAAGCGGTTCTAAAAAAACCTCAGCGTCACCTGTAAAATATCTGGCTGTTACGTTTATACAAGCTCGACCGTAGGGATTTCCTTTGCGATTCAAAACGTGCTACAGCGAGAACAGTCGCCATAAAAACAATGGAAGCTGTGAGGAAAGCTACACATAAATGGCGCAAGCAGGGACTGCGTGATATTGTTAAAATTATCAGGTTATTTTGAGTTTTTATATTGTTTATCTCTTTCAGATTGGCCCCTCAGGACTCAAATAAACTTCTGCTGGTCAGTTTGAGAGAAAAACATGGGGCCCCATTGAGCCGTTTTTTTTTATTTTCCCCCTTGGCAAAATAATAAAGTATTTCTGCTCCTCTCGAAGCGGCAACTGAATACCCAAGAATCCTTCGGTCCATAACAGCTTGTACTTTCGGCGAGCCGTCAGCATGTGGATGACGACGACGACGAAGCTGCGCCTGAGCACTTCCGTGCGTCGGAGCCGAGCGCGAGAATTGAATATCTCGGCAAAAGTGACTGCGTGACTGGTCGCCCAGGTCCGAAAGACGACGAAATTAATTGTGTGAGGTTGTAAACACCAGGCGTCTTGCCACACGTTTCCTCAGTAACGTGTCAGGTTTCCGTTGGCGGCGATGACGGCTTGGACGCGTCGCGGCATCGACTCGTACAGCCTCACGACCACCTCAGGGGTAAGGCGCAGGCGCTCCCACTCCTCGCTTACTGCCTGCCAAAGCGCTTCGGAAGTCGCGCTTGAAAGCCGTCGCGCAGACAGGCGGCTCTTCACGATGCCCCACACATTTTCAATCGGGTTCAGGTCAGCACCGACGGGGGGCCAAGGCAGAGTGCGGATGGCAAGGTTCTCGAGTACCGTGGCCACCATGCGAGCTGTGTGGATTGGACTTCGGTCGTGCTGCAGCTGGTAGCAGCCATCCTCGAATGGTCCCTCCAGGGCGTAAGGCACCAGCACTTCCTGCAGCAATCTGCAATAAGCGGATGCCGTGAAGGATCCATTGATTCGGACAAGTGGACCGAGTCCCTCCTTGCTGATGGCTCCCCATGCGCTCACGGCGCAGCGGCCGCTGGACAAAACGTTGTGGCAGTATTCTGGAAGGTATCTGGGGGAATTTAATCAGAAAAATCAGTGTTTCGTCGGAGTACGGGACGCATCAATTACTCATAATAATATATCTGTCATCTTACGTGCCATAACAACATAGGATTATAGGGCATGCATGCCGTCGTGGAGGGCTACGGAACTTTTGACTGTCAGGTCCTCTTTTAACATGCACTGACATCACACAATACACCGGCATTTAGCATTTCAACTCCATAAAAATGCGATTGCCACTGCCGAGATTGAACCCGCGGCTTTCGGGTAAGCTGCCGAGTGTCCTGTATATAGTTCAGGTGCTACGGAATAGTCGCGACAGGTAACCTAGCGATGCTTCAAGGCCCGCGTGATATTATATATGTTGAAATACTTTGTTCTATGGGAGAAAAGATATATAAATCTTGCCTCGGAAGGAGACAAGCAATGACATTTGTATTATAAGTGTTGTTGTTCACGGGAGGGTTTGATACAAAGTGTGAGGAGCTGACAAATGGCATTACTGAAGTAATGGTCAATTTGTTAACTGCCACGAATCAAACCTGCAGGTGAATCTCACCTGCAATTCATAGGGCGCCATACATGACGCTGCTGGTCCCATCGCGAAGAGAAGGTAGATTCGTCGGTGAAAATTACTTCGCCCCATTCTTCCACCGTGCAGCCCTCCACAGAACGCGCAAACTCGAGCCTTAGCTGCCTCTGTCGCTCCGTCAACTGAGGTTTCTGAGCAGCCACGCAGCCCCACAGCCCGGCCTCTCGCAGTCGCCGCCGAATAGTGCTGAGGAAGACGTCCAGTTGAAGCTCACGGCGGATTTCCTTGGCATCAATGAATGGGTCTACCACCACACAGGCCACGATAAGCGAATCAGTTTGAGTGTCCGTTGCTCTTGGACGTCCACTGCGCTCTCTGTCAGCAAGACTTCCTCCATGGTCGAGGTAGGTCCTGATAATTCTACTAACTGCGGCCCTCGACCTATTCATCAAGCGGCAGATTTCGCGTTGGGACCATCCCTGCAACGACAGCTCCACAATACGTTGTCGCTGCTCCAGTGGCACGTATGGCGGCATTGCAAATACAAAATGAAGCACTACCACTTCGATGCTGCTTCCACAGTCTGCTACCTAGGAGCCGTTTACATTATCCGTCAACGTGACCATCGGCTCTCATCGCTTGCAGTGATAACGGAGGTAGGGCGTCGGACTAAGCGTGCTAAGGATGGCCACACAGAATTGCTGCAGCATATGCGGCCGAATGCTTCAACCTATGCCTCTTTTTGTCGCTTGGCATAACCATCGTTCAGGGGTTCAATTATCAAGCGGAATCATCTGAGATATAAAATGCAACCCTACGCACTAGCGACCGACTGACACCTTTTTTTGTTGATGCAAGCTGGCGCCAAAACCGAAGGCGCATTCTTGAGCCCTCACTGGCATTTCTTGATGTTGCATTAATTACCACAATTCCCATTATTATAATTTAGATACTCTGTTGCACATTTCCAGAAAAAATAGAACTAGCATTTTACAGCCTGCTTGCGCTGGAGACATTGACGTGAATAATTACACTGCATTAAACACCTTTACTCTCAAAAGCGTCCTATGCAGCAATAGATGTCTATATTAGGCGGATCGAGCCGTGATTTGCATAATTCTGCGACATCAAACTCGAGTACTTCGGGTGGGCTTTGATGTCACGCACATTATTCAGTAATATTTATAAATAATGTTAAGGCTAATTAGATTTATATTTAGGTAAATGAGACTCGACTCGGTCAGGAGTAATCAGCATCTTGCTGAGCTTGGATTCTCTGAGCTCATGAGAATTCGATTTCAATTACGTTAATTATTTGTGTTTTAATAAGATGTTGCCTAATTAAAGCTAATCATAATCCAATTGGTTTGATGATGCTATGACCAACCAAGATTAATCAGACTTTTTATAATTTCCTTGGTGTTTGCCTAATTAGATTAGTTATGCATATTTAGCTTAATTATGCCACGTGAAATTCCAGTATAGAGGATACTCTAGCTGGATTTCAGACTAATATTTAGTCATAATTAGTGTTCACAATAATTAGCACTAATTAGACGTAAATTATCCTAATTAGTGTGGAGTCGGTAAAGAGTAATTAGTATCTTCCTGACCTTGACTTCTGTGGGCTCATGGGGAAGTCGACCTAGATTAATTGGCCCCGATAAGGTTTGCCTTGTATAGGCTAATTTTGCACGGCTAGGTTAAGGATGAGCCTGATCAACTTTGCCTAATTAGATTTGGCTATACTTATTTCGACTCATCTGGGCTCATCTAAGCTTAACTTCGCTTAACATGAAAACACCAAGCTGGACTGGGCTTAACTAAAGCTACTTACACCTCACTTATTTAGGTCATAAAGTGCTCGACTACATTTGATTAATTTCGGCTACATTAACTTTGACTTAGCTAAGCTCATTTAAGTGCAACTTGGATTAGCCCGACAAAGGCAAGCTGGCCTGAGAAAATTTAATTTTGTGCGTTTGGCTTCGTCAGGTTGTGCGATGCTCGCTATGCTTACTTATCCTAATCAACCGGTGTCAATAACAACGCGAGCCGGTGTTGAACCGGCCCCGTCGCAGCCGCTACGTAAAAGAATGACACAGATTCGATGGAGCAAAGAAAGCGACACCCAGTTGTCGTTTTGGGTACGAGCGCCGTAACCGCGTCCAACAGAGCGACATGAGAAGCCAAGTGATAAGACGGGACGCGCATGCGCCCTTGCAGCAGGTGTCTCGTCGTGTCTCGTCGCTAGCTGGCGCGTCGATGCATTCTGCCACGCGATCCCGTGGTCTGCACACTTTTGATCGCACCTGTACATCCGCGAAAGCAGGACTCAGTTACTCGTGAAAAATATAATATATGCTCGTAGTTTATTCATTGCAAAAAAATATAAGATTGTTCATAATGTGATCGTTGTTGTGCATGCGTTGTTTTTCACTTCCCATAAGTTTGACAAAAACGTATTTTATAAATACGTGTCTTCCGTCTCATTTCAAGCCACATATTCCTCGTATGCAGACCTGTTGGAACAGAGAGAGGGAGAAAACCTTAAAAAGCATATCTTCATTTTCTTCGGCTTGCATGACTAAACATTCACACACAAAAAATATGTGCTATTTCAGCTGGTCATAATACGTATATTTTGTGCCGGTAAGGTGTTCATTACAGGATCGACCTTAGTTTACTAGGAAAGTCCTATTTTTGTCTTCACGATACCATGACACCAAATCTACCTGTTTTAGTCCTTAGAAGATCGTTGTTTTAATCAGTACTGCGCGATCTACACTTCTTCAAAACGAATTACAGAAGATGCAATCGGCACAAACAAAAAAAAACAGATATGGTACCAAATGACACAGCTGCTTCATTATCTAATGTCGGGCTTACTTTTCGCATTTGACCATACTTCTTAGCAATATTATAAGCGCGGGAACTGAAGCAAAGGCCACGCTGGAACATATTACTAGCACGCGCTTTACTGTATGCGATTGATGGGATATATGTTAGGGGATGAGCATCCTTATAAGTATGATTTACTGGATGTTTCCGTGCCCCTCTGTGCCTTATACTTATGTATTCGAGTTTCACCCTCAAAAGGTTATATCTGAACGTTCAGCGCAGATTGCGTCGCCGTGCTGAGGAAGCTCGCGATTGTATGAAATCATTGTTAAAGTTGACCTAACATGATCGCCCAGCAGATGGCGGCCATCGGCAAAAAGAAAAAGAGGGGGGAGGAGGGGGAGTCTATTGAGACAGTACCACGGCCGCTGGATGAAAAAGCGCTTTTTCATCCAGTGGCTGTGTCTGTACATATCTGCGATACATTAGTGGTGCAGGTGGGCACTCTGGCCATTCTCACATCATCTGCTTGTACATATATGAAAGATAGATGGTAGAACAATATTTAAAAAAAAAGAGCCCTAGAGCTAGGTCGCCGGCTATAAAACCCGGCTATCGCCGGTAGCCGCCATTTTGTCATCACGTGGATGACGTCGTGTGCATAAGGAGTAGAGTCGTCGTCTTGTATCAAAACCAGCCTGAAGAAAGCTGACATAGCTCCGGACATGTGGCCGTTCTCGAAACCATGTCACTCACCGATATACAGACGCTAGCGACGCAGGCGGCCCGTTATGTTAGAGACACAATAGAAAGGGGGCGCTGCGACTGTGGAGTATGGCGAGAAGTTAGCCCCGTACATGGACAAAATAGGGAAGTGGGGCACTGCGATGCATATTCTCCCTCCCCCCTGGGGAAGGGGAACATCGCGCACGCCTACGGTTGTCAGGCTTTCGGGCGGCTCGCGTGTTTGTGAAAATAGTCATTGTAAATTAAGTCCTCGACCGAATGTGCTGAACATTTACCAGCTTGCTCATGAATACTGAAACATTAAGTATTACTCAAAATAACACCGTTTTGAGGGAAAGTTTAGTGTTATGATCTTTTTATAGGGACCTTGCAACACTTTTTGAGCATGGTCAGAAAGCGCTACCGATCGGTAACAAAAGCTCCGGACAACATGCGAGCCAAATATAGCGCAGCACGTGGCGTGGAAAACACAGTAAATTATCAGTCAGCTGAAAATTGCTTTTTTCTTCTCGTGACAAGAGACGGAAGACGCTCAAAAGTCACTCCTAGTGATCCAATCTATCAGCCATTGGCTCACTTGAACATTGCGCGCTAGATCGTTACAGAGATCGCCACGGGAGGCCGCGACTTGTCAACGCAAACACGCGCGATCACACTGAAAAAGCTGCGCATCCTAAGAAAAAAAAATAAAGGGGTGCTCAGGGTCACAATGCACGGGTGACGTATTTTCTTTGCCCCTGCCATCCATCTCTGCTTAGCTTCCAGCGCTTTTGTCGGGACGAGAGAAGAGAATGCAAATGCAGCGTGCCCAAAACTAACTCCACTCGTACTGGGCGGATTCGTAATTTTTGCGGCGTTGAATTCGTACGACAACGAGCTCTTCCAGTCAATTCATTCCATGGTTAACTGAAAGTGTTTCAGAGCCCCTTTAAGACTACGCTCCGGGTGCGAATAGTCTTGTTTACTCGAAAATTGCCGCAAGGTCAGCGACATCACCAGAACCTTTAATGCCGCGTGTTTAAATGCCGACACGCCTTACCACAAAAAAGGTTACTCGACGACCGACTCTCCTTGCCGTTATCAGTACAATTTACCAAAATAAAACGTTTTGTTTCCCAGTCTTGAAGTCTTCCTCACCATCTTATCCACGTTACAGTACGCCATGCGATCGTTACAGCTACATTTCTGACCACATCACTGGAAGCTGCAGACGCGAGAAATGATCTTGAAAATCTGTTGTTTCTAAAAGCTTTTTGCTTAGTCTGACAACGTTGCCCTCCTGGGGAAGCATAAACAATTGTCTGTTTGTGTCCTAGGTACTCAATATTCTAATTTACATTGAAGAAATCCAAACAAAATATATGAAATAATGCCTTTACAAAAGAAAATTATTTGGTTGGCTTTTTTAAGTGTCTATACAAGCTCGCGTCTCGCCGACCACTAGTTTGCACAATTTAGTTTATTTCAACGCCAAAATAAACGTTACAATATCTATGAGCTTGCCCATAAAGGAGGAAAAAAGCTCATGCCCCTGCTACTCCCCACCAGCACCTCCCTCAGCGCTCCTCGATAGTGAGCCCCGCCGCGGTGTTCTAGTGACTAAGGTACTCGGCTGCTGACCCGCAGGTCGCGGGATTGAATGCCGACTATAGCGAGTGTATTTTCGACGCAGGCGAAAATGCCGCAGGCCCGTGTGCTCAGATTTGGGTGCATGTTAATGAACCCCGGGTGGTCAAAATTTCCGTAGCCCTCCATTACGACACCTCTCGTATCAATATGGTGGTTTTGGGAGGTTAAACCCCACATATCAATCAAACAATACTGCATTCCAGCAGCCGCTGGAATGCAGTATTGTTTGATTGATATTTGGGGTTGATATGAGAGGTACCATATTGATATGAGAGGTGTCGTAATGGAGGGCTACGGAAATTTTGACCACCCGGGGTTCATTAACATGCACCCAAATCTATTGCATAGCTCGGTATATATAGCATTTACCAACGAATTACTTCCTCGGTCTTCGTTAAACAATCAATGTTAACGCTTTAACGAACAATTTCAGTCTGTGGAAAATGAGACAGTGGTGCGAGAAGGAACGAAGGGAGAGCACAAGCATTCTTTTCTCTTGTTGTGTTCTTCTTTTTTTATTTTTTCGTTTTCAATTTGTTAATTAGCGTATTACACAAACTATTCCAACAGAACACGCTTCTGGCGCAATGAAGTCTGCCCTTTCATGTACAGAGAACTTCTTACCGTCCTGTCGCCACAGCGTGCATGGTCGGGTGCTTCAAATTCCACTTGCACTGGAAACTTATAGGCTCGGCCATACAAGTGCCGAACCTTAGAGTACGTGCATCGCACTTTGCATCTCTTAAGGACAGCAAGCGACTGTAAAACATGAAAAAGAAGGCATGTAAAAATTATAGCTTGTTGCTTCTTCCGCTACAAAGTATAGTGTAGTTCCAAAAGAGGCCAGGACGAGAGCATGTCATCACTCTCTTTGACGAACGGCTGCAGAAGTCAAATGCCTCTTATTTCATTACACAAATTATTTGACAATACAATCAACTCTACAAGGCGAAGTGTAGAATCTAATTGTTATTAGTTCCAAAAGTACAAGCTAATTCACCAGGGATTGTTTATTACGGGACTTATTATAATCAATATTTATCGTGTAGATAAGCCCATGAATATGGCGTCATTCTTGCGTGTAATCGAGAATCGGCTACAATGTATCAGTACAGCTTTAGAATAGTAAAGGCTAATGTAAAGTTTTAAGGTAATTTTGTCTCGGACGCAGCTTTCAAAGGGATTTTGATCTGTAGGTATGTCTCTGTTCGTGGAGATCACATTTCAAGCGGAAACGATCCTAAACAACTAGTGTGGTAAACATTGACAAGACACGAGCCCACTCACCGTGTCCGCATCCACGCTTTGTTCTCGGGGGAATTTGTATTTGCAAATGTTGAGCGGCGTGACCAGCATGCCCGGGTAGTAGCCATCCACCTTGTGTCCCTGGGATTTAACCTGCCAGCAGAGCGGCCCTCGGAGCCTGATAAGCGGTAAAAAAATCGTGCGTACAGCTTTACCAGAATTAACGTACCAAATTACGTACAACATTGTGCGAGTCTCACACTTAACGTCTCCAACGCAACCAATGGCCATGCTTTTATGGCACCAGGTATAAGAGAAAGGCAGTGAAGCAAATGTAAATGTTGGGAGATCTTCGCAAAGATGCTGTCACTACTTAGTGCGCATGTGCAGTTCATGCACTTTAATGTTCGGGCTAAGAAGCTGGTGTTTGTTTTGCCTTGCCATGGTGGCCTAGGGGCTAGGGTACTCGGCTGCTGACCCGCAGGTCGCGGGATCGAATCCCGGCTGTGGCGGCTGCATTTCCGATGGAGGCGGAAATGTCGTAGGCCCATGTGCTCAGATTTGGGCGCACGTTAAAGAACCCCAGGTGGTCGAACTTTCCAGGGCCCTCCACTACGGTGTCTCTCATAATCATATAGTGGTTTTGGGACGTTAAACCTCGCAAATCAATCAATCAGGTGTACGTGTGGCGCACCTTGCTTGAACGAACAGCACTACTTCAATAAATGCCCAAACACGCAACACATTGTGACCCATTTACGTGTGTGCAACAGTGATTCAACACTACCCAAGCACACAAAACAAAATCTCGTGCGTATTTATTTCGGTTGGTGTCTGTAATGCGCAGCTCTCTCTGACATCCCCATCGCTTTATACTCTGAGTCGCCTTCCTTGCTATCGTAGTCTATAATAATTTTTGCGTGAATGCTCTCGATTATAGTCGCAGTTATGCCAACAAAGGTGGGGTAAACCCCTGCGACCGCAAACGATAGCATCAGTGCTCCATTTTTTGGCATCCGCAATTAACCATGGTATCCGCAACGCTTGCATGAGTGATTACCCCTGGCTCATTTTCTTTTGAAGAGCATGCCACTATTTCAGCTGGTGCCTTGTCTAAGTTCTCAGTTGCAAAAAGGCTGCTGCTTATGATGAATCAACATTTATTGGGCCTCACATCGTAGGTAGTGCGCGCAGGCACCAGACGGGGTGGTTCCCTAATTGTAAGACCCGTATGTATCCAGCAGATCCTGACCCCTGTCCATCAGTGCAAGCTGAGTTGGTAGGGCGGGACTGAATAAGGTCTCTCATTGCTGAAAGGGTTGGGGATTCGGAGTGTCGGGGGAAGGAAAGGTGGGGGGTCACCTCCCTATTCGAGTCACCTTCCTTGCTATCGTAGTCTATTATAACAATTTTTACGTGAATGCTCTCGATAATAGTCGCAGTTATGCCAACAAAGGTGGAGAAAACCCCTGTGACCGATAACGATAGCATCACTGCTCCATTTTCCTAATTACGTGAACCATGACATCCGAAACGCTTGAGCGAGTAATTATCCATGGCTAATTTTCCACTGAAAAGCATGCCACTATTTCAACTGGTGCCTTGCCTAACTTCGCAGTGGCAAACAGGTTGCTCAAGGTTTTCTGTTGCATCTCCGGTTAGAACGACAGCCCGCCGTGCCTGGCTACACTGCTCCTGGTGAGGAAATGGACTCCGACTTCTGAGAGGCTACTGTTACGCCCCTCATCAACGCTTAGTTCATCCTCCAGGTCACTGGCTGGCATCCCACCTCGTCATTTTGTTTGGACTTTCCATCATTCATTTGATATGTGGGGTTTAACGTCCCAAAACCACTATATGATTATGAGAGACGCCGTAGTGGAGGGCTCCGGAAATTTCGACCACCTGGGGTTCTTTAACGTGCACCCATTCCAGCATTGAATGGCGATGCATTTTGCACACACGCACGTACGCACACGCACGCATGCACGCGCACACGAGCACGAACTTCAAACAGTAAACTTGGGGAAATACACTGCTGCTGCATGTCGACCTGCCCTTTCCTGAGAAGCTTATCGGTTTATTGTTTGCACTTCCATGCCACACTCACTAGGTTTTACCCTTGTTACTATTATTTTAGAACAAATTGGCTTTTAAAAAAAAGAACTAACTTGGGAAGCTTCCCCTCCTCATTTATGTTAGAATGACTTGAGCCCGTTATACCTACTGGTGCTACAGTACTGCTACAGTACTGGTGCTATAGTACAGGAACTCTTGCAGTTCTGCGTACGAAAATCATTGTATGATTAGAGAGACGTCGTAGTGGAGGGCTCCGGCAATACTGACCATCTGATGTTATTAACTAGCACCTAACCTAAGCACACGGGTCTTTTCACCTCCATTGAAATGCGGCTGCCGTGGTCTGGATTCAATACCGTGGCCTTCGGGCCAGCAGTCAAACACCATATTCACTAGACCACTATGGCGTGTGGGAAGAATGTGCGTAAATTACGCAACAAATCCTATAACTCCGCTCATTCTCGAAGAACGCGAGAAATTTTTGCGGTAATCTATTTTTGCGGCAGTAAGCTCTGTAATTGAGGTCATTCAATTGATTACTTAAGCGAAGGAGTGTACGGACATGAATTTGAAACATTTTGGGATTGTTGCTCTAAATAACAGCATGGGTTTCGAGTACGCCATCAGCAGTACGGTGGTGCCAGTGAATGCATCATACGTTTTAAATAACGCTATCTACATTTTAAATACCGCTATCTTAAATAGAAAGAGGCGGCTCTCTGTGACGTTTTGTGGCAGTGTGACGTCACGGGGATACAGCATTTTATGACGCATTTGCGGCATATCTGCAATCTACACGCGGGGCAACGATGAGCGTATTGTCTACAGCGACACCCACAGAGATTCATGTCGTTTAGCCAGCATGCAGAACGCAGAACTAGCAAACTCTGGGAAGCGGCGTCGACTCGTCCTCATGTCGTTCATTGCAATGGGGCTGGCTTGTTGATGCTAAATCGCGAAAACTGTTAAAATCAATGTATATATCATATACTTGTCGGCTGACTCCTATCTGAAGAGGGCGATATGCTACTTATTAAGGAAACGAAAAGGGTTTATTTCGCGATGTCACAAAGTCGCCTTAGTAAACGTTCAACTGGTTCAGCCCTTATGTAAGGTCACTGGCCGCTCTAATTACGACCTCTATACAAGACGGCTGCCCCGCCGCGGTGGTCTAGTGGCTAAGGTACTCGGCTGCTGACCCGCAGGGCGCGGGTTCAAATCCCGGCTGTGGCGGCTGCATTTCCGATGGAGGCGGAAATGTTGTAGGCCCGTGTGCTCGGATTTGGGTGCACGTTAAAGAACCCCAGGTGGTCTAAATTTCCGGAGCCCTCCACTACGGCGCCTCTCATAATCATATAGTGGTTTTGGGACGTTAAACCCCAGATATCAATCAATCTATACAAGACGGCTGACAGCTGTCAAGACTATTTTCAGTCTACATAAAAGCAGCTGGCTCAAATCTTATCTTGGGTCAACGTGTCTCACTCGTGTATAGTTACCAAAGAAGACGCTTCCGTCGAAGGTTGATGCTCGAAGCGAAAAGAAAGTGACGAGAAGTTACTTTCTGGAAGCGCGTCATTGAGACAATCTTTGTCCGCTCATGCTTTTTTAGCACATGTTCATTTAACGAGACATATATATATGTTTCAATGAATTTTTAGTTGATAGTGTGTGCATTGTTTCATGTTCTTATCACCATGCTGTCACTAGTTTACGCGCTGCAACGCCAAGTTACCAACTCGCTGCAACGCCTGAGTTACCAACTCAGGGAATCAACAGTTAACCACGCTTAAAAATAGCGACCACACTGAAAGGCAAAAAAATGTATTTGGTTTCGAACAAACAACGCTGGAGACGGGATAGGCCTGTGCCTTATCTGTCAATTTTTCCCCATCCCGCATCCAAATCTGCTACCATCCTAGTTAAAAACAGTTCCTGCCCGTGCGGAAGTAAATTATATTCACCTCATGACGTATCGAATTTGAACTACGCTGCACGTAGAGAAACGGTGGTAGTTGGGTCCAGTGTTGACGTAACTCATGATGTATCCCTGGCTGAACGGGCACGCCAGCGCGCCAGGGTGACCCGGCACGATGTTGGTCTTCGGTGCGTCCCCGTCGTGGGCGGCTCCCAATCTGCGAGGAAGCACAACACGCTCCTGTAATTGGATGTACTATCGGCATCAAATGAAACGCGGACAGCGGAGCACGTGGCACAAGACTTGTCAAGGGCATACTGCGCGACGTCCACCAGTCATTGACACAAACAGGCCCGCACAATCTGGTGTCGCAGCACTGCATGATCCCTCTATAGTGCAATATTTCTGCTTGTTCTAGGTATGGTATTTAAAAGGAACAAAATTAAAAATAATAGAGGTTAAATTACTGCAGCTGAAGGCGAGTATTGTAGCACGGTTTGTCATCGCGGAGTCGATCATCACGGAATGCCTGGCAAATTCTATTTATAGTATAATTTTTTATAGTATTCATTACCTGATTTTCATTATGTCACATAATCTTATCGGCAAAACTTCGAGCTCCTGCAAAAAATATTTACTTTAACGCGATTTTAGACTTCAAAACATTACACGTGCAGTACCCACTAACATTGCGAGAACAGGGTGTTGTTTTTAGATTTCACCACATTACACGTGCAGTACCCACTAACATTGCGAGAACAGGGTGGTGTTTTGAGACTTCAAAACATTACACGTGCAGTACCCACTAACATTGCGAGAACAGGGTGGTGTTTTGAGACTTCAAAACATTACACGTGCAGTACCCACTAACATTGCGAGAACAGGGTGATGTTTTGAGACTTCAAAACATTACACGTGCAGTACCCACTAACATTGCGAGAACAGGCTGTTGTTCTGAGACTTCAAAACATTACACGTGCAGTACCCACTAACATTGCGAGAACAGGCTGTTGTTCTGAGACTTCAAAACATTACACGTGCAGTACCCACTAACATTGCGAGAACAGGCTGTTGTTCTGAGACTTCAAAACATTACACGTGCAGTACCCACTAACATTGCGAGAACAGGCTGTTGTTCTGAGACTTCAAAACATTACACGTGCAGTACCCACTAACATTGCGAGAACAGGCTGTTGTTCTGAGACTTCAAAACATTACACGTGCAGTACCCAATAACATTGCGAGAACAGGCTGTTGTTCTGAGACTTCAAAACATTACACGTGCAGTACCCAATAACATTGCGAGAACAGGCTGTTGTTCTGAGACTTCAAAACATTACACGTGCAGTACCCACTAACATTGCGAGAACAGGGTATTGTTTTGAGACTTCACAACATTACACGTGCAGTACCCACTAACATTGCGAGAACAGGGTGGTGTTTTTAGACTTCAAAACATTACACGTGCTGTACCCACTAACATTGCGAGAACAGGGTGTTGTTTTTAGACTTCACCACATTACACGCGCAGTACCCACTAACATTGCGAGAACAGGGTGTTGTTTTGAGACTTCACAACATTACACGTGCAGTACCCACTAACATTGCGAGAACAGGGTGGTGTTTTTAGACTTCACAACATTACACGTACAGTACCCACTAACATTGCGAGAACAGGGTGTTGTTTTGAGACTTCACAACATTACACGTACAGTACCCACTAACATTGCGAGAACAGGGTGTTGTTTTGAGACTTCACAACATTACACGTGCAGTACCCACTAACATTGCGAGAACAGGGTGGTGTTTTTAGACTTCACAACATTACACGTACAGTACCCACTAACATTGCGAGAACAGGGTGTTGTTTTGAGACTTCACAACATTACACGTACAGTACCCACTAACATTGCGAAAACAGGGTGATGTTTTTAGACTCCACAACATTACACGTACAGTACCCACTAACATTGCGAGAACAGGGTGATGTTTCTAGACTTCACAACATTACACGTACAGTACCCACTAACATTGCGAAAACAGGGTGATGTTTTTAGACTCCACAACATTACACGTACAGTACCCACTAACATTGCGAAAACAGGGTGATGTTTTTAGACTCAACAACATTACACGTACAGTACCCACTAACATTGCGAAAACAGGGTGATGTTTTTAGACTCAACAACATTACACGTACAGTACCCACTAACATTGCGAAAACAGGGTGATGTTTCTAGACTTCACAACATTACACGTACAGTACCCACTAACATTGCGAGAACAGGGTGATGTTTCTAGACTTCACAACATTACACGTACAGTACCCACTAACATTGCGAAAACAGGGTGATGTTTTTAGACTCAACAACATTACACGTACAGTACCCACTAACATTGCGAAAACAGGGTGATGTTTCTAGACTTCACAACATTACACGTACAGTACCCACTAACATTGCGAAAACAGGGTGATGTTTTTAGACTCAACAACATTACACGTACAGTACCCACTAACATTGCGAAAACAGGGTGATGTTTCTAGACTTCACAACATTACACGTACAGTACCCACTAACATTGCGAAAACAGGGTGATGTTTTTAGACTCCACAACATTACACGTACAGTACCCACTAACATTGCGAGAACAGGGTGATGTTTCTAGACTTCACAACATTACACGTACAGTACCCACTAACATTGCGAAAACAGGGTGATGTTTCTAGACTCCACAACATTACACGTACAGTACCCACTAACATTGCGAGAACAAGGTGATGTTTTTAGACTTCACCACATTACACGTACAGTACCCACTAACATTGCGAAAACAGGGTGATGTTTTTAGACTCCACAACATTACACGTACAGTACCCACTAACATTGCGAAAACAGGGTGATGTTTTTAGACTTCACAACATTACACGTACAGTACCCACTAACATTGCGAAAACAGGGTGATGTTTTTAGACTCCACAACATTACACGTACAGTACCCACTAACATTGCGAAAACAGGGTGATGTTTTTAGACTCCACAACATTACACGTACAGTACCCACTAACACTGCGAAAACAGGGTGGTGTTTTTAGACTTCACAACATTACACGTACAGTACCCACTAACACTGCGAGAACAGGCTGATGTTCAAAGCCTTACAAATGCGCCACTTCGTGCGTCAGGGCGTGCATCCCATCGTAGGAGCCGGCGTTGTCTTCACCAATAGCCACGAACAGCTCGGTGCACACCCCAGCGACAAAGGCCAGTCCTGAAAAAAGTAACGTGTCACTTCGCAGCGGCAAGTTTCCTTCAAGCATGACTAAGTATACTGAGGAATCCCAATCACGACACGCGTGTGATTCTCGAAACATACAGTAAGATAACAAGCTTGGTGTTCAGTTCGTTCTTTCTGCAGGAAGCACGTTCGACATTGTAGTTTGTCTACAAAGGATCCCACTCAAGTACACCTCTTCGTCCCAAAAATGTTTTGATTTTTAACACATGTTCACCATATTCCATGCAAAATACCTTTGACTGTTCCGAATATTTTTTTTAGGAAAACCACGTAAATTTCCGAGTAGGTCCCTAAAAACAAGTAAACGCTACCTTTACGCCGAGTATCTGGTGCACCACTATCCATTGCATACATGTCACGCCTGAAATAGAAAAAAAAATCATGTTGACTAATGCTCCTCGGCATACCGAAAAAAAAACTGCTGTGAGCATTACTTTGTTGAGGCAACTCATACAACGGCTAATGCAAATCATTTATTACAGTGAAACCTAATGCGAAAAATTATAATGCGAAATTAAGAGATATCCTTTAAAATCAGACAAACGAAATTAACCTTATGCAACTTCATACTCCACATAACGCTCATACATAGCGTCAACACGTTACCCTACTATAACAAGCCGGACTTTGTTACCGTGTAGACTTGTACGTATCCAAATGTTATATTCATAACCTATGGTAGGCCTATTGGTACCAAATTGCTACTAAATATCAAATATGATTACAATGTTTTTGCATCAGGTGAGGACATGTTTGGCTTCATTACGTTAAATAATGTATATGTCTAAGGTGTGGTGTATATTGTGAAGGTGAAGATTCACACTTGTTTATTTTGTTATATAACCTTCTGTGTTTCCTTGAATGTTTACTTGACATAAACTGTCAGCTTTCGATAACCTAATTTTGGTCTAGTTGGAGTACGTTCATAAGTGATTTGAAGGCATGACAAGAACACAATCTCACGAGGAGACGTGAGAGAGCACCGCCAACAGCTGTTGCTGGTGAATTGGAGGTGCTCTGTCCATTCTGAGAGCAAGCGTGCACACTTTAGGGTAGTCAACAATGAATCAAATGACTTCATTTTTCTTTTAATATCTCACTACGGCATTTTACGTTTTGTTTAAGTCATTCTTGCGCGGAAATTACTCGATGTGCTTAAATAAAGACATCAAAAACATTCTCGTGACATTTACTGGCCTTGAAGAAAAATCTGGCAAACAATTGCTTCGCATCTGTTCCGACGTCAGGTCGGCCTGCAACGTGCTGAAGCGCGTTGCGATGGACCTAATAAAGATTGTTCATCTTTTTAAAAAATTTCCCGGCAAACCGACTGCGAACAACAAAGATACACAAAGCATCCTTACCCTGTAGCTAAGTACACCGCATCAGGATCGCCATATAGATGTTTTCTCGTCTTGATGTGCTCGACTAGATTGGTGATGGTCGCCGTGTCGTCCATGTACTTGTCATCTCCTTTCAGGTATGGTTCGTTCCATGCATTCTGGTAAAATATGATCGCAACTTAGTCAGTTGAATTGTTGTACAAATGAAACACAGCATCACTTAGAACATTGTCACTGGTCATGACGTGAACGAGGGCCACAGTCGGCTTCAAGATCACTCTTTAATTGGTTGAAATCGTGTCTGGAAACCCAGAGTCAAATTACAGCAAAGATGCACGCTATACACTGATATCTGCGGGAATAGCGTCGGGAACTGTGAAACAGACAAGGGGTCAATGAAACAGACAAGGGCTCAATGAAATAGACAAGGGGTCAATGAAATAGACAAGGGGTCATTGAAACAGACAAGGGGTCAATGAAACAGACAAGGGGTCAAGCTCATTGGCTTTTATACATGTGCCATCGAAGATCCCAGCGTTATCGCTAGCAGCCGCGTAAGTTTCAAAACTCCAATGTTCGAATTGAGAACGTCATCTCATCAGAAGGTTTTACAATTATCTGATAGTACCTAGGCATTCGGGCGCGCGTTGCGCTTGGCAACTGTGACATTGTAGTGGGGCGGTAACATAACAAATGGAAAAAGTAGCACGTGTGCCATTATTCTTTTGAGATAAGAACACTAAAATGTTCCTCCTGCGAGGGTTTGTGATGACGGAGGGCTGAAATGTCTAAAGCGGTGATTCACCCTTTTATACCGCTACTGCGAATAGCTTCTCAGGTGGTTGTCAGTTACAGTGCAAGAGATCACGTGGTTTCCGGACACGGCTTTCTTTCGGAGGCGATTTGGGTGCGCGCTTTGGTCAACTCAGCCAAGAAAACGTGTTCGCTTTAACTGCAGCCAAGAAAATGCGTTCGTTTTAACTGTTCACCTCGATTTTCCTCTCGTGAGAAGCCGCCACAGAGAGCTCTTCGGTCGCGCCTGAAGGTCTGAACGTAGCATTCTAATATTGTTACTGCAGCTGCGCTGTTTCCGTAACAAAGCAGTTAACGGGAGTTCACGTAAATTCATTGTTCAAGCTACACTTATTTTGCACGAGTGTACATATATAATTTAATAATTTTACGGGCAGTGAAACGAACTAAGCGACATGAACCATGATGAGACTAACCCGCTACAAACTAACACGCCAAGGATGACAAGACAGATGCATCCATCTATCGAAGCGACAACTTGCCTGAGTTGCTTGATTTTTGTTCGTGTAACCTTCATAGCACCTTCTCTGCCTCTCTATACTTTCTGCTTGAGGAGATAGCGCAATGAAGAGCCCCATAATTAGCACTCACACTTCGAACATAGTGATCAAGGCGCCGGTGCTCTGTCAAGCTGTGGCCTTCATAGGAGGGAACTTGATTTTATAGCGGCAATTCGTACAAATAGATGACACTCACATGAACTCTCTCGAGTCCGACCAGAAGAAGTTTTATCCTTGGGGCACTCGTGTCTTGGAGGCGCAAGTTGGCCTGAAATAAGAAACATGTTTGAATGCTTTATAAAGATCTGAGTGTAAACATGTCGCACACGTTTTCAGCTTATCTGGGACGCAGCACCTTAAGCATCAGCAGTGTCGTGTGCAAATATGAGTTTACCCCTGTGCGTGCCATTTCTAACGTCGGTCATTGCACCCCGCAATTGTGTTTAGAAAACAAGATTGCTTTTTAGCTAATGTAATCTACAATTCATACACCCTTTGTAAAAAAAAATTGTGATGTAGCTCAGTTATGGCTGAGTGTGAGTAGCGAGAGGCATGGTTATTTTATTTAGCTTGGTTATTTGTGCGGTCACACTTCTCTATGTGTGCCACTCGTCTCTCATCTGTCTTCTCAACTGGCTACCTCCTCTTCGTTCCGGTGACGAAGCATGGCTTCTTTCAGTCTCTCCAACTCACTTTGCATATCTACAGGCAGATCTCACTGAACCACCCTTTCTATACATACGATGCAACGCCGGCATCTCCTGTGAGTTCGGACAGCGCAACTAAGCGTGGACCGAGTAAAACATGCACACACAACGCTGCAGCTTCCAACTGGAAACATGGTTGCAGCATGGTTTCACTGGCTCCTGCTCTGACGGCATACCAGATGACGTGGCGAACGGTGCGGCCACTGGGCACAGTGAAACGGTGGGAGTATGGCCAATGTAACAATAAAAATTCACTCTAATCCTTGACTTCGTGTTCTGGTAGTCGTACTCGCACTTCGCGCTTGTGTGGCATGGGTTAACTTTGCCCTTTGTGGCTCCGTGGAACTGTATCTCAGAGGCCACATAGAAAGAGGTGCGTGGTTGAGGCCTGTTCCAACAGGTGGCGCAGCGGTCCTAGTCGCCATGAGAAGCCGCCGGCTAGGACCGCTGTGGCACCTGGTTCGTTCAAATTTAATTGATCGATCTGGCAATTACCTCCTATCATTAGTGATGCTCCAGTGTCGTATGTATCCAGTATAACTCTTAACTTCGACTAAAACCATGGATTACTGCCAGTTTAATTTTTTTGGAATACTTTTTTCCTGAATTTTCGGAATATTGGAAGTTAGTGCTGGACCGCAATTGCGTATAACTTAAACGTGAGTCACTCGGTGCTCGTGCGACTAAATAATCAAGATGATTAGCAGTTTGATGCAACTCACGCTGTTAACCATGACGCACATGTAGCTGAGCAAGCGTTGGGTCTGTGTGAAACGCTGCTGATGGATCTTATCCGAGATTACAAACAGCTCTACAGTGACTTCCGCTGGAACCGTTCGGTAATAGTTGTACTGTCTTTCTGCGAGCAGCGAGGCTTTGTCTGAAAAAGGGACATGCAAGAACAATCCACTATAAATGTCATGACAACAGAGAATACCTAATATTTTACTAAATGACCAATGCTAAGAAACATGCATTTGTTGTCACGGAAAGATTTTTAATGTGTTTGTTTCTCTTTTTTACCAAAAAATAAAAAATTTATTTATTTATTCTTAGTACCCTACAGGCTCCGAAGGGCATTGAGTAAGAGAAAATTCACTATCCATAAAACATAAAAAGGAACTGCATCTAGGAAAAAAAACGAAGAAAATTGTACAATGGAAGGGAAAAGAACAAACGCTATATATAGCGTGTGTTCTTTTGCACTCTATATATAGCGCCATATATACGCTATATATAGCCTTTGTTCTTTGTACTATAGTACAATGCAGTTACATGCATGGTGAAAAAAATACATCGTTTTGGGGCATAATGCCATCATTTTCGGAGGATGACTACTGTTTTGTCTTGGTGTGAAGCGCGCAACTTTTACATCAGAAACACGAGGTACAACTTCTACATCAGGAACACGAGGCACAAGTGCGTGTTTCGTGTTCCTGTGTAAAAGTTGTGAAGTTGTGCGCTTTCTACGATGTGTTCATACCAACTGGCCCGATATAATGGTTTACTGCTTCGTGTTTAGCTGTTTCACCACAAGAACATTTTGTTGTTGTTGGAAAGTGGCAGCTATTACGTAACGCATGACATGTTGTGAAAGTTAGTAAAATGTTTGTGTATAATCGTGACAGGGAGGCTAATAAAAATGACCGGTAGATTAATTGGGCTTCACTACAGTACGCAGTCTATATATGATTCTTTCATTGGTTTAGGCAGGTGGACTGATTATTACTTCTTAGGTATTATCATCTTAGGTATACTTAGTAATAGAATATAGCTGCAACATCCAGTCGATCTACTTATAACAACATGCTCACAACAATAGGAAAAACTCCTTATAAAATAGATCAGGAAGTCAATAGAGCTTCACTGAAAATCGTTAGAAAATCACCGCCCAAGCACTCCGTACAAATAATTAACCAGCGAAAGCTGACAAGTGCGGCCCAAGTGTTTAGCAGTCGGTTCAACCCGACGCTGCCCTAAAGCCTTTAAGAATTACTGATTACATGTTCATGCTTCTTAACGAGGTCATACACGTTTGACTTGGTTTCCCCACAGTACCTATTTCACATGCCCCACATTGTGCTTCACATGATCACGGTGATGGAGGAGTGCAATGAGCGGTTAAATGAGTTTGGCAATGCGTTAATAACAGTGGTTGTTCTCTAACCACAGGCGGTCATAGACGTCGCATCTGAAGCTAAACTGCCTGTGGAGAAACTTCCGCCGGAAGCGGGTGTTTGTCGTGGTGAACGAGCTCCCAAAATCTGAATGCAGGAACAGCGCAACCTAGAAGTAGTTACTTCGTAACTACGGAAGCGAAAAAACAAGGACAGAAAAGAGCGCTCTTTTATGTCCTTGTTTTTCTGCTTCCGTAGTTACGAAGTAACTACATCTAGGTTGCGCTGTTCCTGCATTCAGTTATGTCCTACCAACTTGCCCAAACTTCCACGCTTCATAACTTCCCTCCCAAAATCATCACGTTGATGCTGTCGTGCCTGCAACGGCGTATGTTCGGCTCGGCATTGTTGCAAGCGTTTGACCTCGCGAGTTAACTCGGCGCCATTGTTTGCAGGATCCTCCCCCGCAGACGCTTGCATGCCCGTTCGCGATTTAGCATGGCTTAAAAGGCTGCCGAATTATCAGTACGCAATTCCTTCAGGTACTCGTCCTCCCGGACCTGTTTTTGTGCCCGGATTGCACCATCGCCCCGGCAAATACGAGCTCTCTTACGTTTCCACTGTCGGCTTTCTTCTAGAGTTGTCCATGGCTTACCCATGTGGAAGGTTTCACCAGAACGTACGCGTGCTCGGCGCCCTGGCTGCGACGGAGTGGATGACGTCACACACAATGCAGCCAATGGTGTGCGTGCTTAGGTATGACGCTGAGAACGACTTAACTAACGGCACAGCCAATTGAGGCCGCTCGTGATACCGATGCCGAACAGTTTTCTGCTTCTCCTAGTCGTGTACTGCTTTCGCTGTAAAAATTCCACTGCTCATCTAATTGAGAGCCCAGTTAAGATTTGTACGTGAAAACGAACTTCTGTCTAATGAGTAGAAAAATGCCGTACCAGCCTTTGTGTTTGATGGTTTGCATGTATTTTGCATTACTTTTTGTTTTAAACCAGGAAAATTCTGTGTTATCTACGACACTGCATTTCTCCTTTCAGTGCAGTATGGTCATGTTGTGAGCAGTCATAAAGCAAGTAGGCTGCAATTGCGTCCTTACCCGTTTTGTTAGCAACTAGGCCATCGAACATGTCGTTTGGCTGCTCGTCGATTTCGTGTATCACGTGAGCAACGTGACCTTCCTCTGACCTTTCCATTTCCGGTGCCGGTGAAATCCTGTGCCGTGGTCCAACGACACCTTCCTGCGTTTTGTGCATTCGAATTTCAGGAACGAAATCAGTCTTTCCTTCCGGGGACAACATTGAACTGCATACACTGTTCTAAGCAATGTTTCTAGAACTTTTTGGCGTTTGCTCCAAGTCATGAACACTTAGCAATGGCACCATTGAACGCGATAGCATTAGAGATTGTTTCATCAAAATTCCGGCATTGGCATGGGTGTAGTTAGTTGTGACCAAAAAACCACTGTCAGTGATCGAAAAATTGAGAAATGTGAATAAAATATATAATAAAGGTTTCCAGGTCCGAGTAAGCATCGAACCCAGACCGCCTGTGTGACAAGCAAGGGTTCTGACACAGAGCTACAAGTTTTGTTGAAACTGATTTGAAGAAAGAAAAAACGCTATATGAATGTCATGTGGTCAAGAGGTTTTCTTAAAGCATCACAAATTGCGTGGTGGAAGCGTCGAATCATGCCGGGTGTCAAAAGATGCGAACTGAGCAGCACGTGGGTGTTTTAAAGCCCTACCCATTACAGAACGCTCAGACACATTTGGTCATTAGCAGTAGAACAATCAACAAAGGGAATAGCTGCGCAGGTTCGTGTGTTGCTCTACGCAAGCGTAGTTGGCCTTCACTGATTCGCAAAAGAAGTAACAATGTCGTAGCGGGCAGTTAACAACTGTGCTTGCAATACGCATTCAATGCTATAACTATGAAATGTCCGATATCACTCGCACGGTCGTTCGTTTCATTACGGCTCGGTTGAAGCATGCACCGATGACCGAAGCGGGGTATCAGTTGAGAAGGCGATGCGTACGAGGCCAGATTGCGCTAACACAGTCTACATCACTTCAAGGCGAAGCTCAAGCGTTGAATACCTTCTATTTTTATCCAGAAGCAGTGTATGTCCAAGTTCTGGCGGACTTAGTTCGCTGAAAAGGCGGCGTATTAGACAGAACGCCCAATTTACGCCGCCCTTAACAAGTTCTAATCGCTTCCGTATATCCGCCGCACTTGCCACGAGCCCCCCCCCCCCCCCCCCCGAACCCCCGAAGCTCGGCGGTGGCCTTACCCATCCATTAGTGTACCCCCTTCGTCTCGTGAGGCAGAGATCGCGCAGGTGCTGTTATCAGTACTTGCCCTTTAGACTCGCGATGGAACGTACACTAGTCATTCGCTTGGAAGAATAAAAACACCAAAGCGCCAGCGCGCAAAGAATCGCTAATGGTCCCGAAACCCACGTGAAGCCATCGCTGCAATCACTGGCTCTACTTGCTTCTATTTTAACTGTAGTAAAAGGGCTCTGAACTTCTCTGTTTATTTAATTATACTGCATGTCTCTCATGGAACGTCTGAGAGTGGATAAATAAACGCTTAAGTAGTGAAAGGTATATAAGTCGATAAATATCACTATGAAAATTGAATGCACTATTAAATCCCGAACGTAGGTAATTTAGTCACAAGACACAACATCGTTAAATTTTTCCACTGGGGTATAAAGGACAGAAATAGGAGGTAATTTGTAATTCGTCGTGATGGTTCACGAAATGGCGGTCTTGGTGAGCTCGTCAGAAAACTGTGCAGGCAATCTATGATGTGACAAGTTGAAGCGACCGCTCTATGAAGTGCTAAAGGTCTCTTTTCGTCGTCAAGTTATGACAGCAATATTTTAGACTGAATACTTAACCTACGGAGCATCCGACTGTCGCCCTTGTGACCTTTTTCTGAGTTGACAATAACATAATGAAGTGGAGAATTCAGTTCTTTTCTGCTAAAAAAAGTGCGTTAAAAAAAATTAAGTTAGACCGGGAACTCGTCACCCGTAATGTAACTGCGCAGAAGCACATAGCGAGGCGGAATTCAATAATTTATATTAGAAATGTGTAAAAATTGTAACAAATAAATGCGCATAAAAATTTTAAAAGCAAATATGTACGTACCAAAATTGCATACACAGCCGCAGCAGTAAACATGAGTTAAAATCAGATGGCTTTACAGAAGTACCACAGTTTGTCACAATAAGCATCAGATTTAAAAAGGTAATGCACTGCATAAAAAGTTGTCCTAGACGTAGCAAAACGCGTCGGTGACAATCTGTCATCCATGCATGTACTAAAATATTACCGCACGAACACACAGGCATTACGGTTTCAGTACATCTCTAATACTTATATTGAGGCACAGGTCATTTTGGGTAAAATATGAAATAGCAGCTAGTTATGGCAAAATATGTAACATAATGGTTCGCAGCCTTTATCCCATCTTGCCTAAATGTCTTTTTTTATTTCTAAAACCACGCGATAACGTAATACTAGTCACTTGATCAAAGGCGATTAAATATAACAACTTCACTTATTAAAAAGTGCACCAATCTCGGAAGCACTTAAAAATAACTTGAGACGTAGAAGCTTTACAATGTGTCTGATCCCGGAGTCACTGCAATGTCCCAATAAGAGCAGACGGCTTTCGAGTGGGGTGATCAATGCAATCTACTGATCATTGTTTTAATTCATTAGCAAAAGCTTAAAAGGACCCTACAACACTTTTTGAGCATGATCAGCAAACGCTGCCGATCGGTAGTCGAAGCTCCCGAGAACACGCGAGTCAATTATAATAGCGCACCACGTGGCCTAGAATTGACAACGAAAAATCAAACCAGCTAAAACTCTTTCTCTTTTCTCGACAGATGATGCTATACAGACTTGCAAATGACTGCGTCACAGGCCAAGTATCAGCCATTGGCTGTTGTGAGCATGACGTGCTCGGTCGTTACGGTGACGGCCGTGTAAGGCCACGACTTGCCACGTGTGCGCGCGATCGCTCTGAAAAGCCACGCATTCGAAGGGGAAAAAAGCAGGAAATGATCAAAATCACGAAGCTTGCCTGACGCATTTTTTTTCTTCCCCATGTTTTCCGCCCCTGTTCTACTTCCGGCACTTTTGTCAGGACAAGAGAAGAGCGTGCCATCGCAGCGTACAAATCTTCAACTCCGGATTCAAAAAAAATTGTCATGGTACTTCATTCATGACGCAATAAGCGCCTTTAGTGAATACATTCCATGTCTGCTCAAAAAAGTGTTTCCGGGCCCCTTTAGGTGACCGGGTAACATTTATGATTGGGATTTGACTCAGCAAGGATAACATGTACAAGAACGAATGGCAGTAATCTGAATGCATACCAGATGAAGAGCGTTGTTGGTTATGCTAACCATTACTGTGGCCAGCTGTTTTTCATCCTCATGAAGGTTTCTGTCGATTTCATCACCTCTGTACTGCAGACGAAGAAAAACATTATTGTTAGAGCATGTGCTGGTCATATTGCAAGTGTTCATTTTGACTGTATACATGTGACAAACACGTAAAAGCCACTTGCGTACAGACCTGTCACTTCAAGAACTGGACACTTGTCCAAGCCAACTGCTATTCTATATGCCACAGAAGTGCTGGCATTTCCTTCATTGGAGATAAAACGGCTCTATTGCATTTGTCATTGTTTTCATAAACCTCATAGTTGTCTGTGTACGATCAACTTGATTTCATTTTTAACATTCGGACACCTTTCGTGACCCATTCCACCTAAAATGACTATCTGGACAAGCAGGAACGACACATGCGAATTGTGCCGTGAAGGACCGGGAACTCTCATACATGTTATGTTAGTGTAGTATAGAGAATAATGACGGTTACTCCAAAGGCCCTATCGTCGAGTTTGGCAACCACTCACTCTGCGCAGCTCAGGCCTCGGCATCCAAATGTGGGCAGTCCAGCAAGCCCAAGCGGTGGAGTTAAGGCAAGGCGTTTACGTTCCATCATGGGAGACTTAACCTCGGGTCACTTTGAACCTTGCCGGACATTTAATATGGCTGTACCCATTCATTCATACATATACATCTTCATGCCAAACATAGATTCAGTGTCCGAGGTTGCGCATTCCACATTTACGGTTGAGCGCATAACGTTTCGTGTGGTTTCATGACGTCCGTACTACATCGCAGTTTCGCATTTCGAGCGGTACAAAACGAAGAAATAAAGGCCGATCGGACCGACACAAGAAAACGGAGCGCTAGGGCTGTGTCTCTCCTCTTGCATCGGCCTGCTTGACCGTTTGTTCTTTATTGTAACGTGCTATTAGCCCTGACAACTAACACTGGCGGCGCGGCAGTCTAAGCGGGTGTGACGTCACGGCAAGGACTCACTTGCTCTGAGGCAGAGTATCACCTTTTTCTGCGTCCACCATGTGCCCGCGCTTAGGCGATGCGGTGGTGGCCACTGCTCATTCTTGCGATGCAAGTCTACCAAGGTATAGAAGGCGGCTGTTTCCACTGCTAGCAAAGTCAAAGAGGTGCACAAAGTTGCGATAGTCTAATGGGCTAACTGTGGTCCAAACGGGAGATTCACTGTGAAAATGGTGGTGCATTACAGCAAGTCATTCGTTGTTTTCACCGCTTACGCTAAGAAACCGGGGCTAAAAGGCTGAGTTCAAACTTCATCACAACTTAGCGTACATTGCGGGGTTAGAAAGTGTGTCCCGAAGAACTACAAATAAAATTACAATGCTTTCGAATTCGCTAAATACATTGCGGTTTTTATACAGATTATTCGAGTGATTTGACAATGTTGTGCTTTTTGCTAAAAAAAGGCGTTAGGTGAATCTACCAAAAACAAAAATTTAGTGCATTCATAAATCATAATGTTGAACGAGCAAGTAATACGGTCACACACAAAACGTTCAGCGAAATGCTGAGATGTTAATGTATATGAATTGCGTAAATATTTCTTCTTAACAGCCAGTCACTTGGAACTATGTGGCCAATTTCCGATTTGCATGAACCGCTGGTGCGTTCGGACGTCACGTCACTAGCGGTAGTGTTTAATTTACGTGGGAGCACTGTTGATAGCAATTGTTTGCAAAGGAAACAATTGAAAGTCAAAATGAGCGTTGTGAACAGTTTCGATGGCGCTCTGAGCAACGTGGCCCACGTAATTGACCGGTCTTCGCCTCACTGACTCGGTGTCTGGTCTCGCGCGTCATATTCACATACCAAGTTAATGAAGCTCGGGTGTAAACATATGCAAGAAAAATGAATTTAAGTGTGGCCTATATGAACCGGTACTTATACGAGTGTAACAGCATCGTTGCAATACGATGCTGCATGAAGATTTCGCAATTAACCTCAACTCGTTTTTTAGTGAGATAAAGCATCGAAATTACTGCGACGGAAACGTAAAATGGAACTACATGAGGAGGGAGCGAGTACATAAGAAAAACAAATACAGTAGCTGTGGTATAGCATTCTCGGCCAAGTGCTTAGGAGATACTTTGCGAGTCCCAATATTACATGGCTTTTTGCAACTGTGCGTAAAGCTTGGCACACAAGCCAAAAAAAATTCTCTGCTGTAACTAGCCAGGCGCACGTGTTCGATACAAATATCACACCTTACAGAAGAGAAAACATCTCTGAGAGGAAGCACTCGCTAAAAAAAAGCTACCTATTCATGTATATATGCTGCCTTATGTGTCAAAACCACGACTTCAGTATGGACTCACTGTAGAATAATTTTGTATGTAAGCAAAATCATGTTCTTGATGTTGCTGCCATGGCCGAGAATCGACCCCATCCTCGAGTTCAGCAGCGCTACAACAGAAATCTGATCGTATAGTGTGCACGGGAAAGCGCGGTAGCCGTTCGCGATTGTACTGAACAAAGCCTTTTCATCGTTTGACTTAGAGCATCATTGATGCTGTTTTCATCATTGATCTAAGGCCGCGTTCACACTGAGCATTCCGGCCGCCGAAAGTGCTCCGAATCCGGTTCGGCGGCGGCGAGATTCGCCGAAAGGGCCCTCTCCGCGCCGATCGCTCTCGAACCGATTTTTGCGGCGTCTGCCGCCGAATCGGTCACCGCGGACCAGTAGGAGCGCCAGTCAAGGAATTTTGAAAAACGGCGGGCAAGCCCTACTCACTTGTTATGCCGCAGTGCACGTAACTGAATGTTGAAACCAACGGGAGTTTAACCTACTCTGTGCCTACTTCGCCTCCGTATTTCGTGAAAGAGGTGACCGAGCTTGCTGTGGGCGTGACCAAGCTTGTTGCGGTCTTGCAGAGCAAAACAAATCCACCAACGCCGCTGGTGTCGGTGGTTTTTCTGCTCTTCTTGCATTACAAGACATCCACTTGCCAGCAAAGTAAGCAGTACTGTCTTTTCTTGCTTCTTGCGTACGAGAATCGTCGAAGTATACACCACCGGATAACGTAGTAGCGTTTCAAGCCGCGACAACAACCGGGTGACAGCGCATCCATCCCGCGTTCGCCCCGTAGTAGATGGCATATTCGGCGGCGCAGGGCGCGTCCAGTGCGAACGACGCTGCGTTTCGGTGGCAGGGGAATTTCGGTCGCTGTAGAAAGCGGATGTTTCCGTGTGAACTAGACATAAAGCTTGAGTCAAGTTTAAGCGATCGCCAACAGCGGAACAGCGTACGATGCGAGCGCATGCTATGTATAGGCGCGCCATGGCAGGCGTCGAAGCGTCCTTGCCATGACGTCATCTAGGCCACCGTGATCTAGGCATCCTACCAGGTGGCGCCAACCCAACTTCCCGGGGCTAATACCAGTTCAAGTACGACAAACCTATTTGCCGGATCTTACGCACTTGCCGCTTCGACTCGACCCTAATACATCTACCGAAGTGTCTTGTAGTGGCAATCTGGCCGCGTTGATCGCTTGCGTCAGTGTGTTCTATGAGTTGGCTTTTTTTCGTGACCCTGTCGAAGAGGATCTCAGGGGCCATGCAGAAGAAAGTGCGTGGTTTAGATCTGCGCCGCCAGATGCGCACTGGTCAAAGAAGCTGTTAATCCAGAATCACTTATATCCTTCTATTTTCAGCTTCACTTGTTCGTTTCTATTACCATATTTTCGGCATTTTTTCAGCCTAACTGCACGTTGATGGATTAAGTTTAAGTCTCATTTTGGTTTTCTTCCTGACATTATTATAACGCCATCAAATACACTAGTAATCTTTGTTTTAAACTATTTTTTTTCTCCTCCACATTCTACTTATTTTGATGTGATACCACTGTGAGAATCATATAACCTGTTGCTTGGTCATGAAGCGGGGTTCTGTACTCCTGAGCAAAGGTATGAAATTTCGTGACCATGTATGGTTTACCTTTCTTGTTTGATTTAAAAAATAATGAAATGGGAACTGGAGAACGCTGGGACGAAAGCTGCTGTAAAACTCCGTCTAATCACAAATAAACACCGAACATTATTAAACCTGGCGAAATAGCTAAAACAGTAAAGAGCTACTCACATAAACGGGAAAACATTTGTGTCTCTCATGTTGTACTTACGAAACGAACGATAGGTTTCCCATTTTCATGTTCGTGAACCACAAGCGTCGGCGCTGTGACGGATACTTTTCGTAAGTTGAGGGCCAATCCATCGTGAATGCTAACGATCATCGCACCATCATTCCCTCTTTCTTCGAGGAGACGGGGGTAGACGACCATGTTCTCCTGCAAGCCTACGCCAAGGACGTGAGAATAAATGGTCAAAGACGTGAAAATAGAGGAAATAGGATTAAGTTCGTCGATACGTTTCCTTGCGACATAGTGCACAATTCAGCTGAATGCAGAAGAGTTAAGTGGAATTGTTATTATAATCCCGTAATCACAACTTTGCAGCGCAAGCAAACGGGACATTGTAATATCAAGACAGAAACAAGCTCAAACTTTGATTCATTCGCGGAAATGCATGGAATAAAACATGAGACGTTATACAAGAGAGAGTGAGAATTTATTTGAAGCCAGAGAGCTAGGTTGGCCTGAGCTATTGCGCTCTAGCCTGCTGTTCTACGCAGATGTACACAAATCTCTTCGCCTGCAGGACATAGTGTTAAACGCATTTTCCCTTTTCTCACTTATGACCGTGCAGAACTGGTCAAGCTTGAAGGGCTCTCGCACGGCGCCGGCCAGTATTGTTTGTGTAGAAAGCTTCACGGCTGCTTTCGATTGTTCTGACCAAATTCCACGAATGACGCAACTAGTTATTATGAATCTACTGCACAATACATAAGAATACGAAGCATGCATATACATGCGCTAAGGTAGACAGCTGCAACCTTGAAAAACATAAGACCACTTGTCGAAGCATTGCCCGAAGTCGCTCCTTCTTGTTCGAGGTTTTTAGATGTGAAGCATCTTATGAGTGAGTTGGAGCCGGCGGTGTCCGAACTCCACTACGCATGCGCGTCCCCTCTTCTCCCTCTCTCTCACCTCGCAACGGCGACGCAGGCAGTCTGCAAGCCTACGCTCACTCTACCGTCTCTTTTTAGGCATCCCTCCCAGTGGCGTATACACCCCTATTGCGCATGCACGTGCCCTACTACTCTTTCTCCTCTCCTACGCGCCCTCTTTCTCTCGACGCGCAACGCCGACGCAGGCAGCGTCCGCTAGCGAGTTTCTTGATCAAAAAAACCGACTGCTCGCGAGGCACAAACGCTAACTGACCATCCTGTATATATCGGCAGCCCCGCCTCGTTGGTCTAGAGGCTAAGGTACTCGGCTGCTGACCCGCAGGTCGCGGAATCGAATCCAGGCTGCGGCGGCTGCATTTCCGATGGAGGCGGAAATGTTGTAGGCCCGTGTGCTCAGATTTGGGTGCACGTTAAAGAACCCAGGTGGTCGAAATTTCCGTAGCCTTCCACTTCGGCGTCTCTCATAATCATATGGTGGTTTTGGGACGTTAAACCCCACATATCAATCATCGTATATATCGGCACGGGATTTTAACCTCCAAGGTACTGCCGGCGGGAGATTTCTCCTGTGCTTTGTTGAACAATAAAAATTCGCAGCTTGCGTGTAAACTAAAACTGATGGTCTCTGTGTTTCATCAGAGTCTTCTATCTTTCGATATTATATGGTAGCGCAGACAAAGGACATGGACTAGAGAAGGCACATTCAAGACAACACAGATTGTGCCTTCTGCATGTTCTTTGTGTGCGCTACCATATATTATTATGCTACCATACCAACAAGCCCAAATCACCACCCTCCTCGACTTCTGTCTCTCGTTGTCATTACCAGCGATTGACATGCTCCACTAGGTAACAGCGTACCATCACTGCATGCGTGCTTTGAGCTTCCCCGAATTTCTCTCCTTCACGACGCTGCGATGAGAGCCAGCGTCAGTGCCACCGCCAGTCTAAGCATTAGCGCCTGCTACTTCGCATCTCCCTTTAGTGGGAGACGGTGTAATTTTTCAAATTTTAAAGCTTTCTCTTTTCACTGATTGTATATGGTCTATCATTAGTCTCGCCATCATGGCTACAGCAGCGCTGACTAGGTTTCCCGGGTTTCAATACACATATACACCCCCAAAAATGGACGAAACGTTGACCACCACTGTATCTCAGTGTTAGTGCATCGAACGCGTTATTTTAAAGTCACAGGTTTGGTCCGTGCCATCAGCAAGTCACCTTTTCTTTCAATTCTCTTTCTTCAGCATTCCATTACAATTACTTCTAAACATTCCACATACTTTGATTGGTATCGTTGTCAGTTCCTTTACTATCTTAATTGTCATTCAAGATAACGTGACCACCAATCGCCTTGCTCAATTACGTACAAAGCTCTACGGGGCATCAATCGGCTGTAGCATACTTTCAAGATGATTGTCTACAAATCAAGGGAAGTGCCATAATGCTTATACTATTTCGGCAAGCATTAGGCACTGGTATGTTAGAGTGTTACTAGCATGAACGATTGGTTTAGTATATTGTAATCCTTTCCAATGGTGTTCTTTGCTTTTCACCGTCACGTGCTGCCTTCTTTTGAAGATGCATTGTAGCCAAGCTCTAACAAAAAAAGAAGTTGTCAAGTTTTCTTTTTTTCTGGGGTTATGAATACAGTAATAAGAACATAAGTATATGAAATAGGTGGACAGTGTCACGCATGCTAGCGAATGAACTACGTGTTTTGTCAATGGAACTGGAGGCAGGTTCCACGTAATCTAGTATGATGCACTTTGCAGTGCTACATGCTAACAAAGTGAAACTTCAGTGAACACCGGAACTGCATGTTAAGGCAGCCTTGGCTATGAAGTTTAATTAGGGCAGTATATTGGGTGCCATGCAAGTAAAAGGCAAAATTTTTCTCGAGCAGCAAAAGAACCATAAATTTCTGTAAAATATGTAGTCTAAAATTTCAATTGTGTGCAATACTCCTACAGGATGTAATAAGTGCTTACCTGCCACGACACCTGCCAGTAGCAACAATAGCGCATAGATTGGCACGCTGTGATTTCCCAGGAATGTCATTATAGCAGAGGTGCACTACTCGTGTGCAGAAGATGCCAGGGTGATGCAGCTATGGTGAGAACCTTATTTAAGTGTGCTGTTCCAGTCAAAGCGGAGAACAATCGCGGCGCTGACGTCGACAGAATAAGCTCGACTGTTTGCTTTTATTATCGCATAACACAACGTTGGCGCTTTCAAAGACATCATAACATCCATGTTTTACTTTAAAGACGGTTATAGTAAATGTCGCAAAGAGACGTTTCACATTTTGATCACTGGGATATCTATCAGACAAAACAGAAAAAAAAGTATCTGACATCTATCATAAGCCCGGACAAACATCATAGTGAAGTCGTCCAGAAAAACAAGTACGATTGCCCTGCGACTGATGTCGTGACAGTTGTCACTTAGTTCTCATCTGATCCGCCAGAAAGTGAAAATGTTTAGTGGTAACGTATTTGAACCGTGCAATTTAATAGGGGGTACACATTGAAAACTGTAATATTAATCATTACAGATGGATTTTAATGACAATGTAATATGATTTTTTTATTTAGTGCCATAAATTTCGCATCATAGGAGCAATGACCTACATATCTAGTTTGACGTAGCTTGTCACTGAAGATGAGGGCAGCGTGTTGAACTGCTGCCTCTTGATGGTAAAGGGCTTCAACTGTCGTCGTCGTGTCATCTCGCACATTGGCGTCACGCGGCGTCTGACGTCTAGCGTTGGCTTCACGCATGTCACACGTTTGCTACGCACAAGTTTAGCAGTCTGTAGGTTTCGACCTACAGAGTCGCCAATGGGTAACTTTGCGTGTCCGAGCCACAATGAAGCGGCAGCGAAACGCCCCCTTCGAGAGCGTGTCGCCCCCGAAGTTGTCCAATTAGGCCTGCGAGGATGGCGCAGCTCAGTCACAACGAAAGCTAGAACAGCAGCCTTTCAGATCTTTTTCTAAACACTCATTGGATAACTGCTACAAGCACATTTGGTAGATACCCACTACGGCATTAATAATAAAATTTTTGCGTAGTAGGCCTGCATTCGCTGATATTTTTTGGCACTCTTCTGAGAAGCGTGGTATCCGCTAAACACTTGCAAGGAATTTTGCGGCAATTGTTCGCGCAGTGGCTGATGGCGATGAGGAATTGGGTCTGAAGTGGGTATGCGCCACAGTTAATAGGTGAACAAGAACAAGCTTTTGTAATGGGTTGGAGCATTAGATGAGCCACTCGTTACGCTATTCGCATTGTGCGACGACTGGTTACGGCAGCGCGTGACCAGAATTTTGATCTCAGGACAGCTTTTGCTGTAAAAAAGAAAAAAAAAGCATGGCCGTGTGGTAAAACATCCGCTTGCCACGCGAATACCCGAACCCACGCAAATACACGAACCAAAACAACCTTGGTTCAGGTCTCACTATGCTTCAGCAACTTTTATCATTTATGTATTTTATTTACATCGTTCTCGATTTTTCTGTCACGCTTAAAATTATTTTTCGCTCACAACCAACGATGCCAACGCCGAAACCGGAATTTCTGCGAAACGAGCTTTTTTTTAGCGCTGTCGCGTTAAGAGGAAATAAAAAAACACAGTGATACATCGCCGAATTTAATGCTCCATAGTTTGTACAGCTTTCACCCGGACTAGAACATTTTTTGTTCTTTCTTAGGCTTGAAGATATTTACAATTTTTCTCGCCACTTGGCTTGGCCGGGACGTCACGTCGTCATACTTCCTATGTGTTACGTCACAAAAACGTGACGCCAATATAGCTTTCACGCGTAAACGTAAGAAAGTTAAACTGCGTCAGAGCCACAAACGTAAGTGGTCGAGGAGTTTAAAACGTTTTTCGACGTCATTGTTTTTTAATGCGATGCATTTCTTAGTGAACTTTGGCGACTTTGAGCGTATCTATTGAGCCGCTTACGTTTGGGTGCTCTCGTGATCACGCCCTTAACTTGGCGTCAACCAGAATTAGCATTGTATGGTAAGGAAGCTTGACGAATATGACGCGCTTCTCGAACTTTGAACGTCACATTCCCGTCGCGTACATCGTCAGACGTTTCGTGCCAGGCAGTGGCCCATACCCAGGGGCGAGCATGTGCCACTAATATGCGTGTTTGTACCACAGGTGATGGACACTTGGCATGTGCCCCGCCACCGCGGTCTAGTGGCTAAGGTACTTGGCTGCCGACCCGCAGGTCGGGGCATCGAATCGTGGCTGAGGCGGCTGCATTTTCGATGGGGGCGGAAACGTTGTAGACCCGTGTGCTCAGATTTGGGTGCACGTTAAAGAACCCCAGGTGGTCGAAATTTCCGGAGCCCTCCACTATGGAGTTTCTCATAAGCATATGGTGGTTTTTGGAGTTTAAACTCCACAAATCAATTAACACTTAGTATCTACTGACGAACGACGGGAACACACATGGACAATTGTAACGCGCGAGCATTCAGAAATACCTGACGTTGGTACGTCGACACCACGAATGGAAAAAAATAAATGTCAGGATCCCAGCTGGAACCAAACCTAAGCATTCTGTGTGGCATTGAACCATTTTACCCCAGATCTACGCAGGTTTCGGAACTACTTTTAGATGCTAGTCTTCGTGAAACGTCAATAGTGGTTCCAGTGCTGCCTACCCCATTTTAGAAACATCACATATGTACTCCTCTGATATAGCTGTCACGTCGGGTAGACTTCAATTGTGGTTAGGTGCTATGGGATGAAGTTGATTTATATATCCGTGTCCAGGGCCAGCATCCTCGCGAGCATCAGTGCTCCATATCAGCTTACGGTGTTGCGCAACGATGCCAACTGGAACATGCGTATTAGCAAGTGCAAACAACTGGCTGTGAGTGCGAGATTTGTACACATAGTTAGCGTCATTTCGTGACGTGTCGCTCAACAAAAAAAAAAATGCGACCCAATCACCTTCCCTCCACATGCATCGCATAACGTCGATTCTTATGGTACGTGAAATCTACCAAATTTTTCTTAGCATGGTTTGACCTCACTGTTATCTTTCCCCCGCAGAAAGAAATAAATTTTAGTATGTAGCTGATGACATTGCAGTTAAATTATAATTTGGTAGTCTGGGTCCACTTATACGACCTTCTTCAGTCCCGGTAAATGTGAAAAAATGTGCTGTGTATTATAACAGGCTACAACAAACTTGACGTCGAACTTCAAGCCCCAGACCGCGGTACCTTCAAAGCTGATAGCATTACTTAAATTGTATAATTAATCTGAATGGCAGCAACGCTTTCAGTTTTAGCAAGTTATTGGTAATATAATGCTCTAAGACAAAATCTAATGATCATGCGTTGCTTGGCTATATGGTAACAGTGTATTTTCGTCCGAAGTGAGTATACGGTACGGATCAGGTTCTTGGTGGCGAAGCAAAGCCAGGTCCGTTGCTTCGCGAGAATAATCACAGCCGTCTTCGTGAGTTTTTCCCGGAGGAAGACGCCTTCACCGTTGGACGTTTTACTAATACAACTTTATGTACTGTTATGAATTTGCTCTGTCGCGATGGTAGCGGTGGCGAAGAGCGGCGAGCCGTCGAGCGGACTTCGATGAAGCCTTAGCCCGAAGGTGAAACAGGGAGGCAATCTGTTTGGAAAACAGCAACAAAAGGAGCGTTTACTGTAGCAGGTTGTCGTTTGTACAGGGCCGGCCAGCACGACAACGTCGGCTGGGGCAAAATCCTCTAACATGGGGCCGGCACGGCCTTAAATAGTGTTTTTGGACTCTTCTGCGAGACCAGTTCTCGGGCTCGGAGGGGGAGACGTAGCCATACCCGGAACTGCAAAGTGGTTCGGCGGAGGAAGCGACGTTATCCCCGGAACTGCACGGTTCTTCTGCACGGAAGGCGGCGCTGGAAAAGGGGGAGACAGTTCCTCGAAACAGGGCTCGATCTTGTGAGACGTGCTCCCGAACGAGGAACATGTCTGTGGCACAACAGCACCCCTGCCGCCAGACAATGCATCCGGAGTTTTGAGCCGTCAGCGCGGCTCGGAAGGAGGGATGCTGGTTGACCGTCGGTAGCCGTTCCGCTCTCTCGGCCCGTTGAGACTTCCATAGGCCTGCAGAGGTTCACTGGAACGACGGAGTCGAACGCAAAGCCGAACCACTCTGGCCAAAGCAAGCACCCTCCAAATGCTGATCGAATCACCAGACCAGCAGAAACCAAACGTTTCCTCGATGGATAAGCACTCCAAAATGCTTGCGACTTTGCACGGAAGCAACGTGGCAAGCTTTTCCGACCACAAGTCTCGCCCAACACCAATATCGTCGCAGACCCTTTCAAAACTAACGAGAAAAGACACGATGTTCTCGTCCATTCTGAAGGGTCTGAGTCGGTATTGTGCTCGCTGCCACTTAATCGCTTCAATTTTATGATCAAGCTCTTCCATTCTGAGAGCATGCTCTCTCCTTTTTCTGCTCTCCTCGGCCTACCCTTGTTCGTGCCTTTGAGCTTCTTTGGCCTTCTACTTTTGCTCACAAACGAGCTCCCAAAACTCGTCAGCTTCCTCGGCCATCACATTATCTGCCCGCATCACCTCGAGAATCGCTTCCTTTGTTTTAGCGGACCCGGTGGAAATCCCCATGACTCGACAAATTTCGAGGAGGTCCTGCACCAGGTACTGCTCCATCGCGACCTCGTTTCTCGTGATGCTCTGCTATTGATATTCACCGTACTCTAAAGCTAGTCTCATGGTTTAGAGCACGTGAATAATAAATTACAACCAACAAAACACAAAGCGTTCTCCTACCATCTGCCTGTGCTAGAGAGGTCTGGCGAAACGAACAGTAAACGTTGGGCACTCACCCAACCAAAGTAGCCGACGATGGTCCAACTCGTGGCTGCCGTCGAACAGTGTCAGGCCTTCAGGGATCCGGTCCAACTTGCCAATGTTGAGATCCGGGGTTGCTTGTCCCAGCTTGCCGAATGATGAGGACAGGGTAGCGTATACCAGCGTATCCAAACGCTGATATCAGGTCGGTCGAGCTCGAGCTTCCAGGGGTCTGATCCGGCGTGCCAAACGTAAAATATCGTATCCCGAAGCTGCCAACCACTGTTAGGAATTTGCTCTGTCGCGATGGTAGCGGTGGCGAAGAGCGGCGAGCCGTCGAGCGGACTTCGATGAAGCCTTAGCCCGAAGGTGAAACAGGGAGGCAATCCGTTTGGAAAACAGCAACAAAAGGAGCGTTTACTATAGCAGGTTGTCGTTTGTACAGGGCCGGCCAGCACGACAACGTCGGCTGGGGCAAAATCCTCTAACATGGGGCCGGCACGGCCTTAAATAGTGTTTTTGGACTCTTCTGCGAGACCAGTTCTCGGGCTCGGAGGGGGAGACATAGCCATACCCGGAACTGCAAAGTGGTTCGGCGGAGGAAGCGACGTTATCCCCGGAACTGCACGGTTCTTCTGCACGGAAGGCGGCGCTGGAAAAGGGGGAGACGGTTTGTCGAAACAGGACTCGATCTTGTGAGACGTGCTCCCGAACGAGGAACATGTCTAGCCCCGTGTACATGGACATGGGGGCGGGCTGAGTTGAATGGCGGGTTCAGCTTACCTCGACGCGCCCGAGTTTATATGAACTCGAACGGACGAGTTGAGGTGAGCGGTGATCGCAGCGATGCTTTGCGTCGAGGCGAGCCGAAAGCCCATCTTCCGGTACCGGTTTCCGCTCCTCCAAGCCTGCGCTCTCGCCGCTGTGGGCTGCGGTTTACGCAGTTGTCTCTCCGCCACCACGATGGCTGTCTTGGTATTTTTTCTCAGTTTGCACCAGCTGAACTTTATGGTTGTGTAGGTGTCTTGGCTAACACTGCACAACGCGGTGACAGAAGTGGTTCTGTTGCGACACAGCGCTCGCCGCAGGCTTATCCGCAGCCTGACACACCGTCCTCTGTTCACCCCTGGCTGGTCTCTCCAGGAATTCGCCGTACCGAATATAAATAATATTTTCTCGCGTAAAACAAAAATTCGTATTAAACTTACAGAAATAAATATCGTTTCTGCACCCTTTGAAATGATCCAAAGTGTATATTTTTTTATATGGAGCGCCACACAGACCAATAAGTGCCTGAACATGAACAATATTGCAAATTTTTCAAAGTTCATGTGCCAGCGCTTCCAAACTACTGTCTTCGCGACTCGTGTTTTTCCCCCATTTAGCGTCAACAATGCAAGCAAGCTATGCAGCTGCGTTGTCTCTGGAAAAGTTGAAAAGCTGTAAAAATTTCTGATTTTGGTCAAGAACACTGAATTGCTTCCCCGCAAAGCACATTAACATACACTAGTGGTGAATGCGTTTTAACAAAGAGATGTGGTTCTTTTCCTACCGAATAGAATCGTTTTACCGTGCTGCATATAATATTTCACTTTTTCGAAGTTTCGTCGCAACCTAACTGCCACCATATTTAAGAAATTAAAATTTTCTTTAGAAAATTTGTTCCAAAAATGAATAGTGTAGTAAAGTGACCAACCATTACTTTTTAGAGTGTAATCGTAGATGGTATAGCGTACTGTCTGGGATATTTGGCGTAGAACGACCCTCATCTCCTCCAAAACCCGAACACTAAACCCGAAAAAACGTTCGAAATGCAAAGGTTCATTCAGGGATTCATAAAACACGAATTAAAAAGAGCGAAACCAACCCTGGACTACGCTTTTTCTCTGGGGGAAATTACACGTATTGGTAAAGGCACTTAATTTTTGTGATAAAGTCAATTTACACCACTTGCAAAAAAACCCAAAACAAAACTTACAAAGAATAAAATACCCGAAAGTATTTGCCTTTTCATAGTCGAACCTGGCTGTGAAGAACGCAAAATAAATGCAAGCAGAGTTTGAATGCTGTGCATTAGTAGACAATTCTGTGAATTTACGCTAATGTATTCTGATGGCGAGGTGACCAGAAACTTTATTAAAGCGTTCATGTGCACTTATTTGAGATATCTGGCGCACAAGCCGATTTCCTGCTACGGGCAGAGCAAAATAGCCGGTCGTGAGAACGATAACCAACAAGCTCTCGTAAGACGTGCCAAGCAAGATTTAAACGTAAAAGTGATCTGCATTTACCGCATAACAGAACGATGTCCTCCGCGCGTACCGCACGTGCCGGCCGACAGAGAAAGAGCAACGTCGGAGTGATGGGGACAGGGGAAGCGGAGACGGCGACGGGCGGGAGAGGTCACGAGCCGCCAACTCAGCGCGACCAGTTATACATGCCCTTTCTGAGCGCGGCGAGTTCGGTGAACCTACCCCCTGTCTCCGGGTCGACGGGACTCGCCACGACGACTCTGCGCCCCGACGCGTCCGCTTATACATGGGGAGGGCGAGTCCAGAAAACCTGTTTACTTCGACTCAACGCGCCCTCGTCGGGTCAATGTAAACGGGCCTTCTGTGGCACAACAGTACACAACTGATTACAATGCAAAATGACAGCAAAAACTAAATGACCCGCAGTGCAGCCTAAGCTGGTCGTGCCAGTGTCCAGCTGGCAGGCTCTCCTATAGTAGCCAAAGACCCCTCGTCTTTTCCCGGGCACTCCTTTTATCCCCCCGTCCTTGTTGCCCGTGGCTCTCCGCGTCACCGGACAGGCAATTTCGTGGAAAGAGCAGGGGAGGCAGAGTACTGGCGAATTTCACTCGTCGAGCGGGAGCAAGTTTCCTTGCTCCAAAGCTGACAATCCGCGTTTCGCTGGTAGATTCGGAGCAAGTTCGCATTTTTTATTGGTAGATTCGGAGCAGTATACTCCGCGACGGGGCGTTCCACGTGCTCCGTCTTGCTGAGACGGATTTCGCCGTAACTCCGAGAATGCGTTGCTGTCATTTCCGGTACAGTCGGGAAGCTGGGCTGCCCTCAGCGTTCTTGAGGTGGTCTAGTAACCCTGTGCTTTTGTTTACATTCCTAAAGTTGGAAAGTGGTAGCCCTGCTTTCCGCGAGACTGCGTGGCTGAAATGCGTGCTTTGCAGTGGCGACACAGGTGTCATTGAAACGTCGAGAGCAGAAAAGAAAATAGTTTCCGGTACCGGTTTAGTGACGTATGCGTAAAAAAACTTTCGGAGAGACTTCACGCGGGGCATTCACGTGTTTCCACTCGCAGATCTGGTTTGGCACACTCAGAGTGCTCACTCCAAGATTTCGGCGGCCATTCCGGATCTACCAGTGGAAATCCCCCATAAGCTGGGGCACCGTTTCTCGGGAATGCGTCAGGCAAGCGAGGAAGGGACTGGCAACGCCGGGCCGGCTCCGTTTCTTGGGTAGACGTGTTACCAAGAAGGAACGGGGCGGTGGAACCGTAGGTCCCGCGATCGCATCCCGGCCGTGGCACCCGCATTTTCGATGCAGGCGAGATGCTGGAGGCCCGTGTACTTAAATTTACGTCGGAATTTCCGGAGCCCTTCACTACGGCATCCCTCGTAATTACATCGCAGCTATTGAACGTGAAACCCCAACAATTAATATCTATAATAGTGACCCGCCATGGTGGCTTAGCACGTAGGGTATCAACTCTGCTACGCCCCAGGGTGCAGGTTCACTCTCAATCATGGCGGCTGCATTTCAATAGTGGCTAAATGCTTGAAGCCCATCTACGTAGAATTAAGTTGTACGCTAAAGAGCGCCAAATGGTGAAAATTTTCAGAGCACGCTCCCTCACAAACACGTCGTGATTATTGGAATGTAAAACCTGAACAGTTATGATTGATGGGTTATAAAGCGCGAATTGCGTAGGGGGCAGAGAACACACGTATAATAGGGCAAGTACCAACTCGTCACTATGTTTACGTGAAACTTTTCTGCATGTGCACTTTCAGCAACCAGCATAAGCAAGTTCACTAACCATCATGACCTCAAAGCAGACATGTCACCGGTATGCAAATCATAACACCAAATCCAAAAAATAGACGCCCCAGAAGTGTCAGAATTATCGGAAAGAAACGAAGTCATTGTCTGATTCTGAATTTCATCAGTTATTTGTTATTCGCCTGCAATAGTTACTTTCAATCCTTCAAAGGTCAGCTGTTTAAATACTTCTCACTGTGAAACATGTAACACAACATTCATCTTTAATTTTGTATTAGTATAAAAAGTCAAGAAAAAGCAAGTGACCCGATTATTCCCATTACTGTATGGCCGTCATCATCGAGCACAGAAGTTGCAACCCATCGTTTCAGTTGAGTCAAAGGCAGGCATTCACCTTACCTGTCAAAAATATTAACCAAACAACTTTATGGAAAGTGCATTGTGGCCGCATCTCGTCCGTAAGGCGGCTGCAAAGACAAGTGAAGACTTATTAAGTCGTCTAACAATACGAAGGTCTCACCATGTTCCCACTGACCGCCTAACATTTTAATAACAGCAGATACGTTAAGGCGAGAGAATGGAAAAACTAAGCATGGATATAGTGGGGGCATGGCGGACGAGTTCTTTGTATTCTTGCTAACAAAAAGCCATTCTCAATGCATTTTCCCAAGACGATTTCACGACGAAAACCATCTTCTTGATCCTCTCAGTTCATTGTATTCATTCTCCCTCACCCGGTCAACAGCCTTCCGCACCCGGGGCAGCTTTGCATAGACTCCGGGATATGAGACGTTCGAAACATTGTCCATCCCAAATGGTTCCGCAGTGCCTCCAGGATCGGCTCACCGTTGACCATGGGACAATGTCTTCTGATGTCATAGTGACGATGCAAAATTTAGTGACGTGTGGCGTCATGTCATGCGCTCGAGGCTGCATAAGAATCGGCTGTTCAGCTGTCATTTCATTGTGAACAAGGGATCCGTACGGATCCCGAAACGTCATCCCTGTTTTCTTATGACATTGTTCAGTGAACTGTTTTTGACAACGAGACTGAACCTTACTGATTACTGATCGTTCAAACCACGGACAGTTTGAGAATTGGGGCTCCAAGCGCTGGTTGGTCGGACACAGGCAGACACCACCGCTCTAAATTGACCCTGTATACATTAAAGAAGTAGCGAGATCCTTCATGTCGCTCGGCTTCTCGCTGGAGTGGGGACCTGAGGAACGCGCCCTTCGACGAGTGACCGCTGCCATGCATGCTTCCGCGACTCTGCCCGCCAGTGAAATCGTTCCACCCGGCCTACCCCCAAGTATTTATCATGCAGCTCGACGCAACTTTCGCGCAGAAATTACCGTCCATCTCCTCGCATAGTAGTGCGCAATACTCCACGTATAACTGCTATCGCCCGGTTGTTTCAGTACGAGATATTTTTCCACGAGCTGCTGCATGATTACCTCTTTGAGTCCTGAACTAGCTCACTTGATGTACTAGTTTTGCAGTGGTCATTCACTTGTTAGATTTAGGGCGGAAATGTTGTAGGCCCGTGCGCTCAGATTTGGGTGCACGTTAAAGAACCCCAGATGGTCGAAATTTCCGGAGCCCTCCACTACGGCGTCTCTCATAATCATACGGTGGTTTTGGGATGTTAAACCCCACATATCAATCAAATCAATCAACTTGTTAAATTTAGTTTTGCTGGCATTCAATAGGGGTCTTATAAGGTTCCAGCCGCCGCCACGTTTGATTCTACCATCTGCCTAGTTGCAAGCTTCTTCCCACTGTTTCACGAGTGTTTGCGTGTGCTTCTCAATCTGACTATTCAGCAACGCTATAATTTACCTAATCTTTCGGTTCCTTCTTTGTGTTTTCCATCGTTGCATGATGGGAATTGTTTGGTTTCGATCAGCTGCGTGAGCCTGCTATTCATGCTCTCTATGCAGTCTTCAGCCATAATATCTCCAGAGGCCTCCTTGAGTTTCTCTCCAAGCTGGTTGATCCGGGTCTGAAAGGACTGTCTGCCCATTTTAAATGGGTTCCGAGTCTACACGTTTTGCTCCAATTTCGTAAAAAGATTACTGTGTGTGCACCGAAGGATTTTAGTTTGTTGTTTCGGCATTCCTATACCAATGTGTATGATATAGGGGTTGGTACATATAGATCTGTTCCCGAGTTTTACCTGCTAGCTTTGTTCGAGCTCTTCACGAAAGTGAGGTCAGGTGTTGAGTCCCTGCATGTGGACCTACCACAGCGGGTGGGAAAAGCCGGATCAGTGACAGGCTCAGTCCCAGGTCTGTGGAAAGGTCCATTGTTCATGTCCTTTCTTTGTCTTCCAAGTGTGTCCCCATACCTGGTAGGAAGCATTAAATTCACCTCCTGATATTAGCGGGGAGCTCTTGGCAATTGCGAGTGCCTTGTTAAAACGTCTTCTGAAACTCTTTCTTGGCGGGGAAACTGCTGTAAATGTTCATGCAAAAGATGCTGCACCCAAGCTCCCGTGCCTTTTAAGTACTACTTCTACTAAGTATTCTCAATTTTACTCAATGCGAGGTGGATATCGTGATCGATTAAAGGTAGCGTTCTATCAATGAGGGCTGCCAGCCTCTTCCCCAGTGTTTTCCTCTACGTACCACTCTGTAGCCTGTTAGCTTGACCTCATCTGATAGAGCTTCTTGTAGCATAATTATTCTCATTTGTCTCTCATTAATCTAATCAACTGGCGCAGCGATGCCTTTTTGTCGAGGAATCCGCGACATTTGCACTGCCACACACGAAAACTGTGGGTGCTATCCATGATTATCGGGTGAGTTCGTTTTGCTCTTACTCGCAATCGTTCTTTGGAGCACTCCCAGACGATCCAGGGAGCGATTTGAGACTTTTCGAGTCTGACGGCAACAATTCGTCGTCCTCGTCATTTTTCATTTCGAGTTTCTTGAATGTCTGTTCCGCCTTTAACCTTCATTGCCATAGTTGGTCCACTTTAAAGTTAGTCCTTTCTATCGGCTCTGATTTCTTTTAATTACCTCTTTCAATTCCCTTAGGACTGAGAAAAGTTAATTTTGTGGCTAACAGCTCTCTTCTTGGGAGCGAGGGAGCTGTCCCCCTCGCATGGTTTGGAATTCTGACTTGCTGGCCTAGCTGCTGCCACGTTGCAACGTGGCAGCAGCTAGGTCAGCCTAGCTAGGCCAGCAGCGCAGCTAGGCCAGCAGCGCAGCCTAGCCTTGCCATGGCAAGTCTAGGCTGCGCCTTCATTTTGAGCTTGCTTACCTGTTTGGTAGGTTCTTAGTTAGCCTTCCGGAAAGAGTTTACCTCCCTGATTATTTGATCTATTCTGGCATTAGTGATGTCAGTCAACACTGGCGGGGCGGCGCCACCGGTGATTATTACGGTAAAACTTACTTAATTGGCCCAGGCGGTCCCATTTGCTGGCGTAGCCCCAGGTGCTCCGAATTCTGAGCTCTCCGACACTCCACTCGACTTGGAGCAGGTTCCCCTGGGTGGCGCGCAGGCGTTACGATCCGAGCGTGCGCCGACGATACAATCATCGTCATCCCGGCAGATTACCGAGAGCGCCTGGGAGAGGTCAGGTTCACGGTATTGAGGGTCGTACGTGGTCAGGCGGACTGCCGAAGTGAAGGTCGGCCCCAGCAGGAGAAGGCACACTGCGTGTTGTATTCTCACGGGCACCGGAGTATGAAGAAATGGCGCCCGTCGATACGTTTGAATTCGGATGACAAAACCTAACCTACAAGGACCCTCAGCGGATTTTGGGGTCATTTTCGATGCGCGTCCATCCTTCTTTAAACATGCTGAATTCTTAAAAGAAAAGGCACTACTAATAATAACTAAGATTGGGACGGTAGCTCGTATACAGGCTGGCCCCTTGCGCCCCTAGCAAAATGTGCCATTCTATCGCAGCGTTATCTTACCCGCCATCACCTACGATTCGTCAAACTGGTGGTACGAGCTATGCCCAGACTGTTGCCTGAAGTCCCGTCATCTCCTGAACGCGGTTCTCCTGAACCTGTTGGGGGCGTTCAGGACAACATGGGCAGCAGCCCTTCACGTGTTAATGAGAGCTCCACCAATCACTCAAAACTTGACAGGTCTAACGTGGAGTTCAGGCTGCTAGCCTCGCGTCAGCCGATGGTTCAGTATGGGGGCCCCGCCACGGTCGTCTAGTGGCTGATGTACTCGGCTGCTGACCCGCATGTCGCGGCAAAGGATCCCGGCTGCGGCGGCTGCATTTTCGATGAAGGTGAAAATGCTGTAGGCCCGGTGTGCTCAGATTTGGGTGCACGTTAAAAAAACCTAGGTGGTCAAAATATCCCGAGCACCCCTCTACTACAACGTCTCTCATAATGATGTGGTGGTCTTGGAATGTTAAACCCCACATATCAATCAACCGACTCAGTATGGAGAGCCGTCCTTACGACCTCGCCCCGTCCTGCCTACTCTGGGCGTCTGGCTGGAACATCTCACGGCCAGACACGCCTTCCCGTTTAGTAGACCCGGATAGGATGAGGCGCGTCGGATTGCCCGCATGCCGAGAATACACGTTTATACGGACAGGTCGTGCACGGATCACTTAGAAGGGGCGGCATTCGTTGTGCTGGGCCCGAGCGAATCAGATCGGTAGGCAGGTATCTGATCGACGACGCTACGAGAGCGTACCACACGGAAGTGCAGTAATCGAGGCGTTATCTTATACAAAGAACAAAAGCTCGCCGCCACCGTCCAGGTATACACGGATTGCTTGACCCTGCTCCAATACTCTCAGGGTTCCGGATGACCAACGCGGGAATCCGAGAAATAAAGATCCTTTTGCTGAATACTTCAGCCATCACCTAAATTGTGCTATACCACGTGCCAGGGCAGTCGGACCTTTTTGGTAATGAACCGACGGATTTTCTCGCTGCAAATGCAGCCCGATTGGGTATCACGAGGCAGGCTCACTCCGAGGGCGGTCCACAGTGCCTTAACGAGGCAGAAACCCCAGCGTTAGGAGCTCGACTGGAGGAAGAATAATACTGTCACTGACCTATTTGAATGGGTTCCACACGTTTTACAAGTACAAGTGCACGAACATTTTGCATTTCATATTACTGCGCACGAAATAATCAGAGAACGAAGATGATGTGCGCGCCAACAGTCTCGTGAAAAGGTACACTCAAAAAGACTACTTGCTTTTGTTTGTCTCTTGCTTTTGGCTCCTGCATAAACACACGCCGTCAGTTCTCGGACTCAACGTCTCGGTGATCTGCTTACGTTGAACCGCGACAATATTGTCTACTTCCCAACAGTATTTGCTTTATGATCAGTGAAGTGGTGTATCAGTGATGGGGCCGAGTGAGATGCTTACAAGGACGAAGTAGTAGGCAGTTGGCAAAGCTGGAACTATATAGGAGGTCACATACATATATACAAGAGGCGTGCTTACCCACGCCTTTATGAGCTTTGCCCCTAAAGAACTAGGGGACAGCGGACAAATACACAACCGTATGATTAGGATGATGTGCAGGTAGAGCTGTCCTGTGCACCATACACTGGCGAGGGTGAGAACCTCGGCGGCCTCTGCCTCCCACATTGTCTTTGTTTGCGGACACACACCACAAACCGTGACGCCCTCCTGACTCAACGACTTCACGGTCCCCCTGGTGAACACATGGACTCATCCCGGGCTTAGAATGGTGTTGGCATCGTTTTCTTTTTTCTCTTCTCCGTCCTTTTGGTTTGGTGCCGGGATCATGGCTGCCTCCAGACGCCTCAAGATGCACTGCGCCTGTTAATTTATGAGCCTGCGTGCGCGGAGGAGCAGAGCACGTTTCTTTTGTAACTCTCACTCTTGCCCTCTGTCATCTGTACGTCTTTTCTCTTTTACTTTCCTCTTCTCGGTCCTTTCTCTTCTCTTCTGTCGCTTTTCATCTGTATCTTATTACGTTATCATTTCTTGCCGGGCCTGCCCCGGCTAAGTCCCATGGGTCAGCTACTAAATGATCCACGAGCTATATGTCCCCGAAGATCCCTAGTGAGATCTGTGCGCCACCTCTGCCCACATTTTTTTTCCCCGTTGGCTTTTTTATGTAAGTTCGCACTTCGGGTGTTAACTAAAAGTCCCTATTAATTTTTTACATTGACTTTAAACATGGTATACTTATGGAGGCACGGGTTTCTCGCATATCTTTATTTTTACATTTGTTCTAATAAATGTGGCATTGTAGTCTATATTACAATTGTAGCGAGCGGCGTCTGGATCTCATGCAGCTCCGAGAGTGTGAGCGGGTCCTGGGGCTCTTCTGTACGCTTGGCGCCAGGGTTGGCGTCTCCATGCATGGTCGCCTTTGTAGTCTATCGCGACCGATAGCATTCCATTCGGCAAGCCCGTATCACATAGGGTACAACCGCTTCTTGCACGCCTCGTCTTCGGTGGGGTGGTTTCCTCCGCAGATCTTGAGCGTGGGTGTGCAGAGTTGGTCCACTGGCGGATTGAGGGCTCCGCACTATCAGCACTAAAGTTCGGCGTAGGGCACACGTCCGAGTGGTGTCCCTACCACAAGTGAAACCAACATCAAATTGTTTTTTGTAGGGGTAGCATCTCTCTAAGGTTGGTCGGTAGCGCACAAACGTTGGCACGCGCAGTCCGTCGAAAAGGACGACGACTGAGCCCAAAGTCTTGATGCGCCTTACGGCGAAATCCAGCGGGTTGCGCTCATTCACAATAGTTTTTTGAATAGCGGACTGGAAGTCCCTTATGTCGACTTGTCTAATCACACTTTTGCAAGTGGCTTGTCGGGTCGTTTCGTACGCATTGACTTGATATTTCGTTAGCACGATGTTGAAGGAACTGATTCTCACGTAACTTGCCGCATGGTCTGATTCAGGCTTGCTAACCAGGAGGGCATTTTGCATGAAGTTGGGACACACCACGTTTTCATTTACTTGCTCTGCCGTCAGGCTGGAAGCCTCAATCACTGCAGTTTCAATAGATCTGGTGCTTACTTTGCTCAAGTTCTGTCCTCCTCGTGGTCAGATTATAATCTTGTGATGCTCCACGGGCAGCTGGGGCATCTTCGAGTTTTTGAAAACATGACTCTTGAACGCGTTGGTGGCATCAGCGGCACCTCCACCGGACGCTCGTGAGTTTCATGGCCCCTCATGGGTCGCTGCGTTGCTTTTTTTTTTTTGAGCATGGGATCGTTGGCCGGTAGCCACTTGCCAGCCAAAACCTCCATCGTCATTCTCGGATACATCGGAAGCCTCATCAATCATACGGGGCTTCTTCGTATCCTCGGCTCACGTAGGCCGGCTAGGCCCAGCGGGCCCTACTCCTCGTTATGATTAGCTCTGCATCCTGTGGCGGAACAGGAAATGTCCGGCAATGCGGTAAAGGAAAGCTGTTTTCCACCTGGCCACTTGATATGGTCTATTTCCGGTACCTTCGCGAAGCAGATGATGCGCTATAAATGGTCGTACCATGAGAACTTGGCCAGCGAAACAGCAAAAAAAGACGGAGCCGATGTGAGGCACGAGTGTTCCTATTGGCGACCGCAGCGCCTCCTCGCCCGTCATCATTGTCGTCATTATTTAACCATCGCACAGCGCCCCTCGCCCCACTCAAGCTGACAGCTCGAGGCACGGGTTTGTCAGAACGAATTCTCGGGCCAGGCGGTTCGGACGCGGGCAGCCAGGGCCACTCTATTCGGTCCGGTAAAATAAAGTGGCGATATCTTTCCCGTGACTGTGCTTCTCGCTACAAACGTGTACTCCCAGACATTACGTCATGCGCTCAACACTACACAACAGCCTGCTACTCATCCGTCATTCTATTGTGAACAAGGATTCCGCACGTATCCCGAAACGTCATTATTGTTTTGTCTTGACCGTGGTCAGTGACTAATTGTTTTTGACAATGAGACAGAACCTCGAATTGCTAATCATTCATACCACGAGTAACGCAATCAATAGATCGTCTCGGATACTATACGACGTGTAATCCCGGAGGAATACCATACGACGTGTAATCCCGGACATGATGCGCTCAACGGTACCTAACAGCCCACTGCGCAGACGCCATTCTATTGTAAAGATGGCTTTCGTACTGATTCTGAAGCGTCATTCTCGTTCTGTTTTTACAATTGTCAGGGACCTCTATTCGGTAAAAAAAAACTCAATTTCACATCACTAACCATTTAAAAATGAGTAACGAAATCAATACTAAAAATGAACTGTCACTATAGGGAACCAAGCGTTAATGCGAAGCAATTGGCGCTTACGCTGACGGCGGAGTTGACACTCGCAGCATTGCGCAGCAGAGAAACTTGGGGAGGCGCAAAGAACGTAGTGATGGACCGGTGTTTTCTACTGCAGAACTTCCAGTCACTGCTAACGGGCAATGAGTGACAGAAGACTCCCGTTGCTACAGGGACCCCAGTCCGCTTTTAGGTAACGCGCACGCTTCAAGTATTGATCGTTCAAAAACACACAGGAGACATCTCCCACCGGCACTACATTGGAGGTCAAGATCCGGTGCATATATATTTATTTATTTATTTAAATACCCTAAAGGCCCGAATGGGCATTACATAGGGGGGGATAGAGTGGGGTTATGATCACAAGTACAGTACAGAACATAAATGAAGGCAGAGATGGTATACATGTCTACTGCATCGAGAAACTGAAGTGCAATCCAGAAACAACGCCAAACAATAGATTACATTGAATTAAAAAAGGGGTTCACGCGAAATGCACTTTAAAACAGTAAACAAGGACAAAAAAGCGCGATCAGTACACTCAACAACTGTGTGCAAAGAAAAAGAAAAAGAAAAAATACAGAGAGAAACATAGAAGCAGAAGAAGAAAGACAAAATAAAGATTTATGCGTCATCAAATAACTATACAAGAAAGGTTTTGAGTGCATGTTGAAAAGATGATGAATCGGACAGTTCTGCGCTGTGAGCAGGTAACGCGTTCCATTCTGCGATTGCAAGGACTAAAGGAGAGTTTTTATATCTTTCTGTTTTAGCGAAAATTGGTTTAACTTTGAAAGTGTGGTCTATCCGGGCGGAGATATGAGGTGGTGGAATGATATGAAGCTGGGAAAACGGCGTGCTACTGTGGTACAGCGAATGAAAAAAAGATAGTCGAGCCAACTTTCGGCGCATGGCAAGCGAGAGAACATGAAGTGAATTCTTTAAAGAAGATACGCTTTGGTAACGTGAGTACGAGGACGTGATGAACCGGGTGGCCTTGTTCTGGACAGATTCCAAAAGGTTAGTTAGGTTTGCGCCCTGAGGATGCCATATGATTGAACCGTATTCTAGTGAGGGCTGGATAACACAATTATATGCATGAAACCTGGTTTCCTTTGTGGCTAAATGTAGGCGCCTTTTGAGAAGGCCGAGTTTTTTAAGGGCTTTAGTAGATATGTATTCTATGTGGCACGTCCACTTTAAATTCGCCGTAAAGAACACACCTAAATATTTAAACGATTGAACTGAATCTATTGGAGTATCAATTATTTTGTAGTTAGCGGGAACTGTCTCGGGGGTAGGACTAAACATTATGTGTTTGGTTTTTTCTACATTTATTTCCATTTGCCAGCGGCTACACCATTCCTCTAGCCTAATAAGATCAGATTGTAAGGTAATTGTATCGTCTGGATTAGATATTTCTCTATACACTACGCAATCATCCGCAAACAAGTGAATTGGTGATTTTAGGCTGCATGCTATGTCATTGATGTAAATCAGGAATAAAAGAGGACCTAACACTGACCCCTGAGGGACCCCAGATGAAACACGTGTTTGGTTAGAAATATGATTGTTTAACTTGACTGTCTGGAAACGATTGGTTAAAAATTCTTCTATCCATCGTGTTGTGTTTTGGTCGAGTTGGAGTTGGCGAATTTTTAGGAACAGACGTTTATGTGGCACGCGATCAAAGGCTTTCGAGAAATCAACAAAAATTGCATCAACAGGACGGGACACGTTTAGAGAAGAATGAAGTCAGTTACCAATTCAAAGAGTTGTGTTTGGAAAGATGAATCTTTACGAAACCCATGTTGGCTGTTTAGGAGCAGTTTATTCAGATTAAGGTGGTTCATTATATGCGTGAATAATGTGTTCGAGTAATTTACAACAGATTGATGTTAGTGAAATTGGCCTGTAGTTATTGGGAACTGTATTGTCACCAGACTTAAAAATTGAAGTCACATGCACTGATTTCCAATCCTCTGGTATAAATCCTGAATCAAGTGATTGTTGAAAAATCAAACAAAGAAAGTATGACGAAAAGGGACTTGTTAATTTTAGAAATTTCGCGCTAATTCCGTCTGGTCCGGGGCTATTCTTGAGTGCCAAACGATCTATTGCGCAGGCTACGCCATGCGTAGTGATTACGATAGCGGAAAACGGGTGTTGAACGGTTAGTGACGGCAAATCAAGAGAGCTATCTAGTGGTCGCTCAGCAGTGAAAACTTGAAAGAAGTAGGTGTTCAGTTTTTGAGCACATGCTGCAACAGGCAAGCTGTTGCCATCTTCACTTGTGATGGGTGGGGCAGAGTTGTTGTTCTTTGGATTAATAACATTCCAAAATTTTTTAGGGTCTGTTTTTAAAAGGTTTGGAAGCGTGCAATTGTAAAATTCATTTTTGGCCTTGCGAATTGCATCCGCGCACGCGCTGGATGCAATTCGCAATTCGCTCTTGTATTTAAGCCAGTCGGGGGGGTCGCTCGTTTTAGTGGCTTTATGGTAGGCTCTTTTCTTTTTATTTAAGCTTCTTTTTACTTCTCGAGTAAACCAAGGTTCATTTACTCTTTCTCTTATTGATAGTTTGGGTACACACAATTCCTCCACTTAGTTTTTCAGTGTTTGTTCGGCTGTAGTTAAAGATACGTTTCTTCAGTTTAGATTTGTCGGCACGTGGTAATGAAAACGAGCAATGTATGGCGTTATGGTCACTGATTTTGTCCTGTATGTTTGTTTTAGCAAGCTGTGGGTTATTTGTGAGGACAAGATCTAGTATGTGGTCGCCACGCGTTGGTTCATGTACGAGTTGTTCGAGATTAGGAAAATGAAGTAAGCGCAGAAAGCTTAGTTGTTCATGGCGATTGCGTTGAGCATGAACGGTTAGGGAGGCCCAGTCAATATCAGGATAATTAAAGTCACCGGCAAGAATTAACAGACAACTCGGGAACTTGAGGAAAATGGAATCGATCGAATCATTAAGAATTTCTACGAAATCCTGCCGGCTATCAGGTGGCCGGTAGCAGGCACCGATGACGCAGTGAACATGTTCAAAATAGCAAGAAACCCAAACGATTTCAAGAGGGCAGGGAATGGAAATAAGAGATGGGTGAAAACCAGATTTCACACCGATTATAACTCCTCCCCCTCGGCAGCCCACTCTGTCTTTGCGGAAGAGCGCAAATGACGAGGGAAGTGTTAGGTCAATGTTTGGAACGTCTTCAGATAGCCATGTTTTGCTGCCTACAAATATATCAGCCGAACACGTGAACAAAATAGCATTTAGGGCATCGATTTTGTTATAGATGCTACGAAAATTTGCTACGAGTTAGGATAAGGGTTTGCTTGACTTAGTTTTGTAAAGAGGCCCTTTAGAAGTTCACTGTGGGGCGGGCGCTTTCGTTGAGGCTACCTTGACAACGCAGTTATTTGCAGCATCATAACAGAAAGTGGAGTTGTGCATGTGCAGTTTATTAAAGAGCACTGTGTATTTCTCGGTGCTTTTTCTGTTCGATTTCGCGAAATCGCGCCGCTTTTTTCGGGCTAGCTGTACTTTGGGTGAAAAATCTTCTAGCCAGACTTTGGGCCCTTTAAGATCATTCAATTTCGAGGCGTTACTAAGGGCTTCCAGTTTTGATTTAAAGTTAAGAAACTTAACAATAATGGGACGGTGAAAGTCAGGCCGGGGTTTCCCAAGTCTATGGGCTCTCTCAATGTCTCCATCTACGATTTCAAGGTGGGTTGAAAAAAACTCTGACAACACGTTCCGATTCTGCGTATCCTTCATTTTCTTCTTCCGGAAGGCCTTTAATGATAAGATTGTTACGCCTCATTCGGTTGTTCATGTCATCAACGACATCCGCAAGACCTTCATTTGTTTTACAAACATTCGCCTTAACTTCCTGCACAGAATCAGCCACTACGTCAAAAGTTTTTTTGGAATTCCGATATATTGTTCAGTTTTTTCGATATCAGTCAAACGGGCCTCAATGCTGCCGATTTTTTGTTTGATTGCGTTGAGGTTAGTCGTGGTTTCTTCATGGCAGTTCTTTAACAAAGTTAGAACATCCTCGATCTTAGGCCCTGGGTTCGATTCAACGTCACCTGCACAAAGCGGCAGCAATGCCGCCAAGCACGTGAACAGCAGTAGTGTCGAGGGCCTTGGACCGAGAACGCTGATTAAATTCGTTCCGGGGGCAGAACGGCCCTGAGATAGGCACTGTAGCGAGCGACATGCAAAAAACCTGCCGATGCGCACCCGATAGGTGCACACGTCGATACCCATAGGAACAAAAGGGGGGGGGGGGGGATCAGCGGCCACAGAAGCTTTCAGTACAAAATTTGAGTGGGAAAATTCCTACCTAGAACAGCGGAACACAGCGGTCACACAGCTGCCACTGTGGCCGCGAATCCCGAAGGGTTGATGCGTTGCCGGGGGTTTTATAGTGTCCTGGTGGTGCGTGACGTCAGAAGATCAGACACGCCCTGTTTTTCCATGTGACTTAGCTGGATGAGATGATTGTCGATATCTTCCGTCGGTAGTCAGTGGCCAGGCGGCACGGAGCAGTAGGCACGAGGCAAGGCTCTTCTTGCTAGAACGGCAAAACACAGCGGTTACACCGCTGCCACTTTGGCCACGAATCCCGGATACTGGCAACGCCTCCTAGAAAACTAATGTGCCTGGAACAGTATCCTGGGAAAAATACTGTGCCTGTGTTTTGTTTTGACGTTGCTCAATGGCCTGTTTTTGACAACTGATGCAGCCCCTACACATTAGAAACCGAGAGGTTTCTAAGCATCCAATGAAGTTGAACACGCATCTCCTGATGGTGCACGAACTTCCTCGACAGCACTTGAACACCAGCTCCGTGACTTGTATGGATCTACTCATGGCAGTCACCTCGAGTTTAGCATACGAGCATGGCCACCAGCAATCGAGGAATCACAGCGAAGATGCTCACCAGGCGATCTTCTGCCGAGGTGGCACATGGTGTGTTGTGAAGACAGAGCTCTCGATGCAATGCCAGTAGCACGTCCACCTTGAAGACTCCGTCGGTTATAATGCGGAATATACACAGCAGTGGGCGCGTGTCAGTACGTACGTACTACGTCAGTTCTCCATTTTGATGCCGAAGATAAAGCTCGCAGTGGTCCTCCAACATGACGTGACGTTGTTTGTGGTGCGCAGCTCCAGTCCAGGTAAACTCCACAAACACGCGCAAAAAAAATGGCTTGAAACGCGACTCGTATGTATTAAGACTATCGCTTAACCCGTGCTTGAAGCAATCCATTCCATATGACACCGATGAATTGCCGTCTACGGAATACGTAGCGCGACCGGCAGTGAATGAAAAAAAAAAAAAGCTGAATTATTCACCGCACCACTACCGCATATCAATCGCAGACAAACGGATAAACGGAACGATTGAACCGAACTCTAGGTGACATGTTGTCGATGTACGTTGCATCAGACCACTGCAATTGGGATCTTGTTCTTCCGCCTGTCACATTCGCCTACAACACTGCCTCCCAAGCCACCACCGGATTCTCACCATTCTTCTTGCTCTACGGCCGTGAACCCACTAGCACCATTGATACGACTCTACCATATCATCCAAACTACCAGCCTGTGTCTGCTATGGCTCACCACACAGAGAAATGCCGACAACTGGCCCGTTCTTTCTCCTACGACCAACAGTGTCGCCAAAAACAGCGTCACGACTCCGACATCCTTCCTTACCCTTTCACCGTCGACTCTCTCGTGTGGCTTTGGGTCCCGCCAGTTGCTGCTCCCGGCCTTTCGTCTAAGCTTCTTCCGAAGTATCACGGACTCTATACCGCGTGGTTGCGCAGACCTCTCCTGTTAGTTACGTGGTTGAACCCGTTACGCCATCTTCCCACCTTCGTCGTCGGGGTGAGAAACCGTCCACATTAACCGTCTCGAGCCGTATTGTGACCCTCTAACCATTCTTTAGGTTGCCAGGATGGCTACCTCTCGATACCGGGGTTATTGTGAGGAAGAAGACAGACGCACGCGGAAGCGCATTGCCATCGCCTTAGCTCGCTCGGCTGTTCGATCCCTGGCTACGCTTTGCCTGCTGCTGCTGCTATCTTCCCGGTCGCTGTGTACCTCAATAAACCCCCGTAACAATTGACTCAATGAGTAACACAATCAACACATCCTCTTGCATACTTAACTGCGGGTACTTCCGGACTTCAAGAAGGAAGGAAAATAGGTGGAAAAGAATGGCAAGGAGGTTAACCAGCCTATAGGCAGCCGGTTGGCTACCCTGCGCATGGGAGGGGGATGGGGGAGATGAGATAGAGCTATGAGTACTCCTAGGCTTAATGGCATGCGCTCCGCGGTGCATAACCTGCTGCTCACCCGGTATTTTGTGAACAAGGGATCCCTACGGATGCAAAATGTGACTTGTTTTGTTGTGACGTTGCTCAGTGACCTGTTTTTGATAACTAGATTCACCCCCGAAACATTTATTCAGACACCGAGGAGTAACACAATCCGTGCATCCTTTTGTATACTAAACTGTGGGTACACCCGCACTTTATGTCATGTGCTCGACGGTACTCAACATCCTGCTGCTCAGCCATCATTTCATTGCGGGCAAGGGATGCCTACGTATCCTAAAGGTGATTCTTGTTTTACAGCGAAAGCTGTTATGAAATCAAATCATGTCACGCGCGACACCGTAGTCGTTCGCCGCCGGTGCCCGTAACCGCTGTTGCACGAAATAAGAAAAAAAAAACTTAGTGCCAAGGACAGAGTAGGGCTCGAACTCAGGTCCACTGTGTGCAAGCATAGTATTCTGCTACTGAGCCACGCCAGTGCTTGGGACTAGTTCGCAAACTTGTCTTAGGCAGGCTTGATGTGGAGAAAGGAATCGTGTTAATGAGTAATAAATAGATTTAAAACAGCAAAAGAACAAGGCATCACACAATGCGAATACCGTAAGGAGTGGGTCGTCCACTGCTCCAACCCATCACAAAAGCTCGTTCTTGATCACCTTTTAACTGTGGCGCATACCCACTTCAGGCCTAATTCATCGTCGTCAGCCACTGCATGAACAACTGGCACAAAATTCCTTACAAATGTTTAGCGGATATCACGCTTCTCCGAAGAGTGACGAAGGATAGGATAGTGGATGCAGGCCGACTACACAAACATTATGATTATTTATGGCGTAGTGGGTACCCAGCAGTGTGCTTGTAGCAGTTAACCAAATAGTGTTTAAAAAGGCTCAGAAAGGCCGCTCTTGTAGCTTTTGTTGTGACTGTGATACGCCTTCGACGCAGGCCAGTGTTTTTTTTTTCCTTTGCTTTTGAACACGATGCACTTTATTCTGCTCTTTATTTGTAATCTGTAGTGTGCCTTTATGATTTGTTTTGAATGTTTTCGGTGCTGTTTGTAATCAACCCCGAAAAGTCACCTGCAATATCACAGTATCCAAAATGTGGTTATTCTTTTGTTTTTACGTTGCTGAGTGACCTTTTCTTGTTTCTTTTTTTTTTGAGAACAAGATGAAATCTCCAAAGACTAATTATTCAGACAGCGAGTAACACAATAGATCTATTTGCATACTAAATTGCAAGTACTCTCAGATTTTACGTCATGCCCTCAACGGTACATAACACATCATGCGCTCAACGGTACATAACCTGCTGATCGCCCGTCATTTAATAAAGAACAATGGATCCCCGTGTATCCAAAATCTGATTCTTGTTTTGTTTTGAGTTGCTTAGGAACCTGTTTTTGGCAACAATATTCACCCTCGAAACGTTTATTCAGGCCCAACCAATAGATCCTCTGTCATACTAAACTGCAAGTACTCTCGGATTTCGCACCATGTGCTCAAAGCTACATAACATCCTGCTGCACAGCAATCAATCCTTGGGTTGTGAACAAGGGATCTATACGGATCGCGTTACGTCATTGTTGTTTTGCCTTGAGATTGGTCTGTGACCTATTTGTAACGACACTCGGCCTCGAATTTCTAATCATTCGGAGAACGAATCACGCAATCAATATTTCAGATCCCTTGTGTCGTACGGCAGTGTTTCAGCTCATTTGACCCAAGTGTTATCATGTTATTTATTTATTCATGCGATCTAAGTAAATGCTGGAAAATAATTTAATGGTGTTAATATCCATAGGCATGCCCTCGAAGGCGTGGTAAGCCGGGGCACCCCACTCGTGTGTGTGTGTGTGTGTGTGTGTGTGTGTGTGTGTGTGTGTGTGTGTGTGTGTGTGTGTGTGTGTGTGTGTGTGTGTGTGTGTGTGTGTGTGTGTGTGTGTGTGTGTGTGTGTGTGTGTTAGGGGGGGGGGGGGGGGGGGGTCGCGAAGTCAGCCCCAACGTTGGCATAATAAGGAGAGGCGCTTCGATGAACCCATCCCCTCCTGAAGGAAAACCCTCTGCCCGCCTCTGGTGATATCTGAGCATACATAAACTATTCAGACTTCCCTGTACAAGCACTACAACTTTAGTGTTGAAAATCTTCGGTAGGGTTACTATTTTAAGTGTTAATTAAGCAATATTTGTAATTATCCAGCTTGCATTGAAAAAATGTGGCTGCGCATTGAATCCAAACAATACTGGGTCAGTCTGACACACGTAGCGCATGTTTGTTCTTTGAATTCTTCGAACGAATCAGCTGAAATACCCTGTACACGCTACTTGCTTGTCCTGATAGCCTCCTATAGTTCTAGACGTTTTTTTTTAATGCTGAACAGCTGTCAAATGAAATTATGCGATACATGTAGGGACATCGCTATCAGGTATTTAAAGTTACATGATGAATCTCTGAATATACAACTGCACACGCAAACAAGATCCGAAAGTCGCCGCGCCGTTCACTTCAGACGACTGCTGGAACAAATTAAGGATGGCGGCTGGTGCGTAGTCGGGGGACGCGCACCGAACCCATGCGCCCCTCCCCATCTCCCACCCCGAACTTTCTGCCCGCCCGGCCCCAACAGATCGAGGAGGTTCCCCAACCCCCTTGAAAAAACAATTCCGCCTACGCCCTTGGCGCCCTTTTATTAAAAGCAACGTTCTCAGGAGCCAAACGACGCACCCCATTCCACTGCCTCAGCATTTCCGTCCTTAATCTGTCAACGCGCTTTAATGCAGATAGCATATTTTGCTGTCTCAAGCCAACTTATTATTACACAGTAGAACGGGAGTGAGAAAAGGACAGGTACGTGCATAAGTGTTCCAGGGTTCCCCTTTACGAAGGGGGGGGGGGGGGGATTAAGTCAATGTAAGGGGCAGACTTCGCACCCCCTTCTTGTAGACGCCTATGGGGATGTGCCTCTTTCACGCTCCCCAGCGAGACCGAAGAGAATTACGCGATTTTCAGGTCCGCCTCGCTGAATCACTGGCTAGGCGGCAGGGCTGCTGACCTCAAGGTCGCGAGTTCGATTCCCGCCGCAGCGGTCACATTTCGATGGAATCTAAATGGTAGAGGCCGGTGTATCGTGCCACATCACGTACCAGATTGTCAAAATTTCTGGAGCCCTTTACAACGGCATCTCATACCCATATTGTGGTTTTGGGACGTAAGACCTCCTCGCACATTCCTGTCAAGCTGCTCTCACGATGGCCAATGCAGCTTTTTCCACCTGGCCTCGTCGCAACCTTGTTGCAAAATACTCAATTCGGTTGCATTTATTATTACTAGGCAATTTTAAGAAGCCTTTTTTTTTACAAAAGCTTGAACGATTCATGCCATGTAACTCCGCGATCATATATGCAAACTTGTTATGCTTAGGACCTCAGAGATATGCACTCTTCATCGAGTGACGCAAACCTAATGTGTATTGTCTCAAAACGTGGGAGCTTTCGCGAGCAGTTGCGTAAATCGAGAGAAAAAGAATTAAATGAAAGGCAGGAACTCAAACCAAAACTGTACCATCCAGTTTGACTAAAAATGTGGCAAATTCACAAAGGCGGTGATATTGCATGCATTGCGGCCATTTTGGCTTGATAAATATAACTTGCATTTAATTATACCTAAAGAAAACCACGCTTTGAAAGAAAATTAATGAAAACGATAGCACGGGGCTCTGGCGCGGAATCGGCGAGCTTAACCTAAAAACACTGAACAGCCAACAGAGTGAAGGTACGTTGGTGAAGCTATATTCTGAATGTAATTCGATAGGCTCAGAATACCTAAAATGAATGCTTCCTTTGTGTTAAACTATCAAATGAAAGTACTCGCACTTCGTTGTTATGAAGCGATTGTATGACGTGTATAAGTGCATAACGCGTTATGACCCGTTAGAAATAGCCTGCCACGATTCGCCACTGGAAGCTGTCTTCCAAATCCTGTGTATATTCCGCAGCAATATAAGAAAAAGAAAGCAGTCCAACAATCGGACTCATTTCATCGTGAATGCATAGCTTGCACCAAACCGTCCACCTAAATAACCGTGAAAATTTACTTTTTAAAGCCAAGCCTCATGTACGGAGGGTCACACGTTTCCAGGCCACGATCGCATGTATTTCTTGAAAGGGTAGTGTGGGAACTTTTGACTAGGACTGTATAAATCTCCAGCATATCAGAAGTAGCCCGCAACCTTGAACAGGTAAAGTACCTGCTTTCAATTTTATACTTCGGTCTATTTGAACGGTGGGTATAAGGGGAAGAGGGGGAAATGCTTGCGAAAATTGCCCTCCCTCCACAACATCCACCACTGTTCGCAGGGCTCATGCCGGTGCTGCAATACATTTCTCGACCAAAATGTTGCTTCGTACTGACGCAGCTAAGGTACTCGGACCGGAATAAAGCACTTAATGGGCGGGGTGGGGAGGAGGCGCACCTATGCCAGTCACTGTATAACTCTAGCATTTCCCTGTAACTGACGTCTTTAGGGGCTACTATAACACGGGTTCCCTGAATTTTTGTTAGGCCCTGAGCTGTACTCCAGCAAAAGTTTCTTCTTGAAGCCAGTCTTTCTTTAAGTACCACTATAGTGCCTATATTCTAGGCACTATAGTACCACTTACTATTTTTTTCCATCAAGGGAGAGAGCAGCTTTATTTTTGATGGCTTGTTCAAAACTGAAATTGAATTTCGTGCTTCTTTCTGCAGCCATCCTAAGTAGGCACACATGCTAATAATTATATAGCTACTTACAATAAAAAGTCAACAAAAAATACTTTAACATTAATAATTATATCACACCATCATGCTAATAATTGCGGTTCCCGTTTTTATTTTTGCGAAATATTAATATTTAGTTCAAAATGTGGTTTTCACTTACGACCGGTGTCGTAGCAGTCACTAGCGAGCAGGGAGCGTATACGATGGCGTGGTTCAAGAGTACTTGTGGGGAGTGCTGGACACACTAGGTGTGGTAGATGAAGTAGCTAATCTTTTAAAGGAGATTTACAAAAGTAACAAGGTAGTTATAAAGTGAGAAAAACGGGTATCCAAGCCCACAGAGGTAAAACGGGGGCTTAGGCAGGTGTGGCCTCTGTCACCCCTGTTAATCATGATGTACCTACAAGGATTAGAGGCCAAATTAGGAGGAAGTGGACTTCGCTTCAACATCTCTTTCGTCAAACAAGGAAAACTCATTGAACAGGCACTACCAGCATAGATGTATGCAGATATAGTGCTAATTGCCAACAAGAAAGATTTGCAGAGATTGATGGACATCTGCGGTAATGAGTGATAAGTTTGATTTCACATTTAGTAAAGAAAAACCAGCAGTCGTGATTTTTAATTATAATGAAGGTAGAGAGCTTAGGATACAGGAGGTCACTCTAGAGATAACAGATCAATACAAATATCTGGGCGTATAGATAAGCAATGGGACCGAGTACCTAAGGGAACACGAAATACAGGTAACAAGAATGCAGCAGTGATGAAAAATAGGGTACTGTGGAATTACAATAGGTATGAGGTTGTGAGAGGAATATGGAAAGGGGTCATGGTTCCTGGTCTGACGTTCGGCAACGCGGTCTTGTGCATGAGATCAGAAGTTCAAGCAAGATTAGAAATTAAGCAACGTGGAATAGGTCGGCTTGCCTTAGGAGCTCACGGGAATACACCAAATCAGGGAGTACAAGGTTATATGGGATGGACATCATTTGAGGGCAGGGAAGCTAGCAGCAAGATAAAATTTGAGAAGAGATTGAGAGAAATGGGGGAGGAGCGTTGGGCTAGGAAGGTATTCAGCTACTTGTAAATAATGTCGATACAAAACGGAGCAAGCGAACAAGAAAACAGCAGGGAGCCAAACCAAAAATAACATCCGTTCAAGAAGAAGGTGAAGGAAACAGAGCGACATCTGGAGAATTGGCATGCAAATTTGGGCTGCAATCCTGCTCTTCAGACCCGCTTTCCGGAGGCGTCACTTGACCGTTGTCACGGATGCTCTCAAGTCGAGGGTATTTTTGATTTTCTGAGCAGAGAGACCTGGCTTCACGGCTGCCGCCGCAACGATCCAAGCATCCTCTTGTTCAGTCGTAACTCGAGACCTCGGCTTCCGCGGAGCATCCTTGATCCGGCGGCAAGATTTATATGCTCTTATGATCCTGTTCACTGTCTTGAGCGTTCTTCCCGTCGCTTCGGCGATTTTTCGTTGCGACCTACCCTTGAAATAGAGCTCGACGATTTCCCAGCGCTCACTCTCAGGAACTCTGGCCATGCCGGAAGGTATTGCTTTGACGAAATGTCGCACTAAGAGCACATGCAGCCCCTTTTAAACTCGTAACGAGCAGAGTTTTATCAAAAGCGGGCGTAACTTTCGTCGCCTAAATGCGCTGTTTGACATGCGAAGCATCCAAGCAAGGCACACTCTGTTAATCTTAGCCACGTGCTCTATTTCCTTTTGTAACCAAGTGAAATTTCAGCGACCAACTTCATCTTGCGACAAAAACGAACGTCTCAAATTCGAAGCCGAATACTGGGTGTAGCATGAACGGCGCGCCGAGATAACCCAGTTCAAATACTTTCTATCCAGCTCCATAGCTACAGTATTTTGGACCAGAGCGCGTGCGGCGAAGTGGGAGGCACCGTAGCAGACGACGCGCAGCCGACTCCGCCTCTGGCGCTGATTGCGCTTGCGCCGCAATACTTCGCGCGGCGCCTGCTTGGTGGCCCGAGGAGAGCGGCCACGCGTGCCGCGTTCCCTCTAACGGTGGCCGCGACTGTACAGCCACATTAATCTACTCATTCTTCCAGCCGCTAAGTGGCGTTAGCCGCTGCCCTATCCGAAAGGTATAGCCACATCAATCCATTTATTCTTCCAGCCGCTAAGTGGCGTTAGCCACTGCCCTATCTAAAAGATACAGCTACATTAATCCATTTGTTCTTTCAGCCGCTAATTGGCGTTAGCTGCCGTCCTATCCAAAGGGTACAGCCACATCAATCCATTTATTCTTCCAGCCACTAAGTGGCGTTAGCCACTGTCCTACGATCTAAAGGGTACAGCTACATCAATCCAGTTGTTCTTCCAGCCGTTAAGTGGCGTTAGCCGCCGCCCTTTCTAAAGGTTACAGCCACATTAATCCATTTGTTCTTTCAGCCGCTAAATGGCGTTAGCCGCCACCCTATCCAAAGAGTACAGCCACATTAATCCATTGGTTCTTCCAGCCGCTAAGTGGCGTTAGCCACTGCCCTATCTAAATGATACAGCCACATTAATCCATTTGTTCTTCCAGCCGCTAAGTGGCGTTAGCCGCCGCCAAGGAGGTTATATAGTATAACCTCCTTGGCCGCCGCCCTATCCAAAGGGTACAGCTACATCAATTCATCTATCTATCCAGCAGCTAGTGCAGAGAGCGCGGCACAATGTAAACAAAGCGGGTGTTCACGTTCTGAGCTACGAACTAGGATAGTCTGGCTAACTATGAATGTGGGCAGCTGGTAACCACCGTGACAGTGGGACTAGCGTCTTCAAAATTGCTCGTTAACGCACTTTTGTAGCTTCTCAGCGGAAGTTTAGCAAGTGAAGTCTATCGGTGCCCTGCGCAAGTGATGGTTGACCATGTGGCCGTTGTGGTGACTGCAAAGCGTTCTATTGCAGCATGGGAACCTCAAGCACTGACTGCCAGAGCTGCCGTAGTCTTCTGAGCTTCAGAGACCTCAAAGAATGCGGTCGGACTTGTCGCCCGGGAGTACCGAGCGGCGCGACGTACTACTGCGGCTTTCGCGTCACCCGAGTCGTCTCCGTGGCCACGATACGATGCAGCAGGTACCTCGCTCATACAGACTCGTGGCTCGTCTCCTTGGACGATGACACGGACGTCATGGAGGCGTACCTCGAAAGCCGAGTGGCTAACGCTGGCCACCTGTCGTCACTAGAGCCCGGGACTCGAGTATACGCTACTGGAGTCATACGTTGGACCCGTGCTGGGTTTCGCTTGTCGCTTAATGCCATACGTTGTCTGACGGACCTCAACGAAGAAACTATGCTTCGGCGGGCCCAGGTGGAAGCGTACCGCCATTGCCTACTTGCCGCCAAAGAACGTTGGGCGCGGGAAGCAGCCAGGGTGATGTTGTCGAGAGTGCTGTGGTACGGCAACCGCAATCGTTTCGAAATCATGGAGGCACACGTCAAACTAGCCATCGAAGCTGCACTCATAGGCGCCCGACCCGATGAATACCGGTCTTGGTACGATGAGTATTTGGCTGAAATTCAGAGTGAGTGATTGTGCGTCTGTGACTGAATCTAAACAGCGAGCGTTTTGTGCATTTCTGCCTCGTTTAAGACGTGTCGTTTACCCTGTCGTTACATTGCAAACGTTATACCTGCCGTGACGTCGACATTGCATGCGAGGCGTATTTTGTTCTTTACTGTAAAGCAATAGCTTGCGTCTTTACTTCAACTAAAAAAAACATACTACTGCCATATGTTTTGCCTTATTCTTTGTAAACATTCTCAGCGAGAGTGCATATTTTAGTTCACTTTATTGCGCAATAAATAAGTTTCCGTTTTGGTTTACCCAAAGCATATTTATAACTCTGCTTCGAAACTTGGGAAAGACAAGCCTTATAGCAAGTTGGCTAAGAAAGTTCCAGCTGATTCGCAGGTATCAATGTTTAGCAACCATTTGTTCAATCTGGCAGTGCACTTGTGCTATGTCAGGTGGCTTTTATGAGTCAGCTATGATGTGGAGCATGTTCTAGATTGGAGCCATTGAAAGCACGACTGAAGCAAACAAAATTAGAGTGAAGAGCATTCATTCTATAATTTCATGTTTTAAGGCTTGTTCACATCTACGATGAACGCTGGTTATGTGACCAGCCCATTTGCGACTAGTTTGGCTGCGAAAAAGTGGCTGATTGCAAATGGCTGCATTGGTTTCAAAACAACTCGGTCGCAAAGCTCAGTGCCAATCACATATTCAGGAACAGAGTATCTGCGTATTTTGATGAATATTCGACGTGTGTTAGCAGACGTGAACATCAGTTGCCTGAAGTGTGTCTTCGGTAACCACTTGCAAATGGCCAAATTACCGGTGTTGGTCGCATGCGTAAAAGAACCATAGGCATATCAGCCGGGCGGGCGGGTGGAAGGGCAAGGGGATGCTAGCCCCCTCCCACTTTCCATAGTGGTCACTATCGGCTGCACACTGAGAAAACCAAGTGAGGTGATCTTTTTTCTTCTCCACAGTAATCGCTCAATTATATTTTTACAAGGGAACGCTACAATATAGTCAAACTATGCCACCATTTCTGCTGCAACGATTTTCCTTAGAGGCTCCTTGCAGTACGGGCCATCTATGCGGCGTTTTCGCGCCTTGTGCTGTAGCATTGCAGAGCAGGCTAGTGGGAAACAGGGGCCCTATATCATTACATTACTTGTTCATGATTGTTCATGCCGTAACTGGCCGATCAATTTATCTCTTTATCAATTGGTCAAAGCATTAACTCATTAACTGCTTCTGTGAAGTAGTTTTCTTTCACCGAAAAGGAATAGCATCACCACTACTCCGTCGAAGCTGCTGTGAGCCGATGAGTGTTAAGAATCTTTTTCGATTATTTAGTTTCGCCGTACTGGAATTGTCAAAAACAAAGCATTCAACTTTAATCTGCCCCGCCGCAGTGGTCTAGTGGCTAAGGTACTCGGCTGCTGACCCGCAGGTCACCGGTTCGAATCCCGGCTGCGGTGGCTGCATTTCCGATGGAGGTGGAAATGTTGTAGGCCCATGTGCTCGGATTTGGGTGCACGTTAAAGAACCCCAGGTGGTTGAAATTTCCGGAGCCCTTCACTACGGCGTCTCTCATAATCATATGGTGGTTTGGGACGTTAAACCCCACATATCAAATCAATCATTGTTGCCTCACGTAACAAGCTAGTGCTGTGTACATGACACAGCATATTCAAGCCAATCATATACAGCTAACGACCACTTTGAAAGGAAGCAGTGAGGGGTAGTTTAAGGCAGGAGTATATACATAATGTTCATCTTCTTGTTATAAACTTATATAGTTCGCACTTTAACCATACTCACTTTGTACCCACTTGGTGTGTGCCTTTTGCAAAGCAGATTCAAGACCTTGCGTGGTTCTGTGGCAAAATACATGACTGCCATACGGAATTCTTGGGTTCGATTCTCGCTGAGATCCTGATTTTTTTTATTTGCAGTCGTCGGATAAACACTGCCCAGGCCGTATTTTCTAAAGGTTCTCTTGTTTGAATTACTGACGGCTATTGTCGTCGCTTCTAGGTAGATGCAAATTTGAAGGCGCATAGCCGCATCCTGCAGCCCGTGGTATACGGGCACTTGACACGTGACTGAAAGAGCTTCATGACGTACACATGTTTTTCACGTTACTTATGTCTGAACCAGACACATCATCTCATGCCCCTCTATGCAGACTTTGGTCTATACTAAAGTAATGAAGCAACGAGAGCAGCAAGACGTACCAGGCCAAACAAGTAGATATAAGTGCTTAAAGTACCACTGACTTTCGAATTATTGCTTCACATTTAAAATTTTATTGAGTAATATAAATATATACTGTTAGAGAGGCTGCCATCAACATAATTGTGTTCATGCGAAAAGTTGTTAGGTAATGCATAAAAAAGCGTCGCTTAGTAAACTGTTGCATGCATCACATGTATATATGTGCTATCCCAGTGCATGCTGCTTAAAAACTGGCTTCCTTTTTTTACCTTATTTAAGAATGGTCTGTGCATGAAAATTTAAAATCTTTATGGGAGCCGACAGATGGAAACAACGTAGTGGGATAATCATAAGATGAACAGGTGATGTGATATGCTTCAGACTGGCTGGCTGACGTTTCGATAGGGGGACCTATCTTTTTCAAAGGCGCCGTGTCATCCTTTGCGTGTTAGTTTTAAAGGGGTTAGTGGTGACGTCATATCATGGTAGTGGTGCATGTCCCTGTTGATGATCGCTGTCTGAAAAGCAAAATATTATAAAGAGAAGAGTGCAGTCCTCCCTTCACTTCGAGTGAGGTGGTAGTGATTCAAAAATGTTTTCAGAGAGGGGGGAAAAACAAGAGAATGAAAAAAAAAAAAGAAAACGCAAAGTTGGAGCAGTGTGCTGCAAAAGGGGCGGTTGCTTCAGACACGAACAAGTGAAAAGCTTAAAGCTTCAGAGTCGGCAGATGGTCACCGCGTCCGGCTACCAAAAAGGGTTGCCGACAGTAGCGGTGTACACCTGTTCCCCAAAACCTATGAATGAGACATAAGAAGAAAGCAGATAAAACAAGAGGGGGAGTAGGCGGTGTATTTCTAAATGCCAAGATGTGGAAGGCAAGCGATACCGGATGGGTTTTGAAGAGTGCAGGTTTAGTGGGGATGAAGAGTCACATAAAACCGCAAGTGCATCAGTGAAGTCCTCTCTCTCAATATGTAATCGGCTTATGAGTGAGGTAAGTCTGCCCCCCCCCCCCCCACTCAAAAGAGTTGGTACGCCACGGAAAAGAACCTTTGGTCATTGTCATGTTGCACTCAAATTTTAACACGAAAGTATTCTATGCCAGGGTCCACCAAGGCTTCGGTGAGGTATTTCTGTCAAGGATATGGCATTGTATAATGCTACCAATTGAGAAAGAAAAAGCATTCAACAAAAAGTTTCTTACCCGTTGTGTCAAACCTCTGGCTCCTTGGGAAACGAAAAGCACCCAGTTTTCTACTCTCTGATCTATTGAGGCAATCGCTGGACTTGCTACGAATGCGCCTTAGATCTTCCACACATTCTCTCTCACTCTGTGCTTTCTGTTGGTGAAGTGGGGGCATGGGGGTTGCAGCAGTCTGCGAGAGCTCAAGAGACGTAATGTGGCATGACGCAGTTAAAGTATGGCATTCGAGATCATTGGAGAGTCGACGATGCAGTCATGTTTTTTGCCTTTCGCTTTGTGCTAATGCGTGACAGCTCGTTGTTGATGTCGTGCAGCTTCCACATACACCGACAATGTTTCGCCGCTTTACAGCAAGGCAACGATATTGACGTTGAATGTTGTGCATTGGTGGAGCAAAACTGAGGCCAGCAGGACGTGCAACGTCGGCACGTGTTCGCAACTCAAGCTACAAACCTCCTCGTCCTGCACTGCTGAAGCGCAGTATGCGTGGGTGCTGGCGTAGGTTTCAGGAGCGCACACGGTTCTGTTTCACTCTATAACTGACGATCTTTGAAAGCGCACATATTGAGTAGCAGTGTTTAGAGTATGCTTGTTGATAGCGTTGTGCGCGATTAATTACATGCTGTATTCAGGTACAAGTTAAAAACTTCAAATACCGCAAAAGAATAAATCTAGGGTGGTCGTGATGGAGACGTGCCATTACGCCTCAATGTGGCTGTGTCCACGTCAAACGGTGCTATAGTTGCGAAACGCCAATAGAAATTGTACAAGCCCTCATGTATCGCTACGCAATAAGCACTACTTCTATGAAGACACGTTTCGCTTTCGTGTTATACAGATTGCTATGGCAGAGGGATCAGGCATGTTTTTTCAAGTGGGAGCCAAATATGCATCTGCTTGTCAAAGCAATCGTAGCTTGAAGTGCGAATGTGCTACAGCTTTTTCTGGCACTGCTGCGCAGTGCTGAAGTGCTGTCCTCGAGAAAAAGCCACAGAAGTTACATATGCAGAACTCTGCAAGGTCGCAGTTGCACTCCAATGTCAAAGGTGAGCACCATCAAGCCCTGTGATTGGTAGCACTTGACCCACTGCGGGGGTCTGGTGGTTATGGTGTTCGAATACTGAACCAAAGGTCGTGTGCTCATGTGCTCAGTCAGTGTTGTGTTTCTTATGCCACTTGATTTTAATATTTTTATATATGTATTGTTTTTTTGTTAACATTTGATTTAACTTGAGTCTTCTTTGCACATGCACTGTTGTTCGACTTTTTTCCTCCCTGTAATGAAGCCCAAAAGTGGGTTACTACTATGTTAAAATAAAAAATACATAAATAAAATAAATTTTCGTTGAATCTTGTAAAACCCCAAATAGTCGAAATGTCCAGAGCCGCCTAGTGCAGGGTCTCTTGTAATGCTACGATTTTAGAAAGTAAAATGCCCAACAATTATTACTATTGCTACCACTTTTCCAAATGTCTTTGGGTGGCTCAATTTAGCCGACTGCATCATTAATTTCATGTGCAAGATATTGGGCAAACATTTTTAGCCTGAAATCAATATTACATTCTGTATTGGGACAGGAAAAGCCTTTATCAATGCATAAACAGCTTTCCTTAGAAAATGTAGAAAACTTTATGTTTATCACACTGTAAAGGACACACTTGGTTAAACAATGCCCTCCGGTCAAGGCATGGCACTCTTGCTCAAGCTGAACAAATTGCAGCGATGAGTTTTTTGCAGTTCTTTGTAAAACGAAATGCAGAATAAGATTGTCAGTCTAGGTCTTGCAAGTCATCCACTTTTGACTGACAGAGGCCATGGCTGCCTGTTTTTTATCATAATGCATGTTTTATGGTTTTATCCTTGAGGGTTCACAAAGCAGCTAGTAAAGCTTTAGCATATTGGTAGGGCACTGGGAGAAGCCTTTGTCCTGCAGTGGATGTAGTCACGCTGATGATGATGATGATGCTGATGAGGGCACTTAATTTATAACAAAATACTATTTTAAACACCACGCAGCGACCCGAGGGTGGAATACTGGTGCCCTCACAAGCCGTGGTGTAACAAAGTGCTTTCTGTGCTAGTGTCTGTATTTCTACGAATTGTTTTGTTCCATGGTCAGCTGTGCACACAATCAGGCTATTTCAGATTATTTAAAGGGACACTAAATAGAACTACGAGTTGGTTTAGATTCATAAATTGCACTCGGAGAACTCTAATGTCATAAGTCTCGCTGTTATAAGTTCATTATTAGTAGAGAAAATCAAGGTTGAAGTTTCATTTTTAAGCCCCGAAATTTTGCACACAAGACATCAGAAATTTGACAAGGTATTTTTCGTATTTCCGCGACATTGGCTCGATAAATTTTCTGAGACTTTGTATGCTAAGGCTACAGCACCCCCAGATTTATCAACTAGAAGCTATGCAGGTCCCACTAGACTTTGCAAAAATTGATGACATCGCAGTGTCTGATGCGGAAATCTCAAGTTGGCATCTCCACCTGCAGTTTTTTGCATTTTCTCGCTTACCAAGTGTCGTGCCGTGTTAATAAGCGTGGTGTTTTTGGGATCGCAAAATTATGCTTTACTAATACGCGAAAAAGCACTTTGCTCTTTAGTGTCCCTTTGAAATTGGCACACAACTTGTTTCCTTTTGTGTCCTTTTTGTCATTGTTCATGCCAAAAAAAGTTTCTTCTAACATCGGACATTACCGCCATGGATAGATTGGTATGCGCGTTGAAACAAGTTTGGTCAAAACGATTAACCGAAGTAAGGACAGCATTGTGGCTTCGGTTACCGCGGTTGGTGCCGCGCCCACACGTTAGTGTTCTTGATCAGCTGTGTGTGATACACATTGTAGCATGTAGGCTAATGTGAGGTGAACCTATGGTAAATGTCCAGGTTGATTTCTGTAAACATTTTTGGGCACTGTTAAATACTCGTATTTTAACGTTGGAGCTGTTTAATCAACTAAGGTTGTATGGTGAAATTGTGTGTGATCCATAGCTCGAAACGTGTATCGCATCCAAGATGGAAGAAAGACGAAGTACACATAGAACACATTCTCGGTGCTTACTTTCTACAATGCCAAGATATGATAACTTGGAACAAAGTTTGCATTGTTGAGTTAGCGCTGCGTATGTGTATTATGCGTCTTTCACTTGATGTTGTGTCCTGAATGTACTGTACATCTCGAGCGGTTTAAAGCCAAAGGTGAACTTGTGAGGATCTTCTGAGCCGAGGTAAACTTGTAAGCAAAGCCTAAGAAGAGGGAGAGCTTGGGTAAAGCTATGTGGGTGAAAGGGAAGTCAAGTGTAGAGTGGAGCCTGGTAGAGGGAAGGTGGTGTGGCATACTTTTGTAGCGCCCCGCTACATCATCATCGACATTCATCATCATCACCATTGTCGCGCCTCTCGCGCAGCTCATGCATAGCTCGAGCTGCGCGAGGACAGAACGAGCTTCTGACCTGGCGGTTTGGAAGCTGCAGCTGCTGCCGCTCCGCTTCGGCTAATCGCCTTGGATAATAAAGTGGCGAGAGAATGACACGACCACGTGCCGCCATCCCATCCTCCTCTTTCGCTACATTGGTGACCCGGACTACGAACATGACCTTCCATGGAGCAGCATGAGCATCTCGACAGCCTCAGCCCTGGTACTGCTGCCACTGCACCTAGCCATGTACCCTCTTCGGGTGTTGTTGGAGGTACTGCCACCATGACGCTACCACAGCTGTGGCCTGCCGATCCCTCCTTATGGTTCATTCAAGTCGAGACAAGTTCCGCATTCATCGCATCACGTCAGAAGTTCGCAAGCATGAGCTCCTCGTTGAAGCGTTGCCGCCACAGGCAATGGCCGAAATACGCGACATCCTCATGGGCCCGCCTGGTGATACTTCATATACGGCAGTCAAATAGGCTCTTCTTCACAGACTCATTCCGCCTAAGCATCGGCGCATTCAGCAACTTTTGTGCAGCGAAGAGCTCGGGGACCGCCGTCCCACACAGTTTCTACGTCACCTGCAGCACCTGCTTGGGGACCAGCCGGACGGCTCGGAAACATCCATACTACGTGAGTTGTTTCTACAGCGTCTTCCACCTACCGTGCAAATGGCTCTTGTCCCAGCTCAGGATAAGTCGTTGTCGGAGCTGGCAGAAATGGCCGATGACATGATGGACGTTTCTCCGGCAGTCATAAACGCTGTCCATGCCTCTCTGATTTCCGAAGCAGATTCCCTTCGAGAAACGGTAAAAGATTCCGCAGCTGAAGTCGTCAACTTGCGTCTGCAATTGCTGAGCATTCGCAACTTAAATGACCAGCCGCGTCCACATCGACCATCTCTCACGTCGGCTGCTCCGCAACAGCTCCTCCACCAGCCCGAGCACTGCTTTTCACTGCAGAACACATGCTTTTATCACCGGCGTTTTCGTGCCGCGGCTCGCAGATGTGTGCCACCTTGCTCATGGCACATAGGAAACGCTCCGGCCGATCGTCAATAACAGCGGCGGGCGGCCAAGGCCAAACATCAAGCCGCCTCTTCCACATCACCGACAGAACCACAGGTCTGCACTTGCTGGTGGACACTGGAGCAGAAGTCGGCATAATTCCAGCGTCCAAAACTGACCGGCGTCTTCGCGAGAAGTCAACTCCTTTACAAGCGATCAATTATTCGGTCATCGCAACTTACGGACAGAAGTCTCTGGCCCTTGATCTCGGTCTTAAGAGGAAACTGCAGTGGTTATTTTGGATAGCAGACGTACACTATGCAATCTTAGGCGCCGATTTCTTAAGGCATTTTCATCTGCTCGTGGATATGAACCACTGTCGCCTGGTGGATAGCTATACCGGCTTATTGGTCAATGGTTTTCTGTCACGCGCTACGGCCCTAAACCCCACTTTCGTGAAACCGCCCACGTCACCATATACAGCTCTGCTCAACGAGTTTCCGGAGATTACAACGCAGTCTCCCATGGATCAGACCCCCAAGCACACTGTGACCAACTGCATCGTTACCACAGGCCCACCGGTTCACTGCCCCCCTCGCCGACTTGGCCCTGATAAACTTCGAATTGCTCGCAACGAGTTTGAGCATATGTTACAGTTGCAAATCATTCGTCCATCATCAAGCTCGTGGTCGTCGGCGCTACACATGGTTCCCAAGAAGAACAATAACTGGCGGCCCTGTGGTCATTATCGGGCTCTCAATGCAGTCACCGTTCCAGATCCATACCCGTTACCCAATATTCAGGACTGTACTACCTTTTTAACCGGCACAACTGTATACTCGAAGATTGATCTTGTGAAAGCTTATCACCAGATCCCTGTTGAGCCTTCTGACATTCCCGAAACTGCAATAATTACCCCATTTGGGTTCTATGAATATTTACGAATGCCGTTCGGTTTAAGAAACGCAGCTCAGACATTTCAGCGTTTTATAGATGAAGTCGCAAGAGGCCTGCCATTTTGTTTCGCCTATATCGACGATCTCGTTGACAGCAAGGACGCTGAAACGCACAAGGCACATCTACGTCAGCTTTTCACTCGACTGCGTGATTACGACCTTGTCATCAATGTAGAAAAGTGTCAGTTTGGAGTCCTGGAGATAGCATTCCTCGGACATCAGATCACTAAAGATGGCATCACTCCTCTACCTGACAAGGTTCAAGCTATCCTCAAGTACCCGCCTCCCACGTCCATACGCAGTCTACGACACTTTCTAGGACTCGTCGATTTTTATCGCCGCTTCATCCCTACATGGTCTATACTCCTGCAGCGTCTGGAAGCACTACTCTCGGCTTCGCTAGCCGAGTCAGCCGCACTTCCCTGGGACACGGTCGCGGATCAAGCTTTTGCCGCCGTTAAGACCAAGCTCGTCCTGGCCACCCTCCTGCACCACCCTTCACCAACTGCTCCCACTAGCCTCATGGTGAACGCTTCTTCAGAAGCAGTTGGGGCCGCTCTTCACCAATGGATCAATGGTGCATGGGCTCGAATTTCCTTCTTTTCCCACAAGTTACGGGACACTGAGCGCCGATATAGTACTTTCGGGCGGGAGCTCCTCGCGGCCTACCTTGCGGTGAAGCATTTCGGGTACTTCCCTGAAGGGCGACAATTTGCCATTCTTACCGACCACAAGCCCCTTGTTTCGGCTTTACATTCCTGCAGTGCCACGCACACTCCTAGAGAACTTCGACACCTTGCTTTTGAGATGTCCCCCGCTACGCCATTGATTACTAAAGAGAGGGAAGACCACTCAACCCCTTGTCTATCCAGTTCCCTCTTGGCTATGTCTCAATCACTTCCCACATACAGGGATTCGTGCTGGGGCCGGGAAGTAAGACGCTACAACCTGTTCCTGTTTACTGATTGATTTAATTTATTACTAACTGTAAACATCGTATACCCACGTACACAACAACTACACAAAATTATAACTCATGATTTAGACATTCCCGACGTTCGACACAGGGCAGGCACATAAAGAAAGTAACTGCAACAATACAAGGATATACATTTATAAAGGAGACACACGACGACACAAATGATGAGGTTATCAATGAGTAAAGCCACGCAATGTCTCAACACGCCGCTTTCCTTCCTGCAAAGCTCGTCTAAATAAAGTGCATAAAGTTTGTCTCACAAATCATCCATGTTGTCGGTCTTCATCGTCGTCATCTCTCTCAGCGATTTCCATCCTAATCTTCTTTCATAACGTCCCGCAATCACTCGTTTCCTCATTTCCCATCTCTAACTTTCATTCCTCGTCATACCATCCCTGCCTTAGTCTGCATCTCATCGACTCCCGTCACATCGTCTCCTCGATCGCCGCTCCGTAGTCCCTTTTCGTAGGACACGACTCCGCCCCTCTGTGGCACCTAACCAATCGCCACTGTTGACATGACACATTTCTCTGTCAGTCGGTGTGTATCATCTTCGACGGCCGCCCCCGCGGCCCGCCCCAGTAGAAAACCCTCTCCCGAACAAAGCCGAGCAAGTAAGAATGTACAAACTCAAGCCTCAGAGAGAGAGAGATGGGCGAGCTGTCCCAAGACACGTGAATTATGGGCAAACAATGGTCCCGATGCTTCCGACAAAGTGCGTCGTCTGTAATAGCGAACGTCCGGAGTTTGCAGTGTTGTGCCGAAATGTTTTCGGCCGAACAAATTGCCCCGGTTCCTGGTACTTGATGAACCGATGTCCAGACCGAGTCTCAACGTCTCCATGCAGCTCGGTGTCTTCCGCGAAATTCTCCGCAGCCGCCGCTTCTTCGTCATTCAACGTCGCGGGTGGCCATCAGCGCAGAACGCAGTAATGAGCCCTGGAGCCACAGAGGCTGACGGAAAGTCGGGCCGGACCCGGCACTGGCGCTGCAGCAGGGTCGCATTCACCGAACCAACAAAAGGTGCTTTGCTGCTCCCCCATGCCACAAATATGAAGGGTACGCACGGATTATTCCCACCGCACACTGTCGCACTGTCTGTAGACAACAAGGCGCCGCCCGGTCCTCGTGTTTGCGCGGTGGGGCCCGCGAGGACAGTAGAAATAATCCTTGCAGGTACTTCACTCCGGAATGCACATTCGTTACCCCGAAGGTTTTCTTTTCCTTTTTTTTTCAATGCGTGGGTTTAAATGAACGTAAACATCTTGAAAGGGCTGGGGCTCAGTCCATGTTTGCGGGGACGTCACACTTTCATTGCCGAATTCACCACAGACATACGTTATGTAAAAGGCAGCTTTAACAGTGCAGCGGACGCTCTCAGTCGTATTACCATCAATGCCACGACAGGCACCACCGACCTTTCATTTTCCTCGCTCGCGGAGGCACAGGCAGTAGACGATGAGCTTCCACGACTCCGATCCTCTACTTCCCTCCGACTGGAACAAGTCAACTTTCCTGACGACGTTGTTACACTCTGGTGCGATGTTTCACACAACTGCACTCATATCTATGTTCCTTCACAGCTTCGTCATGCTGTTTTTGACACCCTCCACTCCATCTGCCATCCAGGCGTAAGAGCTACACAACATCTGGTCACTGAACACTATGTCTGGCCCCACATACGCACTAACATTCGTGGCTGGGTTTGCACTTGCAGAGCCTTGCAGAGCATGTCAGCGTATCAAGGTGACACAGCTCACCAAGCCTCCATGGGGAAAATTCTCTCTCCCTGATGCACGTTTCGACACCATTCATTTGGACATTGTCGGGCCATTACCTCCATGTCGGGGAAATACGTATTTGCTTACGTGTATTAACAGGTACACTAGGTGGCCTGAAGCAGCTCCAATGCCCGACATCATGGCAGAAACAGTTGCTCGTACCTTTCTTGCTACCTGGATTAGCCGTTTTGGTGTACCATCAACGGTGACTACTGATCGAGGCAGACAGTTTGAGTCAGCGCTTTTCACCTCTGTCACTTCTCTACTGGGTTGCGCGCGTATTCGCACAACTGCATATCATCCAGCATCAAATGGCTTAGTGGAGAGACTCCACCGTCATCTAAAAGCAGCACTCGCCTCGCGCCGAAGATTGGGTATCACACCTCCCCATCGTGCTTCTTGGCCTGCGTTCAACACTTTGGCCAGAACTTGCCTGCTCTGTAGCTGAGATGGTTTTTGGCTGCACACTCAGTTTGCGTGGTGACCTCGTCAGCCCCGTTACTTTGCAGAGTGTTTCGGATCCATCTTCTTTCGTCCAGCGTCTGCGGATCTTCATGCAAAACTTGCGCCCTTCACCAACTTCAGCTCGCACTAAGAACGACGTTTTTCTGCCGGCAAACCTACAGACATCTTCACACGCTTTTGTTCGTGTCGATGCGTCTCGCCGTGTTTTTCAGCCTCGCTCTGACGGTCCTTTCCCAGTCATCAAGCGTTCCGAACATCATTTTACAATCCTGCGTAATGGGCATGAAGACACAGTCAACATTGAAAGGATCAAGCCGGCACCCATTCTGACAAGCCCCGCCTGATCATTTTTTTTTCTTCAAGTGCCCACGGCCACTTGTCTGCAGGGGGGGCCTATCTGTGGCATACTTTCGTAGCGCCCCGCTACATCATCATTGACATTCATCATCATCACCATTGTCATAGCCACCGCGCCGCGTCTCTCATGCAGCTCATGCATAGCTCCAGCTGCGCGAGGACAGAACGAGCTTCTGACCTGGCGGTTTCAACTTTGCTGCCGCTCCGCTTCGGCAAATCGTCTTGGATAATAAAGTGGCGAGAGAACGACACGACCACGTTGGCCGCCGTCCCGTCCTCCTCTTTCGCTACAGTGACAATGAAAAAAGGGTTAAGCAGGGTACAGAGGATTGGATGTGCTGGTGAGAGGGGTCGACCATTGGTAGTGCATACTTGAGCATAAATAGTGGTGGTCGGAGAAAAGAAAGGGTGTGCTGAGCACTGAAGGGGGCAGAGGAAAGATGTGCTGCTGCCAACAGCTGCGTTGTTTCATCAGCCTTCTTGGCGTTCACTCAGCTGAAGCAGCACACAGTTGTTTTGAGACAGCCAGGACGCCTTCGCCAATGCGCTTCAAGGTCGAAATGTGTCAAAGTCGAAATTCAGTTGTGGTGGGGAAATCGTGCACAAATGTACGATGAACACAGAGCCATGAGAAATTTTCCAAACAGGGCAGTAATAGCGGTGTTAGATGCCTTTGATTATCGAAGCTGCGACTATCCCTCCTTTTGCCCTCTCCTATGCTTCCCTCCGCTGGTATCCTCTCCCACACCGCATCACCCTCCCGCTGAGTGCCCCTCCTAATCTCGCATGGCATAAGTCATTGCTGACGTGCTCTTTGTAACACCATCTACTTGCGGTTGCCGCCACTCTGTCTGTTGCGTGCTTCTTGGCGAACCATGGCTGCCGTAATCGTGCCGGTGTGGAACCTGCATTGTGCAAACTCTTTCAAAAGATTGGCAACGCAATGGACCCGTACGGGGACACGCCGTGCCCCGCACGTGTTACACGCACGCGGGCAACAGGACAAACTACAAGCAGCGCGGGCAGCTGCTTGCAGACTGACTGGAAGTCGTAGCCTCTTGCTCGACTAGTCACAGCATATTTGGCCCGGCGCATGAGAGATGTGGCACGACGTGTCACGCGGAGGCCTGAAAGGTCCGGAAAGGAGGAGGAATTGTTTCTTAGAATTTGTGGCACGCCGGCGGCTCTTAGCGCTGCCAGTTGCAGAATCGTTGATCGTGACGGCACTCTGCACACGATGCGAGTTTGCTTGAAATGCTTGAAAAAATATTGGAGGTGGTTTACAAGCCCTTTAAAGGTTCATATGGATGGAGCCCCTTACAGGGCCCCACTGGCTTCTGCAGCTCGGCGAGCCTGATTGAGGGTTACCAGCTGGATTCCAAAGTCCAGGTCCGAAAGTCTCACCTCCCATGTCCAGTTTGCGAGTAAGTGTTTTATTAGCAGCAAGGCAGTGCCTGCTGGCTGCTTCTCGCATGTGCATGTCACGTGTTGAAGTGTTGGTGCATCTTCACACCAAGGGCATTTGTTTTCGTATTGGTTGGGGTACATCTTGTGTAGTCTTTGCAAGTGAGGGATTGTGTTGGTCTGCAGTCGGCATCAATCACTCGCCCTATTCAGCTTGTGGTTTCGAAGTCTTGGTTCGTCGTCCGCATCATTGAAATTCTAGAATATCGCGTGGCGTGCCAGGTGAGTGGGCATTCGTTGGGGTGGAGTGCCCCGAAGTTTGGCCTGTCATGTCTCGAGCCTGGCGGTCCACCCGTTCATTGCCATCCACTCCAGCATGTACCAGGCACCAGGTTACTCCGTGATCTTGATTCGGTTCCAGGATGCGTATGAAGCTAGCCAGCAAAACTCCCCGCAGTATATGTGTCCTGAGAGTCTGCGAGTATATATGCAAACAGTTCATTGGCTTTTGGCAGCTGGTATGGCCAGGGCGATAGCCGTAGCTTCTGCCGTTGCGACGGATGAGGTGCGTAAGTATGCAGCCACGATCGTGCGTTCCATATTTGTCGCGATTGCCAAAAAAGTGGGGCTACGTGTTTTGGTATGCAGCTATCGACTTGTGTATTCGTAATACATGTCTAGGTCACCCTGCCTCTCTAGCAAGGTGGTCGCTCTTCCTCGTCATCTTGCATGGTATGTAGGGTGCATGCAGCGTGGAATGGGATCTACATGTAGTCATGTTCGTAGTGCATGAGGTAGTTCAGTCTCGTTGCCACAAGACTGCGGCACCAGGGGGTAGCGCAGGAGTCTCTACAAACAATATCCCTGAGGCGTCTTGTTAAGGTGCTCTCGCTGAGCGATGATTGTGAGTGCAGTGATTCCTTCATAGGTGTTTTGCATGCCTAGCTTGAGTAGGCATTTTGTGCTGGTGCTCTCCGGAAGGCCTAGCGCAACCTTACGTGCGATTGAAATGAACTTGTCTTCCTCGTCGGTCTCGGTGCGGCGTGTGGCCTTAAAAGGCAGCGTGTAAATTATGCGACTAATTACAAAGGCGTGCATTAATTGCAAGATGTCTACTTTCGTCATTCCTTCTTTGCCTCGTGCGATTCTGTTGATGTGTGCGATGACGCCGCGTACTGTGCGCTTGTTGAGAGCACGATGAAAACGCTGCCCATTTCTTGTATGTGCATTCTGAGAACCCAAATGTTTGATGCCCTATTCATGGGTTCGCCATCGAGAAAAGGTTGTAGGGTTAGTACTCTATTCCCCTGTGCCTAGGTACACATCAGACAAAAGAAGAGACTTGGAAGGGGCACATTACATGCCTGCTTCTTTTGTGAAGGCCTGGACCATGTTAATGGCCCTTTCGACGGTGTCTTGTCGGTCACCGCACGATCCTCGAGTGGCCCATAGTGTGATGTCATCCACGTATATGGCACGTACGAGATTTTGGTATTTTTTTTTCAGTTGTAGTGCCAGTTTCAATAGGCCAACGTTGAAAAGGAGTGGTGATTATATTGAGCTGTTAGGGGTGCCTCTTCCCGATAGAATACATACGACACGCTCACTCTCGTATGACCTAACACTGGCGGTACAGTCGCTCAAGAAGTCTTGCATGTAGCAATATATCCTATCTCCGCAGGGGATGTCTTCAAGCCTCTCAAGATTTCTAGAGTGCGAGATAGTGTCAAATGCCTTTTGAATGTTGAGTGCGAGCAAAATTCTGTCTGGGCTTCTCGGTGGTGGGTTAAGTACTTCGTTTTTTAGCAGTAGGACGACGTCTTAGGCTGATACTCCTCTCCTGAAGCCAGACATAGTGTACGGAAACAGGTTCTTTTGCTCTATGAGAGTCTCTATCTGTTGAGGAATGCGCGCTTGAAAAGTTTGCCCAGGCATGATGTGGGCGAGATGGGCCGTAGTTGTCGTAGTTCGTGTGGTTCGCCCAACTTCAGTATTAGAATTATGGTCGCCGTTTTTGGGCTTCCATACCATGTGCTTAAACAAATTTCTTAACTGCTGGATGGTCGCATCGCTCACGTTTCTAAGCATTGCGTTGGTAATCTGATCGAGTCCTGGTGCTGTGTGTTGCAATAGTCTGTAGTGCCATCAGGGCACTTTCCTGCTGAACCAGTACATTCCGGGCCTGGGCCACAGCCCGATTCTGATACAAGGCGCATTGGGGCAGACCCAGAGCTCTCTGGGACAGATACAGGGGGTCCAGCTGGCCCTGCGGCCACCCCATGCCACGGGCCTGACCCTGGGACCTCAGACGGGGCCCAGGCCCCATGGGGGACATCCAGGACCGCCTGGCACCCCGACGCTTGTCATCCCACAGAACCTGGGGCCAAGGCCCAACCAACATCTTTCTGGCACCGCCACGCATGATGTCACCCCCCTCGTTTGCCATAGTCCCGGGACAGCCACTGACGCTGCAACAGCTGCAGGCCATGCTGCCCACGCAGACCATGCTGGCCCAGCCCACACTGGGTGCGTTCCAGGCAGACCAGCACCGATCCCTGGTGCAGATACCGACGTTCACCCAGCCGCAAATACTGGCGCATGACCACCATCACCACCACCATCATGGGGCCCTTTCGGGACCTCTAATCTCGACAGGCGGCAGTATAGTGTCCTCTGCACCCAGCGCCAACATTGTCACCCACCATCCTGTCATGACCTCGCGACACACGGTCCACTCTCGGCCTGTCTGACCAGGTCACCGTGAGACCCGCTTGTCGGCTACCACAGTGACCTGGCACTTCCTCCTTCGTCCCTTGCGCTTCTCCCAGAGTCGCCCACCGGAGACACACTGCCTACTGATGGCCCATAAACGTTGACAACCTGGACTTGCCAAATGAACACTTTTTGGATTGCCGTTCATGTATATAGCATTTGTCGCTCTCTTTCTTTTTTCATATGCCTTCAAATCGCGCAAAGCGCTAGGGGGGGAGCCCTGTAGTGCCATCATCACCATCATCATTTCTCAATCACCGCGCCGCGCCTCTCGCGCAGCTGGTGCTAGCTCGAGCTGCGCAAGGATTAGAACGAGCTCACGCACCTGGCGCGTCGGACGTGGACCGCCACCGCGGCTCCGCTTCAGGCGTGGAATAAAGTGGCGAGATCAGCACGGCCCCGTCGGCCGCCTTCGACGCCGTCTCACGTCTCTCTTCTCTCGCCGCTACAAGTCCCTGTAATATCTAGCTGCTATAATCACAGCTTTTCACCTTGGCACAAGGGAACAAATCATAATGCACATCAATCACATGTCATCGAGCATTCGGGCACTAGTGTGCGGGCCACTCGACAAAGTCTCGGACTAAACAATGTTCCTTCAGTACACACACAAACTATTTAAGTTTTCATTTTGGACACACACACACAAGTTTTAAACTACTTGAATGAATCGTAACACATTCCTTCACTAAGGGTACGCAGAGCAATCATTTATAACTGAATCGCATGTTAATCTGTTTTACATAATCTTGTTGGTTCATTTATTTAAACTAAAATCTGTACATGCTCCTGCTATATCTCTAAATGCAGACAGCAGTATTTGTATATTGGAGATGTATATTATAAAGATGAGCCAGATTTTGTTTGATTAAAGATACAGGTCTCTCTCATCCCAACCGTTGCAGTTTTATGCCTTGTCAAGACACATCTTTGAAGAATGTGAGTGACATCAAGGCAATGAAATCCTCACCAGTAATCCAAGTGCGTGCCGTATGTGCCACAGCTACAACACACAACAGTGAATTGAAATCCCTTACTTGAAAGGTATGGAGATTTCCCATTTACTTACAAGCCTAGTTTATTGAGAAATGGTCTTTTAGAAAAAGCAGGAAAGACTGTTTTACAGACGTGTCAGTGGGCTGTAGCATGGCAATAGAAATATGTATTTACCGAATTTTCATTGTTTTCCTTGTCTGTTTTCATTACGTTCCAAAGGGTGCCAGAAGTGCTGCCAGGGTCAACCTATTATTGACTACTTGTGGCAGCACCCCGCTGGTGAAGGACTATTCAATACGCTCGAGAACTGCGTAACATACTATATACATAACACCAGTTTCCCACATACGGACAATTGTTATTGTTGCCTCTGTTGCAAATCGTATTAAAAGCATGTCTCAATGTATGGGAGAGCCTGAAATCTGAATCGGTCTTTTTTTTGTTTTTTTAATAACATTTCTGTTGCTGGAATCGTGAGTTGGCTGCTCAAATTCGTGAGTGGGGTGCATACCCAATACCTCACCCTAAGACGAAATAAGGCATTTGGGTTGTTTATCTGGCATAAGGCAATTGTTTATCCAGTCTGCTTTTCTTGAGTTATTGCAATGAGCCCAAATATTTATGCCGAATTGACTGAAAAACTACGTACATTCGAAAATTCCTCTCGTAAGTGGATGCTTCTTCAATTTTAGAGCAATGCTAAAATGTAAAAATCCCGCATTAAGTTGGCTTCCCGTAATAGTTGGTGTAGTTTTGCACACATGTAGCTGTACACTACGTGCAAGCTCAATAACTGCTTCAATAGTTAATTTACTGAGAATGATTAGTTCTTTTTGAAGCAAGCTTTATGAAAGTTGGGAAGGTTTAGTTTTTTTTCACCCAGTTTTATAAATGAACTTTTTTTCTGTAGGTTCACATTTCCATCATATACTTAGGAAAACAATATCTTTTGTTCTTACAATAACAAATAAAGGCCCTACAAGAATATGTAAATGACATTCATTAAAAGCAGAAAACATAAGGCTCACAACAAAGGAAGCACTTTTGTGAATCATGTTTTGTCACTTTACAGTACAAACTCCATTGTTCTGAACCGGGCCATGCTGTGGTCACACCAGAGACAGTTTATAAACTCGCAACCAAGGTAACTTTAATCTGTTCATGTTGTGTGGTCCAAGCCCCTAGCTTAATTCGAGTCATTCAGGGCTTCGTATGGTGAATGATAGGTACTCATAATCATCACTTGTTCATCAACAGCTCGAATAGAGGGGAGGTTTCATCCCCTCACCCTCGATCTTAGAGTTGGAGTGATGGCGTCAACCTGGGCGACAGATACCACCAGTTGCAGGTGTAATTCTTTGCTTCCACCTGCCCTTAATGGTGCAGGCTCTATGTGGCAGGCTCGCATGGTTCCCAAAGCTGCCGCAACGCAGTGCCACTTTGCTATAGATGCCATCACTTACGTGCTGAATTGCTTTGCAATGTGACTCGAGCTGATGGCTATGGCACCTTTTGTGCATCTGCTGCATTATTTCTGAGACAGTTGAAGTATGAGGGTGCGATGACAATGTCAAACAAGTTTTTAAGTGCGAGCAGGCAGTTTTGTTTACAAAAGAACAATCAAAAGGCATGTATGCTTTACAAGCAGTAGCACAACATAAGAAAGTAGGCCTTACCACTACTAGACAGTGGCAATTCTAATTTTGAATCGATGTACAGGCATATGTGCACAAAACACTTTGATGGCTCGCACATTGTCGCTTCCTGTGATTCCAATTTCAAAGGCTGTGTTAGCAAAAAATATAGAGCTAGTGAAGCACCTCAGTGTTACTTTCTTCGTCGTTAGACAGTCAATCCAGAAGAGTAGCGTGTGCAGTAATTATTTATTCATCTCCTGTTAAAATACTTTTCACGGTTTAACCGAAAATTGAACAGCTATGATTAAACAAACGCTAAAAGTACGCACACTCAGAGAGGACACAGACAAGTGCTTACTAGCAACTGAAAATTTTATTTCGAAGCGAACACTAATAAATACATCACACGCATGTATGTCATTCACGACTTTCCCTGTCATCATCAACAAGGTGATATAACAAAATATGCACTCCCATAATCGATGGCACACAACCAGAAACAAACACGTGTCAAGAACTAAGAAAAGAAAAGGTAAAACAGAAAAAAAAAGTCGTCATTGTTGCGGTGATGGAGTGTGTCTTCTCATATGGCTCACTTGCTGTATCCTGTTGTTGCAGTGCTCGCCTTGAAGACCAGGCAAACTCTCTGGGCAAACACCTCCAACGGGTGTCTAGCTCGTCGCATTACACTGAGGCTTCAAATGCTTCAAAACAAAAATATAAAACAAACTAGAGCAGAAATGTACAAAATAGGAAGCATATAATGAACCTTTTTGTCTTCCTAAACTAATGACATTTCTTAATTGCTGCAAAAGTCCGCCCCATGCTCTGGTCATGTTGTATATTAAATGCCTACCTGCCGAAACGCAAAGCACCCTACTTTCCCTCTACATAGCTATGTTTATTTTATTTTATTTATTCATACTTCAGACTACAAAACGTGGTCCAAGCAGGACGGGCAATCAGGAATCACAAAAACAGAGGACTAAGATTGATCACGAACGTAATAAATAACAAAGTGAGTAAGATGAGGAAATATATACAGTGCTACATCAACAAATATACACTATGAGACAAACATACATACTATGCAGGGCGGTCACACTCGGACAAAATGTTCCACTCAGACACTGTTCGCGGAAAAAAGGAAAATTTATATGTATCTGTTCTAGCAAAATATGGTGTAAAAGTGTTTGGTTGGTGATGTCGTGTATATCTGGTTGACAAAGGGGTTAAATACAATGAAGGGTCAATCGCAACTCTATGGTTAAGCAAGGAACTCAGGAAGTCTAAGCGCAGTTGCCTTCTTTTAGACTGAAGTAGTGGAATGTTGTTAGCTGACATTAGTTCAGATGGAGAATCCGTGTGACGAAATTTAGAATATATAAAGCGAACTGCTTTTCTCTGAATTCTTTCCAATTTGTCTATGTTACATATGGTGTAGGAATCCCACACTACGCATGCGTACTCCAATTTTGGTCGAATGTAGGATTGATAACACAGAAGTTTTACACTTGGTGGTGAATTGCGGAGCTTGTGTCTCAGGAAGCATAATTTTCTGAAAGCAGATGCACAAATGTTTTCAATGTGTGAATTCCAAGACAGGTTAGCAGTGAACGTAACACCTAGATATTTGTAGTTATTGACCTGTTTAAGTGTAGATGAACCAAGGGAGTAAGCATAGTGAAGAGGATATTTTTTTCGAGTTATACACATGGAAACTGTTTTTTCTGTATTTACAATCATACCCCATTTGTTGCACCATTTGTATATGTAGTCTAGATTTTTGTGTAGCTCTATTTGATCATGTTTGTTATGAATTTCACGAAATAAAACACAGTCGTCTGCGAACAAACGAATCTGGACGGTTGGCTTAATTACATATACAATATCATTTATGTAACACAAGAATAGCAAGGGCCCCAATACACTGCCTTGGGGCACACCCGACGTGACTGGCAAAAGACTCGAATTTTGACCCTCGATGGCGACGTACTGCACCCGATTATTCAGGTATTCAGCTACCCATGCGACCAATACCTTCAGAAGACCTATTTTATTTAATTTGTAGATTAATTTTTCATGAGGAACTTTATCGAAGGCCTTACAAAAGTCTAGAAAAACGGTGTCTATCTGAATGTTGTCATTGAGAGCGCTGGCAAATGCATGCGTAACGGTAACAAGCTGTGTCACGGTCGAATACTTTTTTCTAAACCCGTGCTGGAAATGTGTTAGTATAGAGTGTGTTTCAAGAAATTCTGTAATCTGGTTCGCTATAATGTGTTCTATTAGTTTACAGCATGAGGAAGTTAGCGATATTGGCCTGTAATTAGGTACTGATAATCTGTCGCCTTTTTTAAAGATAGGCGCCACTCGGGCCATTTTCCAGTCACGCGGCAAAGTTGCTGTTGACAGGGAAGCATGGAAGATTATAAAGAGGAATTTGCCAACGCATTCGGCATAACGTCGGAGAAAGGCATTGGGCAGTTCGTCAGGACCGCAACTCTTTTTCGTATTTAGGTTTACAAGCATGGAAACCAAGCCAGCATATGAAATGAAATTGACCTCGAATGGTTGAGATGACGCTACAGAAAACGTAGATGCTCCGTAAACAATAAACACGCTATAAAAGTATGTGTTGAAATGATTTGCAATGTCGCCAGGATTTGTAACTATGCGGCTGTCAAGTACAATCTTTGAAATGGGTTTCTTCCTATCTTTAAGATAATTCCAGAACTTGGAAGGATCATTCTTTATAAAGTTGGGCATTAAGGTTTTAAAGTAGTATTCTTTTGAGCGATGCATTTTTTCAGCAAGGATTCTTTGGTGCTCCTTGATAACTGCGCACTGCGCATGCTGCTTCCTTAGCCGTTTAACTTTTCTTTTTAGTTTAACAATTTCATGCGTCATCCATTGCGTACGTTTATGCGTTCGTTTGGGTTTGCTAGGGATAAAGTTATTAATACAGTATTGGCACGTCTCAACAAATTTTTCCCAAAGAGCGCACGTGCCTAAAGCGTCATCGTTAAATTCTGCAAGTACAGCTTCCATGTATTCTATTACACGGTCATCATCAGCTCTCGAATAATCCCTAAAATACTGCATGGGTGATTTTTGGTGGCTACTGCATTGAAACAGAGGAATTGTCACGCTTACAAGTTCATGATCTGAAAGCCCCTGTTCCACGACTACAGTATATCCTGAAAAAGCACGTTTTACGAATACCAAATCTAGGATAGAGCTTGCATGTCCTTGCACGCGTGTTGGTTGCCTGACTATTTGAGTTAGATCGTGAGCGAGCATAATATCAAATAAAGTGTTAGCATTTTTACTGAACTGGGAACAGGTCAGCCCCTCCCATCCCAGTCTACACTTGGCAAATTTAGGTCTCCTACCAAAAAGATTTGCTTATTAAAAAACCTTGACATATGTTCTTTCAGAAAAGTTAGGTACTCCGGGATCACATCTGGAGGCCTGTAACATGCGTACAAGATAAAGCTATGTCCCCAGCAGGACAATTGTACGCACAAGCATTCAAGAATGCCAACATCAGCAGCAATCGTTGCTTCGATATCTGGTTTGACTAGGATGGTTACTCCCCCTCCTCTGGCAGATTGGTCTTTTCGATACACGTTGTAACAGGGGGGAAATACCTCGTCATCACTAATCTCCTCTCGCAACCACGTCTCCGTTATCGCCGCAATATGGGGATCATACTGCATAAGCATACTTTCCAAGGAATCTATTTTATTAGTGACACTGCGCAAGTTTATGTTAACTAGTCTAAGTTCTTTTCGTTTGTGTTCCCGCTATTTTTACACAACCTAGCTTTGTTTTTATAGGGAGGGGTGACAGAAGGCATTTGGTCTGTATTACATTCCTCAGTTATGATTGTCGCGGCTTGTGGCTTCGCGTATTTGGCCGACGGATTTCGGTTTTTACGGTATTTCTGGCATCGTTTTTTGGAACGGGCGCTATATCATTTTTGTCTTCGTCCCAGACGTATTCCTTCTTGTTGATATATAGCTTGTTGTACACTAGCGAGGCTTTATCGCCATTATCTCGATTCGTTTTACAGCTCCGCCATAGTTTTCTTCCGATTTCCCGTACTCTTACAGAGAAATCCTCCCCAATAGAAAAATCTGTCTTTTAGTTTGAAAATCACGGGCCTGACCTTGCCGGGTGATGGCCGCCCCAGTCTATGGATACGCTCAATAGTCACCGGATCTAGCTCAAGAATGTCCTTTATTATATCATTGTTCACAGTGGACTCTAGCAACTCGTTTTTCTCTTCTTCCAATTCAGGTAGTCCGTAAACAATGATATTGGACCTTCTGCTTTGGTTTTCAAGATCATCAATCCTTGCTTCAAGATTCGCAATCTGTTGCTGACATGACGTGACCTTTATTTCTAGGCTGGCTAATGAATCTAATTTTTTTTCTATATCGGTGAAGCGTTTTTCCTTAATTTCCTTGATGTCAGTTGCAATTTCGCTAAGTTGCTTTGCTATTTGTTCTAGAGTAGGGCCGGGGTTAGTCTCAATATCGCCACTTAGCAGAAGGATCCTCCTAACAGATAACGCCACATAAAACAATATGCAACATATTCTGCAACCGAACAACCGTGGGCACGGCAACATCACCAAGAATGGATCGCTAGAACGAAAGCACCTTCCGTATCGTTTGCTTACCTGTACAAAATACAGGAAGGGATTAGATGCGACCCACATGGTGGTGATGCCGCCGTACCCAGTGCCAGCCCAGTCCTCGGGAGTGCCTTTTATAGCCGAACCAGCAGATGACGTCCCCCAGCTACTGGTCACGTGGTGATGTGGTGGTATCTTGCTTTAGAAAACTGATGGGCTTGTCCACGATAAAGCCTGGAGATTGTCAGTCGGTTTGTGGCAGTCGGAAACGTTCCACCCATGCGACAGCGCAACTTTCGTCGCACCAGCGCACATTTCGTTGATGTGCACCAGGCCAAATATCTGTACAAAATACAGGAAGGGATTAGATGCGACCCACATGGTGGTGATGCCGCCGTACCCAGTCTCGCATCTGGAGGCCTGTAACATGCGTACAAGATAAAGCTATGTCCCCAGCAGGACAATTGTACGCACAAGCATTCATGGTTCTCAGGCGAGTTGCCTGCTTCTTGGAAAGAAGCTATCGTCATTACAATTTCGAAAGAAGGCAAGGACTCATCCTGCGCGGCGAGTTACAGGCCAATTGCTCTGACAAGTTGCTTTTGCAAACTCTTTGAGAAAATGATAAATAGGTGACTGATACTCTTCCTCGAAGCAGTCTACTTGACCCATACCAATGCGGGTTTCGAGAAGGAAGATCCACGATCAACCATCTAGTACGTATCGAGGCACAGATCCGAGACCTTTCATGCACAAACAATTCTTCCTCTCTGTGTTCCTCAATATCAAAAAGGCATACAATACTACATAGCACTTTGGTAATTAAGAGACCTGTATCATCTCGGTGTGCATGGTGGAATGTTTACTATAAGCAAAAGTTGCTTGTTTAATCGGACGTTCCGTGTGCAGGTGGGTAATTAGTTGTCTCAAACATTTGTGCAAGAGATGGGAGTGTCGCAGGGTGGTGTGCGTGGTTGTGCTCTGTTTAATAAGATAAATTCCTTGCGCCTTTGAATCCCACAAAATATGTTTTGTTGCACATATGTCGACGATGTGCATATTGGTTTTAAATCATGCGATCTTTTATTGTGTGAGCGGTAGGTCCAGCTAGGCCACAACAAGATGAAAAAATGGACAGAAAAGAATGGCTTCAGCTTAATGCCAAAAGAAAGCACCTGTGCCATTTTTTTCCGTGAGTAGGTGAGGAGTGCCATGCTGAAGGATGATGTCATAGAGTAGGAAATCTGCGATGTCTGTTGCGTAGCTGGTTGGTAGGGCTTGAGTAATTGCATACCGAGTGGCATAATCCGTAGCTACTGCGATCCGTGCCCATTTGTTTCCCGTTGCCAATGTTGGGAAAGGACCTAACAAATCCAAACCCACGTGATGAAACGGCGCGGCTGGGACTTCAATAGGTTGAAGGTGACCGGCAGGGAGTGACGTAGGCTTCTTCCGACGCTGGCACAGGTCACATGCTGCACCGTAGCGGCGAACAGAACGATAAAGGCCCTTCCAGAATACCCGTCGGCGTAGGTGATCATAGGCTCTGGAGACACTTAGATGTCCGGCAGTTGGGGCGTTGTGAAGTTCTTGCAAGATGTCCTTGCGCAGATGACGTGGGACGATGAGCAAAAAAGTTCTGCCCCATTGGGCTGTAAGTTGCGGCGGTACAAAACTTTGTCTTGAAGAAAAAATAGGCTCAGAGAGGGTCTTTATGGCCGGATTAAAGACGGTCAATCATCCATAGCAGCGATGGATCTCGGCGTTGTTTGTCGGCTATTTGCACATAATCTGTTCTGGCTAGGATGTTGGCATCAGCTTCCAACTCGGAGGAGTCGGGTGGATCAACAGGGTGTCGAGATAAGCAGTCCGCATCGCTGAGAAGCTTGTCAGACTTGTACACTACACAGAACGTGTACTCCTGCAATTGCAATGCCCATCGCCCAAGTCCTCCTGTGGGATTCTTAAAGGTTGACAGCCAGCAGAGCACATGGTGGTCTGTGATGACTGCGAATGTGCGTCCATATAGGTACGGACGAAATTTTGCGATAGCCCAGATGATAGTCGGGCACTCTCACTTAGTAATTGAATAGTTCCTTTCCGACTGAGAAAGTAGGTGGCTGGCGTACACTACCACACGGTTTGTGCCGTTCTGCATTTGTGCGAGTATTGCCCCTATGCCATGGCCACTTGCGTCGGTGCGTAGCTTTGTTCGAGTGGCTGGGTCAAAATGAGCCAACACAGGTGGAGATGTGAGCGCAGAAATCGACACGAAGGAATGTTCTTGGTCATCACGCCAGGAAAAAGCCACGTTCTTTTTGAGGAGATTCGTGAGGGGCCGAGCAATTTCCGCAATGTTGCTGACAAAGCGGCGGAAATATGAACAGAGTCCCAAAAAGCTGGGGACCTCTTCCGTGGAACATGGGACTGGAAACTCGCGCACAGCGCGGACTTTATCAGGGTCGGGTCGTACACCAGCAGCGTCAACAAGGTGGCCAAGTAGCTTTATCTGACGGTGCCCAAAGGAAAGGTGCACTTAGACGCGTTAAGCTGGAGGGAGGCCAGCACAGCGAAAAACGTCAAGGATGGCCGACAGACGTGGAAGATGGCTTTCAAAGGTTGGCGAAAAAACGATGACATCGTCTAGATAGCACAGGCACGTCGACCATTTAAAACCGCGAACGAGGGGGTTCATAATGCGTTCAAAAGTTGCTGGCGCATTGCTCAACCCAAAAGGCATGTCTTTAAATTGATAAAGCCCGTCTGGTGTTATGAATGCCGTCTTCTCGCAGTCATCGACTGAAATTTGCCAATATCCAGATCGTAGGACCAGGGAAGAGAAATACTTGGCACCATGAAGGCAGTCACGCGCACCATCAATTCGAGGTAGAGGATAGACATACTTTTTGGTTATTCGATTGAGATGGCGATAGTCGATCTTGGCCACATCCACGAAAGTCATCAGCATCCCGAAGTACTCGGGAGCATCTACGGATGTCCCTTTTGACAAGTGGCTCCGGCTCTTTGAGGTGAAAACTGCGGCCGCAGCATGGACGGAGCGAGACAAGCTGTGCTACTTCGCAGTTGAGCTATGTTTTAGCAGACATGTGTGTCAGAGAAGAGAGCTAAGGAGACACAAATCCAAGATCTGGTGTGATGAGGAAGTTAAGAGAGCCACAGTAAGATGTCAGGAAGCCTCTAGGGAACACAGGTGTGCTAAACAGGAGGGTGAAAGCGAAGATGATGTCTAAAGAAAATGGGATAACTTTTTGATTTCTCTACCTCCTTCTGGATTATTTGGCGCTCTGAATGAGACACACGGCGAGGGCGCTTATGAAGGGGACTGGTGCCGCCAGTGTCGATACGGTGGGCTACGACGCTCATGCGGCCCAAGGAACGGTCGTCAATATCAAAAATGTCAAGGTAAGAAAATAGAAGACCACAGAGCGCTTCAACTTGGGACGGCGACAGGTCGTTTGATAAGAGCGCGGCTGGCGACCCTGAGGCGACGGCGAGCGGCTGGACCAGGTTAGCTGGGTGACGACATTGGCGTAGGATGGTTCGGAGCGTTGAGTAGAACGGCTAGATGGCAGGTCTTGAAGGTGGTCATCGAAAAACGAGGTGGTGAATACTGCCCACGATTCTGTTGGTAGTCGTCTAGAAAACATTGCCAGAAAGGCCATCTGTTGCGGCAGTGGTGGGAAATGTGGCCAACGCGATGGCAAGAGAAGCATATCGGTCGATCATCTTGTCTGCACCACTCAGATGGATTTCGGTAGCGTGATGAGAACCGTGGGACCGATGTGGCAGCAGCAACAAGTGGGGTGGCGTGGTAGTGAGCGTTAGGATTTATGGGGTGCGGTGTGTGGCTGGAGTTTTGGGGTACTAAGACGCCCATGTTGGCAGACTTATCACACAACAGCCTGAATAAAAGATATTGGGGCCGAGTCATCAGGCACAGGGGGTTGATAAGCGGAAGGAGCCATAGCTTCCAGCTCCTGGCGGACAATTCTTGTGATGTTTGGAGGATTCACAAATGGACGTGGTGCCACAGGATCCTCACAGAAAGAACTCGCAGCGGTGTTCGAGAGTCGGGAAAAATGTTGCGCGATTCTCCTGCTTTTGGCTTGTTTGAACCGCCGACATTCACTGACAATTGAGTCAATGGTGGTACAGTTCCTGCATATCAGAATGTTGAAGGCATCGTCAACTATGCCTTTCAACACATTGCTGACCTTGTCTAGTTCGGTCATGTCTTTGCCAGCCTTCCGACACAAGGCGAGCACGTCTCGGATATAGGTGACGTACGACTTGGTGGAAGATTGAACCCGTGATGCGAGTTCCTGCCTGGCTGCCATTTGTCAAGCAACTGACCGGTGGAACAAGTCATGGAGCTACTGCTTGCACACATCCCAACTCGTCAGGTCTTCTTCGTGCGTCTCGTACTAGGTGCGTGCAGTACTTCGTAGGTAAAAGATGATGTTGGCTTAGCATAAGCGTCTCATCCCACCTGTATTGCTTGCCGACGCGCTCGTATAAGGTGAGCCACTCGTCAACGTCAGTTGTGCCGGTGCTGCAAAATGTACCTGGATCAGGAAGATGGGAAGGAATCACAGGTGACGATCCAGGCGTAGATTGAACGGACGGCGCACTGCCTTCAGACATCGTGGCTGGACGAAGCCGACGTTCGCTACAGAGATCCAGAGTCGGATTGTTACCCAGCACTTCCACCAAAAATATTTAACGGGGAGTATTTAATAAGTGAACGCCGGGTGGGCTAATACTGCACACAGTATGCAAGGATGCAGGACAAGAGGGCAGTCCAGACATAGCTCCACAACATCATCTTCATTCCGTCTGCGTCGTTTCTGCACCCGTGCTTGAGGTACCTTTTTATACCCATGACAATATCACACATTAAGTACTTCAAAAATAAATGCAAAAAACAATAAACATCCTAAAAGTATTGTCACACACTACATGGGGCAGTGACAAGAAGTGTCCAATAGATCTGTACAAAATCTTGATTTGCCCTGTAGTCTAAGCAAGTGCATTAATTTTTCAGTCTGCCACACCAAGTGCTTTGCAGATGCTTCATCCTGTCCATCATCTAAGCATTCGCCTATCTACGGGTGCCTTTTGCACCAGCCCTGTAGAAAGCCTCAACATCGAGTGAATGGTCGCTTCATCTGCAGAGGTCCTATTTATCATTTGCATATTTTCTGAAGGTTAAAGCAAATAAAAAGCATCCTTCACACTCAAATGTCAGTGACTTGTCCACTTTTAACTGCCTTTCACTATGACAGCCCTACGCACTCCGGGAGAGGGTCCTTGCCGAGCAAATGGGCGTGCCCATTTTAAAACACTGTTTGGCGGCCTGTGCTGCGAATCTCCCGCCGTAGCAGTGGCAGCTGATTGTGACGTGTCCTTCATAGAGGTTTCAAAACGCGCTCCCCTTGCACATATCTATACATGCTTTTTTGAACTTCTCCAAATTCCACACTTCTGTGTCGCACGCAGCCGTCGGCCCATTCTTTTCAGATGTTGGCTTTTCAGATACAAACATCTTCACAGCAGAAGCATACGTGATACTTGCAGCCATAAAACATATTAAACAACTGAAGCTACAAAAAGCAGTAATATATACTGATTCCCTGAGTTTAGCAAAAGCCTTAAGAACAATGAAAAACCACAAAAACCCTGTCCTTAGCCCCGTGTACATGGACGCGACGGGGGCGAGCTTAGTTGAGTGGCGGGTTCAGCTTAGCTCGACGCGCCCGAGTTTATATGAACTCGCACGGACGAGTTGAGGTGAGTGGTGATCGCAGCGACGCTTTGCGTCGAGGCGAGCCGAAAGCCCATTTTCCGGTACCGGTTTCCGCTCCTCTAAGCCTGCGCTCTCGCCGCTGTGGGCTGCGGTTGTTTACGCAGTTGTCGCTCCGCCACCGCGATGGCTGTCTTGGTATTTTTTCTCAGTTTGCACCAGCTGAACTTTATGGTTGTGTAGGTGTCTTGGCTAACACTGCAAAACGCGGTGACAGAAGTGGTTCTGTTGCGACACAGCGCTCGCCGCAGGCGTATCCGCAGCCTGACACACCGTCCTCTGTTCACCCCTGGCTGGTCTCTCCAGGAATTCGCCGTACCGAATATAAATAATATTTTCTCGCGTAAAACAAAAATTCGTACTAAACTTACAGAAATAAATATCGTTTCTGCACCCTTTGAAATGATCCAAAGTGTATATTTTTTATATGGAGCGCCACACAGACCGATAAGTGCCTGAACATTAACAATATTGCAAATTTTTCAAAGTTCATGTGCCAGCGCTTCCAAACTACTGTCTTCACGACTCGTGTTTTCCCCCACTTACCGTCAACAATGCAAGCAAGCTATGCAGCTGCGTTGTCTCTGGAAAAGTTGAAAAGCTGTAAAAATTTCTGACTTTGGTCAAGAACACTGCATTGCTTTTCCGCAAAGCACATTAACATACACTAGTGGTGAATTCGTTTTAACAAGGAAATGCGGTTCTTTTCCTACCGACTAGAATCGTTTTACCGTGCTGCGTCTAATATTTCACTTTTTCGAAGTTTCGTCGCAACCTAACTGCCACCATATTTAAGAAATCAAATTTTTCTTTACAAAATTGGTTCCAAAACTGAACAGTGTAGTAAAGTGACCAACCATTACTTTTTAGAGTGTAATCGTAGATGGTATAGCGTACTGTCTGGGATATTTGGCATGGAATGACCCTCATCTCCTCCAAAACCCGAACACTAAACCCGAAAAAACGTTCGAAATGCCTAAGTCCATTCAGGGATTCATGAAACACGAATTAAAAAGAGCGAAACCAACCCTGGACTACGCTTTTCCTCTGGGGGAAATTACATGTATTGGTAAAGGCACTTAATTTTTGTGATAAAGTCAATTTACACCACTTGCAAAAAAACCCAAAACAAAACTTACAAAGAATAAAATACCCGAAAGTATTTGCCTTTTCATAGTAGAACCTGGCTGTGAACGCAAAATAAATGCAAGCGTAGTTGGAATGCTGCGCATTAGTAGACAATTCTGTGAATTTACGCAAATGTATTCTGATGGCGAGGTGACCAGAAACTTTATTAAAGCGTTCATGTGCACGTATTTGAGATTTCTGGCCCACAAGCTGATTTCCTGCTACGGGCAGAGCAAAATAGCCGGTCGTGAGAACGATAACCAACAAGCTCTCGTAGGACGTACCAAGCAAGATTTAAACGTAAAAGTAATCTGCATTTATCGCATAACAGAAAGATGTCCTCCGCGCGTACCGCGCGTACCAGCCGACAGAGAAAGAGTAACGTCGGAGTGATGGGTAAGCGGAGACCGCGACGGGCGGTAGAGGTCACGAGCCGTCAACTCAGCGCGACCGGTTATACATGCCCTTTCTGAGCGCGGCGAGTTCGGTGAACCTACCCCCTGTCTCCGGGTCGACGGGACTCGCCACGACGACTCTGCGCCCCGACGCGTCCGCTTATACAGGGGGAGGGCGAGTCCAGAAAACCTGTTTACTTCGACTCAACGCGCCCTCGTCGGGTCAATGTAAACGGGCCTCTTATCTTTGTATGCTCACTATCATGCACGGTATATGCACGAAAACAGCATGTCGTAGTTTGCTGGGTGCCTGTAGTTTGCTGTGTGCATGGGCACCGTAAGATCCAAGGAAACATGTTGGCGGACCAGCTCGCTGCTTCCACCCAGGAAAGCGCTGCCAATACACCCATAGCAGTCCCTGCACTAAACCTGAAACTTTATCTTGGAAGAAAGTTCGAGGATTACTGGCAGGAACTATGGGGCAGACAAACACAAAATAAACTTCATCTTGTAAAACCACATCCAGGAAATTGGCCGCCAGGTCACGCCGCACAGACGTCTCACTTGCCAGATTAAAAGTCGGAAACAGACACACTGCACATTCACACCTTTTGTCCGGTGGCAATCCGCCATTGTGCGAAAGCTGTAGAGAACCACTTACGGTTCTTCACATCCTCGTGCAGTGCAATGAGCTAGATGCTTTAAGAAAAAAGCACTTTTTATTACCCTACAGACAGCAGCTCCCACTACATCTGGTCAGGCTCATCGGTAGGGATCCACTTTTTAAACTTGAATCACTGCGTTTTTTAATGATAAACAGAGCTTTCACCCCATGTATTAAGTTCATCCATTGCACGACCTCGCTACTGAAGCCACGACTGCGGTCGCTACATTTTCACCATAGTTTTATTATCAAGACGTTACGTCTTTCAGTTTCGCAGCACATATTCCATGTCACTGTTATGGTTTTAATTTTCTATGCTTTTACCCGCGTTAGTGCGAGGAATCTTAAGGCTTCGATACAGCCACATACCATATCATTGTTCACATCTCATGTCTACTAAAATGCCGCTCTTTGACCATCAGTTGGCCCTTGTGCCATTAAGCACCACACATCATCATAGATGATTAAGGAATTGGATCATCCAAATCTGTATGTACATAAACAAACCTTAACCACATTCACACCAAGCAGCACACTGCTAGCGACACCACGGACCCGAGCTAACGGGGGAGTTTCTACTCCCTCCCACGCCTAGCCGTGCGTGGCTTTGCCGTGTCCGGGGAAAAGGGGATCCTGGGGGTTGAGCCGACGCTGGGTGATTGGACCTTTAAGGCCCCCCGGCAGAGGCAACACACCCCTTTGGCCCCGGCTTCACGTAGACGGCACCCCTGGGCTGACCCACCCAGGGGAAATCGGCAGTCGCCTTTTCCTATCTCTCTCTCCCTACATCTTCGTCTTTTGTTCTCACTTTACATCTTTCCTGTATTCTCCTCACTTCTTTTTACTTCCAATTTTTCCTGGCGGCAAGGGTTAACCTAGTGTAAATATCCAACCTTGGGTAGATATATTAGGTTATAGCGGCCATGTACGGCTGGCGCTTGCGCCTCCTTCGCGTCTCGCAGCGTCCCCTTGTTGGGCTCGGTGGTGGGTGGCTGGCATGGCCGCCGAAAAAGCTATCAAATTTATGGGAACCCCTAGCCCTGTCACAACTAATCGCCCCTCTAAGAGGTGGCGCACCGATGTAATTCTTGAATTTCTCCGGAACAAAAAAGACAACTTCCCAAAATACCACATTATCCATTGTGAAAATACAGAAAAGAAAGCTAGAAACATTTCACCCTTCCTTGTATCGAAATGCCTTATAGAAACGCTGGGCGCAGGCTACAAGGCCACAAAGACCGCCAGTGGTGACCTGTTACTTGAAGTAAAAGACAACGCACAGTACCAGAGACTACATAAACTCACAGCATTTGGGGATCAGCCTATCACAATCACACCACATCGAACCATGAACGCAGTGAAGGGTGTTGTATCAGATGGAGACCTGATGGACCTCTCTGATGATGAACTTCTAACAGGCTGGAAAGAGGAAAATGTCATTCAGGTGCAGCGTATCAAAATAAGAAGAGAAAATAAGGAAATCCCAACGAAGCACATCATACTCACTTTCGCATCTAGCACCCTCTCAACTGAAATAGCAACAGGATATCTTAAACTGCCAGTTAGACCATACATACCCAACCCGAGGCGCTGCTTTAAATGTCAGAGGTTCGGGCACGGCTCCCAGAGCTGCCGAGGACAGATTACCTGCGCAAAATGCGGCACCAAAGGTCATACCGCTGACGATGACTGTCAGCTACAAGTGCACTGTGCAAACTGTGAGGGTGACCATCCTGCATATTCCAGGTTATGCGTGGCCTGGAAAATGGAAAAAGAAATTATTAGTACAAAGTTTAAATTGAACATAAGCTTCCGTGAAGCGCGGCAGCGCGTTTCCCCGCATTTTTCTGCGAACACATCGTATGCCGAAGTGGCGCGAGGGGGGTCAGCACCACTTCGGTTTTCGGCAATGCCTTGGACCACGCCCAGCGTGCCGAGGCAAACGCCACAAGCCCCCATGGGGGGAGCAGCCTCGGCTGCCCCACCCTCCTTGAATACAGCCCCACCGAAGGCGCCTGTGAACCTTGGCAGCAGCCAGGGCACCACACAAACTAAAGAGGTCCCCTCGACCTCCAGCCCGGTGTGGTTTAAGGCTCCGTCTGTCACGACGAAGCCTACAACGAAAACATTATCTGTCGCCTCTCCTGAGGCGATGGACACATCAACTGCACCGGCGCAGACTGCGCCAAAAGAGCGGCGGGGTTCCCTCGACCGCTCTAAATAAGACAAAACGGTAATTACAGGGCCTTCTAAAGGCTCTGTAAGATAAGTCACTTCTCTCTTTAGACACCAGCCACACTCATTTCGTACACACAGCACTTCTTCACTCCCATAATGGAGACACAAATTATACAATGGAACGTCAGAGGACTACTTCGAAACCTCGACGATGTCCAAGAACTTCTAAACAAACATTCTCCAAAAGTACTGTGTGTACAGGAAACACACTTACAATCCAAGAATACAAATTTTTTGCGTCAATATGTTGTCTTTCGAAAAGACAGAGATGATGCTGTGGCATCATCTGGTGGTGTAGCCATTATTGTTAATCGAGGAGTAGCATGTAGCCATCTACCACTACTAACATCCCTAGAGGCAGTGGCTGTTCGAGCAGTTCTATTGAATAAGCTCGTCACCATCTGCTCTCTATACATACCGCCGCAACACCGCCTGGAAAAACATGATTTTCACTCTTTAATAGCCGAGTTACCAGAACCTTATCTGGTTCTAGGGGACCTGAATGCGCACAGCGGTTTATAGGGTGACTGTCGATGTGATGCACGAGGTCGTCTCATCGAACAGTTCCTCTTTTCATCAGGTGCTTGTCTGTTGAATAGAAAACAGGCAACATATTATAACCTTGCAAACAATACTTACTCCTCCATAGACCTCAGTATCACATCTCCTTCACTTATACCATTACTTCAGTGGAAAGTCATAAATAACCCATACGGAAGTGACCATTTTCCTTTGGTTTTGAGTACACCAATAATGCATGAATGTCCTCCACATGTTCCCAAATGGCTGGTGAACAAAGCCGACTGGGAACAATTTCAAAAAATTACTCACTCAAGTTGGACCGAAATATGCGGATTAGGCATAGATGAAGCTGTGCAGTACTTCACGGCCTTTCTTACTGACGCAGCAGCCAAGTGCATTCCACAAACATCTGGACTTCCCGGCAAACGACACGTCCCGTGGTGGAACACTGAGTGTCAGAATGCGCGAAAGAAACAGAACAGGGCATGGAGGTTGCTGCGGAACTCGCCGACAACGGAAAACCTTGAGATCTTTAAGAAAATAAAATCTCGAGGCAGGAGAACGCGCCGGCAGGCCAGAAGAGAAAGTTGGCACAAGTTTTTATCAGGGATAAATTCATATACACAAGAGGCCAAAGTCTGGAACATGGTCGGTAGGATAGCAGGAAAACAAGTACACACACTTCCACTCGTAAACACTCAGGGTGATACCTTGGAAGACCAGGCAAACTTCCTCGGTGCACACTTTGAACGGATATCCAGCTCGTCCCACTATACTGACACTTTCCAAAAATACAGAAGAAGAATAGAAAAGCAGAAACTAGAACACAAATCCATTAGATACGAGGCATATAACCAAGCTTTCAGTCTAGCTGAGCTCCGAACATCTCTAAACTCCTGCAGTACTTCTGCCCCAGGTTCTGACCGTGTGGTGTATGAAATGTTAAAAAACCTACCAGCCGAAACACGGAAAACCTTACTTTGTTTGTACAATGCTATCTGGTTTTCTGGCACTATCCCTACCTCCTGGAAAGAGGCTATTATTATCCCCATTTTTAAAGAGGGCAAGCACCCTTCTTTAGCTTCAAGTTATAGGCCTATTGCACTTACAAGCTGCTTGTGCAAAGTCTTCGAAAAAATGATAAACTGCCGACTTGTACATATCCTTGAAACAAACAATTTGCTCGACCCATTTCAGTGCGGGTTTCGAGAAAGCAGATCCACCACAGACCACCTTGTTCGTATCGAGGCACAGATCAGAGACGCCTTCGTCCATAAACAATATTTTCTCTCTGTGTTCCTCGATATCAAAAAGGCTTATGATACAACATGGCGTTTTGGAATTCTAAGAGACCTGTCCCACCTTGGTGTGCGCGGAAGAATGTTTCATATAATCGAAAGTTACCTGTCAAACCGGACATTCCGTGTCCGTGTGGGCAGTGTTCTCTCCCAAACATTTGTCCAGGAAACAGGCGTGCCACAAGGGGGTGTGCTTAGTTGTACACTTTTTATTATCAAAATGAATTCTTTGTACTTGTCCATCCCCCACAGTATGTTTTATTGTACATATGTCGACGACGTTCAGCTTGGCTTTAAGTCATGCAACTTGGCAATGTGTGAGCGGCAGGTTCAGCTGGGCTTAAACAAGGTCTCCAAATGGGCAGATGAAAACGGATTTCGACTTAACCCACAAAAAAGCACGTGTGTCTTGTTCTCTCGAAAGAGAGGCATGCACTCTGAACCTGACATTCGACTGAACGGGCAACGTCTGTCCGTCAAAGCCGAACATAAATTCTTAGGCTTAATCTTGGACAACAAGCTGACCTTCGTTCCGGACATCAAGAATTTAAAAATAAAATGTTTAAAAGCCATGAATGTTACAAAAGTGCTGTCACGTACTACTTGGGGTAGTGATAGGCAATGCCTCATAAATCTGTATCGAAGCCTCATTCGCACCCGCTTAGATTATGGGGCCGTTGTTTATCAGTCTGCAACTCAAAGTGCTTTAAAGATGCTGGACCCCGTGCACCATTTGAGCATCCGCCTTTCTACGGGTGCTTTTCGCACCAGCCCCGTAGAAAGCCTTTATGTTGAGTCAAATGAGTGGTCGCTTCATCTGCAGAGAACTTATGTCTTTTGTTTATTTCCTTAAGGTGAAAGCAGATAAAAAGCACCCCTCATACTCTACTATTAATGATTTGTCGAGCTCAATTCTGTTTCAAAACAGGCCTTCGATGAGGCAGCCCTTCTCAGTTCGCCTGAAAAGTCTAGCCGAGGAAACTGGAGTCTCACTAGAACACAGTTTAATGGCTCCTGTAGCATATCCGCCACCGTGGCAATGGCAGACTATAGACTGCGATGTGTCCTTTCTAGAAGTTACAAAACATGCGCCTATTGCCCATATCCGAACATACTTCCTGGAACTTCAACACAAATACACACGTCCCGAGTTCTTTACAGATGCTTCCAAGTCCAACTCCTCTGTGTCCTACGCTGCTGTCGGCCCATCCTTTTCGGATGCTGGCCCTCTACATCCAAGCACAAGTATGTTCACAGCAGAAGCTTACGCGATACTTGTGGCAGCTAAACACATCAAACAACTACAAATACAAAAAGCAGTAATTTATACAGACTCCCTCAGTGTGGTAACGGCTCTGCACAGTCCTAAAAAACAAAAAAACCCGGTCCTTGTCTCACTTTACTCCATTTTGTGCACACTCTACACACTAAAACATGTTGTAGTGTGCTGGGTGCCAGGGCACCGCGAGATCCAAGGCAATGTGAGGGCGGATCAGCTTGCTGCATCCGTCCACAAAAGCACTGGCCCTACACCCATATTAATCCCGGCCCTTGATCTTAAGCCGTCTCTCAAACGAAACGTCAGGGACTACTGGCAGAGCCAGTGGAATACACACACACAAAACAAACTACACATTATTAAGCCACACCTTGGTCATTGGCTGCCAGTATCAAAATCGCGTCATACAGAGGTTATACTAACGAGACTCAGGATAGGACACATATACACGACACACACATATCTTTTGTCTGGTGGCGATCCACCATTGTGTGACAGATGTGGTGAACCATTAACCGTCCTTCACGTGTTAATCCAGTGTAAACACTTAGAAACCATAAGAAAACAGCACTTTCCATTACCCTACTGACAACATATACCTTTACACCCTGCAATGTTCGTTGGTAGGGAACCGCTTTTTAGTCATAAATCATTGTTAGCGTTTGTAAAAGAAATTCGCAATTTTCATATCATATACCCGGGCATCCCGTAGCACGACCTCTCCAGGGAGGTTTTTGCTGCGGTGGCTACACAGGAAAGCACTTGCCTCACGGCCCTTGCACGCAAGGGTATGAACCAGTGAGGCACTTGTGCTAATGCCATACATATACACCATCGTTTTTTATTATCACCAACTCTTGTTATCTATTCACACCACACACACCTTTCACGGCATGGTCATGATTTTATTACTTGTATGTTTTTACCCGCCTTACTGCGAGGAATTTTATGGCCCTTATACAGCCGCTAATCACAATCATTGTCCACATTCCTTGTCGCATGAACTGGCGCTCTTTGGCCATCAAATGGCCCTTGCGCCAAAAAACACCATATATCATCATCATCATCATGTTTTCAGAGAGGGCAGTGCGGTCTGTTATACGAGCCACCCATCCTTTTTCGAGTGGGGCAAGTGGTGCCCCACCGCAGTTTGTTTTTTTTTTTGTCCTTTGCTCCTGGTTTGGGTGCCTGTTAGCCAAGAAGGTACACCAAGTAAATGTTAATCCTTAATCGAACATTTAACCACTGGCATTATTAGTAAGGCATATATAAACAGAGTACACACTGTGATTTCATATCGTATAATGTATGTAAGAGCATTGGCTGCTATAATGGTATATTACTCGCACTGAAAACCACTGTTGCTGCTAAGTAGGGTGTCGCACTGTGGCAACTATTCCATATATGTCCTTTAAATTTTCACGTATTACTCTTTCAAATTTTCTAGTATTTCACGATACCTGAAATTAGAGAGATTTGAGATTTATTTTTCTGTACGTGCAACAGAAGAAACGAAGCAAAAGCAAAAGGCTACATAGCCTGACGGAGGCTTTTGCTCCGAAATACAGTCTGGCAAAATAAAATAAAATAAAAACTAAAAATAACATGTCATACACAACTTAGCCGCAATTAGAGAACATCATTATATACAGATACAATTTGCAAATTCTGATCACACATGTAACCATCACAAATGTAAAGAGAGAACAGGACAATAGGTGAGGTAAGGAAAGCATCTGGAGACACATACATTCCTAAGCACCTTGAACAAACAATAAGCAAAAAAAAACAACAGCAAAAGGACACAAATAGTGTACTCTAAGCAATTGGGACACAGAAAGTAATAAATAATCCAAATTTCTGTATTAAGTGTATTCAATACAATTATAAAGGAGAAATTCCTTGAACTTGTTTTTGGAAGTTTTCTTATTTAGGTGAAGTACGTCACCCAGTTTGTTGAGGAGACTCGGTATTTGATAATCAATATGTTGTTGACCATAGGTTGTTCTAGTTTTCGGTGTTCTTATACTATGTGTACAGAGATAGTACTCAGCACATCGAGAAGAATCGTACATGGGGTATAGTTTATTATTTTGGATATACAATAATAACTTATAATAATATATTTGGTTTGCTTGTAATATGAGATATTTAGGGAAAGACACAATAACTTAGCCTGGAATATATCAGTGTATAATATAACGCTTTCTTTAGCCAAAGTGGTAATAACGGACATAGTTTGTACATACATCCAACGCTTCTACTTAGATCTGCTGCCAATTTATTTATATGTTCATTCCAGGAAAGGTCTTCCTGGAACCACACACCCAAAAATTTCTGTACCTTGACTTGTTCTAAAGTCTGACCCTCAAAGGAGACACTTAGACTTACATTCCGTGGCTTATTAATGGGTGCAAACAATATATATTTAGTTTTACTCGCGTTTAGCCGCAACTTGTTTAGTTTAATCCAGGAAGACAACTTATTTAGATATGTGTTTACAGACTTTTCAAGTTGAGAGATCGATGAACCAGCAAAAAATATATTGGTGTCGTCAGCATACATGATTAACTTAGGAGAATCTGGAATGCTACACAAGTTATTTACATAAACTATAAACAACAGAGGACCAAGTATCGATAATTGTGGGACACCTTTGTTGACCCTCGCACGGGGAGATGTCTCTTGATTAATAGCGACATACTGATAGCGGTCTGTTAAGTAATTTTGAATTAACCTATTGGCAACGCCACGGACACCGTAGTTATTAAGTTTTTCTAAAAAAACACTGTGGTGCACGGTGTCGAATGCTTTGCGGAAGTCAACAAAAAGACCAAGAGTATATAGCTTTTTCTCAAAATTGGTTAGTATCTCGTTTTTAATATTGAGTAATGCAAGCTCGGTGGATTTACATTTTTCAAAGCCAAATTAGGCATCACTTATTACATTGTACTTCGCAAAAAATTTTTGTAATCTAATATTAATAGCGCTTTCAAAAACTTTTGACAGAATCGGAAGTACCGATATCGGTCGGTAGTTTCCAATCTCTTGGTCATTACCACCCTTGAAAACCGGACATACGCGAGCTATTTTTAATTCATCGGGAAATACGCCGGTAACAAGAGTTAAATTAATAATATGTGACAACGCAGGTGATATAACATCAGTGACGTATTTTATTGGTATAGCTTTAATATTATCATAACCTGCTGCACAATTGTTTTTTATCTTTGTTATTAATTCTTCGGTTTCATGACGTGAGATAGTGTGCAGAACTATAGAGTTAGATAAGCGACGGTCATTTACAGGCAGTTGTGTATCCTCGTCATACCCCGCATCATCGAAATCACAACTTTTTATGAAGTAGTTATTCATTGCCGTTGCCACCTCTCGGTTACCAAGGCCACTAGAGTTTTCCAAAACCCTAGGAATGTGGCTTTGTTTTATTTGACTAGAAAGATTTCTAACCTCGCTCCCAATTTTGCTCGGATTATCACTTATTCTACTAAATAAATTCTCATAACACCTGAATTTAGCACGCCTTATTTCACCATTTAGATGGTTTCTGTATTTTTTGAACTCACTCAGTAATTTGATATCTCGTGTCTTTATAAACGCATGGTACATGTTGTTCTTCTTTGTAATTTTTTAAAATAGCGCATTACTTATCCAAGGTTTTCTAATTTTCTGGCGTTTTGCGTTCTTCACAGACACCGGGAAAGCTTCATCATAACATTTTATGAGTTTATTAATGAATAGCTTGTATGCCAAGTTAGCATCCCTTTCTTGTAACACGTGGTTCCAGTCTGTTGCAATAACACGATACCGGAAGATTCCAAGCATGTCAGCGTTGATCTGACGAGACCGTACTTTTTTATTGCTTTTGCAAGTACCATTGGAAGAAAGAATGGTGCAAAAGATCGGTAGATTATCGCTTATATCTACTGCCAGCGATCCAGCAACGCAAGACGTTGAGAGTGTGTTCGTCAAACATATATCAAGTAGTGTCGCAGTCTCTGCAGTTAGGCGGGTTGCCTTAGAAATTACGTTATTACAGGCAAAGGAATTTGCCAGCGCTATTAACTGCCGTGAAGTTGCATCCTGAGAGAGCATATCGATGTTTACATCGCCCATTATCACAAAGGGAAAGCCAGTAGGACACAAGTACTCAAAAACGTCTTTCTTCAATGAATGAAATGAATTTTGTTTTACACCCCGAGGGTGGTCTGTAAACGATCACAGCGAATGCTTTTTCTAAGCGAACCATGAGGCACTCTACAACTTCATTAACCAGGGAAAATTGGGGGACAACTTCATGCTTTAAGGATTGTTTGACATAAATAGCCACTCCACCACCTCTGCCAACAGGACGCACTATGCCATTGTAAGTGTAGTTCTCAAAATATGGTGGATCTTCCCCTACAGTTAGCCAGGTTTCAGAGAACAGCAACAAGCCAAAGCTTAATGTAAGGGAGCTAAATATACTGAGGATCTTATCTGTCTTGTGGCGCATGCTGCGTGTGTTTAAATGAAAAACCTTTATGCACCTGCGCGCAGCCCCAAGAAGACCATTAGCAGAACTGCTATCACGATAGTCATCACTAGGTATTGCTGTATCGGTGCTCATCTTAAACGAACGTATATCAGTTTGCGCATGTTCAAAAAAAAAATGTTCACTCTGTGGCAGTTCCGCCCCCTTCCACGGTCATCTTGGCAAGATCATCTGCGTTTCTTATCTTTAGTATAGGCGAGGATTCGTTCCTAGGCGCAAATATTTTGCCCCCCCCATGTCCAGACAAATTTCCAACGCATTTCCTTCTTTCTCTGAATAGCTGATCCAAGAAGCTGTTTTCCGTGTTTCGTCAAGTGCTCATTGACATATACTGCAGAAGACGTCTGGCTGCCCAGACCTAAACCTAAACCTAAACTACCTAGATACCTAAGCTATTAACCCTTTAAAGAACGCCAGCAAAACAAATGAGGCGGGCCAGTAGGAGGCTAGCGCGCGAGCTGAGCGCACGCTTTGACCAATCCCGTGTGGGCAAGTGACCTTTGAAAAAGGAGTGGTAGCGTCACTCTCACTGCACCGGCGTCATTAGGAAAATAGGGACAAGACGCACAATGAAAGCGGCTTTCAAACACCAAGATAGTGGTGCCTGATTGCTGCATTCAGAAGTTACCCGCGCAAACATCGAACATATGTAGCCACGTTTCACGTCATTCGGCCTCCAGCGTTTCACATTTCTAATATTTCTCTATTGAAATCAGCTTTCAGATTTTGCCGGGAGATGAATAAATGTTTGAACTTTGCCATAGTGTACTTTTTCAAAAATGCACTTTTTTCTATTTTTCGTCATTTCAAGACTCGCGTCTTCGCTTGAGCCATTACGACTGTACCACTGTGGCGGCCAATTTTGTGCGCTGTCGATTTGTTGCTTTGTGTAGCACATACCTCCTAGGCTCCTAGGTATACTTATTTGCACCATTTACGTCCACACTGATGCCCTCACAGCCTCTTTGAAATTTTTTCTTGGTAAACACGCTGTATTGGCCTCCCTTGTGTGCTTTTGACCGCTGCACACTCAAGCCAACTTGCAATTGTTCTTTCTCATCTTTCAGCTTAGTAGGACTTGGGAAGGGAGATCGTTGTTGTGCTGCTTTCGTGACTCTCCTCACACCAGGATGTTGTCCATTACGACAGCTAGGCCCATCAGGCAATCTAAAATTTCATGCATCACATGCTAAAAAATTTCTGGAGAGGAAGATATGCCGAAAGGCATGCGCAGAAACCTGCACGGATCATAGGGCGTGCTCATTGGGCATAAGCGGGAGCTCGGCTCATCTAGCTATATCTGCCGAAATCTTTATGACGCATCTAGGGTGCAAAGAAATTGTGCTCCAGGCAGTTTCGGTAAAATATCTTCTAATGCTGGCATACTGTTTAGCTTTCTGAGAAGCGGCTTGTTCAAATCTCATGGGTCTAAGCAAATGCGCACTTCATCTTTTGTTACAGTTGCCACCAGGAAGCTTTACCAGGAAGTTCTTACCATTACCTTGGCAACGACTGTCTTGCTCAGTCTTGTTTAGCTCGGCTCTGACGCGTTTTGAAACCGGGCGGACACGCCTTCCCGTCCATACACGCCTTCGAGGTGCGACGGATGGCCCGCATTCTGGGAGAACATGTGTATACGGACGGGTCGTATACAAATCACTTGGCAGGGGCGGCGTTCGTTGTTCTTAACCCAAGGGAGAGAATCGTATCAGTAGGCAGGTATCAGATTGACCATGGCACAAACGCATACTGCACGGAATTTATTGCAGTAATCGAGGCGTTACGTTGCATAAAGAACAAGAGCTCTGCCACCAACGTCCACATATACACGGTTTGCTTGTCTCTGCTCAAGGCACTTAGGGTTCTAAACGACCGACCCAGGAATCTGAGAAATAAAGATCCTTTTGCGGGATATTTCCGCCATCACCTCAGTTGCACTCTACCACGTGCCAGGGTATTTGGGACTTTTTTGTCAATGAGTTGGCGAATTTTCTTGCAGCACATGCTGCGAGCAAGGGCGACTTGCGGTGGGCTCCCCTCACTCCAAGGGCAGTCCGCAGTGCCTTGAGAAGGCACAAACTTGGGCGTTGAGAGCGACTGTAAGAATAGCGCTGACCTATGTAAATGGGTTCCACATGTCTTGGACGCACCTCTTTGGTTCCCACTTATCAAAGCCCTCATCGCCTTAACGGGGCACGGTCGGTTCCACTTCTATTTTCCCAGGTTTAACCTGCTTCTGGAACCGGTCTGTTTGAGTGGCACCGCTTGGGACGGAACTGATCATTATCTGTTTGATTGCCCCCTAACTCAGCATCTGGCAACACAAATCCAGCCATGCGCCGATTACGAGCAGAAGAGATATGGTCTCTGCTACGATATGCAAAGAATTGTAAGAATCGCACGCTGATTATTAAACTCAAGCTGGCAAGAGACATCATTTTAGTACATAGCCTGCGAAATACCTCGCACTATACTGGCATGCCGAGACGCAGGAAAAAAAAACGGGGGGGCAGCGGACACATACCCGCATGAGTGGAATGATGTGGAGGTTGAGCTGTCCTGGAAGCCATACACTGGTGAGGGTGAGAGCCTCGGCGGCCTCTGCCTCTCGCACTGTTCTCATCTGCAGACACACATCACAGCAGGCGTTTGGTGTGTAGCGACACCACAGACCCGAGCTAACGGGGGGGGGGGGGGGGGGGTTCGACTCCCTCCCACGCCTAGCGGTGCGTGGCTGAGCCGTGTTTGAGGAAAAGGGGATCCTGGGGGTTGAGCCGCCGCTGGGTGATTGGACCTTTAAGCCTCCCCCCCCCCCCCCCCCGACAGAGGCAACACACCCCTTTGGTCCCGGCTTCACGTAGGCGGCACCCCTGGGCTGACCCACCCAGGGGAAATCGGCAGTCGCCTTTTCCTATCTCTCTCTCCCTACATCTTCGTCATCTCTCACTTTTTAACTTTCCTGTCATCTTCTCTTTTCCATTTACTTCCGAATTTCCTGGCGGCGAGGGTGAACCCTGTGTAGTTGCCCAACCTTGGGTAGTTATATTCGGTTATAGCGGTGATGCATGGCTGGCATCTCCAAGTGTTTACCATTCAACCTTGTAGCGTCCCCTTGTTGGGCTCGGTGGTGGGTGGCCACCATTGCCGCCGAACTTGAGTAACTCAATTTGTATGGCCAACTTTTTCCCCCCCTCCCTGATCGCCACCCGAAAAGGTGGCGCACCAAAGAACCGTTCTTTTTCTCAAAACCAAAGCAGTCTTTCCCCAAGTTCCATGTCGTGGATAGTCAGAAAAAACAAAACAGTCTGAGCAATCTCGCCTTTTCTTGTCTCAAAAACACTCACTGAGACAATCGGCCCGGGGTATCGTGTAACCAGGTATCGTGTAACCAAGTTGGGAAGCGGCGACCTCCTTTTGGAGGTACGCGACAAGCTCCAATATGACAACCTATCTAAACTAGTAGCGTTTGGGGATGTCCCAGTTTCCATAGGCCCCCACAGATCCTTGAACACAGTTCGCGGTGTCATTTCTGATGACGATCTTGGATTATCAGAGAGTGAGCTATTGGAAGGCTGGCAAGATCAGAATGTAGCGAAGGTCCAAAGAATAGTCACACGACGAAACAAAAAAGAAACACCAACAAAACATATAATTATCACCTTCGGTACCAGTGACTTACCAGATTTAATTGAGACCGGCTACTGCAAGCTTTGTGTCAGGCCCTACATACCAAATCCTCATAGGTGTTTCAAATGTCAGCGCTTTGGACTTGGGTCGCAGAGCTGAAGAGGGCGCGCCATTTGCGCAAACTGTAGATCCAACGAACACCCATCGGACGATTGTACTGCTGCAGCCCACTGTGCTAACTGCGGAGGAGACCAACCCGCTTACTCGAGATCGTGCCCATCCTGGAAAAAGAAAAAACAAGATGTCGAACTTAAAGTTAAATTCAATCTGTTTTTTCAAGAGGCGCACCAGCGCTTCTCTCTCCACAACAAGCACTCTCCTTCCTTTGCAGATGTGATGCGTCAGGGCGCCGCATCACATCTTTCTGCGCCCGCGAATGTCACGCGAAGTGTGACCGCGGTCGCGCCGCCTGCGCCCAAGGCTAGAGTAGCCTGTGCTGCACCGCCTCCTGCTAAACAGGTTCCACAGACTTCAGAGCCTGCCGAACCGCAGACCACTGCACCCGCAGTAAGGTCCAAAACTTCTGTGAACGTGCCTGCTAATCAGGCACTATTCGCCACCTTGCAGGAGGTGATGGATACAAGTACCCCTCCTCCGGCGCATCAAGCACCGAAGGATAGGCGCAGCTCTTTGGAGCGCACCAAAAAAGAAAAACCCTGAATTACAGCGCCCCAAAAAGGCTCTGCAACCTAAGTCAACACTTTTCTCCACACAGCACCGCACAACAATAAAATGACACAAATACTACAGTGGAACGTCGGAGGACTGCTGAGAAACCTCAACGATATCCAAGAACTTCTACACATACACCAAAAGTGCTGTGTGTGCAAGAAACACACACATACTTCCTACGTAGTTACACTATTTTTCGAAAAGATCGGGATAATACTGTGACATCATCTGGTGGTGTTGCCATCAAAGTTGATCAGGGAACAGCTTGTGCTCATTTACCGCTTCAGACACCCCTTGAGGCAGTGGCCGTCTGAGCTGTCCTCTTCAACAACATGGTCACAATTCGCTCTATTTACATACTCCCGCATCATCAACTCGATAAACAGGAATTCCAGTTGTTCATAGATCAACTCCCAGGACCATATGTTGTCCTAGGAGACTTTAATGCGCATAATAGCTTATGAGGTGACACTCGCTGCGATGCGCGAGGTTGCCCGATTGAACAGTTTCTTTTTTCTTCCGGGGCAAGCCTCTTGAATCGCAAAAAGCCAACATATTACAATATTGTTAACAACACCTACTCATTAATAGACCTCGGCTTAACATTTCCATCACTCCTACCTCTATTTAAATAGGAAGTCATTTAAAATCCATATGGTAGTGACCATTTTCCTATAGTTCTCAGCACATCAATATCACATATATGTCCTCCACAGGTTCCCAAATGGCTCGCCGATAAAGCCAATTGGCAACAGTTTCAAAAAATGACTCTCTCAACTTGGACTGACATGTAAGCATAGAAGCTGCTGTGAGCTACCTGACAGCCTTTTTGATTGATGCTGCAATGAAATGTATACCACAAACATGTGGACCGTCAGGCAGACGACGGGTCCCATAGTGGAATAATGAGTGCCGTAATGCACGCAAAGAACAAAATAAGGCATGGAAGTTGTTTAGAGACTTGCCTACAGCTAAGAATCTTACAAACTTTAAGAAGATCAAGTCGCAAGGAAGGAGGGTGCGCTGACAAGCAAGAAGAGAAAGTTGGCATAAATTCTTATCAGGCATGAATTCATACAAAAGTAAGGAGAGAGTCTTGAATGTGGTTGGTAAGGTGGCAGGATGAAAAGCACATTCACTTCCTCTAAACACTCTCGGAGTGCACTTCGAACAAGTCTCTAGCTCATCACACTATAGTGAAGCGTTCCGACGATACAAAACCAAAATAAACATTTCTGTTTGGCAAAACTACAAGCCTCACTTACCTGCTGCAATAAATCTACCCCAGGCCCGGACCGTGTGGCCTGTGAAATGTTAAAACATCTGCCCACTGAAACCCAGAAAGCTCTCCTCTCTCTGTACAATGCAATGTGGTCTTCTGGCAAGCTACCCTCAGCCTGGAAGGAAGCTATCGTTATCCCAATTCTAAAACAAGGCAAGGATCCGGCCTCGGTTTCCAGCTACAGGCCAATAGCGTTAACCAGCTGTCTTTGCAAGGTCCTTGAGAAAATGATAAACAGGCGCCTGATGCACTTCCTTGAAACTAATGGCCTACTTGACCAATACCAGTGTGGGTTTCGAGAGGCTCGGTCCACCACCGACCACCTTGTCTGTATCGAGGCACAAATTCGCGACGCTTTTGTTCATAACTAGTTTTTTCTTTCTGTGTTCCTCGATATGGAAAAGGCATATGACACAACATGGCGCTTTGGCATATTGCGAGAACTGTCACATTTAGGTGTGCGGGGTAGAATGCTGACAATTATCGAAAGCTACCTGTCCAACCGTACAGTCCGTGTCCGAGTTGGCACTGTCCTATCTCGAGTATTTCTCCAAGAAACAGGAGTGCCACAAGGAGGTGTATTGAGCTGCACACTTTTCATAGTTAAAATGAATTCCTTGCACCTGTCTCTCCCACGTAATATCTTTTACTGCATATATGTCGATGATGTACAGATTGGTTAGAAATTGTGCAACGTCTCAATGTGCCAACGTCATGTTTAACTAGGGTTGAACCATGTATCTCAACGGGCGAATGAGAATGGTCTTATACTCAACGCGCAAAAGAGCACTAGTGTCTTGTTCAGCCGAAAGAGGGGCCTTCATCCTGACCCCGATATTGACCTGCATGGTCAACCTCTGTCAGTGGAGACCGAGCGCAAGTTTCTTTGTCTCATATTAGACACTAAACTAACCTCATCCCACACATCAAGTATTTAAAGGACAGGTGCTTAAAAACAATGAACATTTTGAAAGTGTTGTCACACACTATATGGGGTAGTGACACGAAATGTCTAATGAATTTTTATAAAAGCCTCCTACGCACACGCCTAGATTACGGTGCTGTAATCTATCAGCCGGCAACACCATCAGCCTTGAAGATTCTCAACCCCGTCCACCATCGAGGTGTTCACCTCTCTACGGGTGCTTTCCGAACTAGCCCTGTGGAGAGCCTGTACGTGGATTCGAATGAATGGTCGCTCCACCTACAAAGATGTTTCCTCTCCTTTTTGTACTTTTTGAAGGTGAAGGCAGACAAGAAACACATTTCCCATTTCACAATTTATGATTTGTCTTGTTCTGGCTTGTTCGAGAACCGTCCTTCGTTTAGGCAGCCCTATGTGTTCCGTGTAAGGGGCCTGGCCGAAGAAACAGGTGTGCTCTTCTCAAACACAGTTTGATGGCTCCTGCAACATACCTGCCACCGTGGCAGTGCCAGCTTATAGACTGTGATGTCTTTTGTTGAAGTCGCAAAGCACCCACCACTTGCACACCTACATACATACTTCCTAGAACTACAACATAAATAAATACACATGCCCCGAGTTCTTTACCGATGCATCGAAGTCAAACACTTCTGTGTCATATGCAGCGGTAGGCCAATCCTTTTCCGAGGCCGGCGTTCTTCATCCTGATGCAAGCATTTTCACAGGAGAAGCTTACGGAATACTGGTGGTGGTAAAACACATCAAACAGATAAAATTACATTAGGCGGTAATATACACAGATTCCCTAAGTGTGGTCAAAGCCCTGAAAGCTCCTAAAAAAAACACAATAACCTTGTGCTGGTGTCACTTTACTCACTTTTGTGCACACTGTACACATCAAAACAGCACGTCGTTATCTGTTGGGTTCCAGGGCACCGTGAGATACAAGGGAACGTTTTAGCCAACAGCCTGGCTGCTTCGGCCAACGACACTACTCCCAATGCATCAATACCAATCCCTGCACTTGACTTAAAACTTTTAAGACGAAAGCTCAGGGGGTTGGCAGAGCATGCAGGATAAACACACAGATAATAAACTCCGTGCTATTAAGCCGCAACTAGGTTACTGGCCGCCACTATCAAAATCACGACACATAGAAGTAACACTAACAAGGCTTAGAACAGGACATACACACTCTACACATTCATTTCTTACGGTTCTCCACATTCTCATCCAGTGAAATGAGCTAGATTCTCTAAAAAAACATTTTTTACTGCCCTACCGACAGCAGCTCCCACTACACCCTGGGACGCTAATCGGTAAGGATCCGCTTTTTAAACTGCAAACACTTTTCATGTTTCTAAAAGATGTGTGTAGCTTCCACCAGATATTTCGAGGTCATCTGTAGCACGACCTCTGTACCGTGGTCGTGGCTGTGGTCACTACATCTCTTCCATGATATTAATATTATGACATTTTGCCATCCACTTTCACAGCACATATTTCACACCACTGCCATGGTTTTATTACTTCCATGTTTTAACCCGCGTTAGCACGAGGAATTTCAAGGCCCCTTTACAGCCACGCATCATATCATTGTTCATATCTCTAGACTATTGAAATGGCGCTCTTTGGCCATCAATTGCCCCTTGCATCATTAATAAGCACTCATCATCGTCACTTCTCGTTTGCACTCATGGTTTAGGACACACGCAGATGAAGTGATTTCGGCCACCACACTTGTTACAGCGCTTTCCTTGAGCTGGGCACCTTGATTTTTTGTGTTCGGCAAACCCACAGTTTCAACACGTGCGGAGAGTGGTTCTAGTCTTCACATTAACTGCATTGCTCTCATCTGCTGGGCTTGCCGTGGCCACCTGGGTTCCATTATGACAATTCTGTCCTTGATTTGCGGCCCGGCAAGTTTCCATAGCTTTGGCATACAAAGGATTTTCATCCAGAAATTTCTGCTGCAACCTCGTGTTTCTGATTTCCAGAATAATTTGACTGTGAATTCAGAGAACTAGAATAAAAGCTACTGTGCAATGACAATCGAGGATTCTAAAGCCTTTTAGCCACTCGTTAAATTCTTTGTCCTTTCGCTAGTTGCCAGAGCCCAAAAAAAAAGTTTGATGTTAGATTAGTCGCCGGATTGTAGTGGGCTTCAAACTTTTCAATGAGCTTGTCTACGTTTTATCTACATTTCGTATCGTACACATGGCTACTTATAAAGGGCATATACATAGCCAGTTCTTGCATATTAGCACAATCACAGGAAGACCGTTACTCAAAAACTCCAGTACAAGGGTCATAGCCACACGAAATCTCATGAAATTAGGTACTTTTACTCTGGACATAGTTATCCACTAACACTGCTCCAGAATAGGTTCACTTGTGAAGACCTGTAGTGCATACCGTATACCGAAGGCTGTCAATCGGTTCATCTCCCACATCTTTAGCGTGCAGTCCTGCTCCAGTAGCCCACAAAACCCCTGCTCACCTGGCTGTGATACCTGAAATCATATATTGCATGTTTAAAAGGACACTTAAGAGTAAAATGACTTTTCTCACATTAGTAAAGTAGCTTTCGATGACACCAAAAACACCACACTTGCAGCGAGAAGACAATAAGCGAGAAACCCGCAAAAAGAAAATGCAGATGGCGACACCACCTTGAAGTTTCCAAACTATTTGCTGTGATGTCACAAATTTTGACAGCGCCTACTAGAGTTTACATAGTGAAAAGTCAGTACTTTGTCACCTGAGGGTGACACAGATCTAACATATTGCTACCGGCCAGTAGCATGGAGCTGAAGAGGACAAAGAAGATAAACTGGTGCCAGCCACACTGATGTCCACCATGGTTTTTGTTATCACAAACTTTTGTCATTCATTAACACCACACACCTTTCACTGCATGGTCATAATTTTAATACTTATTGTCCACATCTATTGTCCCATGAACTGGCGCTTTTTGGCCATCAAGTAGCCCTTGCACCACAAAATACAAAACATCATCATCATCACTATCAATCTGCAATACCAAGTGCTTTGAATATGCTGGATGCTAGCTCCATGGAGAGCCTGTACGTGGATTTGAATACATTCTTCCTCGAACTACAGCATGAATACATGCCCCGAGTTCTTTACCGATGCCTCAAAGTCCAACACTTCTTTAATATATGCAGCAGTAGGCCAATCCTTTTCAAAGGTCGGCGTTCTCCATCCTGATGCATAAGCTTCTCCTGTGAAAATACGCGTAATTCTGGCAGTCGTAAGAGACATCAGACAAAACTACAAAAGGTGGTAATATACACAGATTCTGTAAGTGGTAAAAGCCCTGAAAACTCTTAAAAACCGCAAAATGCCTGTCCTATTGTCACTATGCTCACTTTTATGCACTCTATACACGTAAAAACTGCATGTTGTCTGTTTGCTGCCAGGGGACAGTGAGATACAAGGAAACGTTTTGGCAGACAAGTTGGCTGCATCTGCCAACGACACCACTTTCAACGCATCAATACCAATCTCTGCACTTGGCTTAAAACCTTTTGTAAAATGAAAGCTCGGAAGCTATTCGCACGGCACATGGGATAGACACGTAGACAATAAACTTTTATTTACGCACAACTTGCTAATTGGCTTCCACTATCAAAATGACGACACACAGAAGTAACACTTATTTATCTTGTCTGCCAGCGATCCACTATCGTGTGACAATGTGGAGAACCACTTCATAGTTTGTTTATATTACTTGAATAATGCACCACTGCTTTTCCCTCATCATTGTTGATGGTGCTCTCTGACCATCATTTGGCCCTTGCGCCAATGAACTGCATATATCATAATCATCATGGCCAAAGAATCCCGTGATTACGTGGTGGGCTTGCTTTTATTGACTGAATTTGTGACTGAACCGCGGGCTTTTAAAATTTCTGTGTGAGTCAGTGTCCCAAGGTTTTCGGTTTTTCCATAGAGTATCAAAGCCAAAGCTCCAGAAAAACTAAAATTGAGTTGGTGAACTTGAGGTGCAATAAACAAAATATCCTGGAAAAGGCATTCGGGATGAAGCAAGTTCCTGACAGCAACTCAACACGGGTGATGAACACTGTTCGTTGGTAGTGCGCAACTAAGAAAACATGAAAGTATGGATTAAATGTCTGGTTTGTCGCTTCCTGAAAAAAAAATGGGGTGGAGCACATTCGGCAAGCACTCTCAAATTATGACAGGTAGATTGCCACTATCCCTCAAGAGGAAGGTATATAACAGCTGTATCTTGCCGGTACTTAGCTACGGAGCAGAAACCTGGAGACTTACAAAGAGGGTTCAGCTTAAATTGAGGACGACGCAGCGAGCAATGGAAAGAAAAATGGTAGGTGTATCCTTAAGAGACAAGAAGAGAGCAGAGTGGATTAGGGGACAAACGGGGGTTAAGGATATCATAGTTGAAATAAAGAAGAGGAAATGGACATGGGCCGGGCATGTAGCGCGTAGACAGGATAACCGCTGGTCATTAAGGGTAACTAACTGGATTCCCAGAGAAGGGAAGCGGGTTAGGGGGAGACAGAAGGTTAGGTGGGCAGCTGAGATTAAGAAGTTTGCGGGTATAAATTGGCAGCAGCAAGCACAGGACCGGGTTAACTGGCGGAACATGGGAGAGGCCTTTGTCCTGCAGTGGACGTAGTCAGGCTGATGGTGATGATGATTATGAAAAAAAATGCATTCTATTTTCTTTCTATGACAAGCTGCGGGCACTAGACGAAATTGCCACATGCTTGAGAGACATGGAAGCCATGGCATATCTCTTGATTTTCATTAAGGTTGTATCAAACGAAGTAGGGAGCCTTTAAAATTTTCTTCTTGCGGCCGACATGAAGGAATTCTTTCAGCTGACTAGAGTGATCGATATGTGGGGTTTAACGTCCCAAAACCACCATATGATTATAAGAGACGCCGTAGTGGAGGGCTCCGGAAATTTTTACCATTTGGGGTTTTTTAACGTGCACCCAAATCTGAGCACACGGGCCTACAACATTTCCGCCTCCATCGGAAATGCAGCCGCCGCAGCCGGGATTTGAACCCGCGACCTGCGGGTCAGCAGCCGAGTACCTTAGCCACTAGACCACCGCGGCGGGGCCAGCTGACTAGAGTGGTTCAGTGTGAATCCATCATTCGCGAGCCATTTGATGGAAGAATGCAGTTGACAGATGTCAGTGAATATTGTCACATTTGGCTATTTGAAGATGATTGACATTGGGATGCCCCTGTGTAATTCACATTGACGTACTCAACGCAATTTTTTGAACCAATCGCACAATTTATAAGTACTACTTCTTCTTTGGACTGCATCTGTACGTCATTTATAGCACGTCTGGTAGTCTGTTTATCAAAGGGCCAGTCTGCAAGCTCAGTTTTTTTTCACCGCCCCAAACAAGCTGGGCAATTCATAGAGTAAACCGTGGCGATCACGTTTCTAAATAATAATTACAGCGCTGCCCAGAGCCTTCATTTCGAAAAGCTATTCCCGCGCTCCTTTTTTACGCTTGACCAAGCCTCAGTCGCGGATTGGTGACATGATCACGTAGCACGCAGCTCGTCGATTGGTCTAAACATGCAGTCACGATGACGGGCTACGCCTTCACTTCCCAGTGAGAGGAAGGGTAGTGAGGCTGCACAAAAATAAGGTAAGTGTATGGGAAATTTTGTCCCGATAATTTTTGAGCGGGGCTGGCCTGCACTAATGAGCAGGCCAGCCCGCTAGCGAGAGGTCCGCGGGTTTGAAACTTTCAATTTAAATCTAGAATTGTAATTCGAACTCTTACTCGTTGCTGAAGTTCTTCAGTTTCCGATTTATACGAGCCAGCCAAACCGCTCTTTTCGCGCTGCCATTTTATCGCCAAATTGTGCCGATGCCCAGTTTTCTGGACGTCACTTAAATCGAGATGGCTCACGCTTAGTGAATCACCACAAGCACTGCTTGCGCCAGCTGCAGCACAAGCAGTCCAGCAAGGTGCGAAGCAGCGGCATGGTATACGAGGTACAAAACGACACTTCACCACATTTGCCTGCCCGGCCGATCAACGTGATGCCGCCATTTCCCCCTAAATAATTCTGCCTACTGTTGCGACTCTGGGTCCCGTGGGTCTCAGTTTGGTAGCGGGCCCCGTCCTAGGGCCCATCGTCGAACAAGTCAGATGAGGCGCTCGTAATAATGGCAATTTATTTACATGGTTAGTAACTGAGAATTCGAAAAAAGGTGATCAAGTAGAAGTCAAGAACTGTACATGAGAACCGTTTAACTGTGGAACTTAAAATCGCCACGTTTCCAACCCTGGGCGCATTGTCCGCGGCTTCCGCCAATAGGGCGCTCCATGGTCTAGGTGCTCCACCCACAAAGGAGGGGAAAGACACCACACAATGCATGTAGAGGGGGCACAGTCTACACGATGCCCAAATATGGTCACAAACGCACTGCACCGACGTTTCGCACACGTCACGAAGATTTCGCGCACGTCCGATGATCTTAGATCACCTTGGTTTCCAAGGCTCTTCTGGTAGTTGTGTGAGGTTCGAAAAACCGGCTCCCGGTACACGTGTCAAACTTGCCTGACTGCGTTCGGGTAGGACTACGTAGTGGTCCGCGTGCATATCGTCAAAACATGCCACTTCATTCAGCCGATCCTATGGAGAAAGGGGGAAGGAGGAGTAGTAGACTAATCCCTCGTCGTCGAGGCGAACTCCCGCAAGGGCTGCAGCAGATAGTGCCTTTTCGTCTCCTTCTACCCCACATTCTATTCCTCGTTGTTTTCTAGAAGATGCGGCTTAGCTGCGAATATCCGGGGCTCCGCTTCTCCTCGCAAGATGCAGCCACAACCAGTTTGGCTTTAGCTTTCAGCCCAAACTGCAAATACAACGCTGGTTTGGAGCTTTCCAGATCCACGGCGACTCCAAAATGGCCCAGCTGCTTCCTTGTTTGCCTCGAAAGCCTTGCTAGAGTCGAGCTCACAATGGCTTTTCCTGGCTGGTGCGTTTTCTTTGCGCGAACCAGTCCTGGACCCCTTGTTCGCGTTTTGCTGACAGGAAACCAACCGGTCTTGACGGCACATTTTTGCTCGGAATGCGTCGAAATATTTTCGTCCCGTTCACAAAGACTTCAATAATAGTGACGCTCATAACACTACGCTCCCGGTGGCCGCGCTGACGTAGCGTGACTTCTATGAAGACGCAGATAAAAGAAGGGCAGCTGCGCCATTCCAACCTCGAGGATTCCACCTCCAGGATTTCGCTGACTGAGGTAAATATGATTGTGGAAGGGACACGCGAAGGAAAGATAGCTCGGCGATTTGGGACCGATTCATTGAGTGTGGTGCTGAACCTACCCGGATGAAGTAGAGATAAAGCGAATAACCTTTTGTTTTTTGCGTTTTTTTTTCTTAGCATTTATATCTTGGTCTTGCGTCAGTTTTAAGTGCATGCATGCTCTGTGCGAAAAGGGCGTGCAGCAGAAATCCGCAAAGGAGCGTGTCTGGGTGATCCATCTGCAGATGCAGATATGCCTAGATTGTATTTTTAAGATTAGTAATGACACTTATTTCTGCCGCAAACTATAAGCAGGTCTCGGTGCCGCGTCATTGCAGGAAGGAAGGTTCAGGGCAAAAGGAGTGAAAAGGCACTTCCCAATTCCCACACCAACGCATGCCACGTCGCGGTACGTTCGGGAGAGATGGGCATCTGGGCGGACTGCTCGATGAATACCAGCAGAAAAAACGGCTCCAAAAAGACGAGATGAAGAACGGGCATGGGCTACGCGTCGTTGTCGCTGCCTAACAGCCAGTGAGTGCCCCCCCCTCCCCCACGTACACACTCAGTATTGCCATTTAGCAGGCTTTATGGCCATTGGAAGTACGGTTGGACATTTATTTATTTATTTATTTAGAAAATACAGCAGGCTAGAATAGCCCAGATAGGAGTGGGGGTGGTACTGTATGAGAATATGACCCCCCCCCCCCCCCAAAAGAAAAAAGCAATAATACAGGAGGCACAAACAGGTAAATGTACAACGCATTATGGTACAAGATCTAAGTTACTTCAAAAAACAAATTTTGAATACACCTTAACACGTTTCAAGATTCAAAAATGTGATGTGGTAGTTCGTTCCATTCTGTTAATGTGCGAGGAAAGAAAGAATATTTGAAATCGTTAGTTCGAGCAAAGATGGGAGTGAAGTTTTGTGAATGGCATCGTCTAGTTGGATGCGAAGATAACGGAGAAAGAATATTTGATAGCTCAAGTACACTTTTTTTGCTGGATAGATGGAAAATGTTTTAGTCTTGCAGTTTTCCTGCGACATTCTAGAGTTTGAATTTTGTTATCATGCATTAGTTCAGTTGGGGAATCAGATCGGCGAAATCGGTTGAAAATAAAGTGGACGGCTAACCTTTGGATTTTCTCTAGATTGTTAACCTCACATGCATATCCCAAACCAGACCTGATTATTGTATTGTAAGCTAGAGGTTTAGTACCGGGGGGGAGAACTACTTGTTACGCCATGATATTTGTAACTTTCTGTTAGTAAAATTGGGGTCTCTTTTATACTACACGGGTAAATAAACAACTGTTTCCTGTTAGTGATGCGCATGAACATAGTTTTATCAGGTTGATTGATTTGTGGGGTTTAACGTATAGTTTTATCAGGGTTTACATTCATTCCCCAGCGGTCACACCACGCAGATATGGCTTCGACAGATTGGTGCAGCGTTATTTGATCATTGAAAGAGTTGATTGAACGGAATAAAATATAATCATCGGCAAATAAGCGGATTTCTACACCTTGTTTAGCACATGTAATATTTTTTAATATAAATAAGAAAAAGCAAAGGCCCAAGCACCTTTCCCTGGGGAACACCGGAGTTAACAGGAAAAGGGTTAGAATAAACACAGTTTATGTCAACAAGCTGTGTACGTGAACTTAAATATGATTCAACCCATTTAACAATTTTAGAGAGAAAACCTACCAGATTAAGCTTGTGAATTAGTTTGGAGTGCGGTATTGAATCAAATGCCTTGCTGAAGTCAAGGAAAATTACATCGGTTTGGACTGATTTGTCTAGTACTGAGGAGAATGAATGGACACAATGAATAATTATGAATTAATTGGGTAGTTGTAGAAAAGACCTTTACGGAAGCCGTGCTGAAATGGCGATAGAACATTTCGCGCGTCTAAGCGATGCGCCAATCTGCGGGTACAATGTCTTGTGATAAGGATAAGCGAAATATTATAACAAGAAAGCGGGAAAGTGATTCAGCGTAACGACGTAAAAATACATTAGGTATGTTATCTGGACCACAAGAAGATTTTGTTTTAATGTTTAGAAGCATAAGAAAGATACCGTCGAACGTTATGAAATCGTGGTCGATTTCAGCGCAGTTTCCACTGGCATTATCGAACACGCATGGGTAAGAAAAAAACAGTGAAAGTACCGGTTGAATTCTGTTGCCATTTTTGCCTCATCTCGAATAATTTGATCGCCGAGCAAAATGCAGTTGGATCTTTTTTTGTTTAATAGTCTTTATGTAGCGCCAAAACTTGGCGGGATCGCTCTTAAGGAATCGCGGTAATTTTACAGAATAGAACGCGTGCTTACTAGACCGTATTTCTTCTGAAAGGGTTCCTTTTAATTTTTGAAACAAGGGACCCTGTGACTTTAGTTTTCTCATCCGCTTAATTTTCCGCGCTATATAAATAATTTTCCTTGTTATCCACGGATTTTTTTAGAGGATTGTTTTTTAGGTTGTTCGGGATAAAATTTTCGGGACAATAGCAACAGAGTGACCGGAGAGTACTCCCAAGGCATTTGACATCAATACTAGTAAGGTGATCAAGGGCTAAATCAAGGTAATCAAGAACTGATTCATTTGCTTTACTAAAATTTTTAAACAACTCTCTTGTTTACAGGAATTTTTTCCGCTCGACTGACTACATGTACATCAGAAAGGCATTTGCTGTGGAATACAAGGTCAAGAGCAGATGCTGCCTGTTCCTGTATACGTGTTGGCATGCTCACTGCTTGGTCCAGATCACACGCCAACATCATATCAAATACAATCTGATCACTTGAACAAGAGGAACCTAATTTGGACCAATTAATGTTCGGCAGATTCAAATCACCCGCAATTATAAGACGGCAATCGGAATATTTGACAGAAAGGTCAAATTTGACAGAAAAGAAATCGGCATCAGAAGGAGGAGGGCGGTGACAGACGCAACGCTCCATTAGGGGGTTGCGGGAAAAATTTATATTTTGAATTTGGTTTTTATTTTATGGGGTCTAAATTGAGGAGCTGGAGCCTTCGTCTGGCTAGTTGTGGGGGTGGGGTGGCCTCCATGTAAAACTTAACACCCAAAAACATGATCGATGTCACAAACAGAAGAAAAGCTAGATGAAAATCAGTCCCTGCCGCTGCAGGTTGCCCAGGCCTGTTGGGAGCAAAGTCTCCCTCAAAACATGGATTTGAACTGTGGGGACCCCCCGCTCCTGGATCAGATGTCAGTGCATCAAACTGTGGCTAAAACGCCTAGTGGCATCACTCCATGGAGCTGGGCAGAACCACTTGTGCCAGTAGTGATTACTTGCCCGCCGGACGAGGGGGAGGACCGCCACACCAACACATCATGGACAAGGGCGTGCCCGCTGCTCAATGTGCGCATAGACAGTTGCGGGTTGGTGTGCTTGGCGTTGAAACAACAGAGCGGTACCGTGCCATAGCTGACACGCTCAGCAAACCGGTCGGAGACTTTCAGGCCAGCAGGTTCTTTGAGTTTCCGGCCATGCTGGACACTAAAGCCGTGTCACAGTTGATCGAGGCGGTCAGGACATCGACTGGCACCCAAAACGATGAAGCAGTGTACTTCAGGTGCATGCTTCTCAGTGAAATCGTCATTAATGGCGAAAAACTTCAAGAACTGACACACGTGGCGACGCGCGTTGCAATTGATGCTTATGCCACGGGCATCACAAGGCACGTGGGGATGTATGGCAATGTTGCACCACGGGGAACCATCGCTGCGGTCGACTTGACCCACTTTGCGGCACTAATGACGCGGAAAGCCACCTACCCTGGAATTTCCAAAGATGTTACATTTCAGACATAAGCTTTCATGCTTTGCTATTTCTTCTAAGGGGGGTAACAGTTACGTGGGTGCTACAAATGACAGCGACGCCTCCTCCACGTGTAGACCTCTCTCTTCTATATATCTTATAATTTTGAGGAACGATTTCGGCATCATCGATGCCTTCGTGAAGCCAAGTTTCCGTGACTACGGTGACGTGGGGACAGTATGTTATCAATGTATTTTCGAGTTCAATTGTTTTAAGAATGCTTCGGACGTTGATATTAATAAGGCGCAAGGTTTTATTTAGCAGACCTTGGAACCTAACTTCGCCAACTCGCCATCATTCAGCTCACAGATATCTGTAGATATTTCTTCCTTACTTTGTTTATACCCACGCTGCAAGCGCCACAGCCTTGATTAGTTACGGGCGTATAATGTGAAGGTACGCCCACGCAGTTGTCGTCGTGCCTAATGACTCGGATAAGAACGCATGACTGGGCCGGAACACGAGTAGCAAGGCAACGTGACAACGTGAAATGACAAGCGACTTCGATAAATGATCAGATTGGCATGTATCAGAAACGGCCGATCGCCAGCAAGCTCACGATCGAGAGAGCACCGATTATCGGAAAATACAAACACATGTGACCAGGGCTTCTTCGATGGCCGCATTCTCTCGTGAGCTGTCGCACTCAGACGCAGGCAGTTGGGGGGCTCGCCTTTCTTTCCTCCTAATTTGAGATCTCGAACCCCCTCTCAGGCTATATTTCTGTCTTAGGTGTCTTTCAGATAAGTTGTATTGCTGCTCTTTATTAAACACTCTGTTAAGCTTTGAGGTAGTAGTATGGCCATCACCTTTTATAGCCACATAGTACTGCGTGAAATATGGTGTGACTATAACAACACGCACACCATCTAGTTGTTTTTGTTCACCTTCTCTTGTGGCTCGCGTCCACTGTGGGGGATCGGCCAAGAATTGAGTGGTGTTATAAAATCTTAATAATTAAATAATAGAATAGCGGAAGTTATAAAATAGATACATCGGAAATTTTACGTAAAATTATGATGCTCACTCGAATCTAACAATTAAGTGCGTTTTTTATGAGATAAATAATAAATTTGATCAACACCATATTTTTCAAAAAAAATATTGAAAAATGTTGGCGCCTATATAAAGCTTCGCCTTTAGGAGTTGAAAGCGATCAACATCCTGTTCCTTGTGCGTACTTCAATCATTTAGGGCATAAAATCTTTTCGGACTTGCAATTCACCCACTACGTGGCCTTAAGGGGATAGGCGCAGTAGCGTGTGCGCCTTTTGTAGTGGGGTACCGGCTTTCAACCATGCACGCAGTCATTATGACAGTCGCTTGTTCTGACGTTAGTGGGCAATGGACGCGTGTACCACGTATTACTGCTGCAATATTTCATGCATGTTGCATTGTGGAGCATGTATACAGGACGCGTGTGTTTGTGACGAATGAAAGCTACTGTCACTGCATTTCCACGCAGATGTTCTTTTAACTGTTTTCTCAAGCAGAGGCGTGGTCGTGTGGTAGAACGTCCGCTTGCCACGCAAAGGCCCCGGTTCGATACCCGTTCTGACCCAAACAACCCTGGTTTGGTCCGCACTCTGCTCATTTTTATTTTATTTGCATCGTTCATGATTTTTCGAGCACGCAAAAGATGATTATTTGCTCACAACGAGGCTGACACTGGAATTCGCGTTGGAAAGAAATAAGTGCAACGTACCAGTGAACGAAAAACGATTGAAAAACTTTTGGTTTCATTCCGGAACGAAATGATTACGTTTAGGTCAGGTTTTCGTTCCGACACACTGAGTGGCTGTTGCCAATTTCTGGGGCACATAGGCGTTCATAGTGGTAATAGCTTTCTAATGGGCCGCACACATTTTTTAGACATATACCCGTTTATTCGGCTGCCTACTTTACTTTAGTGGGCAATGATTTGCAATGACTGTCAGCTGCTCTGGTTTATTATGAATATATACACTAATATACATTGCAATGGTGTGTACAAATAAATGGCAAATTACCCGAACTTCTAGCAACACCTGAAAGCTGTGATCCTACGCCTCGAGTGATCCTACGCCTCATCGGATGTAAAAACCTAGACGTTTTTACACCCGATGAGTGTAAATCGTGTGAGACACGAGCGAGGCTGCAACACATGCTGTGGGAGTGTACCGATAACGTGCAGCAGTCCCCTATGAACCGGGTACACATGGCGGTCTCGAAGCGCGAGGCGTGATGGTAGGTGGCTCTGCTCAGCCATGACATCGTCGCCGATCAACTGTGGTCGTTCTGTCACGCCCAGGAAGCCGCCCGTGTCCAAGGACTCGAAGCAGTCACCTAGGCTGGGGTGCCTGGTTGTGCAAATACCGCCAGACATTGTTAATAAACTTCTCATTCACTCTATCAGTGTGTGCTTCAAGTGTCCATGTTCGCTGAGCCAAGTACCATTAATTGGTCGCACAGGATGCTACACCACATCCTGTGCGACTGTCCGTTGTATGACATCCAGAGACGGTCACTGGCGTCCGTTCTTGCGCGCATCGACAACAGCCGAATGGCTGTGGACACTATTCTGTCAAGTGCCCGAGAGAAGACATTGCAACAGAAGGCGACAAAAGCTCTGTTGAAATTCATACGTGACACGGACTTGAACAAGCGTCTGTAACAGCAATGTCACACACCGCGAAAGACAAGACTGGACTATGACAGAGTGTGCGTACGTGTTCTGCCGAATGTGCTGTGTTTGTCTCTCTTCCTCCTCTACTCTCTATCTTTCATCTCCCCCATCCCCCTCCCATGCGCAGGGTAGCAATCCGGCTGCCTACAGGATGGTTAACCTCCCTGCGGTTCTTTTCCTCCTATTTTCCTTCCTTCCTTGTGAGTTAGCTTCTCTCCTTGTGCGCCCACGATAACTCTATTTTCGAGACCAGTCTTTTTTGACTCACTAATGATTGTCCCTGGACGCTTGTGCCTCATGACATTGTGATAATTTCTATCTACCCTGTGCGCCCTATTTGAAGAGATATAATAATGTGTTCACAGAAAAAAAGAACCAAAGCACCTGGCAGTCAGTGCTTATTTGTTTTTAACCAACTGACCGCATTGAGACGCCACTGAATGCGAGTCTGATGGCTATTTTCGCTGGATCTGCCAAAGTTTTATTGAAAAAAAAAATACTGATCGGTGTTCAATAATTATAGTTATCCGGTGTAACCCACTTCCTATTAAACTTTTCATATTGGTCATTCGCTCGGTGTAACATGATTACTGAAAATGAAATAAATGGACTGGGCGTTTAGCGATTGTCTTTTGTCAGACCAGCAAATGCGGTGAAACCGCAGAATGAAGCGTTTTGCACAGCTAGAAATGTCAGTTCCTTTAGCATTGTCAATCTCCAACTACAACGAGCAGTCATCCTATGAGTCACTCCATTTTCTTCGCTTTCTTTGTCCATTCTTGTCGTTTAGATGCACGCAAAAACTGGGCACTCTCGGGTCGTTAGAAAAAAAAAATGACGGTCGAGCCTTGAAAGCCTTCAGTTGAAAGAGGTTTAGCGGCAAACCGATACAGACGAGGGGAAGATAAGAGATCGAAAGGTTTTCCTTATAATTATCTCATTCTTAATCTTCCTCGCTGACGTATGGTGGACTGCACTGAATACTGCCGTTGCTGCTTATTGGATGTGGGACAGAAATCGGGAAATCTTGACCCGTCCGCCCGTGCAGATAAGCTGCATGATTATCGCATCCGTGCTTTTTTTTGTATTTGCCTCTGAAGTGGCGTTGGTAGCCAGTGGCCCAGGCTGATCACCGGTCCTTTCGAGCGATGCAGAAGCGGCGTTGTTCGTAGGGCTCTCGCAGAAAGTCGGTGCTTCGTTGACTGTGGACAGTGTCGTCTAGTTTAACCTGTCGAGGGCTGCGGACACGTCGTCGGAGCAGACGTACTGTTCTTCTCGACTTTTGGGTAAGCAGTCATTTAATCATTTATTATTTTACCGCTCGTTATTTCCTAAAACAATGAAAGATTGAAATAGTTTACTAGGTGGCTTAGCGGAAAAGTAAATCATTATCCCATTCATTTTCTATGTTGAGTAATCGCTATTCAAACAAGTGTGTGCATTGTGTATTTTAAAAGTATATCTCTTTGAGCCATAGTTATGCTGCTTCGTTTAAAATGTTACTGATATATACATATAGTGCTTGTATATGTAATGCTTGTATATGTATTTGTTTCCCTCTGTGTGTGCAACCTGTTTCGTTTGCTGGTTATGTTTCCATTTTCCCACGTAATGCGTGGCGATGTAAGAATTCTGTAATTACTGTAAATAAGTAATTATTCTTTAAGTAGCAAATACATGGACACTCTCGTCTGTGTTTTGCCACCGGCGTCAGCGTCATGCATCGTATACGTATCTATATAAGTGGAAACGCAAGAAAGAAAAATAATCTAGAAAAAAATGACCCCCGTGCGGAATCCAACGTGGGACATCTGAATTTATCTTTTTCACGACAGGTACAGCGCCCTTAGCGCGGCGAGAGCCAAAAGCAAATTTGGGGACGTTCCGGTCAACGCGACAGCGTGCGGGCTTGCGCGTTCCTTTGCACCTATCGCCTCCGAGAGGGTGTGCGGGCAGGTCTTGGAGGCCACGAGCAACCAAAAATGCTTCGGGGTGGTGCCGTTGAAGCGTTTCCGGTGTACATGCACAGATGGCGCCCGCGAAAAAAGGTCCATTGTGAGTGCGATACGTTAGCCACTGAGCCACGAAGAAGCATCTCATTCTATGTTCAAACGGCAAGCTATTTCTGTCTTCCACTTACCGGCGGTGATGGGCATCTCTGGGGGAACCATCGTGTATTCAACATTAACAGCGAGATGGCGCCACGAGCGCGCGTCGGCACATCGTCACGACGCGGCGGCGCACACTCTCGTATCCCACGCCTACTTTGCCCCGTGGAGAGGGGGCAGGGTGGACGCTCATGCGTGCGCTTGCTTATCTCGTGGTGGGGAGAATCGTACGCCTTTGGTTTTCACCGAAACGATTCTGTTGTCACCGGGCGCACTAAGGTACCTACAGTCGCTGCATAGTCTCTATTTGCAAAAAGGGCACCCTCTTCAGACACAGTGAAGTAACAACTGAGACACTTATTCGCGTGAGCAACGCGGGGCACGCTTCGATCTGCTTGCCATTCTTCGCGTGGCATTCCAATTTGTTGCTCGCGCATTCACTGCTCTGCCTTTGCGGCAGAGCTGTGACTTTTATTATTAATAATTAGGGTGGTTTAAATAACCGATGACTTAATTATGTATGAACTTACAGGACGACGTTGAGTCATGGTGATTTCTTTAAAATATGAAAGACAGGAGTAAAATATGCTACCCATAGAAGATAATCACATGGGTGGTTACCGCACATACAAGCGCTACAATGATTCTTTCCCAGCCGCGACGTATGCGCAGTTTACAAACACATGAACGCGCACAGTAAGCGCCACTCTCATAGTCAAAGTTGTCGAAATTGCCTAAGCCCTCCTCTACGGCGTCCTTCATTATCGTATTTTCGGGAGGTTCAACACCAGATAATATTATCAGAAGACTTTTTTTCTTTATTTATTTCAGCATTCATTTACAACAAATGCTAGGACAGGAGCAAAAAGGCGCTATCATAGCGTCTTGACGAAGGCCCCTGCCCCTACAGAATTTGGCAGGAGACAACACACGTACACAAAAACTGAAATGCATCGATATACAGAATATCTTTCGGGAAAAAAATAATAGAACTAATAAAACACTGAAATGTTTGTTGCAATTTGACAGCACAACAAAAAGTTTCCTTTTTTTCCTTACACAGAAGACACTTTTTTTTTTTTAGTGAACAGTTCACAACGTTTACAAAACCATTCATTTCTCCGTAGAATCAAGCTACAAACGCGTAAATAAAGTAGGCTTTCAACACTCCTTTCTCGTGCCACGTCGCACCTCTCAGCACAATGGTCGCACCTTCCAAATCTGCGGCGAATAGCTGAAAAAAAAATGTGGAAAATAGGCAAGTCGGGACACTCCGAACCCCCGCCCCCCCCCCCTTTTTTTTTTCTCCCCTCTATTCTGGAGCCGCCAGTGTCACAAAAAAGCTTATACTAAAACCGGTTTCCCAGCATTGTTGTTTACTAGTGTTATTTACGGCAATACAGTGCTGTTGTGGTCGGAACGTGGCTATTTCGCTGTTAATTACCTGAATTATCCTTCTGCCAATTCAAACCCAAAGGAGGTAAGCCAGGCAAGGCTGGCGTCGGAAGTCCCAGCAGTAAAGGCAGTAGATCCCCCCCCCCCCCTTTCTTTCTTCCCGAGATAGCTTTCCGTACGCGACTTGTCCACAGTGATTAGGTAACATTGTCGTGCTTTGTGTTTGTACGAAGTGGACGGCGTAAATTATAATGCACAAAACAGTTTACGCGCAATCCACGTGTTTTTTCTGACTTATAGTCGAAGAATAATCAAGTAGGTCAGTGCAATATTACCGCTTATCGTTGTTGCGTGGTCCTGTTCAACCCCAGAGCTCGCGCACTGGGGATATTCGAAGCGAATCCGGCTTATCGTGTGATAACCTTGCCGGCCTCTGACCTCCAGCTTTTTACAGGATAGTCTTTGGGTGCGCAGTGTTGTTTTTACAGCGAGGTTGTCTTATTCTGCCCTGTGTCGCTGTAGTTGCAGTATTAGCAATACAGTATGGCAGTTCTAGTAGCAGCACCAGGATTAGCAGTAGTATAGTTGTAAGCACGCACCCGCACGTGACAAGAAAGTGAACAAAGAAATAAGGGGAATAATGATGCAGTTGAAATATATATGAAACGGAAATGGGTATGATCACAGCCGGAAATTATTGTGATAATTTTTTGGACCGAATGTCATTACCAGAAGCATAACTTGTTGCCTTACGTTTTCATATCGTGAAACTAGTCGAACTTTTTTTTGCTTCTATTTCAAAATAGTGCTTGAAGACGCAATATATTTTCTATGCGTTATATTGGCAGCCTGCTGCAATGTCTATTTGCGGGCTTACCTCATAAGTCTAAGACGTGTTCAAAAGAATACGAGAGGAGGAAGAATGCCCCACGAATAAAGAAGGAGAGCGTGAGACAACACGGCTGGTTGACGTGAGCGACATTCGAAGCCGCTATACGAGCGTTATAGTCTTCTACAAAAAAGAATGCTCGTAGGATGCCTACCATCGGTGTCACGTGTCACAGAACGTTCTCTACTGGAACGGTTTCTTCGTGAACATTGGTCTGGAGCTCCAAGAGAACAGCACAAGACACAGGTCCTTCACCGCATTGAGTGAATTTTTCAAGATATCTTGTCGGCCCACAGGCGGCCACACTTCTGTACTGGCTGTCGACGAAACACAGATGCGTCAGCGATGCTTCCATCAGCGAGGACGTCTTTGTAGGAAATGGGGATGTCGTGTGTGGAGCTCTCAGTGACGGCGTTGGTGTCACGGGGGTTATTATGATGCTGTCCAGGGCGATTTGAGCAGTTAACTTGTATCATCACTTAGTTCTATGCAGCGTTTGACGAGATTGAGCAGGATCACTGACGCGCAAGACGCATTCTCGGCAAAGCATGCTCGTGTGATCCAGAAGAGCCCTTCTTCTACGGTTGTCCTTGGCCCAGTTCTCTCCCCACAGCAACGTAGTCCAGAGCTCTTCGCCATCTTCGGAGATATCTGCCGAAGCTTGCATTCGGTGTGCATGGTAGCAGGGACCCAATTAGGACTCTGCAACTTGCGGCCACGTCTCGGATGTGCTTTTTTGCGTAGAATCCTAGCCAGTTACTCACGACTCTACAAGTGGCATCCCGAGAACTTGGCCCAGAGGCCGACATCCAAGCCGTCTGCAAGGCTGTCTCGGGGATCTTTGTTCTGACCCAGCTCGACATAGTTATGGAAACTGAAAGAACAGTTCGTGGTGCTGATTCAAAAGATGTTGTGTTCGTCTATCACGCTGGAGCGTTTCGGCCTCGATTACAATGACGTTCAGAAGCACTCTAAGGCGTTTCTTTACGACCGTTGCGTGGATTCGGGCACATGTACCGCAGTACATGTGCCCGAATGCTGCACGATTCACGTATTAGAGACTTGTCGCATCATGCCCTGGATAAGAGTCTTGAGGCGGACAAGCGATTCTATGGAGGAATTTCACTTCTCTATGTTTCCCTTCTGCACGCTGGAATGACAAGCATTTCTGAATGCTCTTTTGAAAAACGCGACGCTGAGTATGGCCACTATTCTTCGCTTGGGCCAGCTCCCTTCAGAATACGGCAAGTTGGTTGCAAATTCCAGAGGAGATCACGAACCTCGACTTCAAAAACTGGTTCCTCGTTATTGACGCGTTGGTTGACGGGCAACTATGAGGCGTGACTTCTGAAAAAACCTTTTGTGGTGGTCGGCTGAAAGTACAACGAGAAAGAAAAAGTGGTGACCCTCAATGTCAGACTGCCCGGCCAGTCGTCGAACAAAAGGGGGGGGGGGGGGCTGGACATTTTTGCTTCCGAGTCTTTTTGGGCTCGTTGCACTGCACGGAGAAAACCAGTAGTAGCTGAACCTGCGGTTTGGGGTGCAAAAAACATTTCACGGTAAACCTGGAGCACGGCCACTTGATCAAAATGCGGCCGTGCCTAGTCATAAAGATGAAAGAATTTCAAGTTATTTTCTCGCGTTTATCTCGTTCTTCGTCTCCCTCTCGATTGTGTTAAACAAGGTTTTGCCATTGCTCGAAGTCAAAGTGACACTGGTTGCCAGTGCAGATAAGCCCCTTGATTATTTGCGCCTTTGCCTTTGGAGTCACATGGGCAGCCACTGAGTAATGCGCAGCTGCGTCACAGAAGTGGCACTGTCCACATTCCTCGCACTGCAAGTCGCTGCTTCATTCGCTCGTTGCTTCGTCGACTGTTGAACGGTGGCGTGCTCGTGGAGTGCTGCGAACACATCGCCCAAGCGGCGCACAGTTCTTCGCACGTTTAGGTGAGCGATCATTCTTTTAGAATAGAGCTACGTATCCGTGTATTATCAGGGTTAATTTGTTGTTTACTTTCAAGTGTTGTTGAAGTTATGTAGTTTCTGCCGACCCAATGTCGCCTCGCTGGTTACGGTTATCGGCAGTTGACCCAAAGGATGCGTGTTCGATCCAGGGCGTAGCCATCCCGTTTCAATGAATGCGAAATGTTAGAGGCCCGTGTGCTTAGACTCGGAAGTACACGTTGTTGGGCCAGTCGGTTCATGTTCAATTAGAAACCACAGTTTTGGCTATTGAAAAAATGATGAGGAAAGCAGGAACTGTCAGTAAAGGTGAAAATGGGGCTCATTGACCGGCCCACTGCAATACCCACGAATGCGAGCCGTATATCTACATAACATTCAGATTCTCGGGAGAGGCAGGGACAGCACTTCTCGATAACTGTTGGAAGTTTTTCGCATAAAGGCACGAGGTTCATTGTGCATTAGTGAGACTTCATTGTTCCTTTAGCGGACAGAGAGCATGTTTTTGCATTGCAGGTTGTTATTAAGGCGTTATACCATCGTTAATTTGTCGTTTCGCGCATGTCCATACACATGCGTTGTATGACACTAAAACGCTACCTGTTCGATGTATGTCTTGTTTCAGTGCATGCCTTTGCATATGTATAGCACTGCAGTAATTTTGAAACCCCCGCCCCGCCGCGGTGGTCTAGTGACTAAGGTACTCGGCTGCTGACCCGCAGGTCGCGGGATCGAATCGCGGCTGCGGCGGCTGCATTTCCGATAGAGGCGGAAATGTTGTAGGCCCGTGGGCTCAGATTTGGGTGCACGTTAAAGAACCCCAGGTGGTCGAAATTTCCGGAGCCCTCCACTAGTGCGTCTCTCATACTCATATGGTGGTTTGGGGACGTCAAACCCCACATATCAATCAATCAATAATTTTGAAACCCAACTGAAAGTTTCCGCTCCTCTTGAACCCTTTCTGCGTTGTTCATGTGCGCGAAATAGCCACAACTGTCGCTTCTAATTGCTAAGATTTAGGCGCACGTTAGGAAGCCCCAAGGGTGAAATCTTTGTGAAAGCGGCGTAAATTGAAAATACGTGAGCATGTCGTGAATTTCTTTGATAGAAAAGGAAATGACCTTTTTCGAAAGAGCACTACATCGGGGGGGGGGGGGGGGGGGAAGGGGAGTAGCTGAAGCGCGCTGTCGTACTGCACCTTTGACATTCGTGTTTTAGTTTGTCATAAATATATAGGCCTCGTTTCTAAAACAAATTCAGTCGGAAGATTGCGCCCGTACGTGTTTCATCGGTTGTTCAAAAAAATTTTTGCAAAAGGAGGAATGGCGAATTCCATAGGTAGTGAAGCGTGGAAGCTTGGGCAAGTTGGTAGGACATAACTGAATGCAGGAACAGCGCAACGTAGAAGTAGTTACTTCGTAACTACGGAAGCGAAAAAGTAGTTACTTTTTCGAAGTAGTTACTTCGTAACTACGGCAGCGCTCTTTTCTGTCCTTGTTTTTTTCGCTTCCGTAGTTACGAAGTAACTACTTCTACGTTGCGCTGTTCCTGCATCCATGGATAGATCCGGAGCGGCCGCCGAAATCCCGGAGCGAGCACTCGGATCGCGTCGAGCCAGATCTGCGAGTGCTACACGTGACTACCCTGCGTGACGTCACTCTGGAAGTTGTTTACTTATATGGCAACTAAACCGGTACCGGAAACTTCCTCGACTAGCCGTATATTTTCACCCGTGCACACCACTGACCAGAAAACATTTTCTTATACATCTGTTCGCATACAACGTGTGGCTTGACGTCCTTGCTGCTGCTACGGCTAGCAGAACCAGTGCTCTTGCTGTTGCTCAAAACGAGAAGCGAACCAGCAGCAGTACGTCCAGCACAGTCACACGACGCTATTTCAGCGATGTAAACTAGTTCACGGGGAGACTAGAAACTGCCTCAAAAAAAGAAAAAAAAAACCGCCGAGGACAACCTATAGCTGCCCTACTGTACCGGAAAGGATGGCAACGCATTCTCGGTGTTTCGGCGAAATCCGTCTTTCCAAGACAGAGCCCGCGGAAAAATCTGTCGTGAAGTGAGTTGCTCTGAATCTGCCAGTGGCAAACGCAAACTTACCCCGAATCTACCAGCGGCATGCAGATTCTAGGCCATGGAGGAAAAAAAAACTTTTTTCCCGCTCGACCAGTGGAATTCACCATAAGTTATCATGGAGTACCAATTATAGCTCGAACCCATGCCTTGTTAAGAAACTCTATCGTCAGATACCGATTCGGGAGTGTGTGGCTTCTCCTCAAAATCAGTCGCACATAATCTTCCACCAATGGGCGCGCGCTCCAGGCTGACATCATGAGCCTGACAGCCGGCCACGCCTTTAAAGAACATTGCCGACTGCAGGAGCGGGACTGCTTTTTCAGCTGCGGAGGCGATTGGCTGTCAAGCTTCGGTAGTTAGCGCATTGAATATGTCTAAAGCTGGTTTATGAAACTCAACACAACTAGCTGGCCGTGGTCAGAATATACTGTGCCTCAAATGACTGGACAGTGTAAAGGGTTGAAACAAAATGAGGCGAGGGAAGGGTGTAGAATGTAATATCAACTAACGTTGCTATTGGAAAGAGATTATTTACCATGTCGCATATAAGCATAACTTCTGAACGAATCAGGCGTCATGGTTTGGGAACGTATCGATGCAGGTTTCCAGAGTGACTAAAATGAGGTGGATGATTCCGAAACACAGTAATTGTTTCACGGGAATGTTTAAGTTGATCACGTCGTGACTGCAGGAACTGTCACACGAAAAAAAAAAAACGCTTCGAGACCAGTCACATCTCTGTAGACGACCTGAAGAAATCGTTCTTTATCATATTATGCGATAAAATATTGCGTTTTTATGTATCGAGGAGGAGGAGAAATAAACTTTATTATTAGAAGCCAGCTGGTTTAGGTGGCCGGGCCTAGGCCTCCCATGAGGGGACGTCAAGGACTTGCCTCGACGCCACCTCATGGGCGTGCTGGGTCGCCCTGCATGTTTGGTCGTCAAGAGCAGGGCTCCGCAGAGCCTCATGAAGCTTCGACGAAAAGGTCGTGGTGTTAGCGTGTCTGTACTGTGCCGGACACTCGCACAGCATATGCGGAAGCGTAGCCGGGTTACATGTAGTGAAGTCACAAAACTTTGTTCCTTGTGAAGCATGAACCAACTCCTAAAGACTTCAACACTCCGACTCGACGCCTTACAACATTTAATTGCGACGATAAAAAATGTTCGCATTAACGCCTCCTGCGTTAATGCGCAAAGCACAGGGGTTCACATGTGTGAGTTCTTCCGGGCATAGTGATATTCGTAGCCGCCAGTGTACACGTAATGTCGAGAGGCATGGATCGTCAAGAAACATGTATACAGGTCTGGCACACGAGCTGGTCATGTTCGAGCCGGGCCGTGTGTTTCAGACCCCTAGGCTAAAGCATCTGTTTTTTTTGTGTGTTTACACAGCAACAATCTGGAGACAGTACCCAATAGACTATAGTGATAATCAAATAAGTCTTGCTGACTTCACATAGTCAGCGAGACTTATTTTATTATCACTATAGTGTCTACAAGAGTGGACGCATATTTATGATCTACTGTTCTTTTTAGGGATATGCGTATATAGGAGGAAGTGCAACGTTTTACTTTTTGTTTCTGTATAAAATGTCTGCGTGACGACAACGCCGCATTGTCTATGCGTCATAACAGCCTTTTTTCATGCTTAGTAGCACTCATCTCGCAGCGCAATGTACAAACGCACAGATACAAACGGAATCATCATGTCCTCATTACTGCTTTGCCTGCTCATTTGCAGGCTTATCTCATCTCTCCGAAGATGTCCAAGAGAAAATGGAATGATGATGCGTCCACCAGTATTAAGAACGTCGAGCGCGAGGCACCCAACCTAATCGACATGAATGGCATTCAAAGCCGGCACACGGGCCTCAGCGTGGACTACAAGAAGGCGTGCACGAAGTGTGACAGCCTCCAGTGTCACATCTGGAACAACAGAGCCACCTGGAATGGATTCTTCGTAAACGTCGGCTTGGTGCTTCAGGAGAGCGACAGAGGAGACATGTCGTTATCGGCAGGGAGTGAATATTTCACAAAAGTTTGTCATGCTACGCACGAAGAGAAGAAGCAGGCGGCCACGCTGATGTACTGGCTGTTGACGCAACACGGATGCGTCAAGGCGCTAACCATCAGTGAGGACGTCTTCGAAGGTAATGAGGGCGTTGTGTGCAGAGCTCTGAGTGGCAGCGTGGGTGTCACGACCGTGACCCTGTGGCTGTCGAGTGCACTTATCAACGAGCACCTCGTATCATCGCTTAATTTAATGAAGCATTTGGTGAGAGTGAGCGTGGTCATCGACTCGCAGGAGTCGTTCTTCTCAAAGCTCGCGCGCCTGATCCGGAAGAGCCCTTCTGCCACGGATGTACTCGGCACGGTCCTCGCGAGCGAGCAACATAATCCAGCATTCGTCTCGTGCTTCGAAGACCTCTGCTTGAAAAGTAGCTTGCGTGGTGTGTCGATATCAACACATACCGACCCAGGACCCAGCAACTTGCGGTCACATTTCGGACGTACCTTTTTTGGTTGGCATCCGATGCAGTTACTGACCACTCTACAAGTGGCCTCCCCAGAACGTGGCCCAGAGGTAGACGTCCGAGGCATCTGCGAGGCAGTATCGGCGAGCTCTATTCTGATTCAGCTCAATATAGAGTTGTTGACCTTGAGAGAGGAGTACGCGGTGCCGATTCAAAGGATGCTATGTTCTACCAAAACGCTGAAGGTTTTCGGCCTGAACTACAATAGCGCTGAGATGCACTACAGAGCCTCTTTCCAACAGCGTTACGTGGATTCGGTGATACGACTGTACAGCTGCATGCGATGTTGTACGAATCACATGCTGGAAACCCCTCGTGTCATGCCTTGGATTCAGGCCTTGCTGCAGGTAGACAGCTCCGTGAGCGAGCTTCACTTCTCCATGTTCGCCTTTTGCACGTTGGAGTGTCGAGCATTTCTAAACGCACTGTCGAAAAACGCATCACTGAGTATGGTCCGAATTCCTCGCTTGGGCCAGCTCCCTTCAGAATACGGCAAGTTTGTCGCAAATGCCGGAGTTATGCACAGGGTGACCGCGAACCTAGACTTGAATGTCGCGTATCCCGCCATGGTTCAACCTCCTCAACATATGCCGGGACAATCCGTGAACGTGTTTTTTGTTGTGCTCGGACGAACGCTGTCGGAAGCGGCCAAGTTTGGACTCGTCGCCCACGTACACCTGAAAGTCCGTTCTGTCCTCTGCCTCACGGGCGAGACCAATCCCACCACCTCACCGCTCGTCCAGTTGATCCGCAATGCACCTGCCTTGGAGACCGTTTACATACGGATAGAAAACAGCTGTTGCAGCCAGTGCTGGAATCTACTCGCGCCACCGCTCTGCGATGCGCTTCTTCAGAATAGGGGCATTCAAACGCTGGCCATAGAACTGCCAATGAACCCTGCCATGAAGCTGCTTCCGTTGGCCGGACTGCTACATCGAAACCCCGCGCTGTTCAAATTCACGCTCCACGCATCTTGCCCGACAGCTTTAGGCGAGTTTTTCCGCGAAGTTTCACAGCCTAAACTATGGGATAACTACAACCTTGCAGTTGTAGGGTTCAAGTCTGATGCACCGGATCTCGTGGGCATGATGCTCAGAATTAAACAAGTTGCCGACAGAAACTCGACCTTGGCAATGCGCGCTGCAAGATTTGTCCAGGGAGTGCACAACGTGGACAACGCGAGAGCGCTGGAAACAATGAATGGTTCGTCTCTGTTTGTGAAAAGAGTTTGTGGTTTACTTCGTGTGGACAAGGCACAGGCGTTGGGCAAGATTCTCACGTGCTTGAAAGACGTGGCAGACATGAATAAATTCTTGCGGCTGACAGGAATTGTTCGCCGGGACCTCGTTTGCGGGGAGTCAGGTGACGGAAGCACCCAGCTGGCAGACCTCAACGAGGACTGTTTGCGCTATTTACGACAATACCTGAAGTTTAGCGACATTCAAGAACCTCTTTGAGACCGTAGAAGATGGTGGGAACACAAGACCATTCGCTAAGTGGTCGTGTACAATGTCATGTTTTGTAAGTGAATACTTCGCACCAGTAAAATAATCTGAGGTGCCACGGTACCCGGACAGGGATGAAAAATGCTCACACTTTGTGTTTTTGTATGTTTAGTGCGTGTGTCAGAAATAGTGTGTATGCTCTTAGATTTTCCAATGTTTAATGAAGTGAATAAATGAAACATAATCTCTTTTGTCGTTCATCTCTCGGAAATTTTGACTATGAGTAAGCTAGATCAACTGTGGATTTGTAAAGCAGCAGACTATATTTATTTGCATGGTTGACACTAAAATTAAGAATTTTGCGCAAATTTCTGTTCCAATGTTATGCTAGTGTTCTGTTATAACTGCTATTGTGTGAGAAGGGCGAAATAGGGGATCATTGTCTTGAACTCAGGACACGACCCCATGCTATGGGCACTTTGTTTCATCGAGTATGGATCCAAGCGTCACTCGAGGGGCATTCTTGAAGCGTTTTCATTAAAATCGGAATAGACCCTCACGTTATTGACTTGTGGTGGCCTCTATAGTTGTTTGAAAGAGTTATTCCTTGCGCTACCATTCACAGACTGTAATATAACAAAATCTAGAGGGAATGCTGTACCGACAATGTTATAAACACGTGTGCAGCGACTTGTTGGTACGTTTTCATTGTTGCCGCTACAATATTTTACAGAAGCGGCGAATAATGTGATTGACAACCCACAAAATTGTCGCAATATACATTATAAACAAGCGTGTTCTATTTTTGTGAACGGTGTGAAATTGTAACAATACGGATTGTTGGCCTAGTTGGTACTTGCTTACTCACATGCTTTGGCCGCAAAATAACACACACACACAAGGTAAAGAAATTGTGTGAAATTGTTTAATGTTTACTTCAACTACATTAGGGAAGATACAATGGCCATTTGTGCAATATATTGCGCGCGGAGAAGACTGCAGGTTTCTATACTCGATTGCCCGACCATCCCACCTTTTAGTAGCAAACAAGAAGTATCTGCGCAATTCTGGCTATCGGGCAGATATCAAATGATCAAGCTCAATGTCAATTTCCATTGCCAGTAATCAACATTGTTGTTTAATGTGGTGTGTATGCAAGTATTTATAGCCCATTCGTTAAGGAATCATCGAAGACGCCGGACAAATTAAAATGAAAGTTTTTTTTTTTCAGAAGTTCGCCCAACGGTATACGGAGTTAAATATACAGATGGAAGCCTGTTGCCGCTATATATATTTACACTGCTTTACGGTCGAGCTCATAGTCGCACATTATAGTCTGGTGGTCTCGTCGGGGAAACGCCCACTGTTTTCAGGCAGCGGCGTCGTAGGAAGGTCAATACCCCCAGTTCATTACACTTGTCGTTACTTGGGGTCAATGCTTACCTCTGCAAAGCAGCTCAGGTGATAATTACGAATGCTTCAATTCTGCAACAAACTTAAAATTTTTACAGATAGAAACTGTTTGCTTTATACTGATACAAATGTTCCTGAACGTTTTGGTGCCAACCGCCTTCACGATTGGTGTTTGATTAATTGATATGGGGTTCGACGTGCTAAAACCACCACATGATTACGAGAGACGCCGTAGTGGAGGGCTCCGGAAATTTCGACCACCTGGGGCTCTTTAACGTGCACCCAAGTTAGAGCACGCGGGCCTACAGCATTTTCGTCTCCATTGAAAATGCAGCCGCCGCAGCCGGGATTTGATCCTGCGTACTGCTCGTCATCAGCCTTGACGTCATGCAGATTCAAGAATAAATATTTTCTAGATTACTGACGCACTCGAACGACTGGTTGATTGCTTCTCCCTGTTACAATGTGTGTGTGTGGTTTATAGAAGTATTCTGAGAAATTTGTCAACAGCGACATTAGCTGTGCGGCTTATGTGAATGTGTGTCAACTTATAGTGGGTATTTCGGGAAGCTGAAAATGGGCGAATACTGAATGTGTAACGAGAACTTGCCCCACCTCGTGAATGTTTGGCCTTGGAAGGTGGCTTTCAAAGTAACAAGGCCAAACAGTTCGGGTATAGTGGACGTGATTTCTGTTCTCTTTTTGCAACAAAATCGAAAAAGAAAAACGGTAGTGGACAAAAGTGGGCCCTTTAATTGATCGCTGGCGCCATCGTCGCTCATACATCACTGCCAAGCTGACTATAAAGTTTTACGACGTAACGCCTAACATACATCGAACCAAGGCATGTAGATGAGGGGATGCTGGATCCATATATATATATATATATATATATATATATATATATATATATATATATATATATATATATATATATATAACAAGCACATGCGTACATACAGGACGCATGTGTTTGTAAATGGTGAAAGTTATTTTCCCTGCATTTCCAAGCAGACTCCTGGCTGTGTGCTAAAACACCTGCCCACCACACGAACGGCCCGAGTTCGATTCCCATTCAGACCCGGAAATCTGATTATTCATTTTAGTTGCATAATTCTCTCGATTTTTGGTTCACGCTCAAGATTATGATTTTACCCTTACAACCAACGATGCCGATGCCGAATTTTCTGCGAAACGAGCCGTTGCCTTAAAATGAAATACAAACACATACATATATAGGGACACAAAACTATCGCAGAATGCCAGCTGCTTTGGTTTATTGTGAATGTACACATTCACTATATTGTGAATGTACACATGGAGCACACACTGGAGAGAGAATAGCTATACACTCCATGTATGATTGCGTTAAGTGTATCTCCGTAACTAACCTCATTTGATTAAACAAGTTCGCTTTCACTGTACGCCTGCGGCTCTTGAAGCTATGATATTTGCCCCACTCCTGTGCGTAATCTTTCTTGAGATATATTAGCGCATGTTGGCAACTGCCTGCGCTAGTCATCTTTCACAGGTTGTTCGTGTTTCTATTGCACTGTTTTGACGAGGGATGCTTACCGACCGGATCGTATGAAGACACTGTGAAGTTTGAGTTCCATTTGATTGAACAATGCTCAAAAAAGGTAGCTGTATTTGTTAGTATGGAGGCATTTTCACTGAATGCGTCTATGTCTATTGAAAATTATGAAGTGATGCTTAACGGCTGAGTATTTCTTTACGTCGTACTAAATAGTTTGTACTTCATTTGGTACCACGTGATGATTGGAAAGGAATTAACTGGACAAACACAAGAAAAAGGCTGAATTCACTCACGTGATTTATTGTTTATTGTCTTTTTATAATTTATCACCAGTTATTCCAATAATATAAGCTTTTAGTTAATTATTTCTCATTTCTTTTACTTTTCGTTGTCGTTTAAGTATGTGTGCATACTTGATATATGGTCATTGGAAGGCAATGACCTTCCTGTTAGAGGAAGGACTGCAGGACGCGCTGGCCGCCTATGAGCAGGCGACTACAAAAAAAAAAAAAAAAACAAGGCGAGAAGGTTTCTCTCGCATTATTTCGTAATATCTGGAAAAAAAGAACTATATTAACTGATGCAAGTTGAAAGTCGCTGTAGTAAGTAACGAGGCGAAGCAAAGTAATATCTGCAAGAAATTCAGCAACTAAACACATGATCAGTAACAGGTGTCACAATATAGACGTGGTTTACTTTCTACATGCTCCTCATTTAGAACCTGCTAAGTATTCTGTGACGTTTGTTTGACTTTCTTGAAATTTCAATTTTCGTCACATCAAGTCGCCTGCTACCAGATGGTTCGGTCTGGTCACAAGAACCGACAGAAGTCCTGTTCGGCCACTGATACACGCTGGCTCTAAAGAGAGCACTTTCAGCATGCTTTTCTGGAGGGTTGTATGCAGATTGTTTTTCGGGTGGGAAAGGATACCTCCTTGATTGAAAGTGTGGGCCAGGCACGCAAATTGGTATTTTGTTGCGCGATGTATACGCATGGCGAAAAAAATATCAGGAGTGAGGGAGAGGCACAAGTCCCTTTTTGGCGACGCCACTGCTTTTTTATGCTCCTGTTGCAATTTCAGCGGGCTTTCGAGAGCTCCTGTTCTCCCAACGGAATTCCCCAATAGTTTGCCTTTGCCCGAAGTGTTACAAAAATTTGACGTGCTTGCAGCCGACGCATCTTCAAGCAAGGTCGTCCAATACAGCCAGGGGCAGATCCAGCCACTTCTTTTTTTTTTTTTGAGGGGGGGGGGATATGGCAGTTGCTTGAAGTTAAAGTGAAGATGGAGGTCCTGAATATTTTGTTATTAGTAGCACAAAAGCGCTATTGTACCATAAACACTGTTAATTCATGCTCACATTGGTCAACGACAAGCACTGAAGAGAGGGTGGGGAAGTTGACATGACACTCGTTCGGGGTGGGGGGGGGGAGAGATTGTTCCTTATCTGGATCCGCTAGTGGATGCAGCTTAAATCAAAGTGCTGCTGGACAATAATAGTCTTTTAGCAAGATACGGAAACGCGATACCGTATTATCATACTGCTCCTCCTTTCCGCGCGTTCTTTAAGGACCAACTCCGGCTGTTTTTCGAGGTCAATGAATCTCAATGAAATCCACTGGGTATGTTCCTTTGCACGTTTCAGTCCTTCATGCCGAAAACAGGTTTGAGTGATGCGCTGATCATTTGCAAACTAGTTTTAAAGATTGCATCGAAAAACTCACCTCACTTGCCAAAATTATTGGCAACACTGTCTGTGTGACGTCATGTTTGGCATGTAAACGGAAGTGACGCAGCCGATGGCATCGCTACTTTGGCCGTTACAGCGTTTATTGTGCTTTCCACAAGGCGACAGCGGTGGTGTTTGGCACGAGTTTAGCGCGGGAATGCTTTCTTCCTTCCTCTGTGGTGTTTGGCCGGTGCTTCGCTGGACTGGATTTAACGGTTCTCATACTCCGCGCCGGCGGAACTAGTATACGGCCTCCTCCTCTACCAAATAGTACGTCATACGCAGACACGGTGCTTGGTTGGGTTTCGGTATTGCCCATTTTCGCTTATTAAAATCATTTTCGAATTTCCTGAGCTATTGGGCTCGTGACAAGAGTGTCTCAGCAACATAGAAACACCATAACCTTGACATGGCAAAAAAAATCGCCGGAGTTGACCTATAAGTCACTCTCAGATCCATGGGCAGTGCGTCCCCCGAATGACCAGTTCCTCGTTAACGACGCGTAGGCTGTGGGCTCTCGATGTGATGATAGCCTCGCTCGTGGAGTGAACGGACACAATAGACACGGTCGGACCGAACCAAACAACACGAATTTGTTTAACTACTTTTGAATAGACGATATCGCCGGTCGAATTACTGCATCAATCGTGATCAACACGCTAGAACAGCCTTACACAAAACTACGTAACACTCAGCAACATAACAAACCTAAAAACACGCAGGGCGGCTTCGCCAACGCTTGACTCACCACGAGAGCCTATGGCAGACAACCCGCGGTGCCGTCCACCAAGAACCACAACAAGAGCCGACTGTTCGCGCCAGCCGCCAAAGAGACCAGCTCCTATCTCCCGTACCGCCACCAAGGCTTGCCGCCAGGCGTCACTGCCAGCGCCACCGTTCTAATCATGATGATGATGGTGGGGATACACGCTCGCGAGCATAACGCCACCTACCGCTTGATAGTTGGTTTTCTCCGATCTCACGCAGAAAACCAGTGGTAGCTGAACCAGTGGGAAAAGATTCATGAACGAGGTCTATGTCTGAATCCACGGTCATTAAGATAAAATAACTTGAAGGAGAATTGACACTGATATTTTGCAACTTCTTTTCTTTTTACAGTAAGTTGCTCATGACCCACTTACGATGGCTGGAAACCACGCTTGGGCGAGTTGGCGGTGGGCATTTATTTAGAGACTTCCCTTTAACGTCCCCTTGCTGTTTCACTTTCAAGAGCACCGAGCTCGGCAGGCGACGTGCAGGGTGCAAAGTAAACGCTGCTGGCCACGTGACCTCTCAAAGCTGTGACGTGGCAGCCGCGCGTGACAGTGTGTGCCGCACTGACAGCCAGCACACGGAAATCCGCAAGCACGAGGCGAAAAATCGGTTAGCGCGAGCGCAAGGTGCGCGCTAGCAACCAGCCAACAGCAACTTGTAAGGCAGTTTTGTTTACGCTCCAGTCACGTTGATGTCTGCGTCGCGGCATACACTTTAAAATTGATCTTAAACGTGTTCTAGGCTATATCAGTCACTCATATTACGTAGACGTTATGCACATCTCTAGATAGATCTATCTCACTCATTATCTCGCCTTCGAAAGTTTGTGTCAGTGCTTCTTTGAGCGATTCTCTTGCGTTTATCTCTTTCTTTGTCTTGCCCTCGGTGGTGTCAAACGAAATTCGGCCGTCGTTCCGTATCGGGTGTGGCACGGAAGTTTGCAAACCCGTACATGTGTACGACCCGCCTTCCCGTGCAGATAAGCTCGTTGAGCGTTAACATTTTTGCCTTTGGAGGCACATTGACAGCCAGTCAGTGATACCCAACTGTGCCCCCTTCGAGTTCCACACAAGTGGCACAGTTCACAGGCCCCTCACGGCCAGTCTGTACATCGTAGCCTCGTCGCTTCGTTGACAGCGGACTTCTAACACCGTGCTGTCGACTGTGTCGTACTCGTGGAGTGTTGAAGTCATCCTCGAAACGGCACATTGTTCATCACGATTTCCGGGTAAGCGGTAGTTCGAACATTGTTGAGCACCTGTCATTTTTTTGTGAACTTTAAAGCGTGCTTGAAGTTATGCCGTTCTGACTGGCCGAGAGCCGCCGCGGTGTTACAGTGGGTATATGGTGCGTGTTCGATCCCGGACGCTGAGATTTCATTTCTATAGGGTATTGGTGAACTGCTGAAAATGCGCGTGTTTAGATTCGGGCGCACCTTCAGAACCCAAGGCGCTTGAATCTGGCGGAACGCTTCACTGTGGTGTGCCTCACAATGAAATAGTTGGATTTGGGACGTAAAATTGCAATGATTATTTTTATTAGCCCTCTGGTCAACTTCTTTGCCTCCCATTTCTTCCTCTCGTGGCAGGTGAAACCATGATATTGTGGGACACTTCACGTCGGTATCGTGGGACGCATGACCGGCTTGTTCGCTTCAACGTGCACTATGTGTGTAGCCTTATATTGGGCGCGAGGCCCACCACAGCAGGGGTGGGCGCTGCAATCGCGGTGACGTGCAGGGTTGGGTCGCCTCGCTCTGGCGATGAAAAAGCTGGCGGTTGGATGCGTTCTTTTCAACTGCGACTTCACGGTGTTTCCGCTTTTGAACAGTGTTGTTTTGCTCTCACTTTATGTGTGTGGACTTCTACAGATTACGCGATCCGGAAAGTCGCAGTAAAATTTATCGGCGGCACGTCGCAGCTATGTATACGCGATTCCACTGTGACTGCCGTTGTTTAAAATGAGCATCGACCCCGGTTGTTCACATAAAAGCAAAACGTTTCAGTTACCGCATGAGAGCCTCGTTTGCAAGAAAAAAAATGAATGCGCACAGAGCCCGATTATGCATATTGTAATAATATACGACGTACGTGCGCACATGTGGGGGAAGTTGCCGCCACTACATTCAAGAAAGTGCACCGTCTTCTGAATTGTCAGTGAGGCAAGATAAAGCCCTGAAGTCCAAATCTTTCCCTTAATTTTTGTTAATTTAACTCTGTTCCGGTCTATTTCGCGGCCAGTTTCTTCTGCGTGTTCGAACAGTGCGCTCGACGAAATTTCCTTTCTTACGTCATACAGGTGCCGCTCCAGTCTTTTAAAGGTGTACTTCTCTCGCCAAGGTAACTCTTCCCGCAGTGTCCGCCAATCCCCGCTCTGTACTTCACTCGCCAAGGTAACTCTTACCACAGTTTCCGCCAATCCCTGCTCTGTATACTTCTCTCGCCAAGGTAACTGTTACCACAGTTTCCGCCAATCCCTGCTCTGTACTTCTCTCGCCAAGGTAACTGTTACCACAGTTTCCGCCAATCCCCGCTCTGTACTTCTCTCGCCATGGTAACTCTTACCATAGTTTCCGCCAATCCCCGCTCTGTATACTTCTCTCGCCAAGGTAACTCTTACCACAGTTTCTGCCAATCCCTGCTCCTCTAATTCCGGGGGGGGGGGGCACAAAATAACAGTCCGCCGCATCTGCCTGACCAGCTGCCTAATTCTAATCAAAGTGGTGCCCCCCACCCCCACCCCCCGGAAAAAGTTCCTGCCTACGCCGCTACCGTCCGCGACTTCAGTTCACATGTTTTCTTGCTTATACGTCTATAGAATGGGACCACAGCCACTGTCACTTCTTCTCGATGTTGTTTTAATCTACTGGCGAAAACGGGGTCAGCTTCGAAAGCGGATTCACCTTCTAGTAGCTGCCGTGAACTGTCACACAGATTATGAACGAAGATGAAAAAAAAAAAAAAGAAGCTGGACACCGCACGGCGTTTTCGTTGAAACATGAATTGCCGTTTCGATCTAGGTATACGCAAGACGTACCTCGCAGCTAGCTCATTCAAGGACACAAAATAATGTGACTAGCGTGCAGTGCACCATGCTAGGCTAATCGAGCCCTGTTGGGATCGCATTTTTCCATCATGATTTCTCTTGAGCTGCGGACTGAGCCAATAGTTCATAATTTTCACACGTGTGGCTCGATGACGATCGAATGTGCACCGTGTGACAATCACGAAAAGTTTGCGCAAAAAATATTAGATCGTGCCGCAGAGCAACTTTTCCTCGTGTGGAATTTTATACTATAATTAGAACTCTGCATGAGGCATGCGCGTCACTGTATTGCGTTCGCCCGCAATCGTAACAGCAAGGTTGTGACTGTAAGAATGCCGTGTTGCTTCCCACAAAGCGGGGAAACCGTTGCGCTTCGTATAGGGCCACGTGTGCTAAACGAAAATGAAAATTCGCGCATGCTTGTCGTGTCGACCGCGGCCCGTTTTCTATATAGATGCAAACCTACAATGAATGAAGTAGTGTAGTTTAACGCATTTCTTTCGGCAAAAATAAGTCCCTCCTGCGAGCACGCGTCAATACCCATTCGATGCTTAAATTCGGCACGGAATGAGTCGTTACCCTTTACAAAAAGCAGCACGCTCGGCCCCCGTGGTTCTCGCATGGGTTGTTGTTAACTAATTGCCAGCCAGCGAGGCCGTTGAAAAGAAGGCCTTTCCTATATTCCATTAGGGGTAACGTCTGCAAAAAGCAAGCGCCATGATTCGATATTACATTGGTACGCGTATATCGAAACGTAGCTAATGTTCCACGGTTATGTCGCAACTTATTTTGATTGCAGGAGGTACCTCACGTTAAAACACTACTACTACTACTACTACTACTACTACTACTACTACTACTACTACTACTACTACTACTACTACTACTACTAATACTACTAATACTACTAATACTACTACTAATAATAATAATATTAATCTTAATAAAAGTTATTATAATTATTATTTATTACAATACTAATAATAATATTATTATATGTCTGGGACCAGTTAAGTCTCTGTAGCTGTGTCACCAGACAAGGCGTCGCTAGTCACGATAGTTTTCATTATTATTGTGTGTAACTATCGAAAACCAGCTCCTAACTTACAATTCTTTCGTCCATCCATAGGTGGGAAAATATAGCAAAGATTATTTAGTGAAGTTAGAGAGCTTTAGCCATTATGAAACAAATAACTCTTAAAGTTAAAAAAAAAGTTTGATCGATGTCTGACAACGCTTTGCTGCGATGCACAATTTTGCACAATTGCACGATGCACAAAATTTGCACAATTTTTTGTTGAACTAATCATTACTGTACATTTCTGATGCGTTCCGTACTAATTATTTTCTTTTGTTTTTATTGCCCTGTGTTACCAATAGCACTCTTCTCTTTCAACGTTTGCTTTGTATTTGCAATTTGATGCCTTATTTATGACAGTGTTGTTTCACTTTGTTATGACTATGTTCTTTCAAACGATACAGCCTTTTATCCGCAACTATCTTTTTCGGTATATCGACTGTACTGTATTCTTTTGCTTGTTCTCCCCCCTACAATAATGCCCGTAAGGGCGATGTAGGTACATGTATAAATAAATGAGAGCAATGTCCGCATCAACGTTTTTTGCGGAGAACAGGTTTTCGAACAGTCTAACTGCTTCAGAACAAGGGGATGATCTTGACAATGTATTGTCCAGAAACTCGTAGCAGTCTGGCACGCCCACAGAGAAATGGGGGCGCGGATTCGTGGGTTGGGTGGTTGGTACCCCTGGAGAGAAGCCCCTGGATTTTCCCTCAGTATAAATCTAGAGACATTACCCAGGAATGTAGTAACCTTCGAAGCTAAAGCTCGCTAATTGTGTGACAATCTTGTCGTGTGGACATTAGACGACACGTCTTTATTTTTATGAATGAACATACGCCTTTTATTCTTTGGTTCCTAGAATGCTGACATATTCAGACGACACCTGGAAATAGTAACCACTCAAGTGGCACCCTGCCGAGCGTGTATGTGCACGGTCTCTGAATGTAATGGGGAAAACAACAAAAACAGCAGCAAGAATGAATGACGCTGGAAACTGAGAAAACCACTAAGAAATGTCGCTAGCTCTCGAACCGGCCAGACAGTCATCCTCTAAAGATAAATCCGAATGGTTCTCAAAACGTGGGATCATGTATTACCTAAATATTAACAAATACAGACTAAACGTGTATTGAGAGTCTGTTAATTCGCACTGTCTTACCCGGACAAACGGACCTCTGTCAAACATGCTTACTTTTAAGTGTTTGTGTTTATACTGTTTTTTTAATTCAATTTTTAACTTGTTTTTCGCTTCTCTCTCAAAAGCCTGCTTAGTGACAACGTAGTCTTCTCTATGCGTCACGATAGCAGCTTCTTTTAATGCGCAATCGCAGTCATTATTGCAAAGCAAAACATAACGTACAGACACAAGAGAAGTTATCAAGTACCCGTCCTGTCTTCATGACTGATCTCGAGTCTGTGTGGCGCTTATAAAGTACGCTGCAACAATTACTGACAGTTCTAGCAAACATGCCCTCATTATCGCTTCGCCTGCTCAATTGCAGGCTTATCCCATCAGTGCGAAGATGTCCAAGAGAAAACGGAATGACGATGCGTCCACCGCTACTAAGGAGGTCAAGTACGAGGCACTCGATCTGATCGACCTGAATGGCATTCAAAGCCGCCACACGGGCCTCAGCGTGGACTACGAGAAGGCGTGCACACGGCGTCGCAACCACCAGTGTCACATCTGGAATAACAGAGCCACCTGGAACGGATTCTTCGTGAACGTCGGCTTGGTGCTTCAGGAGAGCGAGAGCGGAGACATGTCCCTCGCCGCAGTGAGCGAATCTGTCAAGATAGCTTGCCGGGCCACGCCGACAGAGAAGGCGCAGGCTGCCACCCTTCTGTACTGGCTGTTGACGAAACACAAATGCGTGAAGGAGGCGTCCATCAGTGAGGACATTTTCGCGGGGAACGAGGGCGTCGTGTGCAGGGCTCTCAGCGACAGCGTGGGTGTCACGGCGGTGACTCTGATGTTGTCGAGCGTTCTTACAAACGATAACCTCGTGTCATCGCTTTGTTCGATGATTTACTTGACGAGACTGAGCGTGGTCACCGACACGCGGGAGGCATTCTTCCCGAAGCTTGGGCACCTGCTTTGGATGAGTCCTTCTGCCACGGATGTCCTCCGCATGGCCCTTTCTCCCATGCGATGTAGTCGAGAATGCGCCTCCCGTTTCGAAGGCCTCTGCTTGAGAAAAAGCATGTGTTATGTTTCGATATTAGCACGGACCGATCAAGGACCCAGAAACTTGTGGTCACATCTCGGATGTGCCTTTTTCGCTTGGGGTCCGATGCAGTTACTGACCACTCTACAAGTGGCTTCCCCAGAACGTGGCCCAGATTTAGACGTCAGGGGGGTCTGCGAGGCCGTATCGCTGAGCTCTGTTATGACCCATTTCGATTTAGAGTTGCGCATCCTCAAGAGTGAGTACGCGGCGCTGATTCAGAAGATGCTGCGTTCGACTAAAACGCTGAAGTTTTTCGGCCTGACCTACAATGGCGTAGAGAGGCACTACAGAGATCCTTTTCACCAGTTTAACGTGGATTCGTTGGTACCGCTCTACAACTGCGCCAGATGTCTCACGACTCACATACTCGAAACTCCTCGTGTCAAGCCTTGGATTCGGGCTTTGTTGCAGGCAAGCAGTCCCGTGAAGGAGCTTCGTTTCTCTCTGTTCGCCTTTTGCACGTTGGAGTGTCGAGCATTTCTGAATGCACTGTCGAAAAACACATCTCTGAGCATGTTAACAGTGCCTCGCTTGGGCCAGGTCCCTTCCGAGTACGGCAAGTTTGCCGCCAGTGCCAGAGTGATGGACAGAGTGACCGCCGAGATAGACTGCATAGTCGTGTATCCGGACGCGTTTGCGCTGCCTCAACATGTGCCAATCGGGAGCGTAACATGTGCTGTTCTCGGGCGAACGCTGTCGGACGCTGCTGAGTTCGGTCTCGTCGCCCACGTGTGCCTTATTGTCCACTCGGTCCTCTGCTCCACGAACGAGACCGAACCAAGCACCACGCCGCTCGTTCAGTTGATCCGCAATGCACCACCTGCCTTGGCGTCCGTGAACATACGGATAGAAAGCGTATGTTGCAGCGAGTGCTGGAATCGACTTGCTCCGCCTCTCTGTGATGCGGTTCACCACAACACGAACATTAGGTCGCTGCTCATAAAACTGCCGATGAATCCTGGCATGAGGCTGCTTCCGTTGGCCGGACTGCTGCATCGAAATCCTGGGCTGTTCAATTTCATGCTCGATACACCGTGTCCCGAGGTTTTCGAAGAATTTCTCCGCGAAGCGTCAGAACCGAAACTCTGGAACAACTACAACCTCGAGTTTGTGGAGTTCGGGTGTGACGCGCCGGATCTTGTGGGAATGGTGGTCACAATGAAACAAGTTACCGACAGGAACACGACGCTGGCGACGCGAGCTGCAAGATTCCTCCAGGGAAAGCACCACATTGACAACGCGAGGGCGCTAGAAACAATGAATGGTTCGTCTCTGTTTGTGAAAAGAGTTTGTGGTTTACTTCGTGTAGACAAGGTACAGGCGTTGGACAAGATTGCCGCCTGCTTGATAGACGTGGCAGACATGAAGAAGTTCTTACGGCTGGCTGGGGTTGTTCACCGGGACCTCGTTTGCGGGGAGACAGTTGACGGAAGAACCCAGCTGGCAGATCTCAACGAGGACTGCCTGCGCTATTTACGACGATACCTGAAGTTCAGCGACATTCGACATTCTCCTGCGTGACACCGGAGATGATGCTGGTAACACAGAGCCGCGAATTAGACATTCACGTAGTTCGGCGTCCTTTTAGCCCCATCTGTTGGAGCAATACTTAGCATCCATGAAATATTCTGAAGTTTTCGGATACCCGGACGCTTCGTGAGAGATGAACATACTTCAACACATTTTGTTTGTATATATGTATGATGTCTGAGTGAGTGGGAGTGTATGTGTGTGTTAATAAATATCCGGATGCATGGAGGAGGTGAACGATTGAACCTTGTAATTTTGGGAAATTCAGAGAGAGGTCAAGCCAGATATTTTGTGCATTTGTAATAGACCAGACTAAATAAAGCAGGCACTGCTGACACCAAAATAAAAAGATAAAGATTTGTTCCAACGTAATAGCCTATATGTGTGGATCCGAAAATGAGGGAGGCGGTTGAAACCGATGGTCCTTGTTACCTTTGAATCCGGGTACGGCCCCATTTTATAGACAAGTTGTTTTATCAAGAGTTGGTTGAAATTTCACGTGATTGGGGCAACTTTGAAGCCTCGTTACAATATCGGGGAGAAGCCGACGCTAACATTATTCACAGGTGGTGCTTTGTGGTTGACTCAAATATGCTGTGACGCTGTCTGATTGCACAAGCAAACATCAAGCATTTAATGCGCTTTCTTTGTTCCTAGAGATTTATGCCTTAGCGAAAAAAAAAAGATTGATTAGTAGAGTTTTGTGGTGCAAGGGCCACAAGTGGCTCAAGAGCGTCATGTCTCTTACGTCATGTTGGCGGTGAACAATGATTGCGATGACAAGTTGTGTTATGGCTGCATATAAGCCAGAAATTGCCAGCTATAATCAAGCGTGATAGGTGTGTATGTATAGTATGAAATTATGGCAGTTAAACGTGATGGGATCCATAGATGTGCAATGAATTATACGAGATACCATAGTTGTATACGAGTGAGATATGTAGAAATAGGACGAATCCATCCTCAAGGCCTTTGAAGCAAAAGGCTTGAAGCAGGTGCTTTTGTAGAGCTCCTAATGCAGCAAGAACCTCGTTATAGAGGTCATGCTATACGGAGCTTCTTGATATCGCGTTACCAACGCAAGCCGTGAACAATAAGCTTCATCGCGCGTATAGGTTTCCGCAACGTAAACTTTGGCGTGCTGGCTATACGCACTTTGCCAGACAAGACAGGGTTCTCAAGGAGCCGTGTCGTCACTGTGTTACGAAAGACATCAAGCTTGTATCCGCAACAATGTCGTGGGTTAATGGGTAAGAGATCAGCGACTTGCGTACGTTATTTTCGCACCAAAGATGCAGCATGGTAACGGTGTTTCGGTTGTTTTTACTGCCGCTAACGAAATGCCGGCAACATAGGCGTGACAATGACGACGAGCGGGAAAAAAAAAATGTCCGATTTACCGCAGCTTCCGATTTACTGCAACCACTCATAGCTACCGCAATGCCGGCGATGGAGGATAACGATGCAGCTCAGATAACGATGCAGATAACGATAACGTTACACGTGCGCCCACGTGTAACGTGCTACGCTACGAAATATCGGCGAAAAAATAGTTTTCTAGCTCTGATAGTTTGAGCACACGCTCACGGCACATTGCCGGCCCGATGTCTTAGTATGGGAATACAGCAAATTTCCTACCATGATATTCGCTTCACATTGTAGAAAGGCGCATATTGTACACGCTCACGGAAGCATACCAAAGCAACACAAACACAGTGATACCCCAGCCCAGGACATGATGGCAACACTCGGAACATGCCCTAAATCCTTGACGCTCGCTGGTGCGAGGGTGGCCCCGTGAAACGGTCCACAGCCGATATTGTTTACGGAGAAGGAAAGGTTAAGCGGAAGGACAGGGAGGTTAGCCAGTTCTTAGACCGGCAGTCTACCCTGTGCTGGGGAAAGGGGTGAGTGGAATAAAAGATGATAAAAAGAAATGTTGCGGAGAGAGAGAGTGAAAGAGAGAGAAATTACAAAAAAATAGTGACAGAGGAAAGGCAACATCAAAGAGTATAAGACAGTAAAGTCTGTCTCTGAAGCCAGTTGTCCGCAAAAAGCGTAGTAAAGGTTTCAAAGCTTTCTGGGCTGAGGATGGACTCGGCCAATGACCCAAAATCCTTTGTTCCGACAAAGGCCAATCATCTAGTCTATCCTGAGCTGCAGTAAGTTCTTGTCTTGACCCGTTAAAATGGGTACACTCACATAGAAGGTGCGCGATGGTTTCTTCGTAGCTTCAGTAAGTTCATGTAGAAGAACTGGTCATTCCAGCGAGATAAGAGTATGCGTTCGTGAAGGCCACTCCAAGCCACAGATGGCATAGAAGAGTCTCCTCAGCTCGAGATATTCCTGAGGAAAGACGAAGCTGCAGATCTGAATCCAAGTTATGCAGGTGCGGGTTTGCGAATTCTGTCGAGTTCCACTGTACCAGTGTGAGATCACGTGCAATCGAACAAAATCTTGTAGCTGCTTCGGTTCTTGAGAACGGGATGGCTGTGTATTGAGTACCGTCGTGTGCAGATCTAGCGGCCTCATCTGCGCGGTCACTGCCATATATACCGCAATGACCTGGTATCCACTGATACACTATGTTGTGTTGTTTCTCGATTGCTTGGTGATGAAGAAGCCTTATTTCAGCTACTAACTGTTCATTAGGTCCATGGCAAAAGGGTGACATCGAATAGTGAAGAGCTGCCTTCGAGTCCGAGAAAATAGACCACGTTACCGAAGGGTCTTCAACTGTAAACTCCAGCGCTGCACGTTTGGTGGCGAGTTCTGCAGCTGTCGGTGACTTCAAATGCGATGTCATGAATATAATTGCGATGTGCCTCACGGGAATAACCAGCGCCCCTGCTGAGCTTACTGAAGACACAGAACCATCCGTGTAAATGTGAAGGCGTTCATTGTGCTTCCCTTGCAAGAAGAGTAATGTGGCCTGTTTCAGGGCTAGACATGCACATCGTTATATAGTCTCGGGTGGTAGGTTTAATTCGATACGGCGTTTACGCACCGACTGCCATAGCGCCTTGTGTTCTCAACCTGGCGTATTTTTGCACTTGTATTTTTTGTTCTTAAGTGTTTTTTTTTTTGCTTTCTATTAGCTGAGCCGCCATTTTGTTTGTGGCGTTGCAGTCGCCGTTCGTGCCAGAACGGGGGACGGGGGAACCGGCGCGCTGGGAAATTCGTGTGCAGCGTAATACCGTAATGATAGTAAAGGATCGCAATTTTGAAAATGCCGAGAGGGGGTCAATGATTGGTCAGTTTGTGCGTGCGTGCCTACGCATTGTGGGGTTGTGCGTGCTTGTACGAACAGATGGCGGGGACCGCCTTACATTCTCGTCCCTTCCTTTCCGACTCCCCAGTCCGCCCTTTGTGATTTTTCTTGACTTCAAGTTCGAGCCGCGAGGTCAAATTATAGGCGCATGCAAAATGGCCGGTTGCGTCGATTTGCAAGAAAACGGTGCACGAGCTTTTTTTTTTTTGTATGCCGTTTGATCGTCCGGCTGTTGTCAGATTTCTTTCCCTCCGTTTTATAGTTCGAGTCCGCATATTGTGAACATCGCGATACGCAGTACCTTTGCCGACTCGGGTGACATCTGTGCTGCTGCTGTGTGGTGCAGCAGTGGCCCTTGAGTTGAAATAAAACCACCAAAACTAACTACGAATGCTTGTACGCTCATCCGAGGAATTGGATCTCAAAACACTGTATTGGAGAATATAATCTTTTATTTATTTATTTTTTGTATTGACGTCGCATATATGCTCCGTATACCTGAATGCATGGCTCGAAGCATACATCATGTGCCGTCTTCATGTCTTTCTTGGAAGAAACTGAGTGGTGTCCCGATCCTTGTCATCAGGTAGCTGCTGCAGCATTGTTCTTGCTCACCTGTACAAAACGGATGAAGCAAAATGGAACGGCGTTCGGGATCCAGGCGACAATATCTGGTCCGTGAACTCTGTAAATGTGAATGAGAACGGTTCATTATATAAGCGTGGTGTACACGCTCGCTATATATATATATATATATATATATATATATATATATATATATATGACACGATACCTTTACGATGCATTCCCGGCGGGCATACATTTTTTCAAGTTTTCACCTTGAAGTTCCATAGGATTGCGCATGCACATCTTGTGTTTATTGTAATAGGTTGATTGCCTTGCTTGACATTTTTTTAAAATGATAGACTGTCTGAGAAGTATATTTTTTCTGGTGCTCCAATGCTGCTCAGCCGTTTCCTTCGGATAACTTAGCGGAGTCGCTTAAGCGGGAATTGTCTGTAGCCTCACCGCGATATTTTTTAAAAATAATTTTGCAGACAAAAACACCATTCATTCGTTTATCGACTACCGCTCATACCGATGTGCTGAGAGCCTAGAATCCTTCAGTACACGCGAACTTCGCTTATTGTCGACCAAATGCGTACATAACTCCCCAGAAAAGAGGTTCAACTTATCCGCTTACAGCGCGTCCCAGCGAAAATTGACAGCGCACACTAACCAACGGAAAAAAAACGTCGACGATTGGCGTTATTTGAGGCCCGTACGCACCCCCCACCCCGTCCCTCTATTCAGCCCTCTCTTATTCCGTCGGCGAAATATCGACTCGCCGTAATTTCCGCCTAGGCACGGAGTGGGTGTGAGACCCCGTGGGAAGGAAAACGTTACAGGGGGTGGTTGAGACTGTCGGGACGGGTAGGTTAGAAGTGGGGGTGGATGGGAGAGAGAAAAGAGCCGGGGTTTCCTCGAAATGATAGTGTTCCGCGGCACACACACGATTGTTAATTGTGGAACACGAAGAAGAATAAAGAAGATGATGAGCGCGTGCGAGGCGAGAAAAGTGCAGTGCGAGAGAAGAAGAAGAGACACGTCCACTGAGAGTGCTGTATAGCGACGGAGGAGAACGAGTGAGGAGAACGAATCTGTGGGCCGATTTGCCCCCCCCATTCCCCCCCCCCCTCAGCATGAGTCTTAGATCGCTCTGTAAGCCGAGACGAAACGGCCAAGCGTCGGCCCCCCTTCTGTGGGGCAGTGTACTTTTGTGTGTCTCTCACCCGGCTCGCGATTATTATTATACGGTACTTTTCGTGCGGGCAATTTGCACTTTTATGATATCGCGTGGAAATAAGCGCCGACGACGTCGGGGAAGAGAAGAGTGGGGGTATGAGAATTGCGCGTCAGACGGCGAGAAGGGGGGGGGGGCAGAGCGAACGAAATGATTGTGGAAGAGTGGCCGGAGGAATAGCACCGGCGAGAACCCCCGGCGTGGCATACGTCAGAGTCGGGCACCGCGTCGTCTTCAACGCTGGTGCGAAGACGGAGCTCCGTGTGAGGCCACAGCTGCTTCAGGAGGACTCCGGACTCGGGTCTTCCTAGAACCACCTCGTTCCGGATTTGCGACGCTGATCACCATGATGGTCCAGTATGGAGTCTTCTGAGAAGCCTTCCTAGAAGAGTTTGATGCCTTGTGAAATCGTCGAGATACTTCTATGATGTACGTGCTAAAGCGAATGCAACCACGCCGGACACTTGTACGTAGACTCGTTACATCAGCGTGTGTTGTAGGATTCCTGATTCGGAGCATCGCGAACTTGCAAGATGAATGAAACCTATCTCGTCGTGGTGCAGCTTAAGAACTCCAAGTACCGATGGAATACAGTACAGGTGTCAGTCGGATTCACGCTTGTCCTTGACCACCTCTACTTCCTCTCCTGGGCTCAGCAGTCGTGGATTCAAGTGACGTAACCTACGTTTAAGTTACGAACACAATCATGGTACTCGTTGCAATGCTTGTGTATCTGCACTTCTGGGTCTCACGGTTCTGTGCAGCTTACGTGATGGGACCCAAAGAACGCTCGTCCTGTGTGTTCGTGTATACCTTCTTGGTCTACGTCTTTTACCGCTGCTTGGAGAATGCGAAGAGAGAACCAAGCACTGCTGAGGTTTGTGTGCATAATGAGAACGTTCGTCTTCTGGGCGTGTCAATCTCGGTTCAAGCGATGGAGGTGAAGCAGATGGTCTAACTGATGCCGGTTTTTTCGTGTTGCACAAGGGGTCGTATCTTCTCGGAGCGTGACAGCTAAAGATCGAAGTTATGTAACCCGAAGGCCAACCAAACTACTCTTGACGTTGAAGTACGCAAGTACAAATGCTTCGGCTTCTGGGAGTGGTGACTAAGATAGAAGCCACACGATTCGACAAGACGAGCCAAGCGATGTTGGACGTGCATAAGGACACGTCTTTAGGCGGGCACATACACTTAAGATCATGGAAGATCTAGATTGGACTCCATGGAACACGGGCAGCAAGGAGCCTGAAAGTGGATAGCTTTACGCAATGGATTCGTTATTTCCAGCGTGAAACGCACAAGAACCATTCATGCAGCTCTGGAATGCGCGGTGTCTTACAGTCCGGTCTTTCGGTGCCTTTGTGAGAGTACTTTGTGCTTTCGTTGTGTAGTGTGACACGTCAAATGCAGCCGTATATAGTAAGTGGTGCAGTGGCCAAAGGGTGTGGAATCAACAAAGTCATCACACAGTCTCGTCGACGAATCTTATATTGTGGTGCTGTGGGTGCTTAAGAGCCCAGATTCTGCGTGTTGACGCCAGTTGTCTCGTGGATGTGACTTCGTCTGCTTCATTCTTCCACTCTCGATTTCTTGTCCCCGTTTGATATCTCTTCTCTTAAGTGCTTCCTTTGTGTTTGCCCAATCATTACTGTTGCTCTCCTGCTGATTGCCTTTCTTTGTATCTTGTTTTAGTACAGGGCTGAACTACAACGCAATCCTTGATAATCTTAACGAAAATTTAGAACATGGAACTGGACAGATTCAGCTACAGCTTCTAAATTTCCGTGCTGTGAGACCTGTAGTAGACTAAGGCTAAGAGGGATTGGAGCACATGAGACTCCTAGGGGGACCCACATGTTCACATGTAGAATGTGTCGCTTATAGCCGACGTGGACATTTTCGCTAACGGTACACTTGAGTAGAAGTCATAACCTCACAATTTACCACTCAGCTCTTAAAGTGTGCGTTCGTGCTTTCTACTTGTCGTGTAAACTCATTTGAGAAAAACTACCATATCACTAGAGTGACAAAAAATCTTGGACGTTATAGAGGATACTCGCAATGCCATGCGGAATACTCCTAAATTTTTCTTCTATGCGATAGAGCCTTAAGTGCTACGAAACAATATAAGGCTTCAAAATTTAGTCATTATTTGGTCTGATAGTATTGCGCGATATGAAACAGGCAAACGAATATTCATTGATTACTTCGAATGCAGGATGAATGTTTTTGGTGCAATCGATCGACACCAAGACATTTGCAGAGCCTCTTGGTTGTCCACCCTTGGACTCCTAAAGAGGTACAATTTGGCGTTGCCCCAAACAGCCTCACATCGCAGGATCTGAAAGTCGAGTAGATTCAGGCTACTGCGAGAGAAAGTAAGAGAATACTTTGATTATTACAAAACCAGCAACTCAGTTGGCCCCTCTGGTTCGGGGATACCATTGGCTTTTCCTGTTCCGATAGTCATCTGAGGTATTCAGAATGTGGGCTGAGCAGGGTGGCCTCACACTGCGCCATGTTTCTGTTAGTTTGTCTAATTCTCCTTTAGTAGGGGATTGTCTTTACAGAACCAAACGCTGTACAGCAGGTCACTTTTGTGTACAAGTAATGGGCAGTACAAGTAATGGAGAGATGCAACCATTTGCGTTCTCCTTGCACTACGTAAGAGACAAAAATGTGTCAAGTGTAATACTGTTGCGATGAAAAGAAGTAAAACAAATCAAGGCCGTTTCGCACTACTGGTGTCAATTCTTAAGGAAGAGCGAAGCTGGGCGGCATTCCTTTTCTCTTTATTTTTATTTTGCTTTCTTTTTTTCTTGAGTCTTTTTCATTCTGTTTTTGCATCACTTTTTTCTATCAGTTCCTTTTAGTTTTTCTTTCTCACTATATCCACTCCTTTGTCTTTCTCGCTGTCTGCATACTTCTTTCTATTTCCTCTCCTTCTTTCTCTCTCTTGCTTCATCCTGCTTCGCATCTCTTTGTCTCTGTGTGTTTCTTTCTATGACCATCTTTGTTTCTCTCTCTTTCTCGTTCTGCGTTTTTCAGACTTCCTATATTTTGATGTGTTTATTCCCTTTATTACAAAATTCTCCATTTCTCGTCCTCTTTTTTTACAGCTTGTTTTATCTATTTCTTCGTCTCTATCTCTATCTTTTTTTTATCTTTTCCGGTGTGTGTTCTTGTTTGACACACGCACTTGCCGTCCTACTGCACCGAAAATATTACTGAGCGTGGGCTCCGCCGCAAATGCGAATTTCTGCTCTGTTAGTGCGCGGCGATTCTAACCGAGCAGGTAGCTTTGTAGGACCCGCTCGTGGTGTCCTGAATGCCTTGAATCTTAACTCAAGTATCTTTCAAACTTCATCATGGATGTTATAAGATGTTGTCTCCTATGTTATTCAACAGCGCTTCTTATCGTTTTGTTTAATCTACCGAAGGCAGGGGTACAGAATCTTGAATGTAAGAGGCAGAGATAAAGGGTAATCTTGAATAGATGAAACATTCTTAAAACGGAGGCGTCAGTAGTGCCAAAGTTTCGCTAATAGATTTGAATTTGTCAAGGCAACAACCAGTTTCATACAATATGTTGGTACCATTGGTTGTTTTGGACATAATGAAACACAAGTCTACTGAGCCATTTCGATTCATTTTATTTCGACATTTAGGAAGCATCAACTACGCTGGTGATTTACCACATTTTGTACGATTTTGCAATGACTGCTATGCGCGTGTATCCGATACGAGAAGCTCATTTTATTTGTAGCTGTTGTCGGTACTAGGGGAAACCTCTAAACACACAAACCAGAGGAAAATTCAGCGATGTCAGCTGTTTCTCGTCTTTATCAGTGTCAGCGGTTGATGGTTTGACGCCGGTGTGTCAAGTAATTCATAACGTCGACTGGTGTTTTCAGACAGGTTAACGTTTGAAATCGTCATCAATTTTTCGTTTGCTCGTTAACCGATAAACCACGTCCAGAAAATGAACGGCGAGATCCCTCGTTAACATTGACGTCACCAAAACACGTGTGCTGGATGAATTTCCTTCTGAATGTTTTCTTACTCTTGTGTTCGTTTTCTCGCGATGTTTGAACAGGTTTATCAGCAATTAACTAACTAGCCTGCCAGAACGTATTACTTGATTGATATGTGGGGTTTAACGTCCCAAAACCACCATATGATTATCAAAGACGCCGTAGTGGAGGGCTCCGGAAATTTCAAGCACCTGGGGTTCTTTAACGTGCACCCAAATCTGAGCGCACGGGCCTACAACATTTCCGCCTCCATCGGAAATGCAGCCGCCGCAGCCGGGATTCGAACCCGTGACCTGTGGGTCAGCAGCCGAGTACCTTAGCCACTAGACCACCGCGGCGGGCAGAACGTATTACTATAGGTGGGGGACAATTCACGACTGATATTCCTCGTATATGAACCACTCGATAGTGTGTATCTTAATTACGTCACGTGAATCTCTCCTAGGGCATAACTACGTGCACCAAAAGGTTCAGAACTTGCAGAACCGAATAACGAGCTCTTATTTATTTATTACTTTTTTTTTTCATAGACTCGTTAGAAGCCCTACAGAAGAACGCTTAGGCTGTCACTGTAAAGGTGTCTTTTCTGTAAAATTGTAGTGTACTGCTAGGCTGTGGCTCTTGAATTTCAACGAGGTGACGCAATTGGTAATAGGGAGCTTTCAAATAGCGTACGGAAAGCTTTGTGTACGCTATCCGCTGCGGTCGCTGCCAATGCGCATGTGCCGTAACACTAACTGCCGTTCGCGTATGCGGTCCGCCCGCAAATATATGAAGTACGTTCGGCCCGCAAGACCCCTTTGTGCGCCAGCGTTAGCGGGGCCAAACGCTCTTAGAAAACTCATACGGAGCCCATACGCAAACACTACGCCCGCAAAGCTTGCTAACTTAGCGTACGCTATTCGAAAACTCCTTAACGACAGATATTTTCAGATGTCCTTGTTTTGCGTAAAGTCCGCAAGCGGCACAGGACTATATGTATACCTGGTGCCAATTAAAAAAAAAAACAATGCGAAAACGGGGAGTTTTATATGATAAACAGCCGCAAACAACGACTTGTGTAGCACGTCAACCGCTGTTGCGTTTCTATTGCTGAAGATAGCGCTAAAACTATATAAAGAATGACAGAATTTAATATGAATTGACGGGAACATTTATGCTATTATAGCACAATATATTTTTTTTATTTACCTGGCCATATAATGATTAAGATGCCTAACTACTAAGCAGCTGCTGAGTCAAATGTAAATGTCTGAGTGCAAAAAGAAAGTTTTGGTTTGTGATCCATCCCTGTGTTACTGTCGCTCTTTCACCGTGTTCTTTAATTTCATTCACCACATACGTAGTGTCTTGTGTTTACCGTGGATTGCTGTCAAATCGGCCCTTTAAGTAACCTATTTCTTGTGGTAATATCACTTAACAAATGAAACGCCCCACTGTGTTGATTATATCTAACTGCGCCTCCTGTGGTAACGGACCAGCCGAACAGTCGAGTTCGCGTTTCGTGCCATACTGCCCGAGCGTGTTGAGTCATCATGTGAACGGAACAGGCCTTGTGCGCATGCCTCGTTCCATTTTGAGGACCCACGCGTGAGGTATAAGAAAGGTTCGAAGAGGAAAAGTGGACAGCCTAAAAGATCAGTGCAGCTTGCGAGCCGAACGCCACCTGTTGTTTAGATTAGATTTGTGGGGTTTAACGTCCCAAAACCACCATATGATTATGAGAGACGCCGTAGTGGAGGACTCCGGAAATTTTGACCACCTGGGGTTCTTTAACGTGCACCCAAATCTGAGCACACGGGCCTACAACATTTCCGCCTCCATCGGAAATGCAGCCGCCGCAGCCGCGATTTGAACCCGCGACCTGCGGGTCAGCAGCCGAGTACCTTAGCCACTAGACCACCACGGCGGGGCCCACCTGTTGTTTGGTCCGGACGCCTCGTTCTAGAGGTACCGGATAAACACCTTCACATGCGTGTGTCTTTTTGTTTTTTATGTGTGGTGGTATCAAGTGCGAGGTTACTGGAAGTGCTGACGTTCAGGATGACTGGAAGAAAGTTTTATTCTGCGGGAAATGGAAATGTGAATGTGCGTTGCGCTTCAGTGCCACGACAGTGAAAACCATTTGTGCAATCTTCGACCTCGGGTACATCATGTGGGAAGATCGACGTCCGGATTACGTGGTGCGAATCTTCCTCGAATTTGCACCTTGTGGACGTCACTGGTGAAGCGGAAGCACGCATTGGATTTCGCTATGCTCTCGCTTAATTATGCGCCAACGACAAGGAAATCTGGGTTGGTATGTTTTATTTATGCTTTTTTACGTTTGTTTGTGTCAAGAACAGTTAGTATTTAAACTGTCTTTCCAGTTATAATTCTAGTAAACGTACGAGTGTAAGAGTGCTTTTTCGTTTGTACCAGAGAGAAATTCCTAATGGAGTTGTCGACCTGATAGCCAGGGTCTCACGTTCCAAAATCACAATGTGTATGTAAAGCTATCGGTTGTGGAGAGTTCCAGATTAATTTCGACCACCTTGGTTATTTATTTATTTATTTATTTATTTATTTATTTATTTATTTATTTATTTATTTGCAATACTGCCCATTATCGAGACCATAGCAGGTGGGCACACTGTACAAATGCTATGATTGCTCAACATAATAACAAATCAGCAATAAGAAAAAATAGGAGTAACATCAACTTGGCACTTGGTACAAGAGTAATATATACGTAAAATACAAGTGCATACAAAATGACAAGTTGAACAATAAGGCTGCTTACATGGCTACTTACGGAACATACAAGTAGTATATACTGGTTTCATTACTCATGTCGTTGGCTATTGAAAGAAATTAAGATTTTTTTTTTAATTTCTTACACAAAACTGAGATGATAACTCAGAGTTAGTGATGTGAGGGGCCGACATGTTTCATTCATAGATGGAAACCGCAAAAAAAAATATTTAAACTCATCAGTACTGCATTTGCATTGTACAAGTGAGGGTAAGTTTGTGTCTAGTGGGTCGCGTTTGTGAATAAGGCACCTCAATAAATAAATTAATCAACCAATCAGTCAAAATGAGTTTTATGAAGACAAAAAGAGTGAATGCAAGATATAAAATATACAGACGAGGGTCCCAAAGTACGCGACTGCAACTTGGACGGCAAACTAATTTGAAATGTCTGTTTTAAAATAGTTGCGCAGGAGTTGAAAAAAAAACTTAAAACATGCCTGTTTTGCTCGTACTTCTAGCGTAGAAAGTACAGAAAGAGAAGATTAGTGGATGAGTGTTCGCGCTTGTATTTGTTGCGGGTGAATCGTGTGGCCTTCTGTACTGCTTCAATTTTCTTTATATTTGTGCGGCTGTGAGGGAACCACACTGTATACTTCCGTATTCGAGGATCGGCCTGACGAATGTTTTATATGCTAGGAGCTTTGTTGGCAGGGTTGCCATTTGAAGTGATCTGCGAAGGGAATATAATTTTTGCGTGTCAGAAGTAATGCTACTAATGTGCTCGTCCCACCTTAGGTTAGACGTAATTGTTAAGCCTAGGTATTTATGTTTGTGTACTCTGGTCAGAGCAATGCCATAATTTCACAACTAAAAGAGTACAGCTAATGGTAGCATAACGTAAATAATACCCGATACAACTAATGGTTACATCGCGTACAGATAAAGATTGACTTGCAGAACTGTTTGAGTAAAGGTAACAATAGCACCACTGATTTTAAAGGAAGCGAATACTCAGACTTTTCACGCGAAAAAAATGTTTTAAAAATTCAAGCAAATGGCTTGTCAAGTGAACGCCAACGAGAAAAATGATTGTTCGTTTTTTAGAAAAATTACAGTTTCGCAATACCAAAAACACCACTCTTATGGCGACAAGACCTTTCCAATGCAAGAATACACACGAATGGCAAAGGCGGATATTGACGGCACTTTCGGACTCTCGCACAAAACGCCACTACGTCATAAATTGTGATAGCATACATTAGGCCTTACGCACTTTGTAATTATTAAAAAAGGAAGCGCACTGTCCTCTGAGAGGGCAGTAGACTTAACATGCTAAGCTCCGTAAAATTCAATATGCGGCAATTAGCATCCTCTATACATTCTTTGACTGCGTTGTGATTTTCATTAAGGTTGACTGAAACAGAAAACGCACTCTCTATGTATCCGCCTTCATTTCATCGGCGTGTTATGGGTCATTTTGCCATCCCCGTCATAAGCAAACTCGCGCCAGATTCCTGTGAATATCTTTCACGCCTTCGATATTGCACGATCGTGAACGACAAATGTGTGCTCTCCTCTTTATGCTGGCCGAGCGTGTCTGAGAGGGAGGAGCCAATGGCGAGGGTGTCGCGAGAGAGTACGAAAGAAATAAGTGAGAAAGAGTGACCGGGCAGTTGTCGGAAAACTACGCCAGATGGCAGCACCAGTCCATTACGGTGGATGTTGTAGGATTGACGCAAGTTCGTTGGCGGCAGGCGAAAAGAAGGCTGCAGCAGGAGGGATTCTTAGATTTCATACGCGAAGCACTCCTTAGTGCTGCCATCTACAGCCGAAGGATAGATACTGCCGATCGGCTACTATTTTAGGAAAATTAGTTAGCACTTGTGAAGGGCTGTGTGCACTTCTGTGTTTGCTATCTATCTATCTATCTATCTATCTATATATCTATCTATCTATCTATCTATCTGTCTATCTATCTATCTATCTATCTATCTATCTATCTATCTATCTATCTATCTATCTATCTATCTATCTATCTATCTATCTATCTATCTATCTATCTATCTATCTATCTATCTATCTATCTATCTAATGTGTGTCGGTCTGTCCGTCTTTCTGTCTGTCTGTAAATGTGCTTTTTCGCATTGCTTTGACAGCAAAAAAAATTGTCCCAACAAATTATGCGTCGGCTTTCATCGATTTATGGCTGGCATGCTTGAAAAGACGTTCGATTGGATTATTTGGGGAGTTTTGGTCGGCTTGCTGCAGTTGTGCCTACAAGCAGTTGTGCCTTGAAAAAAAAATTGTGTGAGAGCTGACCATTTTCATTATTCTTGTAGAGTGTACTTCACAAAAAAAAAAGAGAGCGAAATTTCATTTTGACGAAAAACGTAATGATTGTTATGTGCAGTATAACATCCAAAAGCCACCGTATGATTATGAGAGACGCCGTGTGTAGAGGGCTCTGGAAATTTCGACCACCTAGGGTTTTAGGCGAAACCTAAATAGTTAGTAATAAAAAAAATAGTTACGTTGAATGAACGCGTGACTTGGCGTAAGTGCACTGTAACATCTTAAATATCAGTACCTGCTCTTCGACGAAGCTTTCACATTTTTACTTGTTACTTTTAGAGGTGTTATATTAAATCTATGATACATCGGCAATTGCAGGGTTCGCACACAAGCGTTTCATAGAACTTGCTTGAAAATAGTGGGTTTATTTTCGACGTATACTGCACAGGTACCTTTTTTTTCCGAGCATTTATTATCTGGTGAAATCAGGATATGAGTATCTCTATTAGAAAAAAAAAACAATCCGATCAGTTTAACCACGCGTATAATAATAAGTGGTGTTTAACGCCCCAAAAGTTTATGTCCAAACACTTCCACATCGCTGACGTCACCCTGAAATCAATGTGCGGGCAGTTCGTCTCGAAATTCAAAACAGAAATTTTGTCCGTCACTTGCTCTTCTATTAAAAAGGCTATGAGGGGGATATCAGTGACAGTAAAGATTTTGAAGAACAATTCGTGATTGGTTTGCATAAACGTACTAATTCACAATTTACATGTATTGTATACGCCTAAATTCCCCCTAAACCACAACGCGTGTTTAAAGACGATAAATTTGTTTCTTTCTAGAATTCACTACCCTTACTACAAGCGATATATCTTCTCCTCGCAACAAAACGCGTGGTAGATGGCAGCATTTAGCGTTTACCCTATCGGAATAACTTCGGGTATACTCATCGTTATTTCCGCTTGCGTAATGGATAACGCATGAAATGAAATGAAATCAGTTGCTTGGCGATTATAATGCGAGACAAAGCAGCTGGAGCGCTTGAAATGAAATATACAACACAATGGGTTGAGCAGACGTAGGGAGCGCATATCAAGGCGACACCAGTTATCATAGCTACGGGCGTGTGATGTCCAAGACAACCTAATTTCGCACTTGTACAACAAGATAGACTTGTCACTACCACAGTTACTTCTTTTTTTTCTTTGCATGATACGCCTCTTAAAGTTCACCAGCCGATTCGTTCCTGCTTCATACTCAGAATATATATGGTGGGTGCGTCGTTGTGATTCGTATTTCATCGCAACCTTCGCAATGAAGAAGCTGTTAGTAGCACCTTGATTGATTGATTGATATGTGGGGTTTAACGTCCCAGAACCACTATTTAATTATGAGAGACGCCGTAGTGGAGGGCTCCGGAAATTTTGACCACCTGGGGTTCTTTAACGTGCACCCAAATCTGAGTACACGGTCTACAACATTTCCGCCTCCATCGGAAATGCAGCCGCCGCAGCCGGGATTCGAACCCGCGCCCTGCGGGTCAGCAGCCGAGTACCTTAGCCACTAGACCACCGCGGCGGAGCTGTTAGTAGCACCTGTCCCACATGTTGGTCACGTGCGTCCGTCTTTTGAAGTGCAAAAACCACCTTGTTAATGCATCGTGGACCGGCTCGCCCAACAAAAAGTTTTTATTACATGACAGAACGGGTGTGCCACTGCACGGGAAAGCATGGTAAAAGGCCATTCACTTCTGATACACTGTTAATCAGGCCCTGGTTAAATGCTGGCTATATCCGGGAAACATGACTGAAAATGTCCTCAGGTCCTGGGTAAATGCTGGCTATATCCGGGAAACTTGACTGAAGAGGTCCAGCTTCCTGGCTATATCAAACGTCTTAAGTGGGACCTGATCAAGAAGTGTTTGACTCGCATATAGACCAATCGAGACGTAATTTCTTTGTGACGTCACGAGTATGAACTATACTGGCGTCACACATTTTACCGAACAGACGGGAAACGCCGGGATAGTATAAAGTGCTCATTACTTATTTGTGCTTTCAGAGGTGGTTTGGGCACAAACATTTTTTTTAGTGTCACGCATAACTAGCATACACCTAGGCATGATAGAATGTGTATAAGCGCAATTTCACAAGGACGCGGGAACAAGTCCGGACGTTGACCGCAACACGCGCAGATATTCGTCAAAGCCCAATTGTCGGCATTTCGTTAATGACGCGTTTCTTGAGCCGCTTTGGTTCCATCGAGCTGGCGGCTGCAAAACATTCAAGCCGGAAAGTTCAACTCTCGCATGACAACGAACTAAATTAAAAAAAAAAAAGTGAAATAAACATCGCTTGTGAACAGCAAATCAGCGGTGCGCAGCGAAATCGCATGCCTTGCTATACATTCAGCGGTTATTAGCCAAACGGCTGCCATGTATATGGTCGGCTGATTTCGCATGTTGTCTCATGGTGGCGTGTATACATGCACGTGCGCGAGCAACGCGTGGCGCCCATTTGCAAGCCGAGCCGCATAAAGGTATTAAGCACTCCCGTCTTTGCTCGTTAAGCGCAACAGCGTAGGTGTGACTCAGTCACGCCTGTGTTGGATAAGCGTGACGCTCACTTCTTAAAGCACGTTTTTTTCTACAAAGCGTTAAGCTCTATACTATAGGTAATCTCTACGTTTTTTTTTATAGCGAGCAGCGTGGAATGTTTGTTCTCTTCATTTTCACTCCTCTCTTGTCATATCAAAGAGAAAAGTTCTATTGGTGTTCCTAAAGTTGTCTATAGACTCTTGACAGAATACTTCGTATTTTTATAAAATGATCCTTTTAGACATTTTGGGGCACACGCTGCTTTCGGAACAGAGATCGTTAGTAAGTTGTTGTTGTTGTTGTTGTTGTTGTTGTTGTTGTTGTTGTTGTTGTTGTTGTTGTTGTTGTGTGTGTGTGTGTGTGTGTGTGTGTGTGTGTGTGTGTGTGTGTGTGTGTGTGTGTGTGTGTGTGTGTGTGTGTGTGTGTGTGTGTGTGTGTGTGTGTGTGTGTGTGTGTGTGTGTGTGTGTGTGTGTGTGTGTGTGTGTGTGTGTGTGTGTGTGTTGATGTTCCTAAAGTTTTCTATAGACTTTCGTCAGAATACTTCGTATATTTATAGAATGATCCTTTTAGGCATTTTGGGGCACATGCTGCTTTCGGAACAAAGATCGTTAGTAAGTTGTTGTTGTGTGCGTGTGTTTGTGTGTGTTTGTGTGTGTTAGGTGTGTGTGTGTGTGTGTGTGTGTGTGTGTGTGTGTGTGTGTGTGTGTGTGTGTGTGTGTGTGTGTGTGTGTGTGTGTGTGTGTGTGCGTGTGTGTGTGTCGTGAGCAACACATATTTTACCAACATGTCTGAGATTTCAATTTATTGTTGTAAGTGTAGTTGTGCTAAGGAGTCATCGGTTTTCACTAGTTTGTCATACGAGTTTCTGTGAAATCGTACGCAAGGGATATAGCGAAAAAGAGCAGGCCTCACAACGTTACCTTTCTTTCTTTCTTTCGTTTTTTTATTTATTTCTTTGATGCCCACACCTGCCACAGCACGATGTTATTCTACGTTGCCGCATTTTTTCAGACTGTTTCTGGCAACAACTGGACGATCATGCCGTGTAGATTCTGAATTTTGTTTTGTAAATGCCGTTACATTGTTTTGAAGGCTTTGTTGTAGAGTCCTTGCCCTTCTTTTAATAGACTTCAACCTTCTTTTCAGCGTCAGTTCACGTGTACAGGATAAAATATTTTAGAGGCAAAACAGTTTTGCGCAATGGTTCCATATCGTAATATCTTAAATTTACAAGCAATCTTAACAATATTGACAGTGATGACTAAATATTTGATGGGGGTATACATTAGAGTACACTGTTAAAGGACACGCTGGAATCAGCACCTGTCAAATTGCTGGCCCACTTAAAAGATCTTGTGGACGTAGAAACATCGCTAGAGGACTGTACTACTTTGTAAAAATGATTGATTGATTGATTGATTTGTGGGGTTTAACGTCCCAAAACCACTATATGATTATGAGAGACGCCGTAGTGGAGGGCTCCGGAAATTTTGACCACCTGGGGTTCTTTAACGTGCACCCAAATCTGAGCACACGGGCCTCGACATTTCCGCCTCCATCGGAAATGCAGCCGCCGCAGCCGGGATTTGAACCCGCGACCTGCGGGTCAGCAGTTGAGTACCTTAGCCACTAGACCACCGCGGCGGGGCTTTGTAAAAATGAGTCATACTTGCAAACCACCAGTATATTCTCACGAAAATCTACGCCCCTGTGCTGCTGTCGTTGATGAGTGGCTTCGAATGACATTCCGATTTTTTTTTTCAATTTCGCATATGTATCTATATGTACACACAAACATGCAAACGCATTCGCGAACATATGTAAACTATAATGGAACCTCAATTTTTTTCTGGCTCCACCCGTTTGCAAACGAGTGAAATTCGGACATGCACTGAATGTTAGTGTCCTTTTCAACAGTGAAACCATCTGTACATATGGTGCGGTACATCATGTTCACCCGAGACAATGAATAGATTTTTTATAGTGTGTCATTTATGATAACTACAAAAAAAAAAAAAACACGAGAACATGTAAGAGACATGTTGGCGCTCCCGCACCAAGGAAAAAAAAAACTCCTTTCAGTTTCAGCCTGTATGGGGCGCTGCTGACAGGCACACACAGAGTGCGTATACCCACTCGACAGGAAAGTCTAAACAAATCCCGCGCATGCGCACCGCAAACAAGTCGTACATGCGTGTACCCACCCAGCACGAACCACATGCACAAAACAAGCGTCACAGAGGTGAGGGTAGCGGGCATTTTTTTTTACCCGGTGAGCTTTGAACATTCTGCCTCATTCGCACATGCACTCACACACGCATTCACATATATGCGTATTCACTTTGGGTAGGTGTGTGCATATAGACATGCATACGGGCTCCGCACATATGTTCGTACGTAGAGGTAAACGCGCACGCACGCATGCATGTACGCGCACAAACACGAAACACACACACAGCTGCGCATGCGTAGCTCGGACAGCTCTCATGCGCGTGTACTCTGTTAGCGCGAACACAACTTCGAAATGGGCATCAAGATGTGAAGGCAAGCACCAGCTTGCACGCGGCAAACTCTTGAACATTGTGCCTTATACGCACATACATACGCATTCACACGCATACGTGAGTACGTACACATGCAAGCGTGGATTGCATGCACATACAGACATGTATAGTAGTACACACTACGCATTTAGACAGAAAAAAAAAATCTGCCTCGGGGAGCGAGGGAGCAAGCTCTGTGGAGTTTGTGCGTTGCGTCTGTGCTGCGCTCGAAGCCACTATGTTGGTCCGTGAGCGAATGCATGGGTTGGGGGGGGGGGGGGGGGATAGACGATGCGAGGGGGAGGAGGGGAGTTGAAAGAAGTCCGAAGGCGTAATTACAGGTTACGAGTCCAGTGCCGCCAGACGAAGAGATGCCATTCGTATATACGCCGTCGTCGTCGTCCCAGCTCTTGGTCGATGCCGGCAGGGCCAAACCCTCACCCTCTCTCCCACCCTGGTGTCCTTTTTTTTTTCCTTCCGTCGACCATCCGGCCGCAAATATATGCAGGCGCTTCGGCGACGCGTCGTCGACTTGAGGGCCCGCGGGGCAAATACGCTGGCATGCGGTCTCCGGACGCTGCTGCTGCTGCTTCGTTGTCTCTCTTGCTAGTTGCGTCCCTCCCCATGGCAGTTCTCCTAGGTTCCACGAACCACTGCTGGCCTGGTCGCTGTATAGCAACATGCCTCGAGGGCACTCGGTTGGAACAGCTTGCGTGCGTCGCTCGCAGAGAGTTTGCTCACATACATACATACATACATACATACATACATACATACATACATACATACATACATACATACATACATACATACATACATACATACATACATACATACATACATACATACATACATACATACATACATACATACATACATACATTCTGTATACCTGTGCAACTTTTTCAGCAAACTAGGCTAGTCGTGGCGCATCTGCATGTTTTTCTGTCTCCCTAACCTCCAAATATTGTCACTACAACATCTGAGCTACGACCGCTTCCTGATGGTTGGAGCATTGATATATGCTTTAGACATCTACTGTATTGCGAGGAACATAGCTGTGACCTCTGTAGCGATGCTGCGGGACGGCTCAAAGGCATTGGCACGGGCCTCTAAGATGTTTCCTATGGAGTAGCGTATGTTGAAAATATTCCGGGGGGGGGGGGGGGGGATGATAATGTTAGAAAACCATGCGCGTCTAATGACAACGGCATAGCAACCTTAAATTACGAGTTTTAGTGAAAACGCTTTTTAAGACAAATTAACGTAAAATGAACCGTATTGACTCAAACGTTATGCGAGTGTTCTTTCTTTTTTTTCAAATTTTCGCTAGCTTAAGTCGACCTTTGCTTGACAATTTAATTTTAAAATAACTATATTCTCTTCCTGTAAACAATAAGAAGCCAGCCCTCGTGACCCAATTGTGGTCGCGTTTATATGAAGTAAATACGGCATTCACATGCGTGAATCGTTCTGTACGTGTACTTATCTGAAGTGCGGTATATAGTTGAGGTGAATATATTTGATTGAGCTACTTCTAATGACTTGCCGATAAGTGACCGCTGGCCAGTTTGAAGTTTGGGGTTGGAGTTTGATCGCGGAATTTCACTCTCATAGCGTGTGAACACACACACACACACGCGTGCTCACGCATGTTGTTTACTCGCTTGCTCACTCACTTACTCACTCACTCACTCACTCACTCACCTACCCACCCTCCTCCCCATTCCACACGTGCACTCACTAACACACACAGGCGCACACGTCCACTCTCTCTCTCTCTCTCTCTCTCTCTCTCACACACACACACACAAACACGTGAGCGTGCGCTGTGTTTTTCGAAACATCAAATATTTCGCCATCATACCAGCAAAGAGGCTGTCTCATTTAGTTCTTGTTTATTTGTGTGTTTACGTATACTTCACAACGAATCAACTTTATTTGAGGATTTCCAGTTGTTATAGCACACGACACTCCTGTGGACGCTTCACGAAGCCTCTGTATTTGCCATCGTAATTTTGTTCCGCAATAATAATAATAATAATAATAATAATAATAATAATAATAATAATAATAATACTGTTGACTGTTATGGGTATCCAGGAAAAGAATTCGAATCGAGAACATTTATAACTCTATACAGCTGTCGTTTTAGAATCATTTTGTGTGCTAAGCTAGATTTTGTGTGCATCGTAAATATACCACCCCCAAATTCCACGAATTCCGTATACGATCACGTGTGTCACCTGAGTTGGCAGCAGAAAATTTTCTTCCCTGCTTTGTGCCGCATGTGTTTCTCTTTAAACAGGGTTCTGTAGATCACGCTGACGAACTCCGTTTCTGCATGAACAAAAGGAGAACGAAAGGAGTAAGGTTTACTTCGTGCACAAGTCGCAAAATTAAGCTGTGGGCACCTTCACTGCGTCACATTCAGTGTGGTCAGTGGGTATTTAGACTGATTAATCCGGGGAGTTGGGAAATGCGTGTATACACCTTCTCACCAGAAGGAAAAAAAGACACCGCTATATTGGGAAGCGCATGAAAGTACAGAGGGTGAAGTTAAAGCCTCGTCGTGCATTTTTGGGAAATAATGCTAACTTGCGCAGCCCAGGAACGACTGTGGATGTGCCCTGCATGGGAGCTCTTTTCGAAAATGTATATATGTGCAATAGTATATCACAGCTGGGGCGTCTTGTCTGTAGACCCATTTTCACTGTGATATCACGCACAACTCACGTGTTCAAACGAGACATGAAGTTTTTAGTATCACAATTGCTCGAGATAATACGTCATATCGCGACGAATTTGGTCATTGAAGATAATGCTGACCCTGGTGTACATGTTCGTGTAGAAATTGCGACATGAAGTGAACTATACAAAGCAAATATACGGGTGTTACATAGCCCAAGATTGTCCTGTTTCAATCCGTGAGTACAGTCAAACGTCTTTATAAGAGACGCCGATGTAAGAGACAAATGGGTACGAGAGACACCAGTGCCCCTTCATTTAAAGAAGCGTTGATAATAAAATGCATCCGTGGTACCCTGCTTATAAGAGACATCTCACGTAAAAGACAAGAACTGCTGACCGGTGCATGTCTCTTTCAAAGGGTTTCGACTGTACTGCACATAGTTGTAGCTCGAGATATCAGTGTAAGCGTTTGGACTCAATTCTTGTCTAGAATTATTTGTGGCGCTTTATTGGCGTCTTGTTTGTTTGAACAAGGATTTGCTGTGGACTGTTATTTACATTATGCCGCTACATGTCTGGCCTGGGTTTTATGAGAGGATGAGTGACAATCGGTGCCCCATGATACTTAAAAAAAAAATGTAAGAAGAAGATCTTCACGCCATGCTACCACCAAAAGGCTTTTTCATGTGGTACAAGTAGAAAGGAAACAAAACCGAATTATTCTGGCGTGCAACGGAAATTTTGTAACCCTATTTAGCGCAACAACTAACATAAATATATTTTAAGTGCTCCCAGGAGCTTAGGTAATTGCTGATGTTGGTAATGATGTCGACTATTACAATCATTGATACCGTCCGTTGACAGCCAGTTGAAGTGATCCACCTAAAAGTGTTATACGTATATCCCGAAACCAAGGCCAACTATATAGCTTGAGAGAGGCAAGATTATATCAAGCTATTATCATGCAAGGTGGCATACTGTCCTCAAAGCATCACCCTATATATTCAACAACAATAATTTGTCTAGTATCAATTCAATCCAGCATGTGTTGGCTTGCGCTCTTTCTTCTGCCATTATCAGACTCTGTCCAGTCTCCCGTATGCATCATTTCATTCACCACGACATTCAACTGAACTTAACTTATATACATGCGGCGCATATATACAGCTATAATAATTACTGGAAAGAGCCGTGGGTCGTGGGATCGAATCCCGGCTGTGGAGGCCGCATTTTCAATGAAGGCGAAAATGTTTGAGGCCCGTGTGCTCAGATTTGAGAACACGTTAAAGAACCCCAGGGGGTCGAACTTTCCGGAGCCCTCCACTATACGGCGTCTCTCGTAATCATACGGTGGTTTCGGGACGTTAAACCCTAACAATTATTTTTATTAATTCTGGAAAGAAAGCGTATACTCTAGTCGTAACACTGAGTGCGTCACGATTTGAACTTAGAACGGACACATGCGCGCGCTCAGAGCAAACCGCTCACAAGGTCGCCCGTTCACGAACTTCCGCGACCGCAAAGACCCAGCGATTAACTTCAGATTCAGGGCAAACCAATCACCGTGCACGATCAAGCCGTTTCCTGAGCGGATAGGCCCTCTTCCACGCTCTTACTTGCGTGCAACTAACTGTTTGTTTTCGGTTTTCACTCCCACGTTACTTTCACTTTCACAACGGCGTGGTTCGAAAAGGCGAGTAATAATTACGCCGCGTCCGTTCGCATATACCGCCGCCAGGGGGACGCCCTTGAAGCGTTGCCGCTGCATCGATATGCAACGTGTGTAAGCTGTACGAGCTGGTGAAAGCGTTCACTTGCGTACTGACCAATCAGCGTTTCGCTGCGTTCATTAGGGTCAGGAACAAGGCGCTCGTGATCATTATACGCCGCACGCGTTTTGTGTATGTATACACGGTTTTTCACGCGTGGCATTGATTCTTTTCTTGCGTAAGGCGCGTAACAAATTACGGCCTTAGATCCCTTCGCGTGCGTGTTTCAATGTGATCCACGCTGCTTGCTAAGTATATATAAGGCGGACCATTTGCGAGGTGTACAGACAGAGCCCATGTGTTCGGCCGACGTTTTTATTTATTTATTTATTTATTTATTTATTTATTTATTTATTTATTTATTTATTTATTTATTGCTCTCTCCACCTGACTTATGAGCCATTGTGGCATTCGCTAGTTAACAACAATGGTTAATATTTCACGACGCGATGTATAGAGTTCCCCGTTTTCCCGTGGCACCTTCGACGCGCTTTGGTTATAGGCACGCATAGACGCTTGTGTGAATAGCGCGTTCCTAAGTTCTTCATTATACGTCCATACCAATCGATGCTTCGATATGAAGAACGCTCGTCTGTCTGGTCCGCTGCATTATAGCAAAGCGACAAATTTATTAATTTCTTGCACTGTCGAGACGGCATTGCTACTGTTATAATTGCAAGGGGACAATGTCTTACCAAATTGATATTCTATGATGATTTTATCCATATCAAAACTGATTTTTCTAGCATAAACCTCAGGTTAGCTACAAGATTCCGTTCATGCTTGAATTATAACACGAGGACGTAGCATGCGGTATGACCATGTTCGGTTTCATTGCGCGTCGGCGTTTGTATATTTCTCCACAAAACGGCAGCTGCAGCGGCCGGCTGGATGCCCTATATAGACAAGTGTGACTCGGTCTGTACAATGATATTCTTAGATGGCGTCGCTTTAAAGGGAGACGTATACCGGACAAGTCCAAATTACAAGAAAAAACACTCAAATGACTCTGTTTTGTTTGTTTAGGGCAAAGAAGGCGCAAATGTGATAGTGCTTTGTGCCGAGACTTTCACCGCACATCGTACAGACATAGCCGCGGTACAAGTAACGCAGCTGCAGGCATAACATCCGGAGCGGCTTTCTTCACACGAATGCATGCCCATTCGGCCACAGACGTATGTACAACAAAAACATACAATAAAAAAAAAACCTTCGCATTTATGTCTGAACGACAACAGCCCGAAGGCAGAAAAGACTCCCTTGGAAACGGATCTCCCAATCCGTCTCTCTTACAGCTCTGCTCTGACAGCCAAGTTGCGAGTCTGTACTCGCGGCTATGGCTTGCTTCCTAAAAGAAAAAAAAAAACACCGATAAATAAACAAAAAAACTCTCTGTCTGTGGGCTCGCGTATCTGCAGACACACACATAATCTGGCGGGGCCCACATCGCCCTTGTAATTGCGTGCACCACTGTTTGCTGCGGTGACACCGCAAGGTGGAGCCACTTTCAATGCACGCAGACGCACAAAATGATGTACTCTTAAAAGATTCCAGACCGACCTCATTGTCCGCGATTGTACACTGACAAAATTAAAAAATATCATATTTTTATTCATTTTTACGTACTGAAAACCTTGAAGAGCTATTACAGGAGTGGAGGCAGAATAGCGAAATTCCAGTACAGCACAAAATGTACAGAGAATGAAGATTAAGGGGTCTATTGTGCAAAATGTGTCGATTACGCGGTAAAGTATTAACTTGTGTGAGTATAGTGGATGTTACTTGTGGTACATACGATATAAATATGTGTCATGGCCTCACATTATTATAATAATTACTAAAAATAACACCACCGACACTTTTCTTGGCATTATTATCTGCCAGTTCTCATTAATGCAATATTTAACAAAGAAAGAACGAGTTCCTAAAGTTGTCTTCCTTTTCTTCGAAGTTATTTTATGAGAGTAGACAGCAAGGCTGCAAATTCGTGCTCATTCTGTATGAGTGTCACTGTGTAAATTAAAACTGCTTCGTTCTTAACAGCCCTTCCGTGGTTGTCTAGTGGCTAAGGTATTCGGCTACTGACCCGCAGGTCATGAAATCGAATCCCGACGGCGACGGCTGCATTTACAATAAAGGCGGAAATGCTGTAGGCCCGTGGGCTCAGATTTGGGTGCACGTTAAAGAACCCCAGGTGGTCGAAATTTCCGGAGCCCTCCACTACGGCGTCTCTCATAATCATAAGATGTTTTTGGGACGTTAAACCCCACATATGAATCAATCAATTGTCTTAAACGGGTATTTTTTTTATTTGCAACTTTTTACAGTGCTACTTCCGTACTATGGCAATAAAACTTAAAACTCAAATCTACGAAGCAGACGCGAGTCAAACAAAATCAGTCCTGTTCATTCAGAAACCACGATCAAAGCAGCAGCCTCTAATTTAGGTGGTCTGCTTTTATTATTACACGTTGCATAGCAATTACTTTAGCGAATAATAAATTATATTTGTCTGAATTTTTAAGGGAGCATCGTAGGGCGCTTGTATCTGGCTGGTATGATTTTTTGACTTAGACGATTGGTAATAATGGAGGATTCAATTAGGGCGAGCCGCTAGTTTTTTTATTTTAATTTAACCACTCGAGTGCCACTAGAAAAAAGCGAACGTGCAGCTCGTGCGGTTACTTCAGAATTTTTTTTTTTTCGTCGTTTCACTCATGCCGTCTTTTCCTTCAAGGCCAGGCTCGCATGGAATAAATTTCAGCTCGCAATGCTCGGTGTTAACAGGCAGCGACGAGCAACGCGTCAGCTACGCCAGCGTCCTTCGCTGAAATGCCAACTCGACCTGCATGCACGCAACTAAACACCACAGTGGCACTAAGAGACCTCGCTGACTTAGGCGTCATGCTGAGATGCACGTGAACCCGAACACAAAAGGCCTGTGAGAGTGTGCGGAGAATAACTTCTGGACACAGAAGAAAGAAAAAAAAAACAAGGGGGAGAAGTAGGAGCTACACATATAGGTGTGTTGACTTTTGCCGCTTCGTCTTTATACCACTGTTTGAAAAGGCTGCTTCATCATCGCTTACACCTCGCCGTTTTTTCTTCTTTTTTCAAAGTAAGGCTTCAGTTCTTTATGAACACAAACCGACAGGAAGTTTGAATGAGAGAGCCAGTTCATAATTGGCTGGAAGGCCACAGAAGGAGGGGGGGGGGGGGGGGGGTGCTTGTTACTAACACTCTTCTATTCACGCCTTTCTTTCCCTCCTCGATATTTTACCTCGTCGCCAAAGCTACCGGGTTCCGCAAGTCATGCAGAGTTGAGCAAAGCGACGGCGAGTACTCGTCAGGAAGCGGCGTCAATTATGTACCGGGTGGGGATGCACAACACTTGTCTACGAGCATGCGGCTTCACTTGCGACGACGCTCCAGACGCGGCAAGAGTTTCGCGGGTGGCTAGATTACAATGAGCGCGTCCGTTCTTGCGCAGGAAGGGTCGTTCAAGCGTGTCAGATGAGCGTACAGGTAATCAAGGCGAAACCACTCATGTGCTTGTGAAATGCGCAAGTTGTTAGTAGGAGTGCAAGAACTCTTTTGTGACCGTCAGGTATTTCGGCGTGACAGAACAAACAGAGGAACAAAAAAAAAGGGGGGGGGGGGGAGATACCATTGGCCGTGCATGCTCCATGAATGCGCGAAAAGGCTCCATAGCGCATTGTTGCTGTGTCATTGTTGACACCCGTAAGAGTCGTTTATATTTTAGGGGCGAATATGTTTAAGCTAGCCGTAATGTGTTCCGCCTATGCGCGTATGCGACATGTGGCCTACACGAAAACCATTATTACGAATGGTTATGTGCCACGAAAATTCGGTAAATCCCACTACGATTTACTGATCCACTAAAAACGAAGAAGGCAGGAGCAGCCAGTCCTACCAAGAAGTGGCTGCGAAGCGGTGATAGTGACCCGAAGACCTCGAGTTCCTACAACGAGAGAAGGCAGTGTATGTTGCGAGAAGATTCCTGGGCGATGAAAGGCCTCTGCCAACAGTGACGCGCCCGCAACTTTATGAGAGATGTGAACGGGGAGCGCTAGGTTTCGGCACGAGGTTTTGTGTCCGCAGGAGTTCGGAACCCCCTGTCGTGTTTGTGTCAAGAAAGTTAGACCACGCAAACCACAGAGAAGATTGGGTGAAAGGAGAGGCGCTATTTCTTTTTGCCTATTCTTCTCGGTGGTTTGCGTCGTTTAATTTTCTTGTGGTATGTGCCAACAAGTCCAATGACAAGTTTTATTGAAGTGTTTGATGACCGTGTGTGCCTTAACTCGAAACTCTCTGCACTAAGAATCGACGTAGAAACAACCTAGAGTGACCTAGCTAAAGATAATTAACAACCGAGCAGTCAAATTAGTCTTCAGAATCGTCCAGTCTCGCTGTTTCAGGCCATGCCTGGATTAGTGCTAGTTAACGAAGTAAAAACGAGTTGTCATCCACTGCAAACGCTGGCGTGTGCACACACACACACACACGCACACACACACACACACACACACACACACACACACACACACATACACTTGTTTATTTATTTGTTTATTTATTTATTTATTTATTCTTGAAATAAACTGCGAGTGTTTTTCAGTGCGACCGTTCATGGTAGAGTCGGTGCCAGTGATGCGGCACACACAAATGTTTTCAGAAAAGCACGTGCATGGTTCGTGATGCTCTCGGTACACACGAGGCTGTTGTTGTGTGTAGGAACATCAACAACAAAAATGCATTAAAATGTGCTACAAAGTGCCAGGAGTTCATAGCCAACGAGACAAGTACTAAACAAACTCTTCCGTATATCGGAGATATGACCAAAAAAAAAAAGGTTCAAAGACTTAAGGTTCAACGCATGCGTGCAGAACTATAATTTAAGTGCCGACAATATTAAAAATGCTAATAAAATGGCGTTCAATGGAGCCGTAACACTGTGATTGAAAACGGTCCACGCTAATTCACTTTTCAAAAGAAAGTGACGCAACCGCGACCGCAAGACGCGATAAATAAACAAAAAAGGGGATTAATTATAGCAGATTTTTGTATTTTTTCCTCTCTCTCACTAGCTCTGGCTTGCGAAATGAGGCAGGTGGCACACACTACACACCCTACACACGAAGTTAAACCTACTTATCTATTTTAAACTTTCTCTCTTTTCTTTCTTTCGCGCAATACACGCAACAACGCCTGTCGAGTAATATCGACAATTAAGCCTGGGCCCACGTGGTAGTTTCCTATCCATAAAGTGCACACTCTCTCATCCATACTTAACGAACAGCCCCGAAGCACGCACCGAACCGCGTGGGCTAATTGCTTAATGTGCGCATCTTAGCGCTAATGTCGACTGATTGCTCGTCACCGTACATAGTCATTTCTGTCGTCTGAGCCGTTGCCGATTATATATGTGTGTACCGCCATATGGAACCGCGAAAGCCATCAAAGGCAAAAGAATAAAAGGGGGGGAAAACAGAGTACTTGCTCTTACTCCTGTCACCGCTCACGCTAAACCAGGGTTCGGCGTGTCGCCTGTTATGTGTACGGTACACTGCCGTGCCTGGATACAAATAGGTTGTGCTCCCGACAAAGGCTGCAGAAATAGCGTACTTTCCTCTCCTTCAAACTCTACCCACCCCTAATGTAAATAGGGTGTATGAACATGCGTGTAAATCGAAAATACGTCGGTGGTTACAACCGCGTGTTTCGTGTTGATTAAGGTACGCTGTGGTGTCCAAGTTTGGAGGTGAGGGCTGAAAGATGGGAGTGGGGTAAACGTACTTTAGTGGCTCAGAAATGCTGTTAGCCCCCCCCCCCCTCACACACACCACAGCCGCCGCTCATACTCAACCCAGAACGATGAACGGAAGGTGTACGGAATTAAAGCAGCACCCGATGGAGTGGCGGGAAAGGAGATTGTGGTGGCGACGCTGATTAATTATGTCTCATTACTTTCCCTAATTAGGCACACTGAACGCGCACCCACTGTATCCGTTATTAAGGCGTCTTCGGCAGAGCACCTATACCTCCACTTTCCAGCGTTTCTTTGTAGTTGTTGCAGTTTGCTGAATGTACGGTGTCGTCTTCATGTCAGACCATCTAGGTTCACACGTAGCAGGGTGATTTGCTGTATATGGGAAGTGAGTGGGGTCACAAATGGTAGTATTTTGTTGTTGTTGGTTCGTTTTATTGCGATAGCGATTATATGGACACTCTCGGCTGGATTTTGCCGTCGGCTTCGCCGTCATTCACCGTACCGTATATGTACACACACACACTTTATATATATATATATATATATATATATATATATATATATATATATATATATATATATATATATATAATCGGACCTCCAACGTCTCAATTGTTAGTACGAGGTGTTAGCCACTGAGCCATGAAGGAGCACCTCCTTCAACGTTCAAGCGGCAAGCTAATTATATCTACCACTCTCCGTTGGCAATTGGCATCTCGGAGAAACCACTATCGTCTTTTCAGCATTACCAGTGAGATGGCGCACTAAGCGCGCGCCGCCGCATCGCGACAATCTGGCGGAGCGCGCCCTCGTCTCCCACACGTATTTGCCCCGCGGAGAGGGGACACCATCGCGTGCACTCGCTTATCTCGCGGTGGGCACAATCATACGCTTTGGGCTTTCACCGGAATGATTCTGTTGTAGTTACCGGGCGCACAATCGTCACTGCACTACGGTAGCACAGTCTCCGTTTGCGAAAAGGGCGCGCTTTGACGACACAGTAAAGTAACAACTGAGATGCTTATTCGCGTTCAGCGGTACCTGTGATTACGTTTCGTGCGTCATTTGTGGTTGAGAAATGTGGGGGGTGTTTCGATCTGCTTGTTATTTTTTGCGTGACCTTTCAATTTGCTGCTATCGCGTTCATTGCTTTGCCTTTGTGGCAAAGCTGTAACTTTTCTTGAGGATGTGGAATACTATGATCATCTGAATGCTATTTTTCTTTATGATTCCATGTGCAATGGGAAACACACTATAGGCGAAATAACTTTACTTTAGTTTAACTTGCATTTTCTGTAAAAACCTGTTTTTAGGTTGCAGTAGTGGCACTAATGTTCATTTTACGGGGAATTTTTAGCATAACAAGTCACTTCCGTGACGTTTTGAACGTCTAATATTTGAAAAAGAGTTCAATGAATTGCACATAATTGCTGTGAAATTCGGACGAACACAACCACTAAAGTGGACTAGACATAGATTATTACCAACGTACTATTATTAAAACAGAATGTTCCCAAGATCATTTTCATGTGCATCCTCCCAGACCAGTTCACTCGTTTTTATAATCACGATAATTATGGAAATGATAGCAAAAATACATAATTGTAACCACGCTTCAATAACTGTCTGCATGAAGACTTCAACGTGTTTGTGCTCGTTCGTCGGTGTGGTGTTGGCAGTTGGCTCACGCGATCACATTTGCCACGTTGTCGAATAGCTTGAGCTATTTTTCGGGCGCCACTTAGTAGCTTCAGCTGTCGGGCTAGTTGCTTCATACCTGAAGTTCAATTGTTTGGCGAATGTAGCAAGTCGCGGACATTGACGCAAAATGTGGAGAAGCGCACTTCACGAGAGCATACGTCAAGGCCTTTTTGCGCGTTTTGAGTTCATTGCCCGTGCGTTTGCATTTGCACCACTTAGTGCAACTTCAGCTTCAAGATTCGAGAAGCATAGCGCAGCTTACCACCGCTCCGGTGTTTGCATGTTTATTGTCGCTAGCTTCAGTTTGTGGCATGCCCATGTAACCTCAAAATTTTTCATACGGCGTCTGCACGTATGACACGCATGCAACTCATGTTTTGAAATCAAGCTTTTCTGCAGTAATATGCTTTGTGAGGTGAAGCCGACTTTCAGATGTGCCAACCAGACTGTACAGTAGCGGTATGTACATTATTCCTTCATCGAGATGGCACACTGTCACGTTATGAGCCACAATGCGAGCGGTCTTCGCAACTTCAGCTACACATATCATGCTCACGCACTTTACGTGCAGTCCACACTTGACGACCCAAAAGATATTTGGCGGATGTCTGCACGCATGCTGCATGTGCCTTGAAAGCTGGCTTTTCCTTTAGAACGTAAAGCTAGAGAAGAAGCAGACTTGTTTCCTTTCACTTTCAGTGTGTCAAATAAACTTGTTTTCGCAGTAGGTCAAATGACCGTGGGCATGGTAACTGATGTTACTTGTAAACGTGAACGAGAGGAGACAGAGAGTTGTATGGTAGAGAGACCAACACGACGTGAGTCTGGTTTACTTCCCTGCATTGGTGGAAACGCTGTGGGGAATAGATAGATAGATAGATAGATAGATAGATAGATAGATAGATAGATAGATAGATAGATAGATAGATAGATAGATAGATAGATAGATAGATAGATAGATAGATAGATAGATAGATAGATAGATAGATAGATAGATAGATAGATAGATAGATAGATAGATAGATAGATAGATAGATAGATAGATAGATAGATAGATAGATAGATAGATAGATAGATAGATAGATAGACAGATAGATAGATAGACAGACAGACAGACAGACAGACAGACAGACAGACAGACAGACAGACAGACAGACAGACAGACAGACAGACAGACAGACAGACAGACAGACAGACAGACAGACAGACAGACAGACAGACAGACAGACAGACAGACAGACAGACAGACAGATAGATAGATAGATAGATAGATAGATAGATAGATAGATAGATAGATAGATAGATAGATAGATAGATAGATAGATAGATAGATAGATAGATAGATAGATAGATAGATAGATAGATAGTGAACTGCATTCGCTAAGGAATGCTTCGAATTTAAAACCCAAGATTTTGTTTTTAACAATGCCATGCTCTTAAAACATTCCATTCACGCAAATTCCGTATATGAATTTTCGCAAGTGGTCCCTTACTATTTTGATAGGCCATTCGGACCATGCAAATAAGCTTTCGCTGCCTGACGTGCCTCATTGAGCTGCTAAATCTACGTACACGTCTGTTACATATTTTCGACTACATGTAAATAACTTAGTTCTGACCCATATACACGCATCTATTGCGGAGCCACCCATGTGACGTCATCGGCCCAGATTCGCAGCAGAAAAAGGAGGTTGCGTGGCAAAGCAAAGGTGGAAGAGAGACTCTTATGCGCTTCCTGTCAGCTGCGGTCTCAGAGCGTTGGCGGTGTGCCCCGTCTGCGAGTGACAAGCCTCGACCAAGTGGGGCGGTCGCCGCTGTACCCACCTTGCGTGCGGTTGTATCGCAGAGCGCGCATTCCCGAGTGTCTGTGAAGCGTGACAACGCGCCTCCAGCCCGGCAAGTCTGTCAGGGGCTACGCTTCCTTCGCTGCCGTGGTCGCCGAGAGATCAGTCTCGGTCTGCACGCTGCTGTCTTCGAGGTGTCTGCAAGGCGTAGCCGGTGTCGTAGCTGGTGAAAGAAAAAATAATAAAAAGAGGGAGAAGAAAGGAAGAAAGAAGAAAGAAAGAAAGAAAGAAAGAAAGAAAGAAAGAAAGAAAGAAAGAAAGAAAGAAAGAAAGAAAGAAAGAAAGAAAGAAAGAAAGAAAGAAAGAAAGAAAGAAATGAAGAACAGTATGCCCACAGGACCGACAAAACCAAATCAAAGACATATACATTCCTCACGTTTTCTTTCGACCGTTCGAAAAGCCTTGTGCCCTCCAAGGGATAAACATGAGTGGGGTCACATAAAATAAAGTGAAACAAACAAACAACCAACCGATCGCACCATCTTTTCAGTCAAAGCGCGTAAGCCAAAACGTCTGTACAGCCGGCATGTACGAAAAATCTGCTCTCATCTTTCCCAGCAGCCTTCTTGCTGCACAAACTCATCCTACTTCCACGCGGACCCGTCAACCGCTTTCGCCTTCTTCCGCGATTTCCTCCGATGGAATTGAGGTCCAAGCAAGAGGCAGCCGCAGAGCGTACCAGAACAGCGTGCCTTTGGAAAAGCCTGCCGCGCAAGGAGAGAAGGCCACCAGGAAAGGCGCTATACCCTGGTCTTATTCCTTCCTTGTGTTGATTCTTTGCTTTGGAAACGAGTGTGAACCTGCATCGAGCGCTGTCTTGAAGAACCACGCTGGTTTTCGACTTGGACGTGCAGGAGACATGAAAAAAAGAAACAGGGAAACAAGAAAAAGAAAATACCCAGCCGGCCAGCCCTGTGGTCAGTCGTCACTGCTGACCGCTCGGTGTTGGCGGCAGTGACGTTGGCGGCGGGCAGCTTTTTCGCGAGTTCAAGCGGAGACAGATCCTTCCTCTTGGCAGCCGAAGGCGGCACGACGGACGGACGTACGAATGGACCACGTGAAACGTCCGACACGGACTTCGCGTCTTCGATACCCATCTCCCTCCCCCATCTTTTTTTCTCTCCACTCTATTCACAAAAGGAAGCACATGACGTGAGGTATCCTCTTCGTGCGCGTCGAATCCGTTCCTCTTTGATTTCGTGTTCCCCTCGCTTCTTTTTTTTTTTCTTTTGAAATCTTTTTCTCGGCCGGTGAATGTTGTGGTCTGCCGTCCACACAAGCCGCTGACGCGCCGAGCCAAAGTCAAAGCCGAGTGGTTGCTCGGCGGTGGTGATGCGACTCCAACAATGGCGCCGGGGAAGACATCGAGTGCGATTCTTTCTTCTTCTTCGACTTCCCTTCGGTAATACCCGAAGGCGTTTGTGGATGCATGCGGGGGGAGCTTGAGCGTGGCGCCATCGGCGGCTTGTTATTGATGAGGCTGCTGCGTGGTCGGCTTTTGATTGAATGGCAGAAAGTGCGTGGCGTGGCGGAGTTTTCGTGGCGCCAAAAAAAAAAAAATGAAGATGGCGCCTCGTACAAAGTCTTCGCTTCAATCTCGCTTCGCTTCCTTTCTTGTCACTTGCTTTTTTTCCGTATTTTTTTTTCTTTCCTTCGCGTTTTCATCTGGAGATTCTTCGGAGAAAGTCAGTTTTTGTGTGCTCCCCGACGAAACTGCTGCCTCGTGCATTTGTCATCCCCTGAGCACGACGCGAACTAGTTTGCAGGGAGGGTTGCACGTGCATTTCGTTCACTATGACAGCATTAACGCGACAAGTGCGAGCTCCGCAACGAGCTGACAGAGCCTTTGAGGTGAAATACAGGTGGCTAAACTGCACTAAACATGCATTCCCACTGAAGCGGTCTCTTTTCGATAGAAATAACGGAGATCTACGCGTGATAAAGTGACATGGGCGCTGCTGAAATGTCAGCGAGTGACCGGCCTTCTTGAAAGGTCATGACACTGCGGTGTGATTAACATTTGTCTCTCTTATTCTTTCTCTACTTACCTTCTTCTCTCTATTTCATTCCCTTCTCTCTTGCATCGCTATGGTAAAGTCGTCTATTTGAAACGCCACTTCTCGAAACATATGTAAAATGTGATGATGCGTTTGTTGACCGGTGGCAGAGTGAAGTGTGGGATTGGGCTTTTTTGGGCGCTAATTGTTCCGAATCTGGGTGCCAGCCACTGTCCGAAAAGGCAAGGGTTCTCGCGTTCCACCCTAACAAATGCACAAGACTTATAATCAAGGCTGCAGCGATCGCTCGAGGCAGCTGCATAAGCAAACCATCAATAGCTTTGTTTGGCGTTTTCATATTCGGCACATGAGGGTCCGGGGTGAGCACGAGGTTCCTTGTAGTCTCTTTTGGCTTTGTTCGGCTGCTGACCCGCAGGGCGCGGGTTCGAATCCCGGCTGCGGTGGCTGCATTTCCGATGGAGGCGGAAATGTTGTAGGCCCGTGTGCTCAGATTTGGGTGCACGTTAAAGAACCCCAGGTGGTCTGAATTTCCGGAGCCCTCCACTACGGCGTCTCTCATAATCATATAGTGGTTTTGGGACGTTAAACCCCACATATCAATCATCTTTTGGCTTTGTGTTTTTTTTTTGTTTGTTGTTTAAGCATGTGGTCTTATCTTCTTTTCTGTAACACATATATGTGCGTCTTAGTGGTAATATTTTATTTGAAATTTTGCGCTAGTCCTCGTTTCTTGTGTTCGTTATTTGAATTTTTTTTGCGCTGAGAAGTTTAATAATGGCAGAGTAAAGCAGTAAAGACTCGAGATCTCGCCGTGAAAAGCACCGGCGCACACGGTGCGCTTTGCCCCTCACCGGTTTGACGTGAGTGGAGCTACTCTTCCCTACATGGCCCTCCGCAACAATTTCTCTCCGCTTTTCCTATAGCAAGCCCGTTTTGAAATTTAATCGCTCGGAGATTATCTGTAACGGAAACTTCACCTAATAGTTATCTCGCTACACGTATTTTTGTTCAATGTTCAGTCATATATAAACATAAATAAGCATAAGCACAAATATTGTTCGTTAGCCATGAGAGTCATGTTTTTTACGTGTTTCTTTTTACGTGCTTTTGACGTAATTGCTTTCTCGTGTCAGCGTGTACAAAAATCGGCGTGTGACGCATACCCAGCCTTTTTCGCTCATGCACCTGTACTAACTTGCACGGGAATCCAACCGTAAATACATTCTTCTGTTTAGAAAAAATTTATTGTCACAAACGTCAATAACACTCAACACAACATTTTCTTCTTAGACATATTCTCACCATGATGACAAAACAGACGTCATTTACATGAACATGAATATGAGATGAAATTGAAAGAACATGTACGTACATTCGATGGTACCTACATTCTTCTAAAGCCATCCCGTCAAACAAGTTATGCGGCAGTAGCCTGCTGTCATGAGTCGCGTTGGATAACCAGAACGCCTTTATGAAACTTAGTGTAGTTCAACATAGTAAAACATTGTATCCATAAAACATGACTATTTGTACCTTGTTACAGCGTTTATTGGCCCCATTTGAAGAAAAGCGTACACCTGTATTTCTGTCATAAAAAGGGTGAAAATTGCGTTACAAATAACCTCATATGGTGGTGAATGGATGACCCAAGGTGCACCCCAAGACCTGTCATATTATGCAAAAGCCGAGCCAACGCCAATATAGCTGATAGGAGCAGCGGCGCCGGAGAGACTGGTGACTTGGTTAGCAAACTACCACCATGACCGTCGGCGCCTCTACAAACACACAAGACTCAGCCGCCTAACGGCATTGAACAGTGGCAGGTCAAGACATGGCGGCCGAGATTCTCCTACGATGTACATTCCAGTCGTATGCGGCAGTGCAGGGGCGGCCAACAAAAGCGCTTGCAAAGCGGATTGACAGAAGCGTCGGCGGCTATTTTTGTTCTGTTTACCGTTCTATAGGCCGCCTCTAACGCTTGTCCCTCTGGTCCATCTGGTTGCATTTCGTTCCACAACATCCGCGGGCCTGCAGCCGAAGGATGCCGGTTTTCGTCGGGCAACAAGAACGACAGTAGCTATTGTCGATGTGAAAAGTAAAAACGTGGGATGCATCGGGTGACGGCAGCTCCAGAATATATCGTCACGCCCGCAGTATGCACGGTGGCAGCAGGCCGGCAGTGTAAGAAGAACATGGAGTAATGGACGCAGGGAACACGCACGTCCAAATCTCAGAGGCGGACTTCACAGCCACGCTCACACACGTACCTCGCACTTCTCAAAAAGTGACCGCGCGCGACAGACAGCCGCCACAGCGGCGCGCATGCCGCCGCTAGCTACTACCGGTGTTGGGAAGATTCGTCACGTAGAACGTGGTCAGTCACCGCCGCCAGTGTTTGCCGACGATGCCTGCCGAATTTTCGTTCCCCCAGCCCTGTACTGACAGCTTCGAAAGGAAACCTCTCTCTTCTATATACACCTCTACTGCAGAACTGTCTATGATGCAGCTAACGTGTCGATGGTCCAGCTATGGCCATAGTAGCGGTAGGCATGCAGAAGGCGGGCGATGAAGAGAGAAGGAGGAGGGGGGGAGGCTTTCGCGTAGATGCTAGCCCTGGACGATATACACAAATACACAAACTACACGTCTCAGAGCAGGCGAAGAACAATGACCGACGCGCTCTCTGCCGGTAACAACACCTCCGGCTCGTTTTGGGAAGCCAGTTCTGGCACGTCGGAAGTCGGCGGCGGCTGCACGCACGCAGTCTCTTCGCGCGCCGCGGCAAGACGCGGTGGCGCCGTCAGCTCTTTGTCGGTCTCGTCTCGGGATCCAGCGGCGGCGCCGGAGTGGGCGGGGTCGGCCGAGTCCGCTGCCGATTTTTGCCGATCAGCGTTTTCTTTTTCTCCGCGGCCGCCGGCGGGGAAGGTTGTTGCTGCAGCGTCTGCCCCTCCGCATTTCCGAAGGGCATCCTCGGTCCTTCCTCGCCGGAGCATCTGCCGTCCCTGCCCGCCGGGGATGATTTCTTCGAGCTCTTGGCTTCAGGCAGTGCAAGGAGGAAGACTCGCATGCGGAGGGTTACGGGTGGTGGTAGGGGGGAATACACCAACAGCAAACTTTGACTTTTCGCGGTGGCTTGTTGCCGGTGGCGGCGACAGGAGCGAAAGGGAGGGAACCCTGCCGGTAAACTCCGGGGCTCACTGCGGACAAACAAAAGACGGCGAAATGGCGCGAAAAAGAAAAAAAGAGCTCGGGCAAATTAGGGGTACACAACGAGCTGGGGTGGTTGGCGCAAAAGTGTGCGCGAGGGGGTATACGAGGGGAGTGTTGGCCAAGAGGCGGCTTTTGTTTCCTCTCGTTCGCGGAACGGCACATCACGACGACAACACTCGCTATATAGGCGCACGCCCCGCCCGGGGTATCGTGTTTCCCGAATCGCTGTTAACAGCTACCTTGTGAAAAGTGAGCGGGTGTATTGTATCTCGCTGAGCTTTTGTTTGCCCTCGGAGTCGCTGTAGACACCATTCAGGCCTTGTTTCGCCGACACCCATTTTGAAGCCGTTACTGAGCTATTCCGCCTCAAAGGTGTTATCTGAGTATGAAACGGCTGAAATGGTTGTGTAATAAAGGTGTATTTGCATTGAGAGGATGTGTATAGCTTTGGGCATCGTTTTCTGCTTGAAATGGAATTGTACGTCATACAGCTTGTTTTCAAAAGGCGTTTTTTTAATCAGCCTTAAGCCAACAGCTATATATATTTCCATAATCGTTGAAGGGGTTGTACGATCAACTGAATGAATCACGACGTGCGTGGCGAATATGTTTGCAAATAACAAAGAAATGGCTTCTTTCCACGCGAATTTCCATCCTGCTGTTTATGATCCCATAAAATTGCACGTGAGCAGCAATGCTAGTGCAAAGAGTCGGAAAGCAATGGGCTTTGCGTGCTGTATCAAATCTTGTAGTTTTATTTGTTTGTGTTTGAATACTTATGCACAGAACTATCAAAACACATACTTATATACGTACGAGTACGCCACACTGATAACTTCTGTATATACCTGTTTATAATAAGCTGTCAGGATATTTGTGTTACTGCGTATATATATCACTGAGGTTGAATGTACCATAAACACACATTTACCGCTCTAGATATACAATAAGGTGAAACACTAGATTACTTTATCATTGACTAGACCATTGCTTTGAAATTCGGTTGTCTCTGCTTATCAAAATTGCTAAAAACATAATAAATTATATTTACTCTTGTTCATCAAGCAATGTTTGTCGGTAGAAAACCACTTTTCACACCTAAATTGTTGTTGGATTTTTCGAGAGAACTACGTACCTTTCATGTGATATACCCGGGCATTCCGTAGCATGACCTCTCTAGAGAGGTCTCCGCTGCAATGGCTACACTGAGCAAAGCACTTGCCTCACGGCCTTTGGACGCAAGGGTGTGAACGATCGAGGCACTTGTGCTTATGTCATACATGTCCACTACGGCTTTTGTTGTCACAAACTTTCGTCATTCATTGACACCTCACACATTTCACGACAAGGTCATGATTTTATTACTTCTCTGTTTTAGCCGCCTAAAAGCGAGGAATTTTAAGGCCCTTATACAGCCGCTAATCACAATCCTTGTCCACATCTCTTGTTCCATGAACTGACACTCTTTGGCCATCAAGTGGCCCTTGCGCCAAAAAACACCAACTATCATCATCATCTCGCATAAAATCTGCCTAAATTCAACCGGTGCTTACGGAATCGCGATAACTCTTTTTGATATATATTAGACACTTTTACACTTGATACTGCTTTGAAGAACTTTCTTTTTACTTATAGCAATATTGTCAAATTCAATGTATGGTTGACAATAAAGCGAGAGAGAGGAGGGGGTAGCAACCTTATTGACACAATCAAACAAAATGTGTGCACTAAACAGTCACTACAGTTCGACATATTTGTCCCCTTTAAAAGCAAACCGGTTTCCTACGAAACAGTTCAACAGCTTCTGCACTTTTCAGATTACATACATTTGGAGCCTATACTCACGACAATTTTGTATTTACACGGTCTCGTCGCCAACGATATCATTACGGGAATCGACAGCCATGACTTCACTGAAAAAAAGAAAACGATAAAAGGGAATGGAGAAAGTGAGGGAGGGATTCAATATAAAGCTCACAGCAAATGAAAAAAAAAAGTCATTGTAAGTTGAAAAACATCTATAGAAATAAGAATGTAAAGTCTCATAGAATGGGAAATTCTGCTGGCACGGGGTCATGCTATTGAAAGAAGAATACATTGCTAAGCATTAAGGGCCTATGGTCGCTGTCTTGAGTGCATCAATAAAAGTGTACTGGAAAGACAAGACGCAACGGTTCTCGCAAGACTCTCGAAACGCACAATTTGGCACGGCCCGTGCAGTAGCACGAAAAATTATTGAGTCCGCTCGGAAACGAAATCCATATTCGAGAGGAAGACTGCATGCGCCATACGATGGCCTTTTACGTTAAAAAAAAAAGAGAAATAACGTACGGAGTGAAATTGATGGCGCGTCGTAGTTCGTGAACTTTTGTACGTATGTTCATGAACGCCGCTGCGCATGTTGGCAACACTGATCGTAGGTATCTGCGATGAGTTCCGCAGCAAAAAAAAGGAAAAAAAAATATATATATATACATCTTCGGTGATCCGTATCTGTCCCGCAAGCGAGCAAATTACATGGTGCGGCCGCCGTCGCCAACGCTGCTCGCAATCGCCCGGCGCTTTTGCCTGTATAACGCGGTAGGTGGCGCACCGGATCGAAACTGTGTCCGCACGCACCACCCCGCGCGCCTCCCTCTCGGTATACTTTACCCGGCGTAGTCGCGCGAACATGCTTATATGTCGTCACAGATGTTGTCCACCCGCTCGCCAGTTTCGAACTGCGCGCAGAACTGGAACTTTTCGTTGTCAACTCTTTGTTTTTCTTCGTCGCAGATTGTTTTTCCGATACGCCCACTCCTGTATGGAACTTACATGCTTCCCTATTTGTGCGCTCATCTCTATGACTATAGCGTTATTGGTGCACTGCACCGAATTTTCGGTAGTCGCCAGTTAGATAGATAGAAATGTGGGGTTTAATGTCCTAAAACCATCCTATGATTATGAGAGACGCCGTAGTGGAGGGCTCTGGAAATTTCTACCACCTGGGGTTCTTTAACGTGCACCCAAATCTGAGTACACGGGCCTACAACATTTCCGCCATCATCTGAAATGCAGCCACCGCAGCCGGGATTCGATCCCGCGACCTGCGGGTCAGCAGCCGAGTACCTCAGCCACTAGAACACTGCGGCGGGTTGTCGCCAGTTAGTTAATGCTAAAAAAATAAGAAAGAGGAGGAGATAGGTAGTTTATTAAAGGGTATTGGTGGGGCTATTGACCATACCTTCCCTCTAAGATATATGTGCGCCAGCGTCTCGGGATGTGAAGCCGACGTTTTCTTGTTTCTGTATGTCGCCACGTGAATTTATCAGGCCACGAAACACCGTATGCACCAACCCAACGGTTTCCACGCGTATGCATCCACCATAACACTATTCAGTTGTTGAAGGCACGGAAGACAAAGGCTAACAGCCAATTATGGCAGCTTTGAAGCCCACCCTTAAAACGGTCTATATTCAGTGCACCATGGCTTTATTGTTTTATATCTTTATAACAAGCAAACTAGCCGCGCTATACGGTTGACGCATACGCATGAACATGGTCAAATTGGAGCATTCCATGTTTCCTGATTTCATCAGTTCGCATCACGATATGCAAAAATAATATAACAATTGTTCAAAAAACGAGGGTGTTGACGACTGTGTTTTTTTTTTTCATGTAAAACGCTTATACATCCTTTACCTTGGAAATGGTGTAAGATTTCTTTAAAACTCAAGTAAATTTTATGCAAGAAACTACTTGCCGAAAAGCCAACATTGCTCAAGGCACCACGTTTGCTGGACGGCATATTCCCGGCGTTGGCAACCCCTCTGAACAACCTTTACAGGTGCACTGTTTCAAGAGCATCATGAGCGTGAACTCCAACTAGCGATAACTATGATAAAAAAAAGAGCTTGAAGTTTTTAAATAAAGCTTGTAATCATCGTCACAGATCAGCCTGTTTTTATGTTAACTGTCCTGAAAGATCGTCGTCCAACATTATCCACACTACCACTGTCTTGCACGGTGAGTTGATGGGGGCCAAGTATAGTAACTTCATCTATTCAATTAATGATGATGATTAACAATATTATCTGGGGCTTTGGGCGGCCAAACCGCCTATATGAGAGAGGCCGCAGTGAAAGACTCCGGTAATTTCGACCACCTGGTGTACTTTGATGCGCACTGAAATCGCAAAGCACACTACTACATGTCTTCTATTGCGTTTCCCTCAATCTAAACGGGACCACCGCAGTCGAAATCGAAACCGTGACTTCGGGGTCATCAACCGGCCACTATAACCTTTGCACCACTGAGGCGGACTGTTAGTGAGGATTATTACTCGTACGAATAATTCTCACTGTACATCTAGTATACATTCTTGATTGATTAATATTTGGGGTTTAACGTCCCAGAAACACCGTATGGTTATGATAGATGCCGTATTAGAGGGCTCCGGAAATTTCGACCACCTGGAGTTTCTAATATACATCCTTCGCCGATAGAATACACGAGAGCAACAGGCCTTGACGTGGACAGTTCGGCGCCTTTGTGAATCTGTTTTCTTTTTTTTTTTTTCAAGGAGTGTGCAGCAGCATCCGGCGCACCCTTCTCCCACGCGGAGATCCCCGCGATTTCATGGGCTACGTCTGCAGGCCCGATTAACCAATTGTGGTGCAGAGCCGTGGAACATCAGGGTGATTCGTCTTTCTCTGGAGAGCCGTTGCATTGGGTGGCACGAAGCAGCAACGCCTATTCACGCGCGGAGATTAAAAGACAAAACGAAACAATGAGCTCGCCTTTTTCGGCGTGCCCGCCAAAGACAAAAACAGCGATTAAAACTGCTTAGAAATAAGTAGAAATAAATGCAGGTACCATGCATTCCTTCCGCCTATCTCGTTTGGGCAACGCTCGCTCTGATCTGACTTTTTTAACGTTCTTCTTCTGTTTCTACGCCTGGCTCGTCTTTGCTAAGCGAATCAAGCTCATCATAAGGATCGAGTGGTGTGCGCGTAGATTCTTGATCTAGAAAAATAGAAATATGTATAGTCAAAACAGAATATAGAAAAGGATACGATAGAAGGAGTGGCTATCATTCTTCTTTCGTTTCTTCCTATAGTTTTTTTTTTAGTTTTTTGTGCATGCGAAACAAGCGCACCCGAAAGATGGAGCGGTCTGCGCATGCTCTTCTACGCTGGCTCGTAATAAATAAAAGAACACACACAAAAAAGACAAGAAAGGAGGATTCGTGATCTGACTTTGCTTGGTGCGGGCTGCAGATTGAACTGCACGCTTGCATGGAATGGCTTCGCCGGAGGCAGGAGGGGCAAAAGTAAGAAGAAAGAGAAAGAAGCGCCAGCTCGCGAACTCCAATCACGACTCTCGTTCGCCTACCGCCGCGCCACCTTGCCGAACCGCGCACTAACCCGCACGAAGATGTACGTATACGCACGAGGTTTGGGCTTCTCGACACACGTACATGCGCAGGAACGATATCAACGAGTCAGGAACGTGGTACGCCCGCTAAAGGTGCCGCTGTTCGTCCCGGGTCTGGTTTTTCTGGCCGAGCTTGAGAGCACGCCCCATGAAAAAAAATAAATATAAAGAAAGACCAAAGAGAAGCTATGCAAGGGACCCCGCTCGCTTGCATATTCTTGTTGCGCGGAATATTTTATGGCTGCAGTGCGGACGCCTCAAGAAACCGCGCCGCCATATTTATTATTATGCCTAACCCGGCCCATGCAACCACCCTATGCGTGCTTCCAGTCCCGAGTCACGGACTGAGTGCCATGTTTTCTCGTACATATGCTGCAGTCTCGGTTCTGATTCCTAGGGCTGTTTAGCGTATAGCAGCTATGCATCATATGCATATTCATGCATAAATGCACTGTCAAGGGGTTTCCCGATTTGAAAGCTTTTTCTTTATCAGATCAAAAAAAGCAGTATGTACTTGTGGTTAGTTCTCTTACGCAGTAAGGTCAAAATTGAGTATCTCTAAAACAGTATAAGCCTATGTTTCAACGAATACGGCATTAGTCGTATTAGGCGTTCTAGAAATGCATCTATTATTCTTAAAAATCAGGAAATGGCGATATTTGCTCGCTGTCTTCAAGGTTGCTTTTTCTGTAGTGACAGGCATCTTAAGAGGGTTATAGATATTATTTGAAATGATAATTAGGAAAGTTAAAATAATTAACTTTTAATTAGTGAAGTTGGCCAGTCAAATCAAATTAAAGAATCGCAGTCTTCCATGCGAAGAACTGATTGCCGCTTTGAGAGTTCGGAAAAGCGGCCTCTAGTAATCACTGCAAAATAATGAAATTCTCCCCTAGTCTGAGGCTAAGTGTGTAGGGAGGGGTGATGATAAAGGACGTGTGGAGGCCGAACAAGGGATAAAGTCTTCATCGATTGGATATCGAGAAACGCTCAAAAGGTACCATTGAATGTAGATGCGTATATCGGAAAACGAAACACGAAAGCGAGTTGCAGTGAGTGAGAGGTATATTGCTGAAGAAGCCTGCTGCGTCTCATCTGGGCTCACTGCTGATATACAACATGATGGTGGTACTCGTACGTGGGGAGCTTTCACTAACGCTAAAATCGGGTAAAAAAAATACGAAAACGCGTATCGATCTTGGTGGCGTCAGCTATCGCCCCTAACTTTAAAAAAAGGTTTCACTCGTAAAAATCTATCAATCCACGGGCAAGCTCTATTCTTCATGCTTCGTAGCGTGAGACCTTCAAGAACGATTCAAGAACCAGTGACTGTGGTGTACAGTGAAGTATTTCCTACTTTTAAGGGGGTTTTATTCTGTTTATACAACGCCACCCTCTTCATGTGGTGTTTATCTATAACACCCTCTTACACTCTGGGAGAGATGCAATTTCACAAATAAAAACATTCATATCAAGGGAGGGAAAGGGGGGGGGGCGCCAATTGTTTGAACATTCGTATCAATGAAACGCAGAAAATGACACCAGTCAGGAAATAGACAGTTAAATCAGCATACAGGGCGCTCCTACTACGCACAGCATATATCGCTGTTATGTGCTTGTTGCGCACTCTGACAAACGGGCAGAACAATTCTACACAGTCACAGACTGACCATCTGGCATGTGTGCTTATTGTATCTTGAGCCACCGTTTGTGCGCAGGTGAGAATAATCTTGTTGAGTGTAATTAAGCAACAAACCTCCACAGAGCCAGTGCACGTGTGTCACAATCTACCACCCAGCTCTTCAGTAGCATTTCTAAAATTCTCCGCGATGGTCTAGTGGTTATGGGGCCCGGTTGCCGACACTCAGGTCGCGGGATCGAATCCCGGTCACGGCGGCTGGATATCTGATAGAGATAATAATGCCTGAGGCCCGTGTGTATACTTACATTTAGGTGCACGTTAAGGAACACCAGGTGGTTCGAAATTTCCTGAGCCTTCCGCTACAGCGTCTCTCGTAATCATATATCGAGGTTCTGGCACGTTAAAACCAACCAATTATTATTATTACAAGCATATCCGATGAATAGTCAGGTGAGCATCTTCAGCGTTTCATCAAAGCATTTCTCTCTCTCGCTTTATCGCCGTCAGTACTCACCTGGGTCGCGCTGAAAAGTTAACGTTAAAATTGTGTATTAACCCCGGAATATACATATGTTTTTAATAACCCCTGGTAATTAACCTTTATATGCTCATAAACATTTGCCATGTACATAAAATGATTTGCCAACGTCGCCGTTTTTCAATCCTGTCTATACAGACAGAGGACTTCGAATAGGAAAGTCAGCATCAGCTATATACAATTGAAAAAGTAATTTATCATTCCTCTTTCAATTTACTTACATTGGGCTCAGACAGAGATGAGAAATAAAAATAAATTATGTGTTCCTAATGCGGCACAAGAAAAAAAAACGAATGAGGGTCCCTTATGAATGCGCAATGATGTCCAATATATATATATATATATATATATATATATATATATATATATATATATATATATATATATATATATATATATATATATATATATATATCCTCCTGAGTTCCAGCTATGGGGATTTGTCCAAAATATTGGACATGAAATACCCCATCACTACAAAGATCTCAGCATGTTTTCTTCCTCAAAAACCACTTGTCCAATATTTTGGACATCTACTGGCGCCCTCCATGAAGTTTTATCGAAATTGCGCCAGGAGATCGCGAAACAAAGAAGAAAACATGGTGGCGTTCAACAGGGCAATCTTCTAGAAGTTAAACGGCGAAAGTTAAGGTCCACTTTTCTGTTGGTTTTTTATTATTTGTTACATTTTGAATAATAGCTTGCAGTTATTCCGGAATTTGTCACAATTTTCTTCAGTAGCCTTGCTTTGTGATGCTTCAGGCCCACTACTTAACGCTTTAATTAAGTTTCAGCGTCCAATTAGTTGGACATCACGCCATACCAAAAGCATAGGCATCACGGAAATAATAAGCTTCACTTTTTATCTTCATCATCTACATACCCAGTTGTCAAATTTTCAGGAAATTCCGTGGACCAAAATCCAACCCGGAAGCCAGGAGGATATATATATATATATATATATATATATATATATATATATATAGGTTAGGTCTCCGTGCACATTAAGGCCGCACGTGCCACACCGTGGGCTTCGCCCCTTGCATAATAGCGCCGGTGGTTCAATATTCCGTGCGCGTACCGTTCACGGTGACATCGCCGTGCGGCTTCATGCTCGCTCGTCCATGATTCATGACTTCTGTGAGTCGGACGGTACAAAGCGAAGGCTCGCACTTCTATCTACTCGCACGCTTTCACTCCTATATACTTTACTTCCTTCGTTTCACGCACGGTCTGGTATACTATATAGGTCAGCAAAAAATTGTAGCACTCACTCGGACTCAGTCTAGAAATATATTTTCCGCCTGGGGCTCACTTGGACTATACCACTCACCAAAATGTGCTCACCCAGGCTCACTGAAACTCAAGCTCACAAAAATATTACTCACCTGGTCTAAGTCATACTTGGGTGCTCGCGGCTTGATCTTCATGAGCCTGGCCGAGTCGAATCATGGGTGAGCTTGCCAACCTATATCTGGTCTGCTCTAAAATAAAAATAAAAAATCGTAAAACGGCGCTTAGACACAGGACGAACGAAGGAAGTGACACACACGACGCAGAAAAAAAGATAATAAATTCAGTGAAAAGGGAGTCGTTTTGCTTCAGAGCAACAATCGACATCTGGTTTGCTTTAGCTTCCTTTCTTAAAAAACTCAGCGCTGGCCACTTTCCTATCAAGAATGCAATGTCCCGCTGATAAGCCGCATGATGCTGTTCGTGACCTGAAAGTTAAATGATGCGCGGTGATAACGCGATAAATTGATTGATTGATATGTGGGGTTTAACGTCCCAAAACCACCATATGATTATGAGAGACGCCGTATATAGTGAAGGGCTCCGGCAATTTCAACCACCTGGGTTTCTTTGACGTGCACCCGAGTGTGAGCACACGGTCTTGCAGCATTTTCGCCTCCTTCGAAATAATGCAATAAAAGGAACGCAAGATAGTTGACGATCCTTGTTGTGGCACAAAAAAGTGACCCTTTTTACTCCGATCTTTTCTTAGACTGTAACGCCAACACTAAAAAGAAAGAAATCGAGTATTTAAGGGGTGTTTGGGCCATACAATGGAGAACGCCATCTTACTTGCGTAATATCCTTGCATTATCAATGCATGCAGTCACGGCTTTTTCCGGTTACTGACGGCGTGCGTGATATCAGCGTGACATATCACTTTTTATATCAATGTTGTGAGAAGCAGGCATGCAACAAAAAAAAAGCGAGCAAGACAGATAACGATCCCAGATGTGTGGTGGAAATACTCCTTTTTTTGTTCTATTTTTCTCAGAGTGGCTTCTTATCCTTGCCTTCGACTCTTCAATTACCCATGTTGACGACCGCTACTGGTGTCGTGCTAAGTCTAACTAAATCCCCCCCCCCCCCCTTTGTCCGGAGTACTCTGCAAGCTTTTTTTTTATATTCTCTTGTGAAAGCTGTATTACGATTCGTGACCTGAAGGTGTAATACTGGGCAGACAGCTTGAAAGGAAATACAAAATATATAGTTGAAATTATTTGGAAATAACAGTGATGAGCGGCACTTTATGTTGGCACATTATCTCTGATATGGGACCAGGAGCTGTTAGACTCTCCTTTTACTACTCATTCCCAGGACGACAGTGATAAAGACTAAAGTCGTGATTTTTTCTTTGCACTCCCATTTTTTTGTTACCGATAAATTTATACGTTTTTTTGTACATTCTCTTATTTTTTAATGCAGTCATCCAAGCTAACATCAGTGCAGGAATAACCGTACCTGTGACATCTCATGATGCGAAGTTTCATGTGACATATTTTCACGTGGAGATGTCATGCAGAGGTTCATCTGGTTAGAGACGCGTGATAGATATTCTGCTTTAAAGGAGCACTCACGCGAAAATTTCGCACCTTGTTTATTTTTTTATATTTCTTGAATTTTTTATTTCTACTGGCATAAGATTATCCTGTTGAGGTCTCTGAACTGCATGCTGAGAGATTATAGAGGAAACAGTGAATAACGCGATAAGAATGTCCAAAAACACAAAGTCGCAGTTTTGCTTCTCAATCGATCGATCAATCTATCTATAACTAAATCAGTTAAATAAGCATCGCTAATAAAGTGATTTTAAACGATGCAAATAAAATACGTTGAGAGCTAGCTACGACCAGTGGTCATGACAAGCTAGGGGGGGGGGGGAGTTTTTCAGCACGTCATGATGAAACTGCCTAATATTTTGAAACCTGTTCAGTGAAAATTCGAGCACGCCCAAAAACAGAGGATGTTAGAGGGCGTATTTTCTGTAAAAAATAATTGACGGGTTTTAACTTTCCAAAACCACGCACGATTTGATTAGGAGAGACGCCGTATAGATGACTCCGTAAATGTTGACCACCTGCGAATCCTCAACGTGCACCTAAATTTATATAAGTACGTGGCCCCGAGCATATTCGCCTTCATCGCAAATGCGGCCGCCGCGGTTGGGATTCAATCTCGCGACCTGCGAGTCAGTGAGCGAGCATGGCATAACCATGCACTAAACCACCAAGGCGGGTAGAAAGAGAGAAAAACGATTTGTCTACTCCGCCTGAGGTTAGACGCTGCATTTGCATCGAAGGTTGGTCATCATTGTCAGGTTGATTGTCATGATCATCAGCAGCATCAGCCTGTCCTTCATCCCCTGCTGCTCGAAGACCTGTCCCAATAATCTCCAACCCAGTCGGCTGTGCTCGAGCTTATTTCGCTTTACGCATGCGGGTTTCTTAATTTGGTCGCTTTATTTTTACACTCTTAATCAGGTCCCGCCTAAAGGGATATGTATAGCCAGGAAAGCTGACGTTTTTCGTCTGATTTCTTGGATATCGCCAGCATTTACCCAGGAGCTAGTTCAGAGTGTACCGTTTGCGCTTCCGATCTTTTGGTATCTATTAATAATTTCTAACTGGTAATCTGTTATTTGTCCTCTTGAAGTGGCCTGTCAAGGTTCACTATTTTGTTCTAATATGTATCAAGATATCGCCCAACCCTGTTTGTTATCTCATGTGCTCTGCTGTCTTCCTATCTTTTGGTGTATACTTGATGAATCCATATTGGTAGCCAACACAGGCTACACACTTAAAGACTACACATAAAGACGCATGCAGGACGACATCCAACGGGTATCCTGTGTCGTTTCAAGTTTTTTGCAGTGCGTGTTTGCTAGCAGTATAAATTGATCAAATCAGAACCAACTAGCCCCGGTAGGTGAGTTAACGATTTACTTTCGGCACCCCACGTTGGGCGCCAAATGTAGGAGGGTACGAAGAAGCTATCGATGATAGCCACTTCAGGCTATGGGTCCAAATAATCCTTGTATCTTCATTGTTCTTTTCATGAAATTAAAGTTTTATTGATTGATGGATGGATTCATTAATTGATTGACCTTTACTGGTCAAGGATCAGGGCCCCAAGTGGCCACTACCCTGGCAAGTGCGAGCGCGGCCAAGTCTCTTCGTTCTCCCATCGTTTACAATGGCAGCAACCAGTGCCACTATATATTGTTACTCTTATATTTCTGGTTTCACCTGAGACTGTTTAATTCTTAATTTCATCTCTAATTTCTTTGTTGCTCCACAATTTCTTATCCCGCATTTAAGGGTGGCAACCTATTCCAAGCGTTTTGTCTCACGAAATTTGATTACTCTTATTTAGTTCTAACTTTGGTTCGATCTCATCTTAGGCTAATCTACCTCTTATCTGTTATTGCAGCAGTAGCTAAACTATGCCGCGACCTCCTGTAAATGGGTAGTGAACTCTGCACTTTGAGAAAAGAGAAGTATGCACTACTATTTTATATGAGTCGTGATTTTTTACTTGTATCACCCTTTTTAAGGAGAGCATAAACTCCCTTACTGATCCAACGAATCTCCAACGAAAGTGTAATAATCTCAAAGTAAAGTTTACGTGCTCCTTGTAGGACAGTCATACACATCAAGACTCTCAAAAAAGAGTAAGCGAACTCCTTTTTTTTCTTCGGAGTGTAAAGTCCTAGGGACTGTGTCCAATGTCTTGCTACTCCAGACAACCACTGCCTTGTCGGCAGAAGATTTCTAACCCATGCGGAGACCTCGACGAAGCCCAGACGAACAGCATCTTCTCGGTGGGTGTTGCACATCCCAGATGCCCACCCATTCGAGGCGAGCCAATGGAGCGCTGCCTTGAGACGAGGCTCTCTGCCAAGGGGAAGACTTGCTCCTCGAGAGAAGGCGGTCCCACCTTGTGGGGCCAGCCGACTCGACGAGCGAAGTCCCCCTTCCTCTGTACAGGAGGGGGTTCTCTCTCCTCCCCAGGACATCTTCTCCTCACCCGGGCGCCTCGTAGACACCCTCACCGCGTCAGCCTCCTCGGCAGGCCATGACCTGTACCAGCAGCGGCAGACAGTCAACAACACGTGCAGTAAAACCGACTCCCGCGTGGCTTCGGTGTAACGTGCCACCATGCGTGGACAAATCGAACTCGTATACTAAAATAACAATCTGGGTAGCTGGTCCATTGCAATGGTACATGACTAAATATGGGGTAATTCGAAAGCAAGCTAACTGCCCACTAAACAAAGCCACAACTGCAATTGTAACCGCGAAAACAAATTTTAAGGTTAGCTACAATGCTCTCCACTTAGAAAGCGGGCAAGATGACGGAGAAAAGCCCAATCTTTCAGGTGGCGCCTGAACTCCAGTTTGGGTTATCACCATCATCGGCATAGTAATCACCATCATGATATATCATATATACTCCTGCAAAAATAATGTTTTGCAATCCAGTGATCCCCAACCACTCTTTCCATGCGTTTGATGAATGGGAGTATTCACTGGTAGCCATCGGACAAACCGAAACTATTAAAGTGGGTTATTCTGAACGACGGTGAAAGTTTTTCGTGAGTGCAAGCCGCAGAAGCCGTATAAACTTACCGCCTCTACGAGGAGCGCACACTCTTTTTCATTCCTCCGCAATGTTCGATCTTTTGGATGTGCCTGTCATGTGTTCTTCGGGTATACGTTCTTTGTTCTCGTGAGATGGTTTTGTTTTTCTCTCCTTCATAATTTAGTTATAAAGCTGTGTTTTCACTAATATGGTTGGTTAACACAGCGAATTGCATGGAGAGAAAGTATACGCTATGGTGCAATGCCTTATGAGAGAGTGAGTATTTGCTTGCCTTGTATTTGACTCCAATTTGACTCCAACCGTTATAGGCGTACCGACTCACCTATACTGCTCTTTTGATAAGAGCGGATCTGGCCACCCTGGCGAGCCGCGCCAAGCTTCATAGCCTGTGATTTTTGTATCTGGTGCTACACAACTCTTCGAAAATAAATCCGGCTAATTATGTTAAGGTTAACAGTAAGCGCCAAACACGAAATAAACATTGTCACACACTTGATGAGTATCCCTTCGAGAACAATGTTTTTGGCCACTCTTTTTTTCCGCGAGCCATACGCGCTTGGAATGCCCTGCACCCCGTCGTGTTGACACAGCCGACAGTTGATGAATTTGTTAATCGAGCGAGTGAAAGTGTGCTGGCTTTTATTTAGCCGTGATTTCCTGGATCTCTGATGTTGCAAGTTTTAACTCTGTCTCAACCGTATTACGTTTTGTATTTGTTTTTTGCTTGCCCCAGCAATTAATCTGATGTTTATATTCATAAAGACTCTGCCTATCACTACGGCAAATTTTGCACTATGTTTGAGATATTCGCTTCAAATTTCAAGTGCTTGCAACATGTATTTTTAGTCTGTGTATTGCTTGTTTTTACAATGTACAATGCGACACCACTCCTGTAATAATCCCATCACGGGATTGACAGTATTCTGAATAAATAAATAAATAAATAAATAAATAAATAAATAAATAAATTTGAAAGTTACTGCGCTCTCGTAGGAGTGCCTTCACTTTGGTTGGGTACACTTTCGTTGTAGTGAGCAAGCTCGAGGACGTGGGTTCAATTCCCGGACACGGCGTGCAGCATTTTGGTAGGGACCATATCCGAAAACACCCGTGTGCTTAGAGTAGCTGCACGTTAAAAATAAACCAGTTGGTCGAAATTATTTCGGAGGGATCCAAAGTGCCTCACTACGACGTGCCTTATAACCATATCGTGATTTTAGCACATAAAAATCTTGCAACTATTACTGTTATTATCTTTTGAAAGGTGTGTATAACTATAGACTTGATATATATGCACATGAGTCGAAAACAGTTTTGCGTAGCAAAGAGTTCTTATAAAAGTCCGAGGACGAGAAGGCTGGAAATGCTACAAGACGTGATTGTACTTAAAAAAAAATGGAGAATGCGTTTACCTCTTATATACTTACATGCTACTATAAAAACGAAAAAAAGAAACTCAATGCTTCTTATCCTGCATAGGCCCTATATTCTGAAGCTGTGCTCTCACACGATGCCCTGCGCGGTGGTCTAGTGGCTAAGATACTCTGCTGCTGATCCACAAGTCGCGGGATCGAATCCCGGCTGTGGCGGCTGCATTTCCGATGGAGGCGAAAATTTTGTATGCCCGTGTGTTCAGATTTGGGTGCACTGTAAAGAAACCCAGGTGTTGGAAATTTCCGGAGCCCTCCACTACGACCCCTCATAATCAAGTGGTAATTTTGGGACGTTAAACCCGACACATCAACGAAGTGCTCTTACACGATGTGTGCAATACTCAGAGGGAGCTTTTGAAGATGAAACAAGGTGCTGCATGACAATCAAGCGTTATTACAGCCTTAAAACACTGTCAGTGTACATGCCACTCAGATGCATGCATGCATGCCTATATTTGGTTTTTGTATTGCCAATTTCTTAAACCAACATCAGTGACCGCTTTGAATGTCGCCAGCGTAGTTCTTGTATGGATTCAGTTAATTATTCAATAAAAAGTGTGACGTAATTAAAAAATAGAAACAAGAAAGAAGTGTAAGTCAAAACACAGATTCACATTTTCACTTCTTTCGTTTTTCAGGGGACTCGCCAACACTCCTGATTTCCGGGTGCCTCCTCGCTGAACACCGAAGCTTGAAAGAAAATTCGCTCATTAGTACACTCTCATTCAGCACCAGCTTGAAATGCTATAGACATAGCCAGGAAACCGGGCATTATTATTTTGGTTTCCTGAATGTACCTATATACCATTTGACGAGGACCTGCAGATGGTTAAGAGTGTATGAAATCAACCGCGTGTTGACACGCAAATAAAATTACCCTGTACAAACTTCATATACATGTGCTTGTGAAGACGTCGGCTGTGCGTTATTATGCATTTCTGCCTCGGGCAATCCCAATTGTGACGTCATCTTAGGAAAGGTACCTACTGCGCTAGTTTGTACATCTACCTAAGCACGAAACAAACACCGTATAGTCGGTCAGGAAGGTCTTGATACAGACCAGCGAGAATGTCGTTCTGGTGAATATCAGTTTATGTTCTGTCTGAAGTCCTTGCTTGGTAAGTCTGTTTTATGCTACAGTCAGCAAGAAAAAAAAATCTGCGCTGACAGAAACAAGTGCTTTCTATTAATTAAACCATCATTTCTCGACGACCAGCCGCTTTTCTGAAAATCAACTTTGGAGTGTCGGAAAGATCGAGCTTCACGTTGAAAAGCAACGAAGGTGCTCTGGAAGTTTCTGCGAGTGAATCCACCTCGTCGAACGATTGTGACATTCCAGTGTGTGTGCGTTTCTCCTTCTATCACGTCTCTCCTTCTATCGCCCTGCTGCTGATCAACTTGTGAATTTACGACTGTATAGTGGTCATGAGTTGAGTCGCTCTGTCGAAGCTCTCGTAAACCTTTTTCGGCGCAACACTGTCCTGGACAGCGAAGGACCACTGCTTCCGAGTATACCAATGCTTCTCGCCGCATGCTTCCCCCACAAATGTTACTCTTCCCTCCACCTGAGCTTTTTCAGGAGGTGGCCCGCTTGGCGCAATCTTTTAGGTCGACAGAGTGGCGCATCTCTTAACGCGAGAGTCACAGGTGACAGTCCTGAAGACTAAAAGCGTTGTCCGTACCCAATATTTCGGACAATTTTGGATCAATATAACGTGAAAGGCATCGTATGGAATCTCAAAATGTGTTGGTGGAACTGAAATGCTCTCTGCACTAATTTAGTTAAACTGAAACGCGTAACAAGTATCAGGCCCAGTGAATGGCTTGATGGGGTGTTGAAAAAAGAAATCATGCAACTGAATAGTTTGTTTAGCTGACGTTCGTTAAAACGGTATCTTACTGTATTTACTATACAAACCAAAACAACTCAGGCGAAGCAGATTCAGGCCGTGTATACACTCTCTATAGCATTCTTTCATCCGCTCCAGCGCACCGCACCAGCGGGAGCAGTTATCGTCGCTATACGCAACCCTTGAATGGCGGGTGCGCTGGGAGCTGTTAATTAATTACCACCCGTCGGGGTGGGCGTGGCTGCATTGTTCCTAACACGCCCACACCGGCTTTTCAGCGAGCAACTGCGACGCGCCGGAACAATAGCCCAACCTCGCGTCGCTTGGAAGAAGAGCAGCGACAGACGTGCAGACAGATGACGTCTTCATCAGCGGCCGCCGCGTAATGGCGGAAGCACATCGACTGCCACGGCAGAGCAACGCGTTGATTGACATCCGCTCACACTTGTGTGCGTGTGTACCTCTTTACGCGTACGTGGTGTGGGCGTGTGTGACGAAGCCTCGACCGCTATACCGTTGCGGCAGTTGAATGTAACGCGTCAGCGCGGTGGGTTCATCTGGGCGCGGGCACATAGAATGCCGCTTGGATCCGGGCCGATTGAGTGCAGACGCTGGCTCCAGAGACGACACCAAAAGGTGCGACGGTGCTCGACGATCCCGCATGCGCGCTACAGTTAAATGCAGCGCCTGCTAAGGCCAAAGTATTTACCGAACTCAACGACCGCTGTTATTGTCATTGACATCTGCAGTATACAGCCTCATGGATGACGATTGATTCTTATACCAGAGACAGCACCTTATCTTTCGCGCAGCTCTCAATGCAGTTGGCCTTTCTTGCAGAAACTAGCGATCGAGTGTCGATAGCTGCACTTACATACACTTGATGTGGGCTACAGTAGACAGCTGCTCAAGCATCTGCCAGGCTGCACGGAATTACGAGAGAACGTGCCATTAAGCAGTGGACGTGTGGTCCTGGCCGCTTAGACCCCCTACGTATAAGAAAAGGTGTGTAGACAGGCAGTGCGCTTTCGCGAGGTCTCTGTATACCGATGGTGGCACCATCTGTTATTATATAGGCGTCTGCTCCTGCCAATCAAAGTGCCCGCTTTGGGGAGATTAGTGCATGGACGACCGTAGCTGAATAGCGCGTTGTGAGGATGTATGGAAGTACGGAGAAGGTATAACGTACGATACGTTACAAATATAGGCTATATATAATGGCCCGTCGGGGTATATATCGCCGAGAGGATCGTATTTGATAGACGGTCGATAGCATTTGGTACGAGCCATATCTTTCTTTAAATATAGTTATTAATGCACAGTTTTGATGACTGCCTTTTTAAGGTTGGTGATGTATACATACTTTTCAACGGATTAGTCGTATATAGCTTAATATGCGGGCATCAGCTACGAAGAGTTGCTCTTGACACTGATTGAACTTCGATGGTTTATTCAGAAGTTTGATTTGACAAATCGAAATTGCTCAAGCATACTCGCTTTATATAGGTACACGCAGTACGTAGTTGAGGGTGCATTTGGCAAGATACGGTCAGTATAAAACTTTTTTGTTCAGCAAGAAAAAAAATGTAGTGTTTTCATAATATATAGTTACTCATGTAGACACGGCTATCGCAAGCGTTCAGGTGATAAAAACATGAACATACTCTTTAAAAAAATTTTATGGGTGTAATTACGTTACATTTTCAAAAACGAGCCGAAATCTCCTAAATTCAGTGAAGAATGCCAAAGATTTTTCTAATGCTTCAGTAAAAATAAGCACTCGTATATTTGATAACGCTCCGTCATTCGGGAGAAAGCCAACTGACAAAAATATGACGACCTTGCACCGAAAATCAAATGTTATATTCAAATGCAGCTAATCGAAGAATTCGGCCTCGATGCATACCAATATTAATAAATCCACAACTGAATGTGTACGAACAGATTATGTGAGTACAGTGGGTCTTTCAGCAACAGATTCCACAATGTCGTTGTCTTGTCTTGTGAACGTGCATACATGACTTTCTTAATAATTATCTCATTTTTAATTTATCTGAATTAAAGCACCCATTCATGGGCGCTTTCCATTATAAATGCAGTGACTTAATTTCCAGTTTTGCCACATAAATTTTAGTAGGCCTTCATAGAAGACAAATTATGCCTCGACGTGAGCATGCGCATGAGTTTTTTATGAAAATACAGCAAGAAAAAAATTATGGTTAAAAGCCTGCAACCTTATTTACAAGACAATGATGTGCTTAATAAATGTCTTTGTGGAGAATCAGCACCCCCCCCCCTTTCCCTACAAAAAAAAAAAGGTGTTCCAGTATTCGCATTCTATCTATTTTCCGGAATACTTTCTTCGTATTTTTGCATAACTATCTGATATATACCGTTGCGTCAAAGACAAATGTATCTCAGTATCTGTATACTATTTTAGGCTTCTACTCCTTGTACTTCGATATCTGGATTACGGAATGCTTTTTTGAGCACCGCTGTGCAACCTTCTAATAAGAACAGTTTAGATGGAAAACTGGGCTAGTTGGTGAGCATTCATCGTGGTTAACAGCGCGAAACACCCGGACAGGAGCGATAGAGTGTCCTTCTATCGCTCCTGTCCGGGTGTTTCGCGCTGTTAACCACGATGAAGAACAGTTTAGCGCGACTCTTTTATGACGCGCCAAGGTCAGTACTGCCCCGGTAAAAACCCTCTGACGTCATGAGTCACGGAATTGGCGAAATGCTCGGCCTTGTGACTCCACCCAAAAGTATTCTGCGAATTGTGTCCGGTTTCATTACGTCGCTGATTTGTGTTTGAAGTGTGAACATGAATATGACGAAAGTATAATGTAGAAAATATTGGAGGACACAAACAAATGACTGTGAGTCTTTAATTATTTTCAACATTGACCGAGACAAGCCTGCACACAATAAATGATGGACAACACAGAGGACAGTTTGCTAGTTTCCATTTACTCACTCATTTCCATCCGCTGTCTTTTTTCGCTCCGAACATTCCTCTAATGACCTTTGAAAATGACCATAGTCATCCTTACAATACTGCACTGTAACATATGAATTTCGGTGCTAATTCCTACGCGACACGGACTTGAACACTGAGCAGCTGTAACAGCAATGTCACACACCGCGAAAGACTATGACTGAGTGTGCGCGCGTGTGCTGCCGAATGCACCGTGTTTTTCTATCTTCCCTCTGTGATCTCTATCTTTCATCTCCCCCATCCCCCTCCCATGCGCAGGGTAGCAAACCGGCTGCCTATAGGCTGGTTCTTTTTCCTCATATTTTTCTTCCTTCGTTGCTAATATGTTCACTTGGATGAAGTAACTGTGTTTATTTATATTGAACTATGTGCATGTATACGCTGCCTTCGGTATTTTCTAATTCGACTCATACGCTTTAAATTCAGTATATTATTTATTATGATGTTGTCCATGCCTTATTTATACATAGTACTCCATGTTTGCTACGTGTGTTTAGAAAAAGTGCTTAACGATTTAGAGTTACATTTAAGAAATAAACTTGCAATGGAATGAAACGAGGTGAGCTTGATTTAATAGCAAGCCTAGCTGATGAACCACAGGGCAGGCTACACATTATGCGCAGATATGAAATAAAATTTGCTCATGGTGGGCTGGTCTCATTACTGGTTTTTTTATCTTTTTATATATTTTTATCGGCATCCGTATTCTTTAAGACGACCAATATTATGCAAGTGAAGTATTCCAGCATTAAAGTAGATGCTCGAGGAAGTTGGTAGCTAGAGAATTCATTCTTGCAAATATGTGCTCTTCACGACGTTTGGACGACTCCTCCCGCCTGTCGTCCGAACGTGCTGAAGCACACATATTTACAAGCATGATTTATCGCTATCTACTCTCTACGAACAGTGGTTACGTATTCATCGAGTTTGTGACGATTTCACGTGCTAAAAAAACTAGCTTGATCACCCGAGTCGTGATTACCAAACACCCCCTTCATATTTTACGTCGCCCGTAGTAATTCACGGCTGACGTTTCATACTACGCAACTCGTATACGTTCGTTTTTCTAACAATCTTGGCATTTGTTTTCATGAGTTATTTCGTCATTCATCCAACCACATTGTATATACACACGCACAAACAGGCCAAACCATTATTGCTTACCCACAGCTAAGTGCATTTTCTGCAAGCGATGCCACCCTCACTGACCCCTAGCGGCAACCTCTCTAACTACCGATTCGAGACACGTTACAAGCGAAGCATTACAGGTCGCGCACAAATTGTACACCTCGAAAATGCCGAAATCACGGCCAGACGACTACGTAACATTACAGAGGGTAAGGAGAACAAAGCGACGGCGAATTGGCATAGAAGCGAAAGAGTGGGAAAAGGGAAAGGGGAGAACCGTGGGCGTCGCGCGGGGACGGGAGCTACGCATTACGCGGCTCTTTGTTGCGCACAAGTCGTCGAACAAATCAACCTTCTTTCAGCCTCGTTCACCGCACGCAGCGAGCCTAGATAACGACGCGACCCGAACGAACCTGCCTACCCGTTTTGACCAATTTCTCTTCTTCACACGGGCTACTTAGCTTTCTTCTTCATTTCTTTTTCGTGCCGCTATACTGGCCGCGTAATAAAAAAAAAAAGGAGGCGAATGCGCGGCGGCGGTTTACGGCAGCCATGACAGACCAAACTGCGTCATTTTCTGGTCTTTTTTATTCTTTTCGGACGAAAATCACCGGGGAAGCACCATACTCGTGGTAGGAAGGCCGTGAACGACCTAATCTTCTCCTTAAGTACACTATAGAGTTTCTGAACGACGACGCTTATGATCTACCACTCTAGTACGAAGAAGCCACGGTGAATGTCGTTTCACGCTCGCGTCTCGGACGAGTGCGGTGCTTGATGCAGCCGCGGCAGTTTAGCGCGTTTCGACGGGAACGCAAGTTTTGCGAGTTTATACAGCGTGATGTGCACGGTTGGACAAATGACCACCAACGCGAAAAAAAAGAGTGGTTGGGGGTTGGCTTCTGGGCATTGTCTTGCTAAGATTTTTTTTCGCGGACACGAAGTGGCATTGACATTCCGGCAGATCGTGCACGGTAAAAAAATTTATTCAAGCGCATGTTTTATACCTGCCAATATAGCAGAGTGAATTGGGCCCTGCAGCGCAGTTCTCGCACTTGTTTTTTTTTTTGCTTTTGTCAAATTAAAGTCACGTAAATTGTAATTTAGGGGTATGGACATTTATTATCTCAAATGTGCAGTGGGTTTTTAATTGTTTATTCTTTTTTTATTTGCCTTTCGTTCCTTCTTTTGTTTGATCTGTTCAACGTGCTTTCCTTGCATTAGTGATAGAAGTACATCTTGTGATGGCGGTTATCGTTTTCGCTTCGCGCCTGATGGGTTTGCGAATGTGCGCGTTATCGAAGCGTCGCATAACTTCGTCGAACGGAGCCGTCATTAAATTTGTTGATTACATTGTACGCGGGCACTCGTTAACGATCTGCCTGTTTTGCTTCGCTTAGGTAGACATTATAGAGTGAAAGACAGCTGTCCTGTAACGGGCTTGTGTCATCCTGATTGCACAGGACCACAACAGTCCGCCCGTTCGTTGAAATCACTCAATTTTTAGGACACTTTTTCCTTTGTCCATTCAGGTTCCTTCAAGGGAAGTTTCACTGTATGACCAAACTTGGCACCATTGTGTCCATTTCGAGAGAGAGCATGCAGTTACTCGAAAAAGCGGCGAGCCATGCATAGTGTCACCAGGCTCTTCACCACGTCAACACGCCGAACCTGTCAACGTATTGGCTGCGAAGCAATGGCGGCGAGCTGAGGACCCCGGGTATACGCACCACGAGAGAGTGCCAGGCCTGGGACGGAAAAGTCTGAGCGGGTACCCTGAAGCGATAAACGGCGTACGCCGATGACAGTGAGCGTAGATATATGGAATTATCACGGTGAATTCTTACAATATATGAGAGCTGCGAACGCCTGATTTCAGTGAGAGAGTCTGCCTCGGGAGTTTACCCAACAATGTCGTGCGATTTAACTTGAATCTCTCCTCGCTAAGCATCAACGTGGAAATTTATCATCACCTTGCCAAAGCCTAGCAACAACGTATAAAAGCAACCTAGAACTTGCATCACATAGCGAAGGCCTACAAAAAACTCAGACGCACCCAGATTAGTTTTCACACTCGACGTGTTGAGCTGCGCTTCTGTCTATACGTGGCCTCCGCAAATCAACTCCGGCGGCGCGTAGTCGCGCTGACGAAGCGAATCGCAGAGCTACATGGCCCTGACGAGCGACATCAAGCTTCGAATGTGAGAGACGCTTCATCGGTACCTTGCAACTTGACGGACGAAGACAGGTAAGTTGTCGGCATAGTTAGCACCCCTATATATGTGCTAGTCAGTGCTATTCGCATGCTGCCGAACAAAATGCAGGCATCGACAACTAGAAGTATGTGGCTATCCTGACACCATCACTCCAATTCTCGTAAGCCTTCAGAACTATGTTGCCTGAGGATGAAAGCGGCACCATCATGGCGTCACCATCTACAAAACTTTGGGTGCATGGGACTGCGCGTGCAAGTTGCGTGATGCGACGAATGCGTTGATCTGATTAAGCCACGGGAGTGACTCTCCGCCTGTGATGTTAAGCGCAGATGTGCCGTTACGTTGACGGCAGCAGTGACTTTTCTCTCCTCCTCCTCCTCCCTCTATCTAACGTTTATTCCAGTTACCCCTTCCCCAGTGCAAGGTATACCCTACCGGGCTCAGCCATTGTTAATCTTCCTGTATTTCTTTCATCCTTACTCTCTTTCTGTCTCGAATCACTGAGGCCGCGTACAACTGAACCCGTGGTTGAAATCTACTCCCCCAGGTGCCGCAACAATCGCAACTGTCCACAAGATAACAGTCTGATCTTTCGATGAGCTCATCCGAGTAATTTTCCCTATAATTATTCCCACAGTTAATTGGCTCTTCTCTACAAGGAAGCATTTTCTGCCTTCTGCACGCAGGCAAGATCGCACTTATAAAGCAGCGTATCGCTTTCGCGTATACGACAGTGTAATGATGAGTTACTACAGTCAATGTAGATAAAGATTAACGCAAGCGCCTGTTAACTGCAGCGGCAATGTCGGGAAACGCGCCGCTGTGTCGTTCCAGAGCGTGCCGTCATTGATGAGTGCCAAGAACATCACATTTTTTCATGTATAGGGGAGCACGGCAGAAAGGGGTGCATACATAACTGCCCGTTATAGGTGGCATTTGGTGTGTTCCTAAGTGGCGGAATCGTGCGCCTTCGCTCATGATCATGTTTTCTACAATTTGTCCCTTGCTTTTTTCTCTTTTTTTGTTTTTAAGCTCGCCTCGTGAGAAGCTGTGTTTATCTCAGTTTCGAGCTCCGTGCACATGTATCGCTGACTGAGCGTTCAAAACGCCGACGTCATGATGGGTCGCTTTCACCTGGCCACCCCCGCTCGGGAAAATGGACTGTGCTTGGCATTGTCGCTATCGGTGTGCTGGGAACTACAGCGCCGTGCGTCGCGATAACACCAGTCTTCCCAGAAGTCACACAAATGTTTTCTTTGTTTCATTGAGGGCCACCCCCGCTCGGCAAAATGGACTGTGCTTGGCACTGTCGCTGTCGGTGTGCTGGGAACTACAGCGCCGTGCGTCGCGATAACACCAGTCTTCCCAGAAGTCACAAAAATGTTTTCATTGTTTCATTGAGGGCCACCCCCGCTCGGCAAAATGGACTGTGCTTGGCACTGTCGCTGTCGGTGTGCTGGGAACTACAGCGCCGTGCGTAGCGATAACACCAGTCTTCCCAGAAGTCACAAAAATGTTTTCCTTGTTTCATTGAGGGCCACCCCCGCTCGGGAAAATGGACTGTGCTTGGCACTGTCGCTATCGGCGGGCTGGGAACTACAGCGCCGTGCGTCGCGATAACACCAGTTTTCTCAGAAGTCACAAAAATGTTTTCTTTGTTTCATTGCAAGGCCACCCCCGCTCAGGAAAATGGACTGTGCTTGGCACTGTCGCTATCGGCGTGCTGGGAACTACAGCGCCGTGCGTCGCGATAACACCAGTTTTCTCAGAAGTCACAAAAATGTTTTCTTTGTTTCATTGCAAGGCCACCCCCGCTCAGGAAAATGGACTGTGCTTGGCACTGTCGCTGTCGGTGTGCTGGGAACTACAGCGCCGTGCGTAGCGATAACACCAGTCTTCCCAGAAGTCACAAAAATGTTTTCCTTGTTTCATTGAGGGCCACCCCCGCTCGGGAAAATGGACTGTGCTTGGCACTGTCGCTATCGGCGGGCTGGGAACTACAGCGCCGTGCGTCGCGATAACACCAGTTTTCTCAGAAGTCACAAAAATGTTTTCTTTGTTTCATTGCAAGGCCACCCCCGCTCAGGAAAATGGACTGTGCTTGGCACTGTCGCTATCGGCGTGCTGGGAACTACAGCGCCGTGCGTCGCGATAACACCAGTTTTCTCAGAAGTCACAAAAATGTTTTCTTTGTTTCATTGCAAGGCCACCCCCGCTCAGGAAAATGGACTGTGCTTGGCACTGTCGCTATCGGCGTGCTGGGAACTACAGCGCCGTGCGTCGCGATAACACCAGTTTTCTCAGAAGTCACAAAAATGTTTTCTTTGTTTCATTGCAAGGCCACCCCCGCTCAGGAAAATGGACTGTGCTTGGCACTGTCGCTATCGGCGGGCTGGGAACTACAGCGCCGTGCGTCGCGATAACACCAGTTTTCTCAGAAGTCACAAAAATGTTTTCTTTGTTTCATTGCAAGGCCACCCCCGCTCAGGAAAATGGACTGTGCTTGGCACTGTCGCTATCGGCGGGCTGGGAACTACAGCGCCGTGCGTCGCGATAACACCAGTTTTCTCAGAAGTCACAAAAATGTTTTCTTTGTTTCATTGCAAGGCCACCCCCGCTCAGGAAAATGGACTGTGCTTGGCACTGTCGCTATCGGCGTGCTGGGAACTACAGCGCCGTGCGTCGCGATAACACCAGTCCTCCAAGAAGTCACAAAAATGTTTTCTTTGTTTCATTGCAAGGCCACCCCCGCTCAGGAAAATGGACTGTGCTTGGCACTGTCGCTATCGGCGTGCTGGGAACTACAGCGCCGTGCGTCGCGATAACACCAGTTTTCTCAGAAGTCACAAAAATGTTTTCTTTGTTTCATTGCAAGGCCACCCCCGCTCAGGAAAATGGACTGTGCTTGGCACTGTCGCTATCGGCGGGCTGGGAACTACAGCGCCGTGCGTCGCGATAACACCAGTTTTCTCAGAAGTCACAAAAATGTTTTCTTTGTTTCATTGCAAGGCCACCCCCGCTCAGGAAAATGGACTGTGCTTGGCACTGTCGCTATCGGCGTGCTGGGAACTACAGCGCCGTGCGTCGCGATAACACCAGTCCTCCCAGAAGTCACAAAAATGTTTTCTTTGTTTCATTGCAAGGCCACCCCCGCTCAGGAAAATGGACTGTGCTTGGCACTGTCGCTATCGGCGTGCTGGGAACTACAGCGCCGTGCGTCGCGATAACACCAGTCTTCCCAGAAGTCACAAAAATGTTTTCTTTGTTTCATTGAGGACCACCCCCGCTCGGCGAAATGGACTGTGCCTGGCATCGTCGCTATCGGCGTGCTGGGAACTATAGCGCCGTGCGTCGCGATAACACCAGTCTTTCCAGAAGTCACAAAAATGTTTTCTTTGTTTCATTGAGGTTCTACATTTCGTATGTCCCAGCTAGCTATAGGCGGCATTTTTTCAGCAGAACGTGGTTTGAAGGATCCACTTCTTTTTTGGTGTCCTTATAACCGGTTGCTTTCGGGACTTTCAAACCCGAGAATCAGTATTGTCTTTTCTCGGCCCATTTAATGCATAGTTTGAATTTAGACAGGGTTTTCTGTGTCTGTGCCACGGCAAGTTCCTCGGGAAACTTCAAGCGTGCCCGACCATCCACAGCTTCATTGCCGAAACGATTGCAGCAAGCCCGGACAAAGGTCTTCCTTACCTACAAAGGTATAATTTAGTACCATTTTCATTACGAACTATAGGTATATTATTCCCCTAAGCATAATTTCAGACGTTACAATAGCATTGCAGGTATGCGACTCCTTGACTTTGGTATACCTAGACGAAAAGACAGGGTCTGTATAAGTATTCTGCTTTCCCCTAAACTGTGAACATGACTTGAATGAACCAATTGCCTACCCGCACGACACTTGCAATGTGTTACAGGCTGTCCCTCCTACGCAGACTGTACTTCAGTACCTTTCACTCTCAAACTGTCACGAATTGTCAAGCTGAAGTTATTTCGTCCTACTGAAACGCGGCAATGTAATGAAATAAATGTAGAACTGTGAACTCACAGTAGAACTGTGAGCATACCTCCACAATGCAGAAAGAGCGCTCGCCTGCAGCGTGCGGCATCGAAATCAGAGAAGACCCTAATCCTTCACCCATGTGTGTGTGTTCGGTAGTAGCAGTCACACGTCAGCGTTCGTGTTCCTAAGTAATACTTCGTCTAATTTTATTTTTATGTAGTGCGACCTGAGCATATCTCTGAGGCGACGTAGAAAGAAGCACGTGGTTGAGATCTGCTCCGCCAGGTGCCGCCACAATATAAAATCCACTATAGGGAGCGTACATGACAGTCGTCCTGTAGGTTCCCTAAACTGCGCACAGGAAAGTAGTCTGCTCTTTCAATAAAATTGTGCAATAATTTTCTATAACCGTCGTGGTATTTAATTGGTCCCTATCATAAACTTATGCTGTGATATCATACGTAGTCTGATAAAACTGCAGCGATCGATTGCGTACCTGACTTAGATTTTAGAAGACTTTTTGTCGAATATTCGAAAAATTGGAAGCAATTTCTCGACAGCGAGTGCTACGATGAGACACAACAGTAGCGCTTGGTGCTCGGCCTGCTATATTAAAAAAAAAGAGATAAGAAACGTTGGCTACATTTCGTTCTAATGCGGCTCTGACTCTGTCTATATAATTCCGCACGAACCGCATACGTGTCATGCATGTCTGTACTAGAGTGCGTGGACATTGGAGATCTTCAGGCGTGAAGAACGCCCCAGTGTTGCTCGTCTATAGACAAAACACCTGGCTCACCCACGTATTCATAAACGAACGCGTACACATATAGACCAAACAGCACCTACAATATGCACGCACGAACGCGTCGTTATAAAGAACATCGCGTTTTACCGAATGCCCCTGATGCACGCTCGCGTATACTAACTCAGTGTGAGCACGAAAAGGACGGGCAATAAGGGCTCCCACATGAGCTGCTTTACGCGTACGAGGTGCATGCACGAAACAAAGATATATCAACGCCCCTCCAGCCTTTGTTGAACGAGAACAAGTTTATTCTTAATGTCTCTATTTTTATGTCTTTTTTGTCTGGCAAGAAGAGCAGATGCACATTCCCTTGTGGCCCACCTGCGTGCGAAAAAAAAACAATCAGATTTCTATGTATTGTTTTCGCAGTTATTTTACGTCACTGAATCTCCGAAAAATTGTTCGCTTTATCTCCTGCATACGCTTCCCAGTGGTTGTTCTGGCACCGAACAACAAAAGCAAACCACGTGACGTTTTCTTTTCCTATAGCGCCTGCACGTTCTTGCTCTTCAAATATCTTCATATACGTCGACGTCTGCGAACAACGTATGCCTGAATATTTGCCCGATAAGGAGCGTCTGCGCTTTCTCTGCATATGTGGTACGCGAAAAAGACAAATCGCTAAGCCTCGCCTGCATAGCCCGCGCTGCTATGGCGTGCTCGAAATCATTGGCGCGCTGTACAGACGCTAGGGGGCGCGCGCTTCGGCGCCTGGATATTCAGGCAGCACGGGTGACGAAGACGTCGTGAATTCCGTTCCTTTCGAGGTGCCTGCGATGGTGATGGTTCGTGGGGGGACGTTCTAAGGAAAGTGCGGTGCTTAGAAAATGAATTCAGCCGAATTGGCAATCTGCCATACTCTATGCATGCGCGTGCCTGCAGCAAAAGTGAGACAGAAAAAAAATACAAGATGGACGGGGCGCACAATTCCTAACGAGACGAGAGTGACGATGCTTTTTTTTTATTATATAACGATTACTCAATGCATAGGAGCAGGTGTAGACGCATTTATGAAGTGGCTGTGGTAGCTGCGTTATTCTTACGCACAGACCACACGCGTGGAAAGAAGCAAATTATAGAGCTTTTGTATAATGATTGCAGATCATAGTCGATATGACGGGTAATTTTCTGTTTGCGTGTAAACGCGTTCAAATAGATATCTCTTTTTTTCTTAAGACATATTTAGGAATCGTCGAAGTGAGTACTAAAACGTGGATTACTTTTGCGCGTAAGTGAATGCACAAACTCATCTCTAGGAGCTGTGAAATAAAAAAAAAAAGTGCACCAAGTATGCAAACATTTTCCAACTAAATCTATAGGGCGTGTGACAGCTTAGGATTCTTAAATCTAGCCGTGTTTCAAACTGAATGTGTGCTTTTTCAACATGGAGAACTTTGAAGTGCTCAGTTCGATGCGCTTGTTTTATTTTTAAAAAGTGTATTTTCCCGTTAATAGCACTAATATCAGTTTTCAAGTTTCAACTTCATTAACAAAATGTAAACCCACCTCTGTAGGGCTTATAAATGCCCCTGGTAGGTATTTAAGGTAACAAAATGAAGTGAAATGAAAATCGCAAGATAAATTGCATGTATAGAAATGCAACGTTTACAAAAGCCAAGAAGTAAGGTACGTGGAAGAACATATCACAAGATGACAAAAAAAAAATTAGTAAACACAGGAACCGACCATACAGGTAGAGATTTACTATGCATCTGCAAATATAACAAATGGGAAGATGCCTCGACAGACATGGATATATAGGCAACATATAAACTGATTGATATAGACTAATTAACGCGATGAAAGTAGCTGTGGTTTGTTGGTCTTTACATAGAATTCACGCCTCGTATAGGCCCCGCCGCGGTGGTCTAGTGGCTAAGGTACTCGGCTGCTGAGCCGCAGGTCGCGGGTTCAAATCCCAGCTGCGGCGGCTGCATTTTCGATGGAGGCGGAAATGTTGTAGGCCCATGTGCTCAGATTTGGGTGCACGTTAAAGAACCCCAGGTGGTCGAAATTTCCGGAGCCCTCCACTACGGCGTCTCTCATAATCATATGGTGGTTTTGGGACGTTAAACCCCACAAATCAATCAATCAAATAAACGCGTCGTATAGCTCTTTTACGTAAATCACCACTTCCGCGGGAATCAGCATTTTCGCTAACGTGAAAACTCCGTGCCAGCATACGAAATCGACACTCGCTGTGCTATGCATAGTATAGCTAACAAATTCGCTCAAATTCCTTGGGATTCGTTATATCGCGACTTGGCTGTGCTTTGATGGAATCTGCAAGAATCGCACGGGCAAATGCAAGATAGTGTGCCCGTGGAGTGCGTCACGTATAGCTTTGCTCAATGTAAGACGGCACACTGATATTTTATAGTATTCATGTTTGTGGGTATTTAATTCTAGTTTTAGTTATAATATGAAGTTCCGTTGTTTTACTACTTTTTGCCTTTCAAAAACTCTGTCAAATGACCACTGTTCCACACAATCTCATTTCTTGTTTGTTTTTATTAATATGTTGTTATCAATACAAGTCATATACGTACACTTACAATATTTTGTTGTATGAATTGTATAGTGCTGCCATAAAGGGCCTTCAGGCACTCTCAAGCTGTTTGCAAGAGATTTTTGACTGAAGGGCCCCAACAAATTAAAAAAACTGCTGTAAATAAAAATTTGATTGATTCATTCATTCGTTGATTCATTGATTGATTGATTATGCGTAGCTACCTGTTCTGCTCACATGTTCACCAGATATATGAATAAATTTACTACGAAAGAAATGCTTCGAGGAACACTTGAAATTACTAGCAACACATTGTGTACCTGTTCTATATAAGTAAAATAGTGGGGAGATTTTTCTTGTTCATATATAGCGCTACTGACACATCATTTTCTCCCACTAGTGCGGGGTCATCGCCTTCAGAACCACTAACTCATCGTAGCGCTCGGTGCTCGATCGGGCTGCTATAAAAAAAAGACAAGAAACGTTGACTACATTTTGTTCTAATCCAGCTCTGACTCTGTCTCTATAATTCACGAACCACTAACTCAGCCGCTAAACACGGCTGCATGAAAGAGGAGGACGAAGTGGGTTTTCCGTTGGATGCTGGTCTGGCGCCATCTTGCTCGTCGGGCTCTCTGCGCTGTAAATAGATCATTAAACAAGTTACTCGTAACAATATACATAGCTGCAGTTGATGACATTGACAAATGCTGTGTCCGCGGTGTCACCGCTGGCCTGATGTCGTGCGGCTGTTGGCTTGATCGGCCACGCTATATTCTCGTAATCATGGTCAGAGCTGTCTGCACGTTGCGCGGCGGCCCTGGGCTTTAGCGTATCAAACACGTACAATTGTCAGCAAGCTTAACATGAACGCTCGGACGCGTGGTATAGACTATGTGGACTTATGCCAGCTGCAAAGCAGTGGATGCTATTGCCGAGATAATACTTCGGCATACTTGGATAGTATGTCGGCATGTATGGGTAACATATCGGCAACGTAATCCAGAGCTACGCGGTGCTAGCGTCAGTCAAACTGCTTCGAGACATGCTCTGGAGCATTCGTGTTAAGCTTGCTCACGACTGTACATGGGGGTCGAGGTACATGTGTGGAAGCGCGTGTCTTCGGCGCTCAAATTATTTTTGAAAATGACCTACCAACTAGCCCAACAAGTTCCTTCACTGTGGAATATAAGAAAGTGTGAATATAAGGGCCCGTTTTCTTCGTTAGGCACAATATTATTGAGAACCAACGGACCATAGTTGTATATCAGTTCTCATAAGTATTACTGCACTTTCACTGCGCATGGGCAGTACAGTACCGGCAGAAAAAACCGTGAAATGTTGCAGTGTGCGTGTACGTAAAGATTCTGGAGCATGCGGGTCGGTTGACGACTAGACCAAGCGTGTCGGAGAAACGCAACTGCCCAAGGGAAGAGGGGGGGGGGGGGGGTCGCGTCTGCGAGAATTCAGAGAAGCGGAGAATGGTGGTGGATGTGGCTGGTGTAGGCGATGTCGACAGGGTGGGAGAGAGGAAAGCGCATTGGTGCTCGGAGGAGGGGGGCGCAGCTGATTCGAGCTCGTCACGCCAACGGGCCATCAACGAAGCCGACGCGGCGCCAGAATTCGCGAAATCTCCCGCTGCCAGGGGGCGCTGCATACCTTCCTTCGCAGCTGATTTTTTTGGAGGAAGCATGACGCTGGTGCATGGAATGAGAGCGAGTTCTGCATGAAGTTGTTGGGTTCAGTCGAAACAGCAAGAAAAAAATATGGGTGAGGTAAACGAGCTAGCGCCATAGGGTTGCACATGCGCAAGTGCAAGACATGGTGGCACCGTGCAGATGTTGTCGCGGCAGCCCGAATCAGACAAGAAACATGAGTTCCATGCGCTCTAAGTAATGCGACATGCATGCATAAAGCACAAAGAAAACTCTGTTGTCAGTGCGTGTTGTTGTTCTCGAATGTTTCGCGTGTTCACGCCATTGAATACAACCTCGAGCAACAGAGTAGAGTGAAGGGACAGGTGCTGTGAACCGCGTTCTGTATTCTCGTGGCAGTCAAATGAAGATTCAATAAAACGAGGTAAATAACGATCGTAGTCTTCGGGTTTTAAGTACCAGGTCTCGAGTTTCGTACCAGGCGTCAGCGGTCGCATTGCCATGGGCGTAGACAAATGAAAATTCCTCTCTACGAGGCTATACGCGCTGAACATCTGTACTAGCCCGCTGAAATTCGAATGAATTCGCTATAACGTTTGTTATATAGCTCGTCCCCATGCCTTGATCTATGCCAAGCGTTAATGACTAATAAGTTAACCCGGGTCATGTAATTTGGGAGGGAGAGGGTAGTGGTTTTAAAAGAGGAAATAACGAGAAATGTCAACCATGCAGCTGTGTGCACCAAAGGGGACGTCTCAGCAGTGGTTCACAAGGGAAGGGATAAGGAGAGTATAAAAGAGGTGGAGAGAAAAGTAAAGATTGGGAGACGGTTAGAGAAGTCTGCCCACGGGGCCCCCATAGGCTAGCGGTCGTCGAAGAGTTTCACCGAAACTTCAAGAGCTCTGATTTATGTCATACACATCTACTAAATGAATTGAAAATTCCGTTATCTTGAGGCGGAAATTGGGAAACCCTTATTTACCGGTTGGGAACTGGCTAAACCAATCATTTTTACACAAAATTTGGCGCGCTGAAACTTCTGATTGTAATTGCGGTTTTGCAGATGAAGACATATATCACCTTTTTCTAGAATGCCCACAGCAAGAAACAGCAAGACACCAACCTAAATCATGCTTAATGGCTTTAGATCGAAGACCATTCTGTTTAAGGAAACTCTTGGGCCTATGGCCGACGAGATGTTAACAAAAGAGCGCAGTAAAATCATTGGAAGCTTTTTGAAGACCTTGGCATCCTTGGCCGATTAGTGCCTTCGCCCCCCCCCCTTTTTTTTTAAACGTGACAACCATATTTACTTGACTGTTGACTGTATTCATTGGTTACCCTTCAGTTTGTTAACACCACCGCATGTGCACATATGTGAGATTGGTGAATATGCTTTGAAGTCTGATGACCTGTTATATATTGTATATTGTGTTGATGATAGTTGTATAATGCTTGTGTTGTGGATTTCTTACACCTGGAGAATTGAACCCTACGTGCTGTATGTCAGATACTTCTAAAAGATGAAGAGTAGCCGGAGCCTAATTTGTGTGCCGACATGCTCTTACATCGCGTCAAAAAAAAAAATAATAAGAATGAGGGGGGACATCACCAGCAGGACTACCGTCACCCATTAAATCCGCCGAGTGCTGAAGTCTTCTGGTATTGACACTGTGCGTTTGTGACTTTAATATGATCGCGTATTCCGCCGCACTTACATATGTGCCATGAATCTGAAACAGCAATGTGTCGACTTAAGGTGATGTAGGATTGGTACGATAGAATGAGAAGGAAAGAGGATGACTTCCACCTTAAAATCGTCTTAGACTTGTGCACAAGAGACTGTGCGACTTTTTTACAAGCTCTTCATTCGTCAAAGCAATGAGCGTTAAAACGTTTTTGTCACGGTTCGCTTCACGTGGAGATGCCGCCAGAGACCATCTTTATTCAATCACGATGCCCCAACGGGCCATTAAACAGGTTCCCTTTTTTGGCGCTAGCATCGCCGAGCAAGCACATGAATTGTTGAATACAAGCATCGCCGAGCAAGGACAAAAATTGTTGAATACAATAAAGAGAATGCAATGCAGAAAACAAATGTAAACAATTAGAACGCGCCATTGTTTGGCACGAACCAATATTGCGACTGGCCTGCGATGCATGGCCGCCGCAGCGCACATACGTGGCGTGACATCGTGTAAAGTGGCGGCGTTCGGAGCCCACGCACCGATGCGCAAATAACGGAGTCGGCTCGGGCGTGCTTAGCGCCTCGCGCGTGGCGTCAATGGGGCATTGACTCGCTCCCCCCTCCCCCTTTTATCCCGGAAGTCGGTGGAACGAGACCCTAATGGACTGGGACAAAAGGAGCACCGGGAACCGGCTGGAGAGCCCCTCGACGCAATCGCCCGCTGACCGCGGTCAAAGAAGGGACCGACGGGACGTGCCTCGCTACACAGCGGAGCGGCTGGCTCTCTATAACACGGAAGGATCGACTGTCGAACCAGCAGTGCGCCCATTTTCTTTCCATTAAAATACTGACACGATTGGAGAAAAATTGACGTATTGTGGTTTCGTAAAAAAAAAAAAAAAACAGGACACGTTGCCACAAGCTTTGACATGGGTCTAGGGACAGGCAAGGCAACATATACAGAACCGAAAAAAAAGATTGATTGATTTGTGGGGTTTAACGTCCCAAAACCACCATATGATTATGAGAGACGCCGTAGTGGAGGGCTCCGGAAATTTAGACCACTTGGGGTTCTTTAACGTGCACCCAAATCTGAGCACACGGGCCTACAACATTTCCGCCTCCATCGGAAATGCAGCCGCCGCAGCCGGGATTCGAACCCGCGACCTGCGGGTCAGCAGCCGAGTACCTTAGCCACTAGACCACCACGGCGGGGCAACCGAAAAAAAAAGATGCAGATAAAATAAATGACAAGAGTCTTCGGTTTGTGCAAGAATCGAACCAATGCCTTTCGCACGGCAAGCATGCATGTGTTCTACCACATAGCGATGCTATATTGCTTGAAACTGCTTTAGAAAAGAACGCCAAATAAAAGCCGTGTAATCGAATGTATCGCGACAGGTGTCAGAATATGTGAACTTAACAACCCATTAAAGACCCACCAATTAAAAAGCGCTTGGACATGTTCAATCATCATGAGCAGCAGAACCACTAACTATGCCAACAGCTATGTAGGTTCGCGTGTCACCTAGAGACGCATTGTGGGCCCCTCACTGATTCGCAGAAAAAATAATTACGGCGTAGTGGGCAACTGTGCTTTCCAGTAGGCATTCAATGATGCACTGAAACGGCCATTGTTACACGCACAGTCGTTCATTTTCTTATAGAATGATTGAGGCATGTACCGAGAACCCCAACGAGGCTGACATTTGTCCCAGGATTCCGGGACATTTACATGTGGCGCCATCTCTGGGCGGTGACAACGGCGTCCTGCCGTAACTGTACGCGGAATAGGTTTTTTTTTTTTTTTCAAATAAGCTACTTATCAAAAGCGACTCTGGGATCTATACAGCACAATACTCCTCAACCGTTTTCCGGAAATTTCAGTACCACACTACAAAGCGTGTGGATTCCCAGGACAATTGAACACCGCCCATTGGAAATAGATGGATCACATTGTAATATAATAAACATTCTAAGAATCCACGTGGTCTGTAATGCGACACTGTGATTCTACCAGATTCTTTAACAAAGTCTTTTCTGTATAGAACCGGGAGTCGTTTTTGTTCATAACTAGCTTCTTTCGCCCGTTTCCCATTCAGTTACGGCATGCCGCCGCTGTCGCCGACAAAAGATGGCACTAAGTGCGAATGTCCTCAAATCCTGCTCATGAAAGCGATGTGCAAGGCACCCGATCGTGCTATGGCGTTCAGCTCTTGAAGACGAAGCTAAATAGCCCTCCAAATGTTAACGTGATTGAAGTGCACGTGAAGTAATGGCTGTTTTGTCAGGCTTATATGCATCGTTTTAATACTCCCCGAGGCGGTCAAGTGCAAGTGGTGTTGGGACGCAAAAACCTGGTGTTCAATTCATCGAGTTCTGCTAATGCCTGGACGGCCGCTCCAGTTAACATTGGCCCTGAGCAGCAACCCTGCCACCAGGGCGGAGCACGGGCGCATGAACTGGGGAACAAAAGGGGAAAAGTGTGGTTCTAAGTGGAGAAGGGAGAATGCGCGTTTCCTTTAATTGATATTTCCCCCGTTCTGCTGCTTCCCCCGGAAGTAAGGACATCAACGTGAAGAGGCCCTGGTTCCGGAGGGAGGAAGCGGAAGTGCTTCCTCTTTGTGGCCTTGAAAGTCCTCCTCCTTGCCACTGTGGCTAGATTTTACAGCGAAGCGCATCGCGTGCGCGGCCAGAAGACGCGTTGAACAGCCGTGTTAGGCGAACTGATGAGATAATTTAGCGTATACACGTCGATAAGAAATGTATAACGTAAAAGTAAATAGTTTTTAATTTGCAGACGTATGACAGAATAACGTCGATCATGTTGTCCGTTAGGCAACGCTACTTGCTTAAGAAACAAACGCCATGCTAGTTCTGCATGGTCGAAAGAACGAGGTTTCTTTTGCGGTATACTGCAGGATTATATTTTACCAGGGCGATTGTAATGCCTAAATAAACCTTTTTGTTTGGTTGCTCTGCTGGCATCATCAAGTGTGAGGCCACTGGGACGGCTCTATGCTCTACCATAGTTGAGTACCTAATACTAGCCTAAATTGTTACCCACATTTTCTAAACACACCCTCTCAATGTATGCTCATGGTTATTCGTAAGAGGGCGGCTTTCTGCTCTCCCATAGTAGAATATCCATTACTCTAAATCGTTAAACGCGTTAACTAAGCACGCCAACTGGTACTCGCCGTAATTGGTTTTTAGGGAGACTTGTGGGCTGTAGTAGAGCACTGTGTGCTCTAAATTGTCAACCATTTTTTTTATACACACGTACATTTACTCCCAACTGCATCTGGGGGCCAGGTGGTTGTGTACATTTAATCTGGGACAGCTCTAAGCTCTCCCATAGTAGAGCAATCGTCAAACATTTGTTCTAACCTTAATATGGGCTCATTGGAAATGGGTGGTTGCATTCCAGGCTTTGCCGTGTTACAGGGACATCTGTTGTATACAGCTCTCTTGTAGTACAGCACGCAGCACTGTGAACCGTCTACTGTTTGCTCTAAGCAATATGGATAAGATCTAAACTAACTATAGCAATATTCACTATACAAGAACCACCATAGTAACTGCCATTGTTGTCTTCCATCTCGTGGAAAGACTGACTGAATGTTTCGACTGTCTGACGTGCGGATATTCAGCCCGAATGGCTGAGCGAATATTCCCATGTGTTCCAACATCCGAGTCGAGACTCTCCGAAAGGGACTGAGAATTTCGTCTATGTATGTCCTCTTACCATATGGTCATATCCTAACTTTGGGACATGTTGATGCTGTATACTTTATTATCTATCCCGATTGTTGTACGCACGATAACAATTAATAATGATAAACATTGTTTTGCCAAAGTCTCGATACTTAACTGGTCTTTTCTACCGTTAAAGCATGCATGACATACAAGTAATTGTGCTGTCTTTTAAAACAAAAAGTCTTCATAATTATTCTCATGTTTTCTTTGTGTTGGCTTCCTTTGTTTTCTATAGACTTTTGGTTGATATACAACTAAATAGAATGCTCAATTTTTGTACAGGTGTCTTTGGCCATCAAATGGCCCTTGCGCCAAAAAAACACCAAATACCGTGTTCATCATGATCATCATCATGATCATCATGAACATCATCATCATCAGCAGCAGCAGCAGAAGCAGCAGCAGCATTTCTTTACAGGCCTAGGGATGATAGATTTCAACAGCGCATTGATGAGTTCCCCTGCGGTCTTTCTGTACTTATAGTAACTGCATAATGATGTTCCTGTGGAGTTTACGTTGACCATCATGACTTATTTTCGCAAGCGGAGCAGATTTCGGCAAGTCTGTATGCGTTAGGTTAAAATAGTGGACAAATGAAACTTTGTCTCTAAGACCTCGAGCATGCGCTATCGGCAATCAAGCGCATGCGAATAGACATCATCGACCTCCACAAATATTCCCACGCTTCATGATCTAATCTGTCCAGGATATATCAATGAACAACTCCTCTAAATCCTTCAGTAATCAAATGATGGAGCTCTTTCAGACGTGTCATTTTTTTTTCTCGATGCCTCGTAAAACGTCGCATCGTTTCAACAACAAGCTTTCGGGCGTATACCGTAATTACCTATGCTTCGTACAGCGAAACAAGCTTGCCGCTTCTTGCGGTAACGACGCACAGTGTTTAACGTGCGTTCAAGAGTAAATACTTAATGAGAGTTAATAGACGCTGAAAATTGGGTAAACGCTCCTGTTATAAGCGTTACACATGCACGGCACCTAACCGCACAAGTGCTTTCACTCGGCTGGACATTTCAGCAAGGCTACATGCCTGCAGCGGTGTAAATGGCTGCTTCTTTTCAATCAGCAGTTCACGTGACCTCTATAGGTGAGCTTAATGACTGCCTTTACTACGCATACATCTATATACGTGAACGTATGGGAACGTGGTTGTGAGACCTGACACGATGAAAGGTGACGAGGTGACATTTTTCTTGATAATGTCGAGGAAAGTGCAGGAGCTAAAAGCACACAGCTATTAGTGGAAGCTTGTGCAAGCGGTGTACAGTTTCACATCATGATATCGTGCAATTCTCACAAAGTTCCTACAAGATTCTCAGTGTTTTCTCACAAAGTACCCACGTAGTTTTCGGATACTATAAAAGACGTGGTGTTACGCTGAATATGCCCGTACATCGCAATTAAGTAATAAAATATAGCTAATCACTTCAAGGTAGGCTCCCATACATTACCCGCAAATAAACGGATCTGAGTATTTGCCATATGCAAATGAAAAGCATTCTGGTCACTTAATTGTCACATTTGGCTCTGAATAGCACATCCTTATAATGAATGCTTTTAGGGGACCGTTTCTGTCTTCCAGACTGAATGTCATTGCATTTATTTTAATATATGAAATGACATACCTAATAACAATGCCCATATACTGTCCCCCTCGTCAACCTTCACCCCTTCTTTTCTCTTTCCCTCTCCGTCTTACCCTGCGCAGAGTAGAAGGCCAGAACAAAGTATAGCTCAGGCCGATATCTCTGCCTTCAAATGAATCCTCTCCTCCCTCTCTCTCTATGCAATGTCATGTCATTGCTGAGCAGACCGCTGTGTAAGCATGCGCTCTATTGTGCATTCATAACAATATTTGCTGTCATCTTTTCTCCTGTCGTTATTATTTCTTGTTCTAAAGAGACGTTATTTTTCTTCGTGATTTAGGTATTTTCTTGCCGGTATTCCCACCTGCACTTTCTTGTGTGTTTTCTATATGTTCTTTCACTGTTTCCTGTTGGACATGGTGTGAACACTGTTCAAGACAGCGTTTTTTTTTTAGCGCAAACAGGAAGAAAAAGAAAGAACTATAGCTGAGAAGACAAAAAGACAGTTCACAGAGCAGCTGCGTTAGAGCCATAGTGGAGGCATCATCATCATTAGCTCTTCCCAGCGGCGGTTCTTTTTTTCGTCTTGTTTTTGTGCAAAACATATGCCGTCTGGGATACAACACCAACTTATAGCCCGACAGGAAGTTTGATTGTTCAAGACAGATTCTATATTTGTTCCGCAGATTTTTTTTTTTTCAAAGTGTGTCCATGGTTTGTTGCAACATTTTATTTTGTTGCAATTCACTACTGTTTATGTGGCTTGCTAAGGAAACTGGCAGTATGAAGTACCGATCAACGTTGCCTTTCGTATAACTTGTCCTTCTTCATAGAACTATAGAGTTGTGCGGTTCACTTAGTGGCATGATGTATTTTCGTCGTTCAAGCCGCACATGGCTGAATGCGGACGGCTGAAATTTTATGGAACTAGAAAAAAAATTAAGCGCGTTACCTCTTAGCTGCGTCGCAATGGAAGCACGAAAGAAAAACAAAGTGCGACTTTTGTTTCCCCCCTGATAACGCTTGCATCTTCGGTATGCGCAACGTGTCAACGACCGAACGTTCTGCAGATTCATGGAACACTGCGGTCATGAGCCCTTTTCTCGGGTACGCACACACATCTTCGACCAAAACAAGTTGCTGCACTGGCTCGAGGCTACGCAAGTCATGCCCGAAGCGGCTGTGCATTCGTGGGACGCACCGAGGTGCATGCACGCACCTGGCATGCTTCCACGTGTGCCGCTCGTTCCTGCTCCAAATAGAAAAGGCCAGATAAACAAGCATATCAAGAACTCCCATGACACCCAGCTATATCATGCCTTTCACGGACCCGTTCATTTTGGCCCATCGCTCAAGCACCGCGGGCGTTTCTTTGTTTCAACTTTTAACGAGGTGGCGCGACCTTCGTAGGAGTTCGCGGGGTAGTTTGCGTGCGTGTGTTGTAGGGCTCATTCGCTCCGGAGCCGGCCAGAATACGAACAAGCCGGCTTAGTTGAATAAGGGAACGAAACACTAGCGAGCTTTGAAGAAGCTCACAAAACAGAGAGGCGGATATAGTGCACAGATAGCAAATGCGTCCGCACTGTGTATGGCTGTAAGCAGATTCGAAGGGCGCTACAGAGTCCGTCGGCGTATATGCGCCGGGCCGGTTCACGGGTCGGTCGCTGGCCACGTGTGGCGTTGTGCGTATGGCATGTGCTGCATCCTCCAGGGAGAAAAAAAAAAGACAAGATATGCACAAGAAGGAATCGGCCCTAGCACAGTGCGAGAGCCGAGTCTTGAGTTATACGGGGCAAGCCCTTGCGAATGTAATTGGCCAGACCCCGCCCTATCGCCGTGGCCGGGCCCCCCCATTTTGGATTGGTCTGGCGTCCGACCAAAAGCACGCCATAGGCTTACGCTCGCCTCCACGTGCTGCCGGGTCTAGTTCGTGCTTGCGCGCGCTCCTTTAGACACCGCAGCAAGCCCTTCTCTCTCTTTCTACTCTATTCTTTCTCTCGCACTTTTATTAATGGCCACGAAACGTGACATGGAGACCAAGGTGAACTGGCTTTTTTTTTCTTTTGAAGGAAGCCGGGGGAAGGGCGCCATCCGTATACGTACTCGCACTGCGCTGGCTTTGCGAAGCCGTGGCCGGCCTTCCTGGGCCGATCCTATCGCGGGGCCTGGCGGCCGTTTTCTGCAGCACAGCTTCCATCGCCCCGTCGTGTATGTACGTGTGCTCAGTATCTACGTACGCGTTTCCTATCCCCCCAACCTCTCGTTGAGGCGGCTGGAACCAGTGGGAGCGCGGCAGAGACTGCGGCGAATGCCGTGGTTTCCACACTGGTGGCGGCGACTCGCTTCACCCGCGAGGAGCTCTCGCGAGCTTTTGGCCTCCTGGCGCTGATTTATGGAGGCAAGGTTTCGTGTTGCAAGCGAGTGCTGGTAGCAGCTACGGCACGCTTGTGCACAGACAACCTCTCTCGGCCTCCCAGCAACACCCCCCCTCTTCTCCTCCACACCACACGCTATTTCGCTTCGTTCGCCTACTCGTGTCCCGAGCAGAACTCCTCCCGGGATCATGCGTGTATGTAAGTGCGTTCGCTCAGAACGAGCCAGGCATGGGCCAAGCTCCGATCTATAGACGGAACATGTTGCGGGCATTCGTCTGTCTGTGTCGGCACGCAGGCTTGGCACGGCATGATGAAGAGGAGAACTGTGAGGGTGATGGAGGAAGAAGGCAACGTTTCGACTCGGACCAGAGGCGGCCAGACCTTAAGGAATTGAAGAAACCAGTTCTCTGCCTCGGCGAAGCAGCGAGCAACATCTATCGGGCGTCCCATGGATGTTTCTGTTCGCTTTGCTTGGTTCATTTTCGTTGGTCGCGGTCAAATGTTACGACGACCGCCCCGCCGCCCTCTGGGGCTGCAAGCCGGCCGCTGCTGCCCGATTATTTCTTGTATCTGGCTCGCGACCGCTCTCGCGGGGAGGGGAAAGCCCGATCGGCCGGTTACAGGTCGGTGACGCGCGTACATGGACAGAGCTTCCTACTGAAGTAGCTGTCGACATCAGCTTGTTTCGGGCCCCCTCACAGGCACGTAACAGTATCATAGTTCACATCCTTCACATGTGACCATGCCTTGCCGTGGTGGTCTAGTAATCATGGCTCTCGACTGCTAACCCGAAGGTCGCGGCGATCGAATCCCGACTACAGCGGCTGCATTTTCGGTGGAGGCGAAAATGTTTCAGGCCCGTGTGTTTAGATTTAGGTGCACGTTAACTATCTTGTTACCGTGCGTAAATGGTTATTTTTTATGTCTCGAGAAAATGATTTTTGCCACTTTGGCAAGAACAGAACAAAAAAAGACAGTACCTCACCGTTCAGTTTTTCCAGTACGGCAAAAAAGAATCGCGCTGCGGAGTGTGTAGTTCGTTTCTGTATATTTAAGCATGTATCGAGTACTTGGTCCCCGCACGCCAGCATGCATTTCAGCTTACCAAGCTTTCCACAAGGAAGTGCTCTTTCCAAAAAAGTATGTTTTCGAGCACCGAACGATTTTGGAACAAATAAAAGTGTGAGAATTGTGAAATGTCTGGTTTCCAATTGGTAAACAGTGCAACAAAAACGCTATATATTAAAACAAAATTAGAGCTAACATAATTGAAAATAAACATGTTGAAGAGAAATGACCTAGTAACATTATAAAGATAATAATTTTTCTACAAAACGTTTTATTCACAAACACACAAAAAAAAATTGAAACGCGCGCAGTGCTGCCTCATAGTTCGTGCTATACGGTGAAGCATCGCTTGGTTTTTCGTGAGACACAAGTGAACTCGTACACATTTCTTAGTAAGTTCTTGTTTTATTGCAATAGAGGTGTTCCACTGTAAATGGTTGCCCGCGTTGTGTATAATTCCTTTATAAACCAGATGTCGAATGAACTTCGCCATTTCGTCTAGCGTCACCCCTTTCCATGAGCCACCTCCCTCTGCATAGGTCACCGCTCCTACAGATGCATCCAAGCACATTTCTTTGCCTTTTTGCGCATCGTACTAAAGAAAAAAGAACAATATTGTGCGCAGTTCTGAAACGTTTAGCGCTGCTTCGTATAGATTGTGTACAAAGGTCGGCAGCTACGGACTTGTGGTGGAGGAGACAACTTGAGGTCGTAAACAGAACAAACCAATGAACGGCTGCAGATGTCCCTGACTTACGCAAAACATCATCGCCATAAAACTTTAAACTGATCATGTGCTGCCATCGTCGTACTCTAAGGTAGTCATCACTCATGTCAGGTGTGGTTGCAAGACAGTGTTGAGCGGTGCGTCTTTTTTTGCAGTGAAGGTGTGCACCAATGTGCGCGTGACGACGACGCCAAAGGAGCGCATAGTGACATTAGGTGCGGCCCTGTGTATCATATAACAATGCAAGCAGAATCAAAGCTGCTGGAAACTGGTAGAAAAGTCTATTCCCGCCGCATGTTTGTTCGCCGCATGTTTAATTTTTCTATAAAAAATTGTCCCTCACTCGTAGAAACTGCTGTTTATTGAGTAGCTGGCATAACTGTCTGGCAGTTATTATTGCTAAACACTGTGAAATTGTTAATCTGACAATTTATTTCAATATTTGGCCTGCTGAGGTTGCTTTCATTACAGAACATCGACGTTACTCCAGTATAATCACGAGGGGCACGCACTCTTGTCAAGTTCGCCAGCCTAGTGCAGTTTTCCAACAACACACGCACATTGGTTCGCGCGGAGATCAGTCCAAAATCACCATGTCGCGAAAACGGTCAAATTCAAATTGATTCTGAATCTTGTGTGGTTGAACTAACTATTGTAAAGAGTTGGGTGCGTGAGAAATAAGTTCAACAAAATGCCAATATCGACGACCCGACGCGTCGATCACATGTGATCGATTTTATTAGGCATGATAATGAAAGAGTTAAAGACTTTCAGGTGGTCGAAATTTCCGGAGCCCTCCACTACGTCGTCTCTCACAATCACATTGTGGTTTTGGACCTTAAGCCGCAGATACTATTATTTATGTCTTACCATAAATCACGGATCACTGCTATCCTTGCCCAATTTTTCATGGTGCGCGTTGGCCAAGCAAGACCCTTGCGCCATTAAAACCATCTCATCGAGATCATCATGAACCAACACTGAAACTGCAATTGTTCAGTTACCAATTAAATGACGGAGATTCGTCTTAACATCGTGCTCGTGTCTTCAGAACTTCCTGTTACCTTGTTTCTACTACGCGTTAAAGAAAAACCCACAGATTATGAGGTCAGGGAAGGAATAGGGCACAGTCATTATACGGTACAATTTTGAAGATTGTAAAGAGGATGCAAAGAACCGGAAGTGTAGAATGTATACATGTGGAACTTGCCGTCGGCAGGACTGAACCTGCGTACATAAAGCGCTTAGCTAACATTCCAGGTTTGCATGCGCATGAAACATTCAACAAAGTGGACGGGAGGATGGCCTCCACCGTATTCCGTTAGCATCGGGTGCGTTTAAGCTTGAAGCTTTCTCTGCTAGCGGCAAGTGGTCGTTTCGTTTTCTTTACATTTGCATCGTTACATTTGGACGCGGAAAGCATAAAGCTTGGTGGGATCCAGAGCCATCATAGTTTTTATAAAGAAAGTGACATAATCCCAACCAAGAAGGGTGCAAAGCAGGGAAACACAATCTCTGGAACGCTATTCACTGCGTGTTTACAGGAGGTTTTCAGGGCCCTAGATTGAAATGAGTTAGAGATAAGAGTTGATGGAGAGTATTTTAGTAACCGATGATTTGCTGCAACTCGCTGACATTGCCTTGATGAGTAACTGAGGGGACAAATTACTGCTCATGATTACTGAAACACGGAAAGTAGAAGTGTAGGTCTGAATATTAGTATGTACAAAACTAAAGTAATGGCAACAGCTCCGGCAGAAAATAGCACTTTGCGATAAATTGAGACGCTGGAAGTTGTAAAGCTATATGTAGTAACCGCGGAGCCGAACCGTGAGAGTGAAATAACTAAAAGAATAAGGATTGTTGGATGACATTCGGCAAGCATTCTCAAATCACGAATGGTAGTCTGCCACTAAGCCTCAAGAGGAAAAGAAATAACAGCTGCAACTTGTCGGTACTTACATACGGAGCTGACAACTGCGAGGCTTACAAAGAGAGTTCAGCTTCCATCGAGGACGACGCAGTGAGCGATGGAAAGGAAGATTATAGGTGTAACCTTGAGAGACAAGAAGAAAACAGTGTAGATCAGAGAACAAACCGATGTTAAGGATATCATAGGTGAAATTAAGAAGAAGATATGCACATGGCTAGCGTCATCTTGATTGTTGACTCGTGTAAAAGTTGATCCCATAAAAAAAAAATTCCTGAATATATATTCCAGCACACAAAACAGTATACCCACTCCTTCATAAGAGAGTCTAAATATGCTCATTTATATATGAGTACGATTACACGCACCATTTTCATCTTCGTAAGGGACTATACTGACACGAATACTCCATTCATGGCCACCCTCAGCGAGAGGTGCCACGAAATGTTCAAGGTCTGGCATCGTCAGCAGCGTGCAAGCATATCGTTTACCCAACCGTAAAAGCACGTGTCAGTACACGCTTTTGTATATAAAGGAGTAAACTGTCTCCTTTTATAAGGGAGTATATATCCTCCCTTTTGAAGGAGTCAAGTGACATATTTCAGTGTGCCCTGACAAGTGTAGTTTGCAGCTTTATAAAGGGCTATACCAATCCGTATACTCCCTTCGTGGCCAATGGAGAAAAGTGGCCATGAAATGTCGAAAGTCTGTCACCTGGCGCAGCGTGCAAAGTATAATTTATCAGGCTGCGAAAATACGTTCCAGTATACACTCCTGCACACAAGGCAGCATACATTCTAACAGAATCGAAAGTTGGGAATCGAAAGTTTCTAGTAAACAGTTTAGTTGCGAGAAAGCGCTGGTCCTCTCTTCCTTTCTGTTTATTCGTGCGCTTGAACTGACAGTTATACCATGCATACATTCTCCTGTATCATGGAGTATACTCCTTTATAAAGGAGTAAACTGACTCCTTTTCGAGGGACTATACTAACACGTATACTCCCTTCATCGCCACGCTATACAGTACAGTGACCCCGAAATGTTGAAGGTCCGGCATCGCGCACGTGTATGGGGATGCTGACCTCTATATTGCCGCAGTGCAGCCGTGAAAATAAGGGCAGCGTGGGCTTTCAAACATGAGGTTGGCATGTTTCCGATCACGTCTTCATCGTGAGAAAGGTTCCTGCGCAAACGCCACCTCGCGGTGCACAGTTAGGACCACGTGCTGGGCACAAACAAAGGAATCGCACCGAATGACCCGCACAATGCAGCCAAGCGATGCTGTGCTTTTGTGGAGCGCTGCGAAGGCGCACGCCAAGAAAAGAAGCATTTACGGGGCTATTACGCACATGACCTCTCCGCACGCTCGACAGCTTTGGAAGAGGTCCCTCCTTTGAGTAGTCCACTCACAGAGAAAATTATTCTATAAGCTTCATAAAGCATGCGGACCTCTAAGACCATTCATTGATAAAGTGCGTGCACTATGGAACGTTAGTGTGTTTTTAGAAGCCGCTGCTCCGTATTGCTTAGTTGAATGGACATTAGTTTTTTCAGGTAAAGGTTTTAACAGCTTGATGATACAACAATAATTTTAGCACTGTATGGTCGTACAAAGAGTTAAAAAGAAACTGAGTGTGCCATAAACATGAGACAAAATGAAGGCTATAGGGCAGGTGCGTAACTAACAATTAAATATTGTTTTGAGGAAAATGCATATTTATAGGCGGGCTATCCATGCGTTCACAAAGGAAATAAACAAAACATTTGGAGTTCGAATGCGCTTTCGTAGGTTTCAAAACTTTCCACAGCCACCAAGGTGTGTAGGTGTTGTCCATATTGTACAAAGGAACACCCTCATGCTATAAAATGCTTGATTTCTCGGTTTGAGCGCCATTGTGCTTTATGTTGTCGAAATTCTACATAACATCGACGCAGAACTCCTTTGACAACATCCGAAAATGTGATTAGCGGGAAAATGACGAACAAAAACACTTTTATCGATTTGCTCATTGCAACCATAACTACAGTAAATGTGACGTCAACGTAAAAAAGTGTTTCTAACGTGAAATTACCTCTTTAAAAACACAGAAATCACTCCGGCGCCTTCGGTTTATATATATACAAAATGCAGCGTTGTGATTGTTCATTAAAAACCGAGGTTTTAATTCACGACTATTAGGTTTTGTGCTAGTCGTAAACATCGCATGTTCAATACGTGGTACCGAGATTAACTTTAGTTAATTAATCCAGCAAGTGATTTACCCTTGTTTTAGGAAAACTTGTGTTTCGATGCGATACGTATATCCAAACTCTTCGCTTGAACCAGAACCATCGACTTATATTGGAACCAGAACCATCGACTTATATTGGTTGTGGTTTGGGATGCCATCAAACGGTGTAAGAGTGACCTGTCGCCTATACTTTAGTACTTCTTAATTTACGTCATACTGCATTTAAAGACAGTTAATATTCCATCTGCTTACCTTACCCTAATTGTGTGTTGAATTCATTCAGCCTAGGTGTGTGCACGGCGTCGTTAAAGTGCTCGGATGCTGACCCCTAAGGTCAGGGGTTCGATCCCCTGCCGCGGTGGTCCCACTTTGATAGAGACGAATTGGTAGAGGCCCGGTAACATTGCGTGCGATGTTAGTGCAAGTTAATGAACATTGCATGGTCGAAATTTGCAAAGTCCTGCACAACGGCGTCTCTCTGAATCTTATTGCGGTTTTCGGAAGTAAAACACCAGGGTTAATCATAATAATAATTTTCCTTCTTTCGTACATTGCAGTTGCTGTAATTCGTTGATATAAAAAACACTGCAATAAATACGTTTTTCAGCCACAATTGCAATCTTCCGAGCACAAGCGAGTTATTGTTCGCAGAAACATGGAGATTATAAGTTGTACGCCAAAACTGCCATGAGTACGCTGCTAAACGACTCCAAAATACAAACGACAAAAAATACAGAAGTCACAGCGATGAGTCCGAAATCACTCGCACGCGACTCACATTCTCGAACTCCCCCAGCCTTCTTCTGTTCAGTCATGATATTCCTCAAAGACAATGCATGATTTGGCTACAACTCATTTTCGTTTTCGTATATTCTTTTTTTGGGAGTCTATCGTGATCTGGTCGTCTGCGCCGCACGCGCCACTCGATCGCTTCACTTTCAGACGTCGAAAACGACTCAGCTTCAAAGACGAGTGACCGTACAAACACACGGTAAAAATAAAACAAATAACAATAACAACCGCAACAACAATAGCAACGAGAGTGTCGGATCTCACGTGCTTATAGCCACGCTTCTCCGAGCGTCTCTGGCGGAATGGAAATCGTTATTCTGTTCCTCTCCAAACCACTCGTCTCCGGAAATTGATGAAAAACGCCGAAACAACGCTGTTCTCGAGGAGCGGACGCAAGAAGATGATCGAAAAGTAATAGAGAAAAATAAAGTGTATTGGAAAACGCAGTGATTCTCGTGTTGTGTGCAGAATGAAAGCTCCCCGCCTCTAACATCGTTGAAGAGTGGTTGCGAGGCATTATATATACCCGGAGAAAGGAAACAAAAGCTGTTGGGGTAAAGATAGCAACAACGGCAGAGATAGTGCTGATAGAAACAATGAGTATAGAAAAGGCATATGAAAAAGGCCTAACTGCGTTTGTGTTCAGCGTATAGACACCGACTATAGGCATCGAAGAAGCGAGTCTTCTAGGGAGAGAAGCGGGCATGTCAGAGGTCTTCCAATGCAGAAAGAACCGCAAGTCAAGTGCGAAAGAAACTTAGTGGATGTAGGAAGGGATCAAATCGAAGAAAATTGTTATACTCTGTCCATGATGGCGTCTGGCGTAGACATCATTCGTGCTCAGTACTGGTTTTGTGGCGGGAACAATAAACTATTTTACGGGTGTATCTTGGTGCCACCCCTTTAGGCTTTTAACGTTGACGTTTAGTACCTAAGACGTCATAACGAACTATGATATAAATGAGCTGCAAGAAAAAATGGTTGCAGTGCCATCTGTACGTATGTACGGAAAAACAACGGCCGTCATTGTGCATGAGCAGTCATGCGTTCTGCCGGACATGCATACTACCTGGAACTCTCAAAAGCGGCACATTGAAATTAAATGTCTATCTTAATTCATATTTCCTTTCACTTGCACGAGCGCCACATCCTCGTGCATTCTTATTTCTTTGTTTTCGTGGCGCCTCAGCCCAGTTTTGCTCGAACTTTTGGGGGCTTTTTACGGTGTTACTGTGTTTATGTAACTCGTATATACCTATAGTCGGCAACAAGCTAAGAATAAAAAGTAAAGTGTACGACTCTCCATTCGTGTTATGCGCGTCCAGCTTGAGTGACCCTTTCCTGTGACATAATGGTTAGGACGAACCAATGGAAAATTAACTCTTATCTCCACGTGCACGGCATCATTCGATGCAGTTGGTCATCGTTCGATGCATTTGAAGTTTATCATTGCGTCGCATTTCACGTGCACTGAAGCGGCAGCAGCTCGGAGTGTTTTGCAACGCTTTACCGTATTCCGTCGTTTCCGCAGCATGAAGTGGCAACATGGCGCGCAAGCATGGAAAATAAAGGTAATGTGGCCTCGGGGGCAGAAAATATATTTATTCTAGGCCTTCAGCGACTATAGACGCCTACGCACGAAAATGATTGGCTTGGTCCATTCGACGTTTCAACTTCATGTCATAACATAAAAAAAAGTTTTAAAAAGGAATTGCCTATATAACAGTCCACGGTGGCCGCGCTCATTTGCCTTGCGTAAAATTGCCTAGAGTGTCCCAATCCCAAATTGTATAGGTGATTAGCTGCTATTCTACCTCGGTGAATGTCAAGAATTCATTGTTTGCAAACCTCAGCGAGGCTTTGAAGTGTATTATTGTCACGAATACCACTTCAAAGAGGTGTATACTTGTTATATGCGGCTCATTAGAGTCTAATAAGTACGAGATACTGATTCGGCTATAATGTACCAACTAGGCGCAAATGTAGTTTTATTTGCAGGTGGAAAGCCATATGCAAGGACAACAGCATCACACCGTCAGGTTGCCTGGTCTTTTTATTTTGCTGATGTCACCTACACTGCTTCAACTCTAACGTATACAGTTATGCAATAAAATGTAATAAAACGCGGCTCTTGAGCACCTCGGGTCATTCGCAGCTGTACCAGAAGGTTCAAGACCGCGGAGGAACACGCGACCACAATTTCGACTTGCTCTTTCGTAGTACACCGTCTAGAATACTGTACTCATAGGTCGACACAAGTTCTCTAGCAGGCATGCGATGATGACATTGATGATGTCATTTCGTTTTACTGCCAGCGCTGGGTGGAAAGCCGCGCTTTGGTTTCGATCTGCCTATCTCTAGAAGCACTGTGGAAGCTGCGATTCGTTCATGAAAATGACGTGCACATGTACGTCAGCTCTTGCGTCACTGAGGCCGACATTTCGTCGCGCAATCAGAATGGCGAGCAGTGAAGGAAGGTCTATACGTTTTGTTTGTTCTAGGTGGGAAACATCTGGTGGACGTCTCCTATCGTCACGGCGTGTCATGGAGTCCATCATAAAAACTAGTACGTGCCACGAAAATTGGGTAAGTTTGACTATATTCATCACCGGTCTACTAAAAAATGAAGGATGTAACAGTTAGCCGAGAAAACATCCAACAGATTGGTGGAGCTGAAACAACCTTCCCTGCATGGTTCTCTTCTCAACAGTTTTTTTTTTTTTTCCAATTCAAACCGATGTCAGCCGGTCCAGGCTAAATCAAGTTAATAGCCCATCTCCAGAAGCAAGCATGGAAGCCTCGATTTGTAACAGGAAGATGAGGAATACGTTGACGTCACGCGAATATGTCTTTGTGTAGCTTTCTCAACACTGCGTGGTATTCGATGAATACAGCGCGAGTCGTTTCCACTGAAAGCGACGAGAAGCTCTAGACAGCGATCATCCTTTTTTTTTCGTTTTTTTTTTACGTTACAGCACATGCGTGTATTTTCCTTTGTCGCTGGACGTGCGTTATAGTTCGGCAAAAGGGGGGCGTTCTTCGAGGGGATCCGATCGATTTTTCGATAGAATTCGAGCGTCCGTAAGAGAAGCAAGACGGCGCACTGTCTCGCTCCAGCAGGCGGCGCTGGCAGCGCCTCCGAACGGGGACGGGGACCGAAGCTTCATTCTGGCAGATCTGCCTATATTATTTATTACTTTGTTACGTTTTCTGGAGGAAATGCGAGAAAATAAATGATTCCTTCTTCCTCTCCTTCTTTTTTGTTTCTTCTTAGATGAGGATCAAATCTTCATTCCTTATATATCGTATATTACTTCATGATATCTTCCTTATTACAGTTTCTCTTAAGAGAACGAGAAAGTAAACCATTTTTTTCTTTCTTACTTCTTTTCTTTCCTTCTTCTTGCTTCCTTTCTTTCTTCATTTATTTCTTTCTTACTTTCTCTTTCTTTCTTTTCACACCGAGAAAGCACAGGCGGAACTGGCACGGGCGAGCGGTTCTCGGTCGCTGGGCAGATTTTCCTCTACGAATGCGCAGAGAAGTAGGCAAATAATAAAAGTAAGAAGCACAGCTGGGCGGATCCCCGCCAGTTGCGTATAAGAAGAAAAAAAAAACGGAGAAGAGGCTTCGACGTCTACCAAAGAGATTTCCCTTTATTATAGAGCCCGGAGAAAAGCGCCTCGATCTCTCGAAAAAACGTTTGGTGGGTGTGTTGCAATAACACTATACGAAGGCGAGTGCTGCACTCATAACTATATATATATATATATATATATATATATATATATATATATATATATATATATATATATATATATATATATATATATAAGAGCACGTGTCGCTTTGATTGTTTTTGAGGAGGCCTTTTTGTTTTGCACGCTTCTCAACGGGCTCTTATACAACAATTAAATCAAATCAATAATAACAGCGTCAAAAAAGTGCGCACCAATAACGTTCTGTAGCTTATACAGAGTAGGCTCTGCTGAACTGCGCCTGATGGAGTGGCAGCGATAGCGATGGCGATGCTTTGTGGACTCCAGAGCTTGACGCAGCCTTTTGTGGAGTGCGGAATGAGCTTGGATTAGCGAAGTTTATCAATTGAACGTTTGAGATAGGTGACAGCCTGAAAAGAAAAAGGAATACGATGGGCTGAACAAACTGGGCACTGCGACTCTGAAGTGCGAATGGCGCGCGCCTTTCCCCCAAAGGCATTGAACGCAGTAATTGTCGTAAAATATCATAGTTATACGCTAACGTAAATCTAATATGACATGTGTTAGACACTATTCTTCTACTCATGCCTGTGTTTCGAATTGCTTCGAATCCTTATATACATGTCGAATTAGGCAATTGTATATCCTTGACATAAACACCCCCTGTGTGTTGAGTACTTTGCCGCATTACATGGCTGTGTTAGGTGTAGCTGCTCACTAACCTTTCTATTTAAGGTATAGGCACTCATGGTCAAGGCAAATGTCTTTCCTTACGTGGCTGTAGCCGCGAATCAGATTTCGAATGACCAGGCATCAAAATTAGCCCTAAACACATTGTAAATGATTCTAATAACTAGCTCTGTTTCCACGATGCTTGTTTGTTCGTACGTGCGTTTGTTTGTTCGTTTATAAGCTTGTTTTTTTTTTAATGAAGCTGCCTGTTCAAGGGCGAGAAGCTCGAAGACAAAGCCAAGAGAGAGAGAGAGAGAGAGAATGAAGACAAGAATGAGATATTGCAGCCGCGCTATGCTTCTACCTTCGTGAACGCTCGTTGGCTGCAGGGGCAACGCGCGCTTCGCTGTGGCTACGCGCCTGTACAGAGTCGTGCCGTGTCGTCCAGTCGCAGAGGAAGGCCTCCTAATTGGTCACCTTGGAACTCGCGCTGATGATGAAAGTTGTCTTTAAACGCGAACAATGGGCCGAGAACATTAAGAGGAACCGCACAACGAGCTACCACTCGTTCTTTTGTTCTTTTTCGCTTATAAATGAAAGGGATTTTTTTTTTCTTACTCGTTGGCGGAATCGGCCGAGAGTCATGATTCGCCAACAACGAGGAGATGTCCAAGGGGGGGGGGGGGTGTCCTTTTGTTGGCATACCGAAGCCGAGAAAGAATCCAAGGCGAGCTCACATACGCGGCCTTGAGGTTCTCTTTCGCTAGTGTGTGTGTAAGACGAGTCTTGCACCGCGAATGAATGGACGCACGGAAAAAAAAGGTTGGAGGCGAAGACGATGACGTCCACTCGTGCCACGAAGTGGAGGTCCTCGGATCGAGGAGGGGGCATGATTTGCAGAGTCGACTCTTTGAACCTCACAAGGAGTGCCGAAGGAAATAAAACACACGCGCCGACTACTGCTTGTGTTTTCGGCGCCGCATCGCTTGCGAGAGGGAGAGGGGAAGTGTTTGTTGCGTAGGGGTAGAGGTGGGGAGCTATTCTAGCCATGACCGCGATAGTCTACTAGCTCGGGCGCCATAGTTCGGCGGCGTGTTGTGTATAGGAAAAGTCCTTCTTCGGGCACGCCTGAACAGAGTGCGTGTGTCTTGGAACGATCCGAAGACAATAGGTCTTTGTTTCGAAGTACGGCTCGAGACAGCCACGCGCTTTCGACAGGAGTTTCTTTGTGGCGGCGAAAATCCTCTCTTTTTTGGAAGCCCGAGTGCAAAAGCAAAGCCTGCGGTGGGGGCACCAGGGGGGGGGGGGCGTGATATGGAAGCTACCGGTGCATGTATAATAAACCCGACAAGAGAGAGTATACAAACAGGCGGGCGCCGACACCGAGACAAAGGGCGAGTTATGGTTTGGCTACTACGGTCGTGTTACGCAGGTCTTCCAGGGGCCACGTGGTTCGCAAGGTCGACGGGCGTCCACCCATCCACCCTCCCCCACCCCTGCGACATTCCGTTACGTTAGCCGAGACTACCCCGCTCACGCAATAGTTAGGAAGCTGTTAAGTCACAGCTGAGCCCATTATGGGAAATCCCCCGCTGGTAAACACCAAGCTGTGCCATTAGTCAGTCACGGAGGCCAAGTGCTTGTGTGTGCAAGAGCGGATTATTAAGTTTACCGTTTGTAAAGAGAGAGAGAGAGAGATTACCATTTTGCCCTTGACTTTGTGTCAAGGTGCTAACGTGGGGACCAATGTGGGAAGTGTATTCTTTATGTGATTAAGAAGTGCTAAATTCGTGTCTGAAACAGGATTCCGCACATCATCTGCACTGCACATCGCAAAAAATCCTTCAACGTACATATGCGTCGGAGCGGTGTGATTGACGTCCCAGTTTGGAGTGTCTCTCCGAACGGGCGATAGCGCAATAGTATGCACCGAAATTCAATCAACAGTACACCAGCGGACAACAGACAGAACGGCAGGAACAAGGATAAGTGCGGACTACACCAAATGAAGTAGGTTTTACAAAATAAAACAAAAGAAACGCGCATTTACATAACATACTCTAGCATGGATATGTTGATATACGTATACATGTTAGCTGTTTTTTAACGGACTAAATTCACCAGCGAAAGTAGCTCAAATAAAGCCGTATTGGCACATACATATTCTCAACTTTCCTCTAAAACAGTAATAATAAATTACTACCAGAATTTAAACTAGCATAAATAAGCCTGTATTGGCACATACATAGTCTCGACTTTTCTCCTAAACAATAATAATAAATTACTTTTACATATTTAGTAATATATTATTACGGTTCTAGAAAAAAGTTGAATTTTCTGTATGTGCGCATACATCTTTCTTTGGGCTAGATTCAGTCAGTGCTAGATATAGCCCATTAAAAAGCTCTTCGTGCATATATTTCTGTGTGAATGATGCACGACCATAAATTTGACATTTACGGTTGAATTTAGAAATGGAGCTTGGTTACTAAGTACCACATGAGGTCTCGTGTGTTGCGCCTGGTTGACTATGGCAACCACGACCCGGTGTCAAATTCTCCGTGTATCACCGGAGAACCTCTAGAGCTACTGAACTATTGCTGTGGGACAGTTACAGGTTGCACTTTTCTTTTCCTATCATAATCACTTAGAGTGTCCCTTCCGAATGATCCATGACTTGGTCACAGTTCATCGTTTTTGTGTATCCAAAAAGCTGCAGTACATGAACTGGCAATCACAGGGCTGTCGCAATATTAAAAAAAAAACGCCACTTGACGACTTTTGTAAGTACACAAACATCATTACGGCGGGATGAGCAACGTTACACTTCTGATGAGCTCCTAATGCTGCATGCGTTTACATGCAAGTATAAAAAAATATATAAAGAGTCAGTCTCAGTCTCCGGGGGCTGGCCATCATAATTCCCAGAAAAAAAAGGAGAGACGTTGCCTTGTAGGGTCAACAAAGGCAGGAGCGTGACCTGAACAGCTCCTTGTAGCTCTCCCCTGACGCTCGGCTATACATCCACAAACTGAAAAATAAAGATCCAGAGAAAGGCTTCGGAAACTATCATGGGTCATTCGTTGCCCTCTTCCGAGACTCGTGTCCGAAGAAGCCTCAGCGCCTCTAGACAGCCAAAACTAGTTCAACAAACAAACGAAATAAAAAGTCTACAGTGGCATGGAGAAGCGAGGCATTCGCACACGCCACTGTTTCAGAGCCCGCTTCTGGTTTGACCACGCCTCCCAGCAGCAGACGCCTTTTGTCCATGGCTGCTAATTATTACGTTTGTTCCGGGCAGCCTGCAGTCTCTGTGTACACCTTTTATTCCTTTTTTGTACTCTGCAAAAGGTTTTCTGTAGGGTAGCTACTATAGTGGAGAGAAAAAGAGCGGGGTTTTTTGATGTTGCTGCAGGGTGGAGGATGGTGAGTGGAGGACTAGTTGTGTGTCTTCCATACCTCTCTCGCTTTTCAACGTGTTATTTGAGAACCTTTGGACGCCGCGCGCGTTGCATTTTCGCAGAACGACGGCAACCTGAGCTGGCGGTAGGTTGGACCCTTCCCTTGACCGCGCGGAGTGTTGTGTTGCCCTGGCCCCTCTGGTCAGCTCGAGGTGAGGCTTAAAACGAACCGAAACAAAGCGAAAATGAAAGGAAGTAAATAGAAACGGAATACAAGCAGTGCCACGGGATGAAGGGCGCTTCCACGGAGAGTCTGGATCAGGTCGGCTGTATAACTAATGAACGAAGATGGCCGTTGTGTTTCGAGCCTTTTTTTTTTTTTGTCGTTTCTTTTGGGCATTGTACGAAGAAACGAAGGTGCTGGCTTGAGACAGGAAAGAACTGCATGAACCATGAGAAGGCTGAACAGGGCCCCTGAACACAAATTTTGGAGGATGCACAACACCCGAGAAAAAAAGGGTGTGTCAGGTCCACTAGCATGATCCTGGGATGGGCCGAATCATGCAGTGTATACGCCGCTGCTTTCCCACAGTGAAAAATTTTTGCCGCTGTGATTAGAACAAATTGTGAACGCTTTACAATGCTAAATGCGCCGTACTATGAAAAAACTATCAAGTCTCTCAGGCCGAACAAGTTTCATTCTTGACTTGGGTCGTTCAGCAATTAAGGTCGTGTTTAGAAAAAAAAAGTGGTCAGCGATGAGGCTGTCCTGTGGGCTTACCGAAAACAAGAGCTTAGGCCGAGGAAGTTCACCTTGGGTGTGTTTAGAATAAATGTTTAATGATCTAGAGTACCAGTACTCTACTATATATGGGAAAACAGAAAGCCGCCTCGAGGGGGTAGAGGTGTGGCGTACCATCACTCAACAGATAGTTTGATTGATTGATTGATTGATTGATTGATTGATTGATTGATTGATTGATTGATTGATTGATTGATTGATTGATTTAGGAGGTTTTACCATCCCAAAACCACCATATGATTATGAGAGATGCTGTAGCCAACAGACAGTTTCCCGTGGCGGTGTTTCAGGTGTATCGTAGAGGTGCACGTTTTTGTCTCCGGTTTTAGAAAAGAAACGTAAGCGCCTTCGTAAGTTTCATCGGGTATTCAACAGCGCTGCTAAGCTGAACGTAATGTTTCAGACAGTAACGACCAACCTTTAACCCGGAATATGCATAGTAGTGGAATTTACCCTAAATGTGTGGTGTATGTCCGTTTATGGTGGACCGCAATGACGACATGTCACACCAACAGGCCTATATAGAGACTAAGGTGACTCACCCCTAAAATTGAGATGGTCGCAATGTAAGACAGCAACGCTTTGCAGGACACCAAGGTGTTTGAGAGAGAGCGAGAGATAAGTAGCGATGGGCTGGGGAGTTTACCAGAGACGCAAGTTTGGTTTTCTACCCTGCACTCGGGCAAGGTACAAAGGAGGCGAAAAGGGAAATAGCGGAAAAGGGATAGGCGCACAGAATCACAAGCATACTCGGGGGAATCACATCAAGTCAGCAAGCGGTCGCACAAACCTGTTGAGTAGGGCTTTCATTGTCTGTTATGCATTCGAAGCACATATTTTTGATCCTTTCCTACTTTCTAAAAGCCTTATATAAGATCTTAAACAATAGATAGCGCGCAGTTTGATGCAGTATATTCATGAACCCCGATGCCCAGGATGCCCCGCCGCGTAGGTCTAGTGGTTAAGGCACTCGGCTGCTGACCCGTAGGTCGCGGGATTGAATCTCGGCTGTGGCAGCTGCATTTCCGGTGGAGGCGGAAATGTTGTAGGCCCGTGTGCTCAGATTTGGATGCGCGTTAAAGAACCCCATGTGGTCGAAATTCCTGGAGCCCTCCACTACGGCGTCTCTCATAATCATACGGCGGTTTTGGCACGTTAAACCTCACACATCAATCAATCATCTGATGCCCAGGACACACAAATTCCAAGAAAGAGAAACCCCGAAAACGCGGAGCCCTAGGAATATTCCGCGATGCAACCCTGCATGTCACGTGAGAGCTGTCCATAGCAATCGCTATCGAAGCGCAAGACAATCCAAGAAAAAGCTTCTCAGCGGCCACTGCGACTCGACCACGTCCCTGCCCTCGAGGGCCCATGGCGGTTACGTTGGCCTTTTGGGAGGTGCTTTTTTTGTTTCGCTATCTTTCCTCGAACGGAATTGCCCCGGAGAAACTGCCTGCTTGTGTTTCCTCACTCATGTTTTCTCGTTTTGAATTTTCTTTTTTTTTTCTTCTCGTTACCTCCTCCTCTTCTACTCCTTCCTGGACAGAACCTCGGGCTAAGTATACGCCTAGGACGTCTTGGGACGCAGCCTGGTTGGTTGGTCGGGTCGTGTACGTTTCTTTCTTGTTGTTTTCTGCACGAGATCGCGTCCTTTTTCTGCGGTCGTCTTTGAGCTTGCCTTCCGTTTCTCCTCTCGGTCGAATCCCTGCTTCGCTCCGGGCTGTATTTCGCAGGGAAGGGTCCTCGCAGAAACACGCGGCAAGACTAAGGAATGCGATGTGCATTCGTTGCCACCGCTCGGAAGCAAGAAAAATGCTATAGGCCCGCGGCCACCTGGAATGAACCGCGAGGCAATGAGTTTTCTCTAACACGTTTTTTTTTAAAGCACCAAGAAGTGTGATGAATATTGAGCAGAGAATATTAAATGTCTGCCCACGATCACGTATGTGCTTCGCCCAAACAAGAAGTCTTCAACTCAGCGATGTACACACACGTATATGTAATATTGTTTTGTTTTTTATCATTTTTTATTTTATATCTCGACAACCAAATGAAGAGTCCTAGCCATAGCCAATCACTGGTGAGGACTCCTTCTTTTAGTTTTATATTGAAAAACAGAAGAATGAAACGTAAAAGTATATGTCCCGACATGTTTGCATGCCGCTGGCCATGCTGGGATCTGAGACAGTCGATACTCACAAGTGCGCAGTTTTCTTACAAAAAAGAATAGTGGGGGAGGGGGGTGCAAGCATTGGTTAAGCTCCAACCAACCTTCAGCACACGAGCGCAATCAACGAACGCGCTAGCGCTCATGGGAAAAGTGTGCAAGCCGCAGCAGAAACAGCAGCCAGGAACATGCACGCGGCCATCTCGCATTAACTTTCCGCCTGCACCGTGCCAGCACTTCTCAGATCAATTGAATTTGGCAAGATGTGACACGTTGGCGCATGATTTTGTCCTATATACTTTATCCGTGTTTAGCTGAGATGGCCTCTACTATTTTCATATGTGTGTTTTCCTGTATTACCACAGCTGAGCAGTTCCAAAACAGGGAGAGGTTCTGATATTTAGAGAGTATACGCGAAAAAGTATATTCGGTATTTGGAAAAATTACGAGTCTATACTCTCTAATATTCACAGTAAGTGCTAAGTGATAAGTGTCTACAGCCTTTTGTCGAAACAAACTGGTTTTACACGTGCCGGTTGTGTTTTGACTAGTTCGCTCCGAGGTCGTATATATGCATTGCAATGGGCAATACGAGATGTAACAGTGAAATTACCTTTTAAACACGGTCAGAAAGCGCGAAAGGGCTCATGGCCCTAAATGTTCAATTAAGCGGAAATGTATATCTTGCATTTTCACATGTAACTGTTCAGGCCTAGAAGGCAGCTCTAGACAAAGTCTAAGAACACCCTCAATCCTGGCAGATAGCGTCGTAACTTGCAATCAAACTCTTAGTTTATTAAAGCAGTTACAATAGTCAGATTGATTGCACTTCTTCAGTTGCATATTCTAATTATACAATTTGGTTGCATATAGTCATAAGCGTAAAAGGCAGTAATGTGAAGAGCCGTGGCACTCAGCTCTTGCTCAAGTGAAGATCACTTGCCACACCCTGCAGTGACGTAGTTTCGACACGATGATCCGCATAGGGTGAGATGACGGCGATGGGGGCGCTTTCGTTTCAGAACTTGGAGAAGCAGATAAGCATCAGTTACATATCAGCACATTTCAACGATGACTTGTAAGTTCACTTGCAAACCATGAATTTGGTCTTCCAGCTCATATTGCTTACGATAATATATTTTGGCGACATTGGCGTTTGATCACGCGTCCGATGTGTACAACATCGGACACGTTACTCGAAAGTCACAGGATCGGTCACAGCCAGAGGCAAGCTATCCTTTCGTGTGCTTTTGATTGATTGATATGTGGGGTTTAACGTCCCAAAACCACTGTATATATGATTATGAGAGACGCCGTAGTGGAGGGCTACGGAAATTTAGACCACCTGGGGTTCTTTAACGTGCACCCAAATCTGAGCACACGGGCCTACAACGTTTCCGCCTCCATCGGAAATGCAGCCGCCACATCCGGGATTCGAACCCGCGCCCTGCGGGTCAGCAGCCGAGTAATTTAGCCACTAGATCACCGCGGCGGGGCGATTTTCGTGTGATTTTCTTTCTTCACGTTTGCATTACAATTACTTCTAATAACATGCCCTATATCTTGCTCCGCATGATTGTCGGCTAGTTCTCATTAATACTGTGTCTAAGAAAGAAATACGCACCTTTGAAGGAACACTAGAGAGAAACAATGACTTTGGTTTCAATTAATAAGCTGCCCTCTGAGCACTCCAATGTCAGAAGTCTGTATCATAACGACATTATTAGCGCAGTAAATTATATTTGAAATTTCATTTCTTGATTTGACGTCACAATCTTCTTGCGTGACATAACAAATTTCAAAATATATTTCTCATATTTTCGCGAGATTGCCTCAACGAAACTTTCTGAAACTTCGTATGCTAGGTTCATGGTGCCCACAGATGACAAAGGCGTTGAACTTATATTGACTAGAACCTACGTAGAACTCAGTAGGCGCCTTTAAAATTTATGACGTCATGGTGTTTGGTGCGGAAATTTTAAAGTGGTGTCTCCATCTGCCATTCCCTTTTGCACATTTTCTCGCTTACCAAGCTTTGTCTCGCGGTAAGAGTGGAATTTTCGGGATCACGAAATAGTACTTTACAAATAGAAACTTTAAAGTACTTAAACAGTACTTTAGTTGTTTTGCTCTTTATGCCCAGTTAAAGTTTCCCCTTCTTTCCTTCGTTTCCATAAGGTGGGTTTTTAAAGACGCCAAGAATTCGTATGCGGGCAGTGACTCGCAGTCTGGTCATTTCCGCTGTACTATAATATTTCGAGCATGTGTTGCCTTCACCGTTATCACGTGAGATGAAGAGAAATGCCAATATTATGCATGCTGTATCGCGGCTTAAACGTTTCTAGTCACTGAGTATCAATTTTATTTTGATTATGAAGTTCTAATCATGAAGGAAGGAAGAAAAAGGAAAAAGGAAGGCAAGGCAGGAAGGTTACCCGACGCGCGCCCAGCTTGCTATCCTACTGTGGGAAAAGGGGAATGAAAGATTTAAAGATATGGAGATAAAAAGAAAAGAGCCAACAAAAAACACTGCTGCATTCTATGGCATAGTGAATGCAAAATGTCTACCACGTCATGTTGCACTGTAGATAGTCGAGTAACAGTGCCTACTGAAGACTTGTAAGTACTGGACCTAGACTATCGAGCACTTGTTGCGCGGGCTGAGCTCAGGGGGAGCTGATCTAGCTGACGAACATGCCAAGTGCGTCTATAGCAGTGGTTGAAGAACTATGAAGACTGTTTGGTCTTCGGACATCTGGACAGTCGCTTATTCAATGCTTGCTGTTTCCTATTTGCCCTTTGACTCAGCATGGCGCTGCGACGAAGGCCAAGCTGCGTCCTCAAAAGATTGCCCAAAAATGAATAGGAAAAGAACTATAACAAAAAATCGCAGTGGACAACACATCACATCGCGAGGCTGCCGAAACCGTCACAAAGCGGTGACGTTGGCGACATTGGCACCGTATAGTTCATCCAAGAGAAACATTGCCTCTGCATCTCCAGTGCGTTCTCCAGTACGCTGTTAAGATGAAGATGAATCCGTGCCAACTCGCGCAAGTCGTAATTCTCATAGCACCATTGAGTGCCCTGCTTTACTGACTCCTTTGTCGACCCAACCCTTCGCGACTGTTGCGAATTCCGATTGGTCTTCATTGCCGAAACCACAGTCCCACGGGTGGGTGACGGCCGGCGTAAATGACAACACCAAGAAAGACATGAACGTATCGGACGCAGCTTTTAATTATGAAGTTCTAATTATCATGAGCATCTCAAAGGCACGTACGAAACATGAAGGGCTTCAGACAAGCGTCTTCAATGAAAAAAAGTATTCCTCACAATCACCATCGAAATATACTACAAGCCTTCTGTGTAACCTGTTAATTTTCAACCGTATAAACCGGATCTACAGCGTAATATCGCAGAAGCACAACAAAAGACTTGAGAATCACTGGCAAGCGCCACCCTCTTAACACTCCTTGTCAAGGCGCCCTCTTGAATAAAAAGGAGGCGGCACCACAAATACAAAGGACAAGATGAAGACATGACATGCGCTGCACTCACTTCTGTACTCCAGTTGTGACTACAGTGCCTGTTCCGTCTTCATCTTGTACTTCATATTTGTTCTAGCTGTGCCCCCTGTATACGTCATAGTGAACCCCAACCAACTCTTTCTTCACATTTACATTACGTTTACTTCTAATAACAATGCCTATATGTTCCCTAGCATTACTCTGTGTTAGTATTCAAGAATGATCTGCCCTTTGGTGTTAGGTTTGCCGACAAGAATGTTGTGCCTAATTAAAAAAAAACAAGCTCTGAAATAGACACTTTCCTGCACACCTACATTACTGGTTATCAGGTCCAGGTAAAATGCTGGCTGTATCCAGGACACCAAGTGAAAAATGTCTGGTGTCCTCATTATATGTGGCGCTTCAAGCGGGACGTGAATAAGAAACTATCTATTACTCTCCCATCCGCTCTTGTCGTTTGTGGTTTCCGCACTATTACGCTGTTGACCATGCAGTACCAACTAGGCAGACCCGCCACTTGGCTAACGTATAAACGAGGCCCCTATAATTATAAGCGGAACCGTTCACCCTATGGTCACAGTAAGCGGAATGGGTCAACGGTAATCACTACGCGACCGCAAGACCTAGCTCAGCACCGCCAACACCGAGCAAGGCACAACTCAATCCGTGCAGAAGAAAGATACCCGCCGACAAAGACAAATGTTTACTACCGCCTCCCCCCAGCAACCGAATGCGTGATGCGCGAATGAGTCTTGCGAATGAGCGTTGGGCAACGTAAATGCTTTACCCACTCGTTCTGTGCACTGGCATCCTGTTCTCCCAACACTATGTAATACATGCGCGCACGCACCCAATTGCCGTTCCACTGCCTATACGGACCCACACGCACACGCGAAAGCTATATAGCACACGCATACCGCATCTGCCCGAGAAAACTTCACTTTCCTCACGACCAACATAAGAATGCATTTTTTATTATTTGGCGTTTAGTAGATGCTGGCAGTTTTGTATAGCATCTACTCTTTTTGCGGAAAGTGGAATACGTGAAAATCATACATACGGAAAAATGCATATACAGTATAGCAACTAAGCACAGTTCGCGAGCAAGTCCATTCACATAAAAATTAAAAAATACACAAAATATACAGCCTTGTCCCATAACACTGAAGTTTACATAAAATGCAGTTATACGAACACCGTATGTGCAGGGAATAACAATGTGTTCAACTATACCAGTCACGTAAAAGCACTTAAATTGTCAAAGTCCAGTCATGGGGACGCAGAATAGGTTCGTACATGAAGCGGCGAATAATGTGACACGGTCAAGTTGAATTACATCCACAGAGTAAATCTTGAAAAAGTTTTCACAATAACTTTTAAGAATACCACTCCATTCCAGGATCTTGTTGACTGTTAATAGGGCACGTCCTTGCGAGGCATGTGTTTGACATGTACCTAAAATTTGTCGGAGACTGAAGGGTCCATGGTGTAAAGGCATTCAATATCGTATATTAGCTGGTGGCGTTCCTGCTGATATCGTGGATATCCTTACAAAGTATCTTGTGTAACTTAATCAGCGTGTCCACACGAACATTCTGAATCTTTAACATAAAGGCACTTTCGCCAGAAGTTCGTTTTCACGCGTCATGCCGGTGACCAGCACTTTTTGCCGAAGTTGGAATGAAGGGCTCGTTGTTGGGTCTAAAGGCAGACGTACATTGTTCTACCAATTTCAACACTTGCATCAGGAAACTATAGGTGCATTTACAGTTAGAGAAAAGACTGAATGGTAATACGGCACTGCTTAACATCTGTCTCGAAGACAAGTTATCCGGCCCCGCCGCGGTGGTAGTGGCTAAGGTACTCGGCTGCTGACCCGCAGGTCGCGGGATCGAATCTCGGCTGTGGCGGCTGCATTTCCGATGGAGGCAGAAATGTTGTAGGCTGGTGTGCTCAGATTTGGGTGCACGGTAAAGAACCCCAGGTGGTCGAAATTTCCGGAGCCCTCCACAACACCGTCTCTCATAGTCATATGGTAGTTTTGGGACGTTAAACCGCACATATCAATCAAGACAAGTTATCCGCAAGAAACGCAATGACGTTTACACGTCGTCCGTGCTGAGGACGGCTTCAGACAGCGCAACAAACCATTTGCTCTGACAATGGCGAGAGACAGAAGAAATATAGACAACGTTGAGACGTTAACTATAGACGGCCTCTATAGTTTGCTAACGCATGGGGAGGAGAATGAGGAAGTAAACTAAAGACATTACACACTATACAGGGCAGCGTTTCACATGGGGCCACTCAGTGAATGGGCCTTTAAGGATAGCGGGAGGGATCGTGTGGCTGTCTGAGCTGACGTAATGTGAGACCGCGCTCACGAGATCTTTTCTTGAGTGAAAGGCCGGTCATCGAGTCTTCTTAAGGGGCACTACAGAGCCCGGCAGTCTTGTTCGAATTGGATATACAGTGGCACAAGACACGGTCGAGTTACGAATGCTGGCAGTAATTGCTGTTGTTTCGTTCTAATATGTTAGGTAAACTGTAGTGTACGACCGGTACACTCTCTTAACGGACCAGCAGGGTACGTGCATGGGCGAAACGTTGCAGGCGCATCTCGTCGCCAGCACATTGCCCGAGGAGCGACACAACCACCACGGCATGCACGCTGCTGTGGGCTGTACAAGAATTACATGCACTGGGTGGCGTGCTCGCCTCACAAGGATCCGGTACCGCAACATGATCATTACACACAACGGCTTGTGCGTGTGTTACGCGAAGCGGGTCCCAGTTGTGGAACAGGCACTGCACTTAAGACGATGTAACATCCGACACTGTTGCTTTCGCTCCGTCGGAAAGTGCAGGGGAAATAGTGGGGGGTTCTGCAGCGGCGTGTGCGAGCTCAAGTTGCCACACGCCTGTTTAAATCCGGGTGCAAGACTTTTCTTCAAAGACTGTAGTTGAAGGGCAGCGCTAATTGTCGTTGCCATGGAGACGCGGCAGCGTGCACCTCCGGGCAGACGTTGTGGCGCTCCTCCGTCGTTTCCCGCTAAGCAATTTTGGCCAATTGCGCATTTATACGGTAGGAGCTGCTCGACGCGGTGAAGAGAGAGGTGGGGGGTAGGGCACACGGACTTGACCTCACCGGTGACCTTGATCTAGATTTTAGTCTTTCCTCCCCTTCATGTGGAGAGCGGGAAAAAAAGAAATTGCTCGTAAATTATGACGGAGCAGCGAAAACTGTAAAAAAAGCAGGAATGTTCTGAAAAGGAATTGTAGGGGGGAAAACATGAAAGTGGACGGAAAAAGTGGAAGGGGGCGGAAGGTGAATTGCGTCTTTTTAAGCATCTCAAAGTGAAAAAATAAACAAGTATTGCAGATGCTCGTCAGTTCCTTTATCGAGTACATACTTCAAACCTGCTTAAGTCCATACCACAATAAGCCATTTTGCTTCCATCGCCAATATGTCCGTGCTTTGAACTTCAGGATTATTCTTGAGCAGTTTAGAGGCAATCAGAAACAGAAATGTTGCAATTATATATCATTGCGCGATTCCTGTGAGCTTTTTATATTGATATGAATAATTATTGTCGGGAAATATTTCTAATGCAGAACAACGACGCATTTCGTTGACCTATATCGGTATTTTGACCCCTGTTGCAAAATATAAGCGCTTTGGATTCACTAGAAGTTTCGGATGGCGAAAACGTCAAAAGTACATAGTATACGAATAAACCTAGATTTATTTTAAGAGGTGTATGGCGTATACACTTAAGCTACTGACTGGTTTGCCCGTAGAAATGCAACTCTCTTATTGAAATCGCAGCCACCGTTGGAAACTTCTATATACTGTATGTATACTGGTATACCGCCTAAAAGCTAGAAAAGTTATGCGATACCGCATCCCAAGCGTCTCAAACACGTTGCCCGTGGCCTCTGCGTGCCAACGGCGCGTATATGACTGTAATCGTCCGTATTTTTACGGGCGAAGTGCTTTAGGGTGTGGGCCGTTCCCTCCTCTACAGTAGTAGTAGTAGTAGTATGTAACCACCTCTAGTTTAGGATTAAGCTGCTCAGCGTGAAAAATTTTAAACATCGAACACAAGAGACGAGGACAAGCGCAGTCCTCTTGTGTTCCTTGTCTGAAATTTACCACGCTGAGCAGTTTAATAAAAAAATACCATCGGTAGACCAATCCTTGACTCTAGTTTACTCTAGTTTATGAATTGCTCAATAGATGGCGGTTTGTGTAAGTGTCCTTGGAAATATTACTAGGTGGCATTAGTGGTTTTTGTATATTCGACGATTTTGTACAGTTGACTGACGGGCGGATGGACGCACAGGCTTAAGCTTCGCCTCAATCATCATCATTCGCTCCGTGGATATGCTGTGAGTTTTTTAAAATCTTCTTAATAGGTATGTTTATGAGTACGCGACTAGCCTGAAACAACTTCTAGTGCGGTGCCCCATGGGGTCAACATGTGTTGAAACGTGGCTTTGAAACAAATACTCTACATTTCACAGTTGCCGTCCAGGTTTCCATCATTGTGGAGTTCAGTGTCGATATGGCTCTGGAAAGCTTACGTGAATGCTCTTTTGAAATGACCCATTAGGGAGATTAAAGAGAGACGCCTCTTTTCATATGGCAAGTTTGGCTGAGCATCTCTTTCTACTCCGCTCCTCCCTCTTCACTCAGCCTTACACACCTTACCATCCCTTGCGAGAGAAAATTTCATGACTGTGTACCGTTAGCTCAAAAGAGCCTGAGATCCCTTCCGTATCTTATACAAGCTAATGAGCACGTGACTATAGCGCACTGTTTGCTTCGAACTTGAGAACATATACTTCTTTTAGTGATATGGTTGGTTCGTCCCTTCTCCAGTGCAGGGTAGTAAACCGGATGTGAGTCTCGTTAACCTCCCTGCCTTTTCTTACATCTTCATCTCTCTCTCTCTCTCTCTCTCTCTCTCTCTCTCTCTGGTTGGTGAAGCATAGCTCTAAACTCGGGGGTGCGAATGAAAACAATCACAAAACGTACTGCCCTGCAGAATCTGAAATTCCTGTGATGCTGTATGTGCTGTATGTGTGGTGCTGTATCTGGTCCTTCCTGGTTCGAAATCTGTGTGATGCGGTACATGCTGTATCTCTGATGCTTTATCCCTTCAAAGCTCGAAATCTGTGGGATGCTGTATCTTGTTGACGCAGACTAAAAATGATGCAACGTAATGGGTGTCACGTCTCTTGCGCGTGTGAAGTACAAAGTTTCCGACGACTAAAGGCTTTTTTTTTTTGTTAACACAATCACCAAAAACCAATTTCATCCCGAAAGAGGCTCTTAGACAAGTGATTCTTCTCTAATTAGTAAAGAATTCTCTCAAGCATGCCATGCTTGCCGTCCATAAGCAAAAAAAAAAAGACGCGCAAAAGGAAAACTGTGGTAAAGAAGCCATGTTGAAATTCCCACACTAGCCACCGTGACGTCATAGACTTTGATAGTGTCTACTGTAGAGTCTACGCCGTTCTCAATCAGTCGAAATTCACTACATTGTCTTCTGAGCGAGCGAGAGAATTAGCGTACAATTTTCCGAAACTTTCTTTGGGACAATGTATTCAAAATGAAGGAAACCACTTTGAAGCCCGTGACGTCACCTGGTAGATTTCGGTGAAAAAATTTAATAAAGATTGTTTGCTTTACACCTTCCAAATCCATCAATTGATTATGAGAGACTTCGTAGTGGAGGGATCTGGAAATTTTCACCACCAGGCGTTCTTAAACGCGCACCTAAATCTAAGCACACGGGCCTCAAACATTTTCGCCTCCACTGAAAATGAGGCCGACGCGGCCGGAATTCGAACCCGTGACTTGATGTTCAACAGTTCACGTTCAACAGCGACTAGACCACGGTGGCGAGTATGCGACGAGGAATTTAAAGGTGAAACATTTGACGTTAATTTTCTCATCTCATATAAAATTGCAGTGGGTAAATTACAAACACCATATTTTCCAGAGTATAAATTATCATATCAACTTATGCATTGTTTCACCTTAGTGTTGTACGTACATGATTTGACTTATTCATCGTGCTTTTTTTTGCGTTGCTCATATTTATTTTATTTATCGACCACAGCAACCCTCAGCGCTACAGGGCATTACAGAGAAACTTACACTGCACATAATTTGTAAAGACATATATACAGGTATTATTTACAGTAATAGAAACGAATATACAAAACAAAATGAAAAAAACTTACAAACGAAACCAGCATTGGACAAAAAAAAAACAATGTTCTTGATGACAGCAAAGGCACGCGGAATCATAACAACATAGAAACACCGTTAGAGTTTATAATATTGATTACATGATTCCATTCAGAAATTGTGCGTGTAAAAATTGTATTCTTCAACAGCTCAGTTCTACACTTGTATTCTCTAACCCTGTCAAAACGCAGGGTTTGTGATGAGATGTAGACGGACTATACAATGAGAAGTCGTATTCGCTTCGCAAAATCACTTCGACTAACCCGCGGCTTGCATAACAACTTCAATCTGCCTTTCCCGCGTAATCAAGTTGTCTCCACGTGTGCGGCTTGCAACTAAATGACAATTTATAGCCAAACCGCCGTATGTATACCCTCGTACCTTTAGCTGGTCTGACAAGTAACATCGCTATGCGTGGCCTCGCGGAATACCCCCGTCATAACGCCGTACACGCCTGCAGTCTGCCTAGACTGCCTTGCGTCATAACCTCGCTAACTTGACACGACGAGACGCTAATTCGTTTAATCGCTCGGTGCCGTCTAGACAGCCTGACTACTCGTTACACCTTCGCACTAGATACACGCATGCGCGGCTTTTCCGCTCGGCAACTCGACTCGTGAACGATCTTCTTTGCGCAACGTCTGACAACTCAAATGCCAAAGGCCACAACAACCTCCGTTATGTCCAATAAGGATGCAAAGCGCGGGCATTTTGCGAGATGCGTGACTCGTTCGTTTATTGAAGCGGTATGCAAAATTGTGCCGCAGCGGGTAATACGCGTTTGCATATGCCTATAGAGATACGCAGTGCCATAAGAAACTGAAGTGAGAGATAAAGACCAAGGCATATCGATGAAATGAATAATGATGAGAGGGCTAAGCAGTGAATCCCGTAAATCACCTGTGACATTGACCACGCACGCATGTAAATCGGTGTACTAAGTCGGTGTACAGTTATATACAACATTTATTGTTCATAAATGGTAGGTTGTGTTGAGTCGTGAATTTAGTTTTGCCTTCAATAGAAAGTACTGCTTTGTGGTATCGGATGTAGCCTGAAGCTGGCAAAGACGAAGTTTGTGCCTGTTCGCATAGTGGTTGTTGCTTGTTTTCCGTAATACGAGAACCAACGTGAAGCATATCAAGTCATCATATACTGCACAAGCCAACTGTTCTCCATAATTTTCATCTCCATCGTCACGGCGTATAGTGGATACTTTGCTTGAGCTGTGCCGTGATGGCAGAAAGAGAATGCGTGGTCTGGGACGCGCTTGTTCTTCATCATCTTCATCGTCATCGGCCGCCTACAGCCCAAGACTACCCGAAGAAGGAAGTATGTCATCGCTGTTTCTTTGTCAGTTGATGCATTTCTATCGCCGGACCCCCTCCGAAATCTTCATAAACCTAAACTGCTTTTGCGTTCCCTCCGTGATCGACATACCTTTGACCAAGAGACTATGTGATGCGATGATGTCGACATGTGACGTCACAATCTTTTTTACATCCGACGCCATGATGAAGTCATATGATGATGTCGTCACGTGATGATGATTTTCTTCTTCTTGCGTCGCTCGTGTAGATGCCGATGGTCTCGATTAGTCTTTTTCAGGATGTCACTGCGCATGCGTCCTTCCCCCAGTGGCGTCTTTAATCTCGCCGGTCTTCGTGCTAGCGAGACTTCAAGCGTGGGCTGTGGCAGGGACAAACAGAGAGGTTACGATGGTGCACATGCGCTGCGGATGACTTGCAGCAGTTGCGTATATGCGTTCGACCTTTGTTAATGGAGCGTTCAGTTCACAGGGAGCGCTGCTGTCGTTTTCTCCCTGTCCGTCCCTGTCAGTTCGTGCTTAGAGTTTTTAAGATGTATTTGAACCAACCAGGTTGTATTTCGGTCTTACTGGCGAGTGGCCATATTGCTTGTCTCGGCCCCTACTAAAGCCCCACCGAAACGGTAGAGTGCAGCACACAAAAATGTAAAAAGCGGATTTTAGCATTTAATGAGGCCACTAGAGATTTCACCTTAACAAAAGTACACCACGGGAACAGAAGCGCCCCCTCGTCGCCTGGCTAACTCGCTGTTTGATTGATGCGGGCGTTTTCGACGCGAACATTGGGGGCTTCCGTTTTCAGGATGAGGAACAGAAATAATTTTCCTTCATTCCGTTATCCCAAAAAATAAAGCTAATGAAATGATCGCTGTGGATTGTTCTTTCCCTTTTCATAGTGAATAACAGGGAGACAAACAAAAGAAGATACAGAAGAAACAAGACAAAGCACTGTCTCTTACGTCGGTCTCTTTCATGTTGTTTTCGCGCTGTTTCTTTACTATGACTACGTACCAACAAGCTCAAATTCGCACGCTTGTCTTTCCCACTTTATGTCACACACTTTCAGCCACGCCGCCTAGCGGAGGCTTCACGCATTCAGCAAGAATTGGAATACACGGTACACTACGTATGTGTTTACTGCCTTCTGGGGTTGCGTGACTAAATACCGCATGTACGGAGTGTAAAAAGCGCAGCCCGTGTACTTCAGCGTGCGTTTTCATTAAACCTTAGTGCCAAAAGCGCAGCCCCGGCTTTTTCTTATATATATGGAAAGGGAAAAGCAATTGTTTCCGTACGGCTGCGGAAGCCATGGATGGGGGCGATGCCGTATAGGTGATTGTGTGCTTTAGTTGCTGCTGTTTTTTTGCCTTTTTCAAAAGTGTTGTTTTGTTAATTAAACCGTATTAGGCGCCATGGTGGTCTAGTCGCTAAAACACTCAGCTGCTGACTTGCAGGTTGCCGGATCAAATCCCTTCCCGTGGTGGCCGTACTTTTGATTGAGGCCAATGTGCTTAGATTCTAGTGGCTAAGGTACTCGGCTGCTGACCCGCAGGTCGCGGAATCGAATCCCAGCTGCGGCGGCTGCATTTCCGGTGCAGGCGGAAATGTTGTAGGCCTGTGTGCTCAGACTTGGGTGCACGTTAAAGAACCCCAGGTGGTCGAATTTCCGGAGCCCTCCACTACGGCGTCTCTCATAATCACATGGTGGTTTTGGGACATTAAACCCCACATATCAATCAATCAATTAGGTGTACGTTAGAGATCTCGTGGAGTTCGTAATTTCCAGAGCCCTTCACTACCACGTCTCTCAGAACCATATGGCGATTTTTGGGATGTGAGATCCCTACAAATATTATTAAACGATGATCAAGGTATAAAGGCTTTGCTATACTCACTGTAAAAAGTGTGGCGTCTTTAAGGGTGTTCCATCGTTTCAAGAGCGTCATTAATGACGTTCACTACAATAAAGTTCACAAACATTTGTCATCCATTACCACCACACAGTTTTCACAGCATGGTCGTTATTTTATTGCTTCTATGTTTTTACCCGCCTTAGCGCGAGGAATTTCATGGCCCTTATGCAGCCGCAAATCACAATCATTGTTCATATCTCTTGTTCCATGAACTGGCGCTCTTTGGCCACATCAAATGGCCCTTGCGCCACAAAACATCAAGCATCATCAACATGAAACCTTTATTAACGTGATAGCGTTAAGGAGCTCTTTTTTTAGAAATTCTGGTGGACGTGTCGTCGTTGTTGGTACTGAACGAAAAATCCGCTGTTTCAATGAGCGAAAATCCAATATATATGTGAAAATTTTATAATAAAAACAGGAGAATCTAACCTCGGACCACCCACCTGGGAAGCGGGTGCTATATACCATAGAGTTGCGTCATTTCTTGAAACTGCTTCGGAAGAAGGAAAAAAAAAACTATATGCAATTTGAGGTTTCCTTAACGCCCGTAATATTGCATATAGCAGAAGGTTAGAATCGCATCGAGCGTGCAAACATCTGAATTACGCCACGAGTGAATGGCTTAAGACTGTCAATTGATTAAAGAGCGTGCAGAAGCGCATGGCATCATACGGACTCGTAATGGGTGTACTTTGCCAACTTTCAAAAGGAAGAATTATCACTCATTGGGCACTTAACAACTGTACATTGATTGGGCAGTCTATAGGATAGCTTTTAAACACCCAATGACGCACAGACGGTCGTTTCCTCGTGGTGCAGTCGTGGGCGATACGTGCGCGGTGGCTGATTACGCTATCGCTTCCCAATTCTCGAAGGCCATGCTGAAGCGAGTCTTCGAGGTGTTTACACTTAACATGGAGCTGAACAACATGTATGATTGCACCCTGTAGAGTTCGAAAAAACGGAAACTCCCTTCGACGACCAGTTGCAAATGCATGTTGGTCACTAGTGCATCGAGCTATCCACAACTTTGTTGTGTGAGTGTGTTCTGCTTCATAACTGAATCTGACAGGGTTTATTCAATAACTTCTTAAACAGGTAAGCTGGGCAGGAAAGTTAAATGAAAACGCTTAAGATATACTTAAATATGTATAATCACTTTGAGGGTTTGTGCCACGTGATCGAGCGGTCAAAGGTTGAACAAAAAAAAAACGCTACTTTGCTGTCGTTCTCAGGGTTGCCGTTGAGTGGCTACTTTGCACCGAATCGGCTGCCTTTCGACCAGTCTGGTGACGAAAATTTCCAATTGGCGCCATCGCTATTTACTGGCTACTTTTAAATTATTGGTTTTACTTATTCAAAATGGTTTTATCTATTCGTCAACAGCAAATAGTCTCTTCATATTACCGCAGCTGTTCTATTTGGCTTCCAATTTGGCGGTATTATTAAAGACATGGCTACTTTGGCTACATTTGGCTGAGTTCTGGTGCATTTTCAATACAAGACAATCAGGGTTGTCATTGGGTATACCCAATGACAACCCTGATTGTCTTGTCCCTAGCTGCAGCGGCTGCATTTTTGATAGCCGCTAATACGCTAGTGTGTGCTTTGGATTTAGGTAAGCGTTGAAGAACGCCAAGTGGTCGAAATTTTCGGAGCCTTTCATATGGGTACATCCTTCATGACGATTTCATCGTTTCGGGCAGTTGCAGCCGAACAAATATTATTACAGTGGAATCTCGTTGATACGTTTCCGCTTAGAACGTTTTCCCGGCTTCTACACTTAGATTCACAAAAACGAAAAAAAAATGCACCGATTCAAATCGTATGATTCTGATCTTACGTTTTCCCGGATAGTACTTTTTATTTTCTGCGGTTTTATTTTTAGAAACATATCAGCGAGGATATACTCTATTTATTTTTATTATTTTATTTATTACCATACCTCAAAATCAAGAAGTAACACCCCAACAATAAAAGCACGATATGCGACGGCCATCATTATCCGGTCTCCGCAACCGCGTTTACAGGTTTCGCGTGTAGTTCAATAGATGGCGCCAGCATCGCGCTTCTTCCCTGCGTCTGTCGAACAGGTTTGCTGCGCGGAGAAAGAGTACAGGCGCTGTCCTGCTAAGCATCCATCGGCACTCAACACGGCGTGAAGCGAGAATGGGACCAACGCTGATATCACTCAAGTTAAAAATTCCTGTGGCGTCGATGGAAGGCAGCTGCGCTATTTCCGAAAACGTGCTCTCAAATTAAGACAGCTTTGCACTAGCGGTGCTAAGCCTGTAAGAGCTGAGCGCGATATCCTGCACGTAGTGCGTACTTCAAACACTTTACCCATACTTTTTGTCGTATGATGTTACTCGAGACGTTTACATTGCGGATTACTACAATGTAATCGATAAAGTTGAAAGTGGCTTGTGTCAGTAAAGCCCCCTTGCATGATGTTGCAGTTTTGGACTTCTAGTTGCTCAAAACGCTGTCACCTGCGATTTCACGTCGTTTTGTGGTGTTTCATGGCGTTTGGACGATGTTGCAACTTTCCACTTCTAGCTGTATTGTATTCTGCGATTTCACCTCCTTTGGCGGTGTTTCGTGACATATGCTAGATCTTGCAAATCCATCGGCTACATTATATGAGGGAACGCTCGGGTACAGTATAGTCGGAACATATGTCAGACAAAAGAAAGAGGTTTAACAATAGCCTAATATCAATCGCAATTGTGACACGACAACATATAACACCTACAAGCAGAAACCCTTTATACTAGTCAGCCACTTGAAGATAGATGTTATGTACCTAACGACCTACCTTTGTTGTCGACTCTTTGTCACTTTGTCACTCAATTTACGTTATATGGGGCAACGCTCGGGTAATGTACGGTTACTCAGCGATACGATACTCAAAGCTTTGCCCCCTCGGCATGATTCGCTTTGTCAAGATGCGTGGATTTTTCTCTTGAATTCTTCCACTCTTTCCTTCTCTTCTTCTCATTCTGCTTTTCTATCTTTTTTGTTTGTTTATTCTTACTTCTGTTTTTCCTCTCTCTATATATTTTTCTCTGTATATATTTTTTTTCTCTATTTCTTGTTTTCTTTTATTTCTATCTCTCGCTCTCTCCGATTCTCTCTTTTCTCTTTCAGTCCCGACCTCTTTCTCTGCCTTTTTTTTTGTTTCTTGTTTGTACATTTATTGTTAAGCAACTTACATTGTCTATCTTTTTGATCACCACACTGTATTTCTTTTTCTGTTTTGTTGTACCGGCATGTCCAGCCTGTATGACCACCTGCTATTTTCTGTGAGACTGGCAGCGTTGAAAAATAAGTCAATATCTCTCTACATTCCTGTCTATTTGTTTCCGTTTCTCTTTTTCCCCCTCATTATCTCTATCAACTTCTTCGTCGTCTTTCTTTCTCTGTTTACTCGTTATTTAGCCAATCAGAGTTATTGCATCTCACGCCGGACAAATTGGCGCACGTGTTCTGGGAGCGAAGCAGAAGAAGACGAAGAGGGCGCATGCCGGTTCATGCTGATAGCTTTCTGTTCGTTATGCACAGATTAACGGTAGGCTTTAACCGCTCTGCCGTTAAAGCCTAGCGTTAGTCGGTGCATAGTGAGTTTACTTTCACTTTGGTTGACTCTCGACCTTCTAACTTTCAATTTCACTACCGTTAGTATGCGAATATTGTTTCACGTTTAAGAGCTCTGCTGTTAAAAGTGAAAGTGAAATACCTAAAAATCCGGTAATTTCCAGTATGTACAGGCAATATATATGACTGTCTTCAGTGCGAAATTCTACAATTAAACTCTGACCATTTTTTTAACAGCTCAGCAGTATAAGCTATCCGTAACTTGGGCTGTGTCGTGCAAAACTTTGGCCCCACTGCAGGGTGCCGAAGGTGCTAGCGTTACACGGAGACACTGTTCGGTGAAGTGGAGCAAATGAGACAAGTGAAAGGGAGAGAGAGGAAGTATGGAGATCAAAGCAGAGCGATAAAGAGAGAAAGAAATGGACAAAACAGAGATGAGATAGAAACAGAGAGCAATAAAAGAAAACAAATAGAATGAACCACATAAAAATCTCCAAAAATAAGGAGAGAAGAAGGAAGAAAGGGAAGAAGAAATTTAATTGGCCGCGCACGTATCTGCGCGCTACGCTGCAAATGTCACCGAAAGACGACAGTCTTCTGCCGACCTTCCTTTGTTCATAGCGCCACGTTTTCAGTGCAACTTAAGGAACATTAGAGTAATTCCATATCTATGTATTTTTCTAGTACAGGAACACACCACCTGAAAATATAGCTGAGGCGCAACATATTTCCTTTTTGATCAACAATCTTCACAAGTATACGAACATAGCCACCGTAGTTCAAGGTAGCTGGGCGTTCAGGAAGTGCTAAAGCTTATAGGCCGTGTAGCTGAATCGTGTGACAGAAAGAGAGACAGACCAAAATTTTTGCGTTCAAGTATCCCAAAAAGACTACCGTTTTGAAAGAATACACAAGGAATGCCACCTGCAGCTCCGTCCTTTCTTTATGCATGACACCACAAGTGCAAAGCTGGCATACTTTTTTGACTGATAAGGAACCCTACAATAGTGAAACTAGTTGAGTTTTCAAATAATTTTGATGTATAAGTAAGTAGTTTCGCATTAGTGTTACCTTAAGCTTCACTAACAGTGCTCTAGCACGAAGAGGCAAGATAAACCAAGAACTCGGGGAAAAACGATCCGTTTTTAACACTATATACTCTTTACGCCGCTTTAGAAGGTAGAAACAGCCAACTTTCATCAACAACATCAAAGCTGGTAGCTTCTTTGAGCAACACACACTGCAGAGAGCGCCGGCGAAAGCTAATGCTGCCACGAGACACTCGTTCAATTCGCTCAACGTTCTCAGATGATTGCAATTATTCCTCCATCCCGAATTTCCTGCTTGAAGGTTTCTATAATGAAATTTAATGACACCGTCAGACATGACTATATTTGAGTTGATTGGATTTCAATGCATTTCAATTAACTTAATTACACGGTGACGTCGTGAAATTACGTCACTATATGGCAGCCGTGTTGGTGTCAGAGTCCCGTGATTTGTGACGTCATCATAGTGTAACAACATCATGACGTTGCTTGTAATGTCATGATACATTTGCTTTTTGTAAAGTCTGTTTTTTTTACTCAGTCTTGTCAACGCCAAGTACGCCGGATTTTTACTATGAGACACGCCTCATATAAAGCTTGTGTCCTAAAGGGGCCCTGCAACACTTTTTCATGTAGCCAGGGAATGGATTCACTAAAGGAGCTTATTGCCTGACAAATTAGCTGCTACAATTTTTTTTTTTTTGCATCCGTCCAGTACGAGCGGAGTTACAAAAACTTGTCTCTTCTCTCGTCGTGGTGAAAGCGCTGGAAGTTGAGCACGGGGAAAGAAAACGCGTCACGTGTGCCTCGTGACCTTCAGCACTTTTCTCCTTTTTTTTCTTTATTCGAATACACGGTTTTTTGGTGTCATCGTGTGCGCATGCGTGGACAAGTCGCGGTGTCCCGCGGGGGCCCTAGTAATGAATGATCGCGCCATGCTCAAATCAGTCAACGGCTGATACAATGTTACTCACGAGTGATTTTTTTCAGCTTGTTGCGTATTTTGTCGAGTGAAAAGAAAGCAATTTCCAGCTTATTTCGAGAATTTATTGTGAATTCTAGGTCGCCTGCTGTGCTACAATTATTTGCCTCGGGTGTCCTCGGGAGTCTCGACAAGCTATCGGTAGTGTTTGCTCGCCATGCTCAAACATTGTTGTAGAGTCCCTTTAAAAAGATAACAATAAGTTGTGCATTCTAGTCTTCCATAATAAAAGTTAAAAATGCGTTTACAACTTAAAAAAAAACGGGTCACGGCACGCAGCAACATCGCAATAGTTGACTTCTTCATGCCCATAAGCAGGAAACATTTCATCAGCATATTGAGTACACTTGTTCGCGTTCAAATGTGTAAACGTAAAGGGCATGGAGCCAGGAAAAATGCCTGCATCATGCGATTTTCTGCATACGTAGCATACGTAGCGAAAAAGAGAGAGATAGCGAGATAAACGCCTATAAAAAGTACTACGAACGTAATAAAGAAATGTTTGTTGCATAAAGAAACTTCCATTTTCTTGATGCGTATGCGTACACCCGTACTTATTTTGCACAGGAGCCGTGGAAATTCTGCAGTTTTCTTCATCAACCTGTGACTTCGTTTTCAGTACCCACCCTGCGCCAGACTCCCTACTGTCAACGCCCCATCATCTTAATTTTAAAATCCCGAAAAGAAAGTGAATGGGTATGAGCAGTTCCCGGGGAAATAGCTGCAAGACAGGGTGGCCAACAGTTCACTGGCGATGGCCAGTGCCAGGCGGGGAGGGGGGGACTCTCCCCACCCCCTAAAGATATTCTGCCTACGCCCTCAAGGACTTGGAACACCAGCGACAGCTCGTTGCTAGGGCCAGGAAGGCAGCCGAAGCGAGAGGGTTCCTGGACCAGGGAAAGCTTCCACCTTGAGGTGATAACAGGCATCGCTCGAAACACTGTTTCAAAATAAACGTTCATTTCTCTGTCTCTCTCTCTCTCTCTCTCTCTCTCTCTCTTTGTCTACGCCCCTTATTGGATCTTACCCGTTTCAGCAGCTTAGCTGCGCTGCACTACTGCACAAAATGTTGCCTTGTTGAGCGTCCAAAATGCCGGTCCTGATACAGAAAGAATCCAATGATTCCACGAGGAATCTCACGCCACTTGCCATCTTGTCCCTTGCAAATGCGGGGGCGGCAATAACAAGTTGCCTGACACACGCTTTCGTGTCACTTTCGCCACTTTTGTCACTGTCGAGTCCCATCGCTCGACAAGTGTTCGTAGCGGCTGCAGCTATGGAGGCACACGCATTGTATAACATCGATAACGACGCAGCGCTAGGAGCAGAGAGAAAAACAACGCCAGAAAAAAAAACAGAACAAAAGGCACTGACGACGAAAACTGAAAACCACACCTGTGAACATGGATGCGTGACAAAAAGGCCAGCGGGACGAAGTCTTGTCGCACAACGTTGTCCTATTACTAATTCACGAACCCTTTTTTTCTCTCCTCTTGTTGCGTACCTTTTTTTCTTTATTTGTTGAATTTTGTTTCTGTTTTTCGTTGCTTCCCTCTGGCATGGCTTGTTCGCTCGTTTTCAGGTGTCCGTTCCGGAGCTGCACCTCGACCCGACTGGCACGGAAAGAACCCATTAGCTCGCTACTTCCCGGGTGGTTCGGCCGCGGGCCACGCTTGTTGATGCTGCCGTGTATTGGGGGTCTCTCTCCTCTCAAATCTCTCGCCTCTTTTTCGGACCACTTTTCCCTTCGAAGAGACCAGCACACGCTGTCACCTAGCTTGGCAGCGGGCTCATGCAAGAGTACATACACCCTTGAGGTGCCTCCCGTAGGCTCACCAAAAAAAAAACATGCAGAAAAATAAAATACAGAAAAAAACATCTTGGTCAAGACAAAGATGCGCGCCTCTAACGCCTCAAAGGTGCATTCGACCAATACGGAGGCATCTGGCATAAGGTGATCAATATAGAACAGCCGTCGCTTCAGATCGGCATAGGCAGTACCTCACAGGAATACTTGATAGGACATTGTCGTGATGAATGAAAGTGCATTTTGTCTCTCCAGTGTGTGTGTGTGTGTGTGTGTGTGTGTGTGTGTGTGTGTGTGTGTGTGTGTGTGTGTGTGTGTGTGTGTGTGTGTGTGTGTGTGTGTGTGTGTGTGTGTGTGTGTGTGCGTGTGTGTGTGTGTGTGTGTGTGTGCGTGTGTGCGTGTGTGTGTGTGAGCGTGTGTATGTGTGTGTGTGTGCGTGTGTGCGTGTGCGTGTGCGTGTGCGTGTGTGTGTGTGTGTGTGTGTGTGTGTGTGTGTGTGTGTGTGTGTGCGTGCGTGCGTGTGTGTGTGTGTGTGTGTGTGTGTGTGTGTTCAAGAGAACGCCCCGTTAGTTTCCAGGTCCTGCTGTTTGTTGCGAAGAGCTGACCTTGCCGAGCTGCGTCGTCCGACTCCTTATGCAAATTACACGTTGATAAAAACGCGCGTTGCAATGAATGCACGTAATTGGAGGTCGTTCGCTTTTCGATTCCTGCAGTTTTCGCGAGTCTCCGGTGTTATTGCGCGAAAAACTATGAGTGCCGTCCAAGCCTTAAATCGTTTACTGTTTTGTCCTGGTGGTTTTTCTAACTCGTCCTCTTCTGTCTCTTGTCGTAATGTTCTTGTCAAAAGTTTAGCGCCTCACTCGTGAGTTAAGGTGTGTTGGCAAGACGGTAGCGGCTAGGAAACGGCGTTGCGAAGTTCCACGTGTGGTTTACAGATAAGATCGTGATGCTTAGATTGCATATTTGGCTTCTAATTGTTGCGAAACAGTTGAAAGAAAGCACGAAGGAGAAATGAAGCATCAAAAAGTAAAGAATGGAAGAAAGAAAAAATATTTAGTGTATCTGGGGCACTTGTACGTGCGGGGCACAACACTCTCCAGAAAAGGTAACGTAAGGCAGCAACTGACCGGCTTTGAGCCACATGTTAATATGTTTGGTTAGTTAAATTTTACCGTTAGGATACATTGAAGCGAAGCTGTTTGTTTTAAAAAGCGGACACAGTGAAACAACTGAAGAGACCACTTCAATTAAAGATCCTATCAGCTCTTACAATATGGCGTAGTAAGTTAGCACTTGCCAACTGACCCTCCCTATACCCCCACCCAGCTCTTAGACACTTCAAAGCTTACGCGCGTCATTTGCCACGCCACCATGCAAACTCGTGCTTGGAAAATGCGTTCTGTATTCGATGCTTAATTCTTGTCTATGCGAATTAGATACGCCAACAATGAACTGCGTGGAACTCATCTGGTTTTCCATAGAGAAGGACCCTTGTATCCTCATTGAAACCAAAGACAGGCTAGACAAAGCTGCTTCTATATAGGTCACAACGTGGGCATACCAGGCGGTGCACTCAAAGACCACATAGCATGCTTCTCGGCTGTGCAGAAGGGGAAGCACATCCTGTCTGTCAACAAGCCCCGAGATATGAAAGAACCATGACACCGGAACATCTTTGACGGCATCGATGCATGTATATTAGAGCTAGGCCAAACGTGTCGGTGCTGGCGGCGAGCGGACCTATACGCAAGGGGTTGCGCTGGGGACCAGGAGCCGGAGAAGAACAAAGACGGCAAGAAGCACCGATGAACTCCGGCGGGGCAGCCTTTTTTGGAGAGCCGCGCTAGCTTCCACAAACGGGTTCATTCATTGATTGGGCTTAGAATGCCGCCGCCGAGAACCGCTGTGCTTGCCCCCTGCGTGTAGTCGGCCCGGTATAGGCGAGAACAATGAGGGCATTCGACCCCGTTCGTCTTGGTTCAGTTTCGGATGATTCGGGCAAGAAGGAAACATGACAGACGAGACTGGAAGTTCGTATATCTCGGCAGATCACGCACCTATATCGTGGCACGCTTGAAAGAAGGGACGCACTTTTTTGCGCCGAGATTCCACGAGAAAATAAAGCGGCCTGATAAAGGGTTCGGATGCCATAGATGCCCCAGTAAAAGCGAAAAGTTACCGTCGGTAGCGTTACCACGAGTGATGCAAACGATAGTGAGAAGACGTCACCATATGACGTCATCATGACGTCAGAGACTGTCATAGTTCGTAACGTCACGTGATCACGTGACATTTTCGCTTGGCCAAAGGAACCGCAAACCAACACAACAGAAAGCTTTGAATGGTGGACGGAGGGGGTGGCGCAGTTCATTGTTGCAGAAGAAAGGATGGCTGTTGCCTTCGAGTCGCGAATGCAAAACAGACGGTGCACCTCAATTTTACAAGCACAATGAAAACTCCGCAAACCACAATCGACTGATTTCAGCAGCTCACATGCGAACCGTTACCCTAAGTATTATTGGTCCCTGCCTGTGGCAAGTCATGTTTTCCTTCACTTTTCTTCTTTCCCGTTTACATTACAATTGCTTCTTATAAGTTATCTTGTATACTTTCTTTGGCATTATTGTCTGTTAATTCTCATTATTCTGATTAACCTCCCTGCCTTCTCCCTTTTGTTGCTTCCTCCTCCTCCTCATTAATTCCATAGCAAACTTTCAGTTAACCAACGATGGTATACCGGTTTGTTCTGCCGGCTGAGAAACGAAGAAGTGCACCTGGGTATAGCTTCGAAGACCTTAATACTGCAGTCAAGATAGAGTGGTTGCTGCTATCGTGATATGATCATGGTTGGGATGTCTTCGTAGTTAACGCTGTGCTGCATGGTTGATCGTTTGTGGTAGTGTCATAGTTTGGGATCGCATCACCTTACTTTCCAACTAGTGACCGGTGCGTGATGTATGTTTTTGGCGCACTTCTAGGTTTACGTTTTGTCAACATCCAGTGCATATGCACAGCTGACTCGGTGCCACCATGCATGAAATTCGAGCTGTCCCTTGCCAGACCTCCATGTAGCAAGCTTGACTTCCAGAATGAGATCCATATACTGACTGTTTTGCAATCTAGTAAGATGAAGTAGGAACCTTCATTGCGCAGAACAGTGTGATGCACTCTTTTTGGGAAGGGGAAAGCCTCAGATGATTTATCAAACGCGAAAATTGACTGTCAGTGCCGGCGGCGTCAATGCGAGTGATGTCAACAAGATGATACCACAAGATGATACCACAAGATGATACCGCCATGACGCCAGAGATCTCTGTCTATTGTGTCGTTTCCATGACGTCATTGAGACGTCCTAAAATGATATCATGAGATGACGTCATCACGAGACATCGCTGCTTGGTCGAAAATTGGCTGATCAAGAACGAAATGCAAGACCAGACAATGTCCAAAAATCTTGCAATGCCTGTTATCCCGGAGCCCAGCGAGAAGCCACGTTGGGCGCGGAAAGCTTTAGGAAGGGGGCGGGGGCGGATTCCTACATCGACAGAGAAGAAAAAATAAGGTGTCTTACGCCTTCTAGTCGTCTTACTGGAACGCACAATGGCCCGTGTATTGTGTCGTGTGGCATTTTCGCTGATTTAGTCAGTAAAATGCGAATATTCACGCATATAGCTTCCGTCTCGTTTTCAATTGCACTGCGCCGAGTGTTCTTCGTGTAAAACTGCAGCCGTAGCGGTTTCAATGTCAAATAATGAAATAAAAATGCATAAAGTAGTTCGGGAGGAAAGGCTCCGGGGGCTTCGACGAAAGGCGTGCGACGGGGGCGCGTCGCTCCAGGAAGGAGCGAGGGGACCACGGCACGGGGGCAGACCGACACGCTGCAGCCCTCTGCAGTGCACGCGCGCGAGAAACAAATCAACAAAAGGACGCCCAGGAAAAAAAAGTGCGAGGTCCTGGCGCCACGGCGTCGGACGTCGGGGGCACAGTTGGGCCGCGGGACCGCCTCGGAAGCCTTCATAATAGACAGCAATGACGAGGTACCATCGCCCGCCCTACCACCACCGCCCGCACTGGAGGCATCCCCCCCTCCCTCTGCAAGCCGGCGGCTCTTCTTCCTCTTCCAGCACACACGCTTCTTCTTCGGACGCTGCAGCCGGTGCCTTTTCATTTCACCGCTTCGCGCCTGCTCGGCACTCCGCCGGGCTCTGGCCAGAAGCGGTCCTTGCGTGCAGACCGTCTCTGGCCATAGCTTAGGCCGATGCCTGTCCCTCGCTCAGTTAGTCCGAGAGCCCAAGAATGGCCTTTGTGCTCACCACTGCTCGGCAGCGTGTGTTTGAGGCTCGGAGACTGACGGGCGCATGCATGCCTTGCTCCTCTGTTTGCACGTGCACGCATGCTGTTGTGGACGCGTGCAGCGAATGTTTGGACGAGTGCTGGCATGCAGCGAATGTTTTCGCTCTGCTCAGTCCGCAGCAGCCTTCCAAAATTGTTTTCGGTGCAGAGAATGAGCAGACCCGCTTTTTTTGACATGTCGGTATTGTACCCGCGAGGCGATATTGTCGACGCAGACACGCGCGTGTCACGTTGAGTACACGCGAGTGGATACCACGTGAGTCCGCATAAGCGCCACTCTGCGGTCGCCACAGGTGCGGCACGTGTCCGAGAGGGTACGACGGGCCACTTCGGTTGACCTGATCACCCGAGAGGAGGTTGTTTACCGCGCCTTTGCCTTTTCCGTTGCACTTTTCAGAAAGGTCCCAATGCCTAGTGGGAGTTCCTTCTTCTGACGAAATTTGACGTTGGCATCACCTGGCCGAATTAAGATGCACCCGATAGTCTCCTGCACTGCAATGTGTACGTGTATCCAAATGTTGATTGATTTGATTGATATGTGGGGTTTAACGTCCCAAAACCACTTCATGATTATGAGAGACGCCGTAGTGGAGGGCTCCGGAAATTTCGACCACCTGGGGTTCTTTAACGTGCACCCAAATCTGAGCACACGGGCATACAACATTTCCGCCTCCATCGGAAATGCAGCCGCCGCAGCCGGGATTCGAACCCGCGCCATGCGGGTCAGCAGCCGAGTACCTTAGCCACTAGACCACCGCGGCGGGGCGTGTATCCAAATGTCATTGACCCACAGACAAATCCGGTTTGCATTACTACGTTAAGGTTTCATGAGATACAGTTAAGTCACACTTGTATACAGTTATTCGACTAAAATATCAACAGCTCAGTTACGTCATGTCACATCTGTCCCCGAGCTTGTGAGCCCTTATGTATAGTTTAAGTTTGAAGTCGATTATTCTTTATGGGCTTGCGCATTCAAAACATTTTTATCCGAGATTTTTGATATGGTGCCATATGGGCTAGGAAGTGGTTATGTATGACCTTCATAGGTTTTATTTTTTTCGAAAACAAAAAAAAGGATCAAGGGGAACGAAAACTGCACTCATTAAGAACACGCCTTGCATAGCAGTTGAGTTAGGCAATAGTTCTTCACCGACCATATTTCATCAAATGTTAGATAAGCTGAGTGTTCACCAAGCTTATCCCTTTTTCCACGCATCGCGTGGGCGTGGTGGCTTCTGCTGGCCGGGCTTTAACACAGCTAACTTCGAATGAGCGTGGCCTTGTTACTTTTTCGCTCACAGTCATCAACAGGTGTTCGACATCTTTTTTTTTTCATCAGGACATGGAAATGTGACCTTTCCATGCAAACATTTATCAGCACTTCCGGTGGTATTTATCTGAGAGGGACAACTCGAGTTTCCTTGAGAAATACAGACAATCGTGATTATATAAACCAGAGTTGTTGACGCACTGAAAGCGTTACAGTGGGGGCAACTCTTATTACCTGTTTTTGATGTTCATGCGCAATAATCTTGACTCGGCCACAAATAAGTTCAAGACAAACTGGAAAACCCCACCATGACACATCAGTAAATGCGGGCAGAACAGAAAATACTAGTAAGAAGTCAGACGCCATATACGTATTGCCCAAACATATTGTGTAATTAGAGGAAACATGGCCTACAGTTCATGTCCGGTAAATTGTGCATGGTGAACAACGAGCTTGTGAATCGGACATTTAAGTTGAAATTTAAACGCATAAAAATCACCATATTTTCCCAATATCAATAACTGGGCACAATACTGCTGTATGTAATACATAAGAGCCGATTCCTGATTAACTGATGGATTAATTGACCCATTACCTAATGAAAATGCTTCAAGAGTTTTCGCGGCTTCCAGATATTTTGAACATTATTCTTTGGTCGATGATGAAAACGCAAAAAAAAATAATATAAATGGCGACTAATGTCACCTTTGAAATTGCACTCACCTGCGTGCAAAAAATGCTCCAGTATAGGGTAAGTGTGGCTCGCCCGAGAGATTCTTCAATGGCGTGAGGTTTTCGTCAGTGATGAATCATTACCCATAAAAAGCACTAACGACCTTCTATTCACTGGACCTTCATTCGCTGAGAAAGCACGGCACAGCACGCTGGAGATTCAAAAAGAAAATGGCCCAGGAGTGTTTCTTGTTCATTCAGGGGGTCAACGATCTCAAGCTGCCACCATCACGTCGATCCAAAAGTTGGGAGAACGGACACTGGGCCACCAAGCCCAAAGACAAGAACATTCACAACTGGAGCTGCATAACGCACTATAGATCACCAAGCTACTTCGAAGAGTACTGTATTTAGGAGTACTATACACGAATTGCTTCCTTTCCTGGCGTGAACAGAAAATTTTTGCTGTGGCGTTGGCGCAGTGGATGTGTGTACGAAGTTCTCCCGCTGATCAAGACGTTCCAGGTTTGATTCCCTAAGGGATGGCTATAACTTGATGAGGCCAAAGCGGGAAAAGAATGAGGAGCACTCGATCATAGAACTTTGATTGTGCAACAAAGATAATTAAGTTACCAAAAGCTTTTCACAGCCTGTTGGTGCTTCTCATAGATCAGTCTTCGGCAATCTATAGGTTCCAAAAATATTCACGCGGGTAATTTAAACTTAAGAAACGCCTCTTCTGCTTTGCATCTTTTGAAATTCGTCACCAGAGCCAAAAGATGGTGTTATACGAAATGTGGTGACCATTATTCTCTGCTTAAAACTGCTTTTCCTGTGTTGGACAATCTAATTTGGAAAAAACGTCATAGTAAAGACGAAAGTTGGGGAACCTTGCATGCAACTAACATATTTGTTTGATTACATTTTTCTCACTGGCATCTATGGAACTTTCTGAATAACGCATTTGGTGGATGCGTTTTCCACTCAAAAGTTTGATTGATGGACTAGAGGCACAAACCAATGCCTGCATTTCCCACCATGCTCTTCAGAGTGATATACATGGGAGGTCGAAAAGGGCAGTTTACCTTCTAGAGTTGTAGTGTCTCAATAGAAAAACATTTTGAAAATTATGTTATTTACCGGCTCATATGACCTGTCCAACTACAAACACACGGGCGCATTAATTTCTGGAAAACGTCTACACATCCACTTGATCACTTCCGCTTGTCAGGCTACTGAGCGACGTCTGTAAATACTTCCTAAGAAGCAAGGCACGTCTCGTAGCATGGCAGCACACCCTGGTGTCCCGGCTTGCCAGCTTGCAAGGTCAATGGCCTGGAACAATTATGACCCAGAGGAAGCGCGCGAAACGATCCCCATCACCAGACTGTTCAAGGCTGAAAAGTCGTCCCTATAGACTAAGGAGAGCGCAAAATCGAATATTTACACCAAGTGTTATTCTGACCTTCTGTATGAGTGTTTAGCACGCGTGTTCTACAAGTAGACGCTGTAGCACTGCCTACTAAACTAAAGAGAAAACAGGAAGTCATTGATTCACTGCACCACAAGTGATCACATGCCTGTGTGGCTCCCCACGACACTTCTTGAAGGAGGACCACATGCTGACGAAATGTCATGTCTCCTAGAATGCACCGAAACTTTGATGGTTCCTTGAGTGAGCAGTTGATTCATCTTTCAGGGATTTGTGATAAACATGACCTAAAACCTCAAAAAAAAAAATCTTTGGAAAACACGAAGCACTTGCACATCGCATACATCCAGAGTGGTCACAGGGCCAAGTTCGTTGACCTGATTGCATCATCAGTGCAGGACTGTCGATGTGACGGGGACGGCGTCTTTAGAAACGAAGGCATCTTGGTTGCGCATATAAGGAATCCATGCGGGACTTCATGAATACATCGCCAGCATTTTTAAGAGGGGGGGGGGCAGCTTCAAAGCCACTACTGATGAGAACACCACAACGCTAAAAGCATGTAGACAACAGCCAGTGCCGTTGACTTAGAAGAGACACTTTCTAACACGAAGAACACGTCTCAGTCTCCACGCTCCACAGTGTTCTCGCTCCTGGAAAAGTTGGCTGGACGTTGTCCACGAGAAAGGGAGAGGGTGCACGCTCCAGAGAGTCCGGGACTCGTCGTACCCGAGCCCGGGGCTGCGAAGACCCGCCTTGAACTGCTCGAGCGGAAGACTATCGTGGTGAATGCGATGGGAAGCTCGTGGCTGTGCACATTCATGCAGGGGCGCGACGACCGCTCCGGCGGCTCGGACGTCCTGGGAGCAAGAGAAAACTACCCGAGCCCGGTGCGCGTTCGGCGTTACCCTCGCGACGAGTGGAAGTGCAGAGAGCAAGTCGACGGCGACCGACGGGGAGAGCGTCCAATTTTCAAAAAAATACCGCGAGGGCGCGGGGGTTGGGGAAATGACGGTGACGACCAGAGACCCAAATTATCCCCCCAGCAATCACACAATCAGTCGCCGCTTGATCCCCGCCAATCGTCGTCGTGTGGAAGGCAAGCATACAGCGACCGGTGATGCCCGCGCCGACAGGCCGGGGCCCGTGGAGCCCAATTAACATATAAGCGTCGCTCTAATGACGGTCTTCTTCTCCCCGGCGTTCCGGCAGGACGACGCGGGCTCCGCTCGTGGCCGGTGCTGCCGGGGCTGATTTGTCCCTCCTCTCGACTCGGCTGTTGGAGACCCGTGCGTGCGGCACGCATCACGATGCTCGGAGCTCCGTGACAGCCAGCGCCTATACCCGTAATGGACGCGGGAGGGGGGTCTGCACACCAAGCCCCACTCTCTCTTCTAACTCGCACCCATTTGGCGTTCGCATGCATGCATATAGCGTGCGCTCTTGCAAACCGCGGGCTGGAGCGTCGACCGTAATTCCCGCGCCAGTCAGTCCAGAGGCTCCATGACGTTTTCAGTCCTGGAGGCTGCGGGCATGTGCGGTTAATCGCTTCTCCCCCATCGATGCAGCCACGGGTGCCTGAAGCTTCTTTGTTCCTTGCGCTGAATAGAGGAGGCAATTGCTGTGTCTTTGGTGTTCTGTATATTCTGCGGGCAAGATACGCGCTTGTTCGGGAGTGAGATCTCCCGAACAAGCGCGTCATTTGATCATTTGAATATGCTTGCTATCCCGATCATTTGAATTAGCTTGCTCTCTGCTATACCCTGCATACCGGAAATGCAGGCCTCGGTAGGCTTCAAGCTTCCATTTTAGATATTATATATTTGCGTATGTGATTTTTTCTTTCTAGTCAGCAACCAGCTAAGAAATCGGTATATAGAGCATGGATATGTCCAGTGCACATGAAATCACATAGTTGTGCACATGATGCACTAGTATACATGACTACACATTATCTGTAAAATGGAGGAACTATGGTCACGCACCCAGTCGAAAAACGTTAGACGACGCGATGGCTGGTTGTCTTCCAAGAAAGTGATTTTTATGCGGACTGGCTAATTTTCGGTTTCCTAAAAGTGTTGTATAAGAGCACTTCCACAGACAGCTCCAACGTGTAAAAATGCATTTATGCAATGCATTAGCAAGTGTAGTGCATCAGCGATCTCAGCAGTACGACTGTTAATTCTTGGTAAGGACAGAAACCAGGGATCACAAAATTGGTGCTCAGATTGATTGATTGATTGATTGATTGATTGATTGATTGATTGATTGATTGAGAATTTATTCAAGACTATTTTCGCTACCTCTTGGGGGACGCAGTGAAAGTCTTGAAAATTGCCTGATTAGGCTACGTCACCTAGACAGTAGCTGCAACAGTGGGATCTCTCTCACTTACGAACTACACAACTGCAAATCACATGTATTGAGCAATAAATAGGAAGGCTACACTTTTCAAGCAAACACCAAGGAAAATCAGTGCTGTCCTGCTGTGCGTTGTATACTGCGAATCATGTGCCATTTTTCTGCTCTTTGTTTTTGTCAATTATGCTACCTTTCTTCTACAATAGTACGCAGTAAAAGATCGGAGGCTCGTGTTGATGACCTGCATACATTTTCTCTCCCTATATTCTCTCCCAACTGATCTTATATTTACTAAAGGTCCACACCGGTGTCACAAGAGGCACAGCTGATCGCGATCCAGCCTCATGAGTATCAAATTCCTCAACAATGATCGGCTCCCTTCGGCAGCTCTCGTGAAGGTACAAGCCACAATCGCGAAGTTCAACTCGAATTAAGACCGGTCGCGATCAAAACTTACCGTGTTACATCAATATTACGTTGCTTGCAACCAGAAATGCATGCGTTCAATACTCAGTTGCAAAATAATTGTCACTAGCAATTTGTACACAGTGCCTAGATCTTGCATCATAGTTCATCAATTTTTCCGATATATATGTTATTCCTGCATGGAAACCGACGTAGCAAGCTGTGAAAATGTATGAATGCCTAGCGAGAGGTTCTAAAGCGAAATCATGGAAAGAATGTGTTAGCTTAGAGCTTCTGAAAAATGAAATAGATGCTTTAAGATTAGCTTTGCTCGATTGAGGAGGCGTAAATAAATCCATTTATGGAACGGCAGCACTGTTCTATATGCGTGGTATGCTGGCTCAATTAACAGTTCACCGCATAACAGTGCAAAATATTACAAAGCAGATATGCATGTGTCTCTCTCTCATATTTTCTGTTTTTCACCCGAAAGTCATGGATTCGATCCGAGTCGGGGGTGGCAGTCACACTTCAATGAGGGTCGAATGCCAGAACTTTCATGCACTGTTTGATACAAGTGCTCGTTAAGGGCACCAAACTGTCCGAGTTTCCGGAGCTCTCTACCACGGCGTTTGTCGTAATCGTGTCTTAGTTTCGAGACGTTTAACCCCAGATACACTATCTTCTGTGTTTTACCATATATTGCGCTGCTGTACAATTAAGCACTGCTTTAGTTGAGAAGGCTTAAATTCCATTGGATGGGTGCTGTTTAAACAAGTTCCTCATTTATGGCAAATTTGTTAGCGAAATCGAGGAAACGAATGTGTCCAGGTTGAAACATTAAAAAGTAAATCCCTGTTACACGAACAAATTTTGCGTAAATTTGGTCTGTGGTTGCATGCTAAACTAAATGTCCACCTTTTATGCATTCGAGATTCAGCGAGAATACGAAGGGCCCGAAGCGACGCTTTTTGTTTTGGAAATCTATAAATAGATTGGCCGACAATGGCCGAACAATATATCCTGCCGAAATAAAGACGACGGGACGATTAACGATTACTATACTAAAGCGCATGAGTTCTGCGCCCGAAGGCTCTCGATGTCCCAAAAAACGCGAGCTGGCGCGCAACTGAAACTTCGGAGCTTTTATTTTTTATTTTTTGTTTGTTTTCTTCTAACTTACTGTCGCCTGTAGGAAACAACGCGTTTTGCCAAAGGAATCGAAGGCGCCCGCGGGTGTAACCATCCATAAAAGGCGCTCTGAGTACACGGTCACGTGATACACGTAGCACGAGTGTACACCCGAGTGCAAGTACTAAACCGGGCCGAAATTACGCCAACGAAATGCCCGTACGCAAAACACAGTGCGTTACAAGAGAACGGTTCGTGAAATGTGCCCGAAAGACCGTCATTACGGCCACCAAAGTAGGGAAGACACGCTGTGCCGGTACTTTCGTCCTGTTTTTCCAACCGTGCAATTTCTCTTTAGTTTGTTTATCTGATGTACTTCATCGCTTTCAGTGTTTCCATTTCTTCTTTTTTTTTTCTGCTTTGTATACTCTGCAAACATTGACCATGTCGTCCAGCATAACTTCTTTTTTTATACTGCTACTACGTGACTTGTGGTTTTGTTTTAACAAGAACCGTCCCCATTTTTTTTTTCTTTAACCGGTTTCTATATGCGGTCCTGCAATATATAGGACAGTACAACGCCAACCAGCGTACTGCCCCGCCGCGGTGGTCTAGTGGCTAAGATACTCGACTGCTGACCCGCAGTTCGCGGGTTTGAATCCCGGCTGCGGCGGCTGCATTTCCGATGGAGGCGGAAATGTTGTAGGCCCGTGGGCTCAGATTTGGGTGCACGTTAAAGAACCCCAGGGGTTCAAAATTTCCGGAACCCTCCGCTACGGCGTCTCTCATAATCATAGCGTGGTTTTGGGACGTTAAACCCCACAAATCAATCAATCAACCAGCATACTCGGTCGCCTAAATCTATAGGATGATATGGCGATTTTGGCACGCATTGCATTGCAGTTGCAACCAACAAATGCGAGCTTTTTATTTTTCGTTATAGTTATTCAAGCGAGAAAAAGATTTCTGTTGTATGTCAGTTTGTTGACGGTGATTTTGTCTATGATAAACTTTCTTCCTATATGCGGAGTTAAGAACATTCGGTTTATTTAATTTGATTTATTGATTTCCGTTTACACACATTTGTATAACATAGTGGTAAATGAAGGTGGATGATGAGAAAAAGTGCACAAACGCGGCCAGAAGGACACCCCACCGCCCTTTAGTGCAGTATGACACGGTAAAGCACATAATGCAGTTTATATAGCGCTCGAATTACGTAATGAATTGTACAATGTATGAAATAAAAAAACAGTTACCCATTTGCGCAAGTGATTGCACTACTGAGATAACCCAGGAGCGAAATGAATACGTACTTTATATCATGAAGAAAATCAATAACTTCCAGAGAACGTCCCATATAGAGGGGAACGGATTAACGTTTTAAATTGTGACAATGTGAAGTAATGTAAATTATGGCCTGCCGTGTTAGTTATTTGGCTTGTTTGCTTGCTGTTCTCCTTTTCTCACCGTTTCTTTTTGTGTATATCTGTTAAGTGAATTAAAGGAAGGAAACTGTGTCCGAAACAAAATCTAAATAAGCCTGCCACACTTGGAGTCGTTTATTGCGTGTAAACGTTAGCCCAAAGTACGAGCTTCTCTCCTCCTTGGTCTGTGTAAGCCTCCTTTTCCATATCCAGGGTGACTGACATGGCTCTTATCGGTTTACACGCTGCTGAAGTTCAAGTGAAGTGGATTAGCACAAGCTAGACGAGTTAGTACGTTAACGTATCTGGTTGGCGCGTCAGAGACGATAGACGAATCATTGGGCTCCACGATTGCTGACTCACAACTGAAAGGTTACTGCGTGTACAATCAAGGTATAACTTTAGGTCACGTGGTATGAGCGAAATGAAAGAGGAAACGAGAAATTCAAATAGCTCACGCGTGCATGCATATTTCAGACGCTGCCAGCGCGAACCCCTTTCTTTAAACCAAAATAAGTTGTTGGTAAACAGCAATCAATCAAGCCTAGCTATTGTCCATGTATATCCCAAGCACACGGATTCTCCTTCGTGTGTCAGTGAGACTTTGATCCCATTGCACCAGAAGGAAACGAATTTTTCAAATGCATTGCTTGTTTCCGCCAATATTTTGACCGTGGTTCACTGCTGGATCTCTATGCAGCAGTAGCGTATTAGACAAAGGGGGGATGCCGACTACATATGTACTGACTACGCCACCCTGGCATGGATGCTGAAACATCATTGTTTTGATTGATTGATTGATTGATTGATTGATTGATTGATTGATTGATTGATATGTGATTGATTGATCGATTGATATGTGGTGTTATTGATTGATATGTGAGGTTTAACGAACTAAAACTGCCAGGGCTCCGTAAATTTCTACCACCTGGGGTTTTTTTAACACGCACCTAAATCTGAGCACATGGGCCTACAGAATTTTCGCCTCCATCAAAAATGCAGTCAATGCAGCCGGGATGCGATCCCCCGACCAGTGGGTCAGCAGCCGAGTACCTTAGCTACTCGACCACCGCGGCGGGGCAACATCCGTATCTTCTTATTTAACATCACTGTAAAATCATGTGAAGAAAACGTTTAAGAGAAAAAAAAAAGAATAATACGTGTTCTTCGCTGTGAGAACCATTTGGCAACGAAGGTGTAAGCCTGGCAATGACGACTTCGGGGGCGAGAAATGTCATAATCACAATTTTGTCGATGGCGATAATATCTGCGGCTTGACGACTCGAATCCACTATATGAGTGAGAAACGCCGTTGTCGAGGGCTCCGGGATATTTAGCTGTGTGTTGTTCTTAAACGTGTTTTGACTTCACACAGTACACAGACCAGTCTACCATCGTTACTTGCATAGGAAGGCGACCGCCATGACCGGAATCGAACCCACAACCTTCGAGTCGGCAACTGAGCAGCATAACCACTACTCCACTACGGCAGGCAACTTTACCTTCCTTGATTTGAGCCGTAAACGTCGTCACCATCATTTCGTCTAATTCACTTTGATAATCACTCGTAATTCACTTTGCTACTCACTGTTAACTCGGTCCTTTGCTAAGCACAGGACCGAGTTAACTGGCGGAACATGGGAGAGGCATTTGTCCTGCAGTGGACGCAGTCAGGAGGAGGAGGAGGATGATGATGATGATGATGATGATGATGATGATGATGATGATGATGATGATCGCTTCAGCCTCTAGTCACGTGACGTACGTGTAGGCTAGCCTCAAACCACAATATTACGAAGTTGAATTTTAAATCAAAATAAGTTCGCTATATCTGAAAATTTGTTATAAAAGTGCATTCCTTACAATATATTGGAAGATTATTCTTCATTCACTTCATTACCAATATTTTGTTATATACGGGTTCATTACATCTACTACGTCATTACTACTATTCGCTCTAATGTGTATACAGACCAAATAATGATTAAATCACTACTATGGCAACGACGGCACAGGTTAGACCGAGATACCTTCGCAGTAAGTCTTGCTAAACAACTTTAGCGTTCGTACATAACATAAAGGTGATTCCTTTTAAGCGTGTTCTTGCGATCTGTGGGCTTTTTGGGGTTTCGTGAAAGGTGGGAAAAGTATGGGCCTCCAATGTTACGAGCTCCTCCCTCCATGATCGAGAACGGTGCGTCCTTCGTCGACGCGGAGCAACATTGGGTACGCAGTCTTCGAAACAATCAGCCACCGCCGTTCGCTGGTATCCCTCCTTCGCGCTTGTCTTATATGTAGGAGGAGGTCCACGCACGAAGACATCGATTTTAGTGTCTTTATATGCAGGCAAACAGAAACACACCAGATGCATGCTGTTGGGAAGTTGGTGTACGTCACCCCGGGCAGCTGACGTAAGCCAGAAAGTAAACGTCGATTATGGTGATAGGATCGTACTTTGGATTCTCAAATGTATAACGGTCGGTTGTGCGACCTGGTCTTTTTTCGTGGAGTGTTCTGTTTCCCTTAGACCTTTTGCGTTCCACGGGCAGCACCTGCGAACCTTGGTTTTTTGTGTGTGGTTGGGCCCTTTATTAACAGACATCAGTAAACGGTTCCTAGCCTTGCACGGTGCTGCACTGTCACTGCTTACTTCGCCTGGAGGTGACGGACAAGACAAAAGCAATTTCGCTCTTTGGAGCAGCCATTATCCCTTACGCCAGCGTTTTGTTGAGTTCTGCGACATAGGATCACACAGAAATGTTAGCGGTAAGCCTCAGTGTAACATACGAAATCGTCGCTATCGCATTGATTGCTTCGCCCTCGTGGCTGAAACTGTGACTTTACAGGTCATGCGCAATATATAGAATGAGAGCTCAAACCTCGACGAATTTTCCTCCCGGCGCTATGCCACCCTCGCGTTGATGAAAGAATATATATATATATATATATATATATATATATATATATATATATATATATATATATATATATATATATATATATCACATGGCTGCAAAAGTCAGTGAGGGTAACCTGAGGAGGCAAAAGGCGGGCAGCCTACCCAAGATACGACGTGCAAAATCAGCTCGACACACATATAAGATAAAACGCCGCCAACCGTGACTTTGGGGAATGCGGGCACGCGACAGGCTACTGTCTTTGGAGGATGACAGAGGGCGCTACGGGGAAAAGGCCCCTTCGGGACGGGGGGAGGGGGTGCGTTATGACGTTTGGAGGGTGAGACCCGAGCCGTGCACCAGCCGGTGTGCGTCTCCCGTTTCAGCAGGCAGAGGAGAGAGGTGACTCGAAGGGGAAACAGGAGGCATGCTAGAATCAAACGGGGAAAAATATAATGAACGAAATACGGGAACGTAGCGCTTTCCGCCCTTCGAGGTGTAGCGTTACCTCGTTACACGCTTCGGCGCCGTGCTCGGGCAGCAAGGGGGCTCCGTGTGTACGTGCACTCAGAAGAGTAGGGATCGTAGATAAGCAAACACTGCACCTTCGTTTGTGCTGTTTTCCCTGGGCCACATTCACCGACTTCAGTCTCACGGTCAAGGTTACCAATTAGAGAAAAACCAAGAAGAACGAGGTAATTGGTTAGGTTTCAGATTAGAGCGAAGAACGTTATAAAGAGCCTTGTAGATTGCCCAGATGAGGTGTCGGGCCTTGAGGGCTACCTCGGCTCGTTGGGCGGTCCAGAAGAGTATGTGCCCCAGGTCCGAACAGAGTAACTTGCAAAACACTTCCTGCCGATTTATGACATATATCCGTGTGTGTGTTGGTAGGCACTGTTTTCAAATGAAGTTCATTCTCTTCTTTTTGATAAGCCCCTATGTATAGCAAGGTGTAAGATACTAGCTATTCAGTATTTATGTATTACAATAGTAAGTGTGTACGTGTATAATTATGTATTTATATATTCACTTTAGTTACTTTTCACTTAGCTGTGCGTACGTTGTTGCATGTTGTGCTGAACCGGCTACTGGCCACTTTAGGCTCTCAGCCTTATTAATATTCCTTGAATATGCAATTATCTATAGACAAAAATAAAAAAATTGAATTACCGAAAACAAAAACATACCATGAATGAAGGTTGTCACCGTTAGAGGCTGCATCACTGATATGTGTAGTTCTCATATGATCAGTGGCGTAACTAGATAGGACGGCGCCCAGGGCAAATATATTTCCGCGCCCCTCATTATGCCCGTGATAATGTTTGTTATTATTATTATTATTATTATTATTATTATTATTATTATTATATAATAATAATAATAATAATAATATTAATTATAATAATAATAATAATATTAATAATATTATTAATAATAATAATAATAATATTAAATAATATTATTATTATTATTATATTATTATTATTATTAGCGCTAATGTAGGCTTCCGCGATTGCCTACTGGCGCGCGGCGGGCCATTTCGGAGGCCAAGGGCCACCAGTTCTGATTTCGATGAGCTACGCCCGCGTTTTTGTATAGTATTTTTCTTTTTTTATTCAAACTTCCGGAAGTCCCTTACCCGTCATTGTTCTCTTCCAGTCCACACTGCAAAAATCTTGACGGCACGGGCGCTTCCCAGGCCCAAGTTTCTCGTACCTAAGCTTTCGCGCTATTTGTGCATCCCAAGGAATGCAGGGTGAGTACAAAACAAAGCAACCAGCTAGACACCGCGCCCTCGGGTCTGGTATGGGGGTTAAACTGGTCGGAGTGTTCTGCCGTTTCGCTCCGTTCGCTGTTCCATTGATGGAGGTCATCCTTGTGCGGCCGCATTCTTTCAGGGAAGTTCTTGGTTTCTCCAACGTACGAAGCGGGGCAGTCGGCACATGCTGTCGGGTACACTACGCTCTGCGCTTTTTTCGCAGGTGCGTGTTCTTTGGGCCAAAGGATGAACCTGCCCATGGCGGTGGATGGCATGTGGGAAACGTTGACCCCCGCCCTTCTATTGCTTTGCTGGCGCCCGCGATGCAGGGAATCAACAAACGTCGCCGTCGTGTCACGCTTTCTCCGTCTTTCCTCCAGAGAACTCTGCGAATAAACGCCTTTGTTTAGCCTTTGGTGCCGAGGTCACGGATTATATTCGCCCTTCCTTCCGCCGCTGCGTGGACGATTAGTCGTTGGACGATCGGCTATTTCGTTGGAGTTTTCTGTTCTTACTCAAAAAAGGTGCATTCGAACTTTTTTATTTTATTTTGTTTACGTACGTGGTTGGTTTCAGGGAAGCTTTCAGTAAGTGGTTTGGGAGGCTGGTGGGGTTCGCTGAAACTCATCTAACCCAGTGCTGCGGAGCACAAAACAAAGCTTAGCCGAGGGTCATGGGAAGGCACGGAGGTAGCGCAGCAAAATGAAAATAGAGGATCCTTTTCCCGATGCAAAAGCCATTGCGGCAACCCTTTCCTTCACCACCATCCCCACTTCCAGTCGTACATTACAACCTCGCCCCTCCCCCCTTCCAGGCGGTTTTACGGAAAAAAACATTGACAACCTTTCCAGGGGGCGCCAACCCGAGGACTCGGCTTGGCGCCCCCTCCCTAGTGGCGCCCGGGGCACTTGTACCCCCTTGCCCCCCCCTAGTTACGCCACTGCATATGATATGCTGTAGCGGGGCTTTAGTGACGTCAGCGCATCTGTAACAACATATAAATGCATTTTGAAGTGTCCGTTTGTATCCGGGCTACCTTGACAAGGTGCGGTAATTCTCTGTAAATTGAAAATTAATCCCATTAGATGGAAAGGCGCACGCACACGCGCATGCAGTGTGCTCGGGAAAGCTTGTGGCAGACTTTTCTTCTGGCACACTAACTAGAGACACAACATGAGCTGGTAGTGGGGAGCTGCTTAAAAAACGAGGAAGTGAAGAAAAGTCTGCCACACAAGCACTTTGTTCTTTTTGGAGCCAGTCAGTTGGGTGCGGGCCGCAGTGCTATTCTGTCAGCGCTATACATAAATTCATTCAGGCAACTGGAAGGATACGCAGCTAGTGATACTGCCAATTATTTCCAATTCTTTGTCCCCCTTCTTCATTTCTGCTAATTTGTTTTATATATTCTGGTTTATCAAATTCTTCCGCACTTTTTCACGTTTTTTCAAAGGAACATTATTATTGTTCTTTCTTTCTTCTTTTAGCAAGCGTTGTATAAAAAATTTCCATTATAAGGTACAGTGTGGCCAATCCCCCTTGTGGGTATAAGCCAAGATCTTCTAGGCGACAAGACAAGACGAGACTTTCTTGTTCATCATCTGTCCACAAGGTACCTCAAGTCACTACCCTGAAAGTGCTTCCAGGACGAAACATCTTACTCCATTATATTCCGGACAAAATGAATGATATAGCAATTAGTCTTCTGCCGGCCTTTTTTGGTACATAGCGTCGTATTTTCAGTGCCACCTTACGAACACCAGGATCTTAGAAATTACGTATCTGTTTATTTCCTAGTCAAGGAACACACCTCTTAATACCTATCTATTAATATAGCGCCTCAGATATGCGTAATATTTGAATTTTGATCAACAATGTTTACAAGTATGAACGCAGCCCCCAGTTCAGGATGGCTGGGCGTTCAACAAGGGCTTAAGCTTTGGACGGGTGGCTAAATTATGTGACAGACAAACACACAGACATATTTTATTGTGAGGCAGGAAAAACAAATCTTCAGCCCACATCCTAGGAATATAATAAGCAATGCCAATTAAAAAGCAAAAAATGAACAGGGCAGAGCCAAGGGAAATTTCGAGGGGGAAAGATGTACAAAAGGAACGGACTACATCCTCAGTCAAACCAAAATAAAAAAGAGCTCTTGTTCTCTGTTTTCCAATGTTGTTCTTGCAGCTAACACAAGTTTGGCTGAGTTTAATCTTCGGTGATATTCATGTGACTGGTAGCTTGGGGCTGTAGTTGGCGTTTCTTGCTTCTCCTGTTTGCAGTGAGAGTAGAACATTGACTGTTGATTCAAACCTCTGTTGCGTAATGGGGGCTCTGTGAAAATTGAAAAGACTTAAATACAGCAACCCCCCCCCCTTCCACTGTTAGTGTCCAGTTTATTTGGGTGTAGGTACGTTGAATTCAAATTATTCTTGCATTTTTGTTTCATTTTTCAATAAATATTATTATTCAGTCGTATTAGAGTGCGACAGAATGTCGAGTTGCTTACAATCAACTAGACAGAATGTCGAGTTCACTTGTAAGTATTCATTAAAATTGTTTCTTGACTTCAGAGGTGTAATTGCATGATTCTAATTCTGAAAGAAAAAATTTTGAAGTTTGACAGACAGTCTTCGATAGTTGGTAAAATGTGACCCTTCGTGAGTTAACGATGTTTATATTTTCACAGTTATTGCTCTGATTTTTTTTCTTTCTTGTTCAGCTTTTTTCACTCTTTGTTTCTCTCCCTCTTTCTTCTTCCCCCTTTTTTTTGAATATTCTTTTTTTCTCTCTTATCGTTTTTTTTATTTTACTTGTTCTGCTTTATTGTGTTGTCACTTTATTCTCTTTTCTTTCATAAGCACAATTATCGCCCCCTCCCCCCACTTTTTTTCGTCTTCTGTCTGTTTTCTTCTTGAATTCTTCTTGTTTTCTTTGTACTTCTTTCTTTTTTCGTATTTTTTATTTTGGTGGCTTATTTCATTGTTTTTACATCTTTTACATTTATTGAACAGTCTGAGTTAGACAGTTCCTGAGCCTAAACAACCATCTCATTATAATACAATTTTTTTTCGATATATAGAGTGTCAAGATTCTGAAAAAGCATCTACTCTCTGTCTCTTATTATTGATAAGTTCAGTCTATTTTTCATAAAGACATAAGACCATAAGGACAAAGCGCCGGCCAGCTAGAATTACAGCCGTTATAACGTTGTGAGTCGCTTTTGCCGTGGAGGAGGCGTCGAAGGAAAGAGGGAGCAGTGAATGGCAGAGCCCCCTTTGCGTGTTCAATTGGGCGTAGCCGGCTGCAGCGAGCCTTCCGCACGGCCAGGGTCCATATCGCCGGGCCATCGGTCATGCTGCTCGTTAACCACGACACTGCGAGGACGGTGCCCTGCGTGCCACACCTCAACAGCTCCAGCGTGTTTTTTTTTTCTTTTTTTTTCAAAGACGATAGTCTTTCTTGGTGTACTTCGACGCAAAATTTTTGGTCTGTCTGTCTGTCTGTCTGTCTGTCTGTCTGTCTGTCTGTCTGTCTGTCTGTCTGTTCATTTGTCTGTTTGTCCGCCCTAACGATACCCAAAACGGCCAACCCCAGTCCGCAGCGCCCAGCATTATTGCTCATGTTTTAGCGTTCATACTTGTGCGATTGTCAATTGAAAAGCAATTATTACGCGTATCTGAGGCACAATAACAACACGTAAATATTCTGCGGTTCTTCTTTTTATACCGAAGAAGGCATACAGAAATATTTCTAAGGACCGTAGCGTTTATTACGCTGCGCTGACAATGCGACGCTATGCCCAAGAAGGCAAGTGTTTCCAACGCTTTGCTAAGACGATACGGTGGTGGCATCTACCCATCGCTTTGCGTTCTACACCTTATCACCTCCGAGACAGGCGCGCACGCCATCCTTCGGTTTCGAAGACAACTTCCAGATAGCGCTCGTGTCTAACGCGCCTCCATGCGTTCGTTCGCCTTCGTTGCACGGATCGAGACTCTTTAACGCAGCGCCTCCAGAATACAATTCACCCAACTTTCTCGCGCAGAACATCAAATAAACGTTTTGTTCACTCTCTCCAGACGCAAGACTATCGTCTTTCGACGATGATTTGCAGTGAAACATGCAGATGCGGGGCCATTTTTGTTTTTGTAAAGATGATATCCTCGAGAAAACCTTTTCCTCCGGCATTCCGTAACGCAGTATGATAAATCGTGAGTATTTCCGACCAAATACTACTTACCACCATACCGCCCGCAACCGGCACTGATCTGCACTTGCAAATATTCGTCCGCCGCGGTGGTGTCGCTGTTACGGTGCTCCGCTGCTGACCCGGTGGTGGCGGATTCGATCCCGCCTGTGGTGGTCGCATTTTGATGGCGGCAGAGTGGTATAGACGCCCGTGTAGAGCACGATTTCAATGCACGTTAAATTGCACCACATGATCGAACTTTCCGTGCCCTCCAATACGGCGTCGCTCAAGGACATATCGTGGTTTCAGAGCATAAAATGCCAATTATTAAGATTATTACTTGCTAATGTTGGTTAGTCATAAACAAACCATGAATAATATCAGCTATCATTGGTTCACTAGTTAACTGAACAATGGCTAACGTTTGCTAAAGGATATGAATGGTTTGTTCTACTCCTGGCCAGCATTACTCAGTCTATACGCCGGCAACTTAGAGCACAGCATTCGACCCTAGAGATTGAGTAATGAAACGCCTCTGGGTGACGTCTGTGTGAAATGAAGAAAGTTAAACAAAGCAGACATAACTGTTATTTTTTGTTTGAAATACCCTCGCGTTTGCTTCCATCAACATATTTAGGGCAGCTGCGCAATAACGGTGTGAGGGCATGAGAAAGGGGAGCTGGCAGGCTTCTCCTCATTTTCCTCTCACTGCTGCTACCCTTCCGCCCCATTACCGTACTATACTAAACTGTACTACATGGCTAGGCTATACTTTACCCTGTCCCGTATTGTTTATCGTCCCTCCTCACACTTGGGTCACTTCTGTTCACCTCCACTTCTTTCTTCCATCTCCGTTACGAACCCGACCATACAAGGACATAGGCTGTTTACCCTCTCTCTCTCACTTCCTCCTTACCCTGAAGCCCCTCCTCCTCAATTTCGATTCCTGCTCCCACCACGTTGCTCTACTATGCCATCTATGGCTGTGCTATATGCTCTACTCGGGGACAACTTTCTGTGGCAATGAAAGGAAGGATATACGGAACCAAAGTGGGCGTGTGCCACCACTGAAGAAGATAATCCCACAAATGCGTCTGTGTTTTCTACGAGAAGATAATAAAAAAAACTATGCTTTATTTTCTACAGGACGCTCTGTATAAACAGACACTTCAAGAACCAAGAAGATATTATTATTTGTTTTGCTGCATGAGGTGTCATTTTGCGTTTTTACACGCCTGAAAGCGTCACACGTTTTAGGTGCACCTCGCAGTCAAAATGTCGCCTCCGTCTTTAAGTGAGGGCCTGTTGCCCTCCAGCTATTCCGACGATCCGCCAAAGGAGCTTGTGTCGAATTTCACTCAAAAATAGCTGTGTAAGCAGACGTAGCAAATTCTATGTAGTATTATTCGAACACAGCCAGCATTCGAAAGGCGAGTGGAGCCGAACTTCTTGGCGGAGGACTACATGTGATGTAGCTCCGCCCCCGTAGCTTTCCGTTCACACACTACTTAACTCGCTTGCTTTAAATGGCACAGAATAACACAGCACCCTTCATGCAAACTATCATTGCACTAGCAGTGTTACGTCAATGAAACACATCCTTCGCTACAGTCACTTGAATCACGTCGCAAAGCATCTCGTCTCATACTTTTTCACAATATTTTCAATCACCCACTTTTGAAAGCTCTTCATCCTATTACTCAGCCTGTTTAGATCATCAGAATAAAATACACGTCATTAGCTTCCGTACTAACACTTTCCATCATTCCTTCGTCCCACGCACATCGAACGACTGGAACCACCTTTCCTCGGACATGGTTTCCATCTCGAATCACGACTTCTTTTCATCTACAATACAGAATTACTTACGTGGTGACGCGTGAAGTCTATATTGAACATATTATTATTTTGCACTCTCCCCGATGTTTCTGCTGATACACGTACATTCCGTTGTTTGCCTAATTCCTTGTAATCTTTATTATTTTTATGTTACTATGTTTGCTCTTATATAGTTAAAGCTTTTTTGTACTCACTCCTCTCGGTAAACGGTAAAGCTATCTGCGATTGAGGGTGAAATAAATATATATATATATATATATATATATATATATATATATATATATATATATATATATATATATATATATATATATATATATGAAAGTAGATGCGCTTTCACATAACAACTGTTTATTGTGCCGACGTTTCGACAGGAACCCTGTCTTTTTCAAGGCATTATGCCTTGAAAAAGACAGGGTTCCTGTCGAAACGTCGGCACAATAAACAGTTGTTATGTGAAAGCGCATCTACTTTCATATTTATAACCTTGCGGCAACCGAAGTTATTCTTCTGCATATAAGCCTTATATATATATATATATAAGTAATTACCAAGTATAAGAGCTGCGTGGCACACACTCAATTTCTGTGATGCATACCCGCCTAGTTTTGTGTGCGCGATTCCATAAATCAGGCAAGATTGAACAGGTGGGCTATTCAAACGTAACGTAGCTTACATGAAGTGCGCAAGAAAGCGCCCAATTCTGGGTTGGTGACCATACCGACGATACTTGAGCATTCCACTCCGCCTCATGTGTGGACAGCATGCAACGTATCCTATATCGGCTCCCATGCTGTAAACCATGCGCTAGGCGCACCATACCTTGAGAAAATGCATATAAAGATGCTGTTTAAAAAAACGGGATAGTGGGATCGCGAAATAACACTAGGATCTCTTGAGATTGTGATATTTATTTGCTCAATACCTTTATAAATATAGGCAGCCTGATCGTGAACTTTGAACAGCTGCCTTTCTCTCTGTCTTTGGACGAATCCCGGCTGCGGCGGCTGCATTTTCGATGGGGGCAGAAATGTTGTAGGCCCGTGTGCTGAGATTTGGGTGCACGTTAAAGAACCCCAGGTTGCACAAACACACACACGCGCACACAAACACACACATACGCACCAAACACACACAAACACACACACGAGATAGCGCGTGTGTGCGCAAACACAGACAGACACGCACATCACGATACATGGGCACACTCACACGCACAAGCACTAAGCGCACAAAAACACACACGCGCAACCGTACAGAAACATACACCTGTGGACCCACATGTACACAGAAATGTAATCATACGTAAACACATTCGCACACTTGAAACATTGCGCACAAACGCACATGTGTAAACACACATGCGCGCACACACACATGCGCACACGCACGCACACACGCAAACACGCACCCACACGCGCGCGCAGACATGCACACAAACGCACATAGAGAAACGCAGACCTGCGTAAGAGCATGCACGTGCTCACAAGGAGCACCGAAATCGGTGCTGGAGAGGGTCGTTTCGTGCACGCGAGAGGAGACGACCGAGGGGCGCCGAGAGGTTCTCCAGCCTCAGCAGGAGGAGGAGGAGGGCACCACTCGTCCCTAATTCTGAAATCGCGTGCTTGCGCACCGCGGCGCTAGTCCCCGCACGATGGCGCTGCCTTCCTTCGACGCTGGCGCTAATAAATCATCGCCGGCGCGCCGAAACAAGCCGATGCGGGGCTGCACCGCCCCCGAAGGACAAAGACGGCGAGCAAGGATAAATAATAAAGCATCCGCCAAACAGAGACAAAGAAACCGAGACCTGGTGACGCTACAGTCCGCCGCACCGCGGCGCTGTGCAGCGGGCCTCTCGGTGAGTTGCCAGAGACATTATTTCTGGCCAAAAATGGCTGTCAAATGAAAGGAAAGAAAAAAAGTGACGCATAAGAAACGCGTTTCGTAAGAATTCCTTCCCCGTCGCCATGACTATACCTGCGTGGAAGCGCATGTGATTCTTCTTCACTTTTCTTCCTGGAAGTGTCTTGTCGAAACCTGCGAATCGTTCATGGCGCTTTTCATAATTTCCTTTTTTCCTGTGACATCACTGCCATTCTTGCGCCGTGCTTCTGTGGCGCTTTTAAACACGAGCAAAAGCAAACTTGAAGCTGTGTATGAGATAGGCTATAATACCTAGCCTTACATAACCTATAGCTTAAGCCTGAGTTTCTGAAAACTCCATCCAATAGGCCCTTAGCACACGCTGACATATTGGTTGAAGAACATCCCGTTTATTGAGTGTCAGCTCACTGCTTTGGAGAAATCCTACAACGTGTAAGGCTGCGGATCATGGCCATTCTATGCGTCATATACTGTCGGCATGAAAAAAAAATCAAACTAATGCCACCATTTGCGTCTTTGACATGGAGTCATAGATGATGTGCGCTTCATTGATTCTGGTTTGGTTTGCTCAGTTATAGCAACTTACGCTTCGTCGCCAAGTTGGGCGAGCATCTACACCTCCCATTAATGAGGCGCCCATCACTTCTCCCATGTCTTTGTAGAGTCAAATGTATGTGTCCAGTTCACACTTCTTTAGCAGTCATTGTAGATTACTGAGAAAATGATGTTCCGGTCACACAGTCTGCACATTACAAAAGGCTGTTTCTTTTTTGAAGTGTAAACCTATTAAGTTGATAATAAGCGGGATTTTTTATCACGAATCCACGATCTCATTAAGGGAGACGCCGTAGTAGAGGGCACCGGAATTTCCTGTCACCTGGGATTGCTTAACGATCTTTGACATCGCTCAATACACGAGCCCTTATCATTCTGCCTCCATTGAAATGCGTCCGCTGTTGCCGGGATTGAATTCGCGATCTTCGAGTCAGTAGTGAAGAACTACAACCATTGCTCCATCACTGTGGACGTTCCCTTTAAGCCTGATAGGGGTCATGTATACACTTCGTAGTCTTTCTCCCAACTGAAACAGAAGAGGCCCGGTTGCGCAAATGTGAAAGCTGAGGGGTAGGGGAGGGGGTAGAGTGGAGAGCGTGAACCCTTTAATCACCCAATTCTTCTCGTCAGGCTATCTGAACATCCTCCCAAACTTGTCTTTCTTTTTTCTTCCTCACCCCGACCTAACCAACACACTTGCCCAATGGTACCACGTGGTACGTGAACTTCACGAGATCAGTCACCTGGCGATTTCTGCAGACATACATATTCAGCTCTTATTCGAACAGCTTCTCCGACTTACTGAAAGCCTTGCAATGTACCATTTGGGGAGCATTCACTCGTCACACCATCTTCCACTTTACGCTACTGACGGGGAGGAGTCGAGAAGACAAAGGACTCAACCGCGGTTGACTGTAACATTCGGAGGGCCCAGAAGGTGGAAAACTGCGCGAAGCAAGAAGGCGAGCGGCAGATCTGCAAGGTGGCGAGGTTCTCGGTGGGGGTCGAGCTTCCGGCAAGTGGTCCGGCGATCTCCGTGGAGCGCAACGCCCTTCGCCTGCCTGTGCAGACCCGACGCACCTGTCGCTGTTGGGATCCTCTCCACACTCCTCCTGCCTTACTTTCGCTGTTTCTCGCGGCCTTGTTTCTTTCTTTTCTTCCTCTGCCATCTTTCATTAATGACGTCCTCTTGTGTTTTTCGTTATCGCTTTTGTAGGGCGATCGCGGCGCCGACTGCCACGACATGTTACCAAGCGGAACGGCCTAGCCGACTTCCTGCACGAAAGAGCTGCTGCTGCGGCACGCATGCATGCACGTGCTTTCTTTTCGCTATCTTATTTTATTATCTCTTCTGTTCTTCCTCCTGTTGAGTCTTATCTTGTGTCTACGTACGTGCTGTGTAACGTGCGCGCTTGACCGTTTGCAACCCGAAGAAGATTAGGAAAAGTGACCACGAAACCTCACGTAAAGAGACTACAACTGTTTGTTCTGTTTAACGAAGCTTGTGTAGATCAGACACGCGTGCTCCGTATTACAACAAAAGACGACGACGTGCTAGGTAATCGCTTGAATACAACAGGGGCACTTAACACTAACGATCGCGTTTGAGGAAACGTCAAGTTTGTTCTGGGTGACACGGATTGACGGTGAACTAAGAGCCGATGAATGTTCTTACTTCTACCTCATGCTCCTTTTGTCAAACTGTACATAAAAGATACGCCTTCAGCTTGCTGGAGTATGACGACAGTTATAGCGCGAGAAGAAAACGACGACACAGAGATAAGAAGGACACGAAGGTTGTGTGGGTCGTCGTTTTGTTCTCGCGCTATAACTATCGTCATGCCATACCAACTAGCCCAAGCTGCCACACTTCTAAGTTGCTGGAGTAGTTGCAGAAGGAATTCCCGCGACAGAGTATACGTGCAAGGCTTGAATGCTATACGTGTACCCTCTCAGCGAGATTCGCAACTTTCACGACAGTAATCATTGGGAAAGAATATACAGACCTTCAAAGTGATAGTGCGAAATGACATCATGCCAAAAGACGGCTGCCGAATGAGAGATCATGAGATAAAATTATTAAAGAATTGATCGAATACTCTGCAGAACATTGTTTATTTAATGATCTCCAAGGACCTGATACGGATGGTAAATCGGGCTTCCCTATCAGCAGGGACCCGGAATAGCATGATCGCCCATCTGCAGGGGCTAACAGATTGGTCTCTCCCTTCATTGACTCGCCAAAATACGAACTTGCGGCCTTGGATGAAGTGTAGTGCCTTTGCTAGACAACGCTTTTAAGGTGGTGATGGGCAACACACGGGTACATGATTGATTGATTGATTGATTGATTGATTGATTGAAGACTTTCTTAAGGGAACACTCGATAATGGCTAGTAACCCCTTGCCCAACTATACTCTCACTGCCAGAGTCGAATGTTTTAGACCGAATTTTTTTAGAAACATTGCAGGTAATCTCAAGTCGATACCTGTGTTTTCAATCCCATATTACTACACACAGCGGCTTTCTCAGGTTAAATATATTGCACAGTGGCGACACCTCTGTCGCCATAATACTGGCTATTCGAACTCCTGAACCAGCTGAAGTTGTAGCCTGCTTTTAATGCTGCTTGAACGACCTCACAATCACATGGCCGGCAGGAAAACTACACAGCAGCTGAGTCATTTTTTGAGTCTTTAGTTGAAAACAATGACTGTATTTTTTGCTTCATTTATATTTAAAACAATGTACGTGAACTTTTTGCCAACCGCCATGTCGTTAGTATGCTGCTCACACGGGACTTCTACACTGTCGTTGGGGCTTCTTTTGTATGTTAATCCAACTCGGAAAACCCTCTGCCTTGATGTCACCTGCTATTACGCATACCATTTCTCGCAAATTATATCTGCATACACAACGTCAACGCTGTTGCCTTGTCAGGGAACCGCTGAGAAGGCGCTCGATCTTGGCAAAAATGTCCCTCAAATTGTGGCCATAACGAAGTCTCTTCTAAAATGACTTTACATCAACACTTTTATATCCCATGCCGTCCTGCTATAACTCTTCAAGGGGACACAGAAGAAAAAATAAATGCACGTATGATTAAATTGCCCTTCCACGGTACTAAACAAAAAACACGTTTCTTGCGAAAAGACGCCCTGTGCGCGAGAGAACGCGCAGAAAAAAACTGCGGCTCGGGCGACACCACCTTGAAGTTCCCTGTCCCTGTGACGTGATAGACATTGACGGCGTCTACAAGCGCGTTCGTAGATCCCAATCAGTAACATTGGTCTTCTTGAAGACGCCGTCAATGTCTATCACGTCACAGGGACAGAGAACTTCAACGTGGTGTCACCCGACCCACAGTTTTTCGTAGATCCCAATCAGTAACATTGGTCTTCTTGAGGAGTATAGCCAGCGCCACGCATTGGCACCAACCTCTCCTTACATACATTTAATAAAAAAGTGGTGTTCTTCGGGAGCGAGACAGTTAACACATCAAGTTTCAGGAAATTTCGCTGAGCCAATGGCATCAATGAACACAAACACACTTTGAATGCCGTCATCTCACGCTAAAATATTTCGGCTGGAAATTCAAGTCTCTATAAACTTTAGGTGGCAAAACCTTTACAGCCGTTGGCCAGCGCTTCGGCAAAAGTCTTTCTTCGTCACAAAAAAAAACTGAGCGATGGCCATTCGATACGTAAGTAACGTCGACAGAAGGCGGTTAAAAAAAACACATAGTGCCAGATATGTATATGGATGCTTAACAATGAGCTCAAACGTTTGATATTGCGTCTCATGCTACTTGCGAAAGCCCTTCCCTGCTGTCACCATATACTGAGCCGCGAGCTTCATTTTATTCTGGCAAGAAAAGCGAACTGAGTTATTAATGCATAGATAATGTTAACTCCATTCTCTACCTTCTGTTCCGTATACACTCTTCAAGCACAGCAGTCCAATACGTACCTTACTCGCAAAGATAACTCCGCAGTCGTGTTGCAGCATATGCGTCAAAGTGGTACTGGTACCTATTTTTGAAGCTGAGTTGACTCCGTCTTATAAATTTCTCGTTTAAAGAGACGTGCTCTGAGCTAGTGTGAAGCTCAGCAGGTGCTGATAAGATATCTTTTTTTATATATCAAAGTCAGTCTTCGCACGGCGCACTTACCATCGACACTAGCACGACAAGCTGGGTCTATTTGCATGACTTTACGCGGCAGTTTTACTAATCTAGTTAACGTCACGTAACAAAGCGCGCAAAACGAAGTATAGGGTGTGGGAGCGGGTTAGTTGGTATTAAATATTTTACAGCTGAAGCGCAAAACTTTTTTGATTGAACTCAACCAAAAGGTAAAAAAAAAGAAAGGCTCTGATGTTTTCCTGGCCACTTATTGCACAGAATGCAAATGCGTGCCTTTATTCGATTAAATGACAGTGTTGGCTACACATGATAATGATACTACTATAGGCTCGTTATTCAGGCGGCGGCGACGGCAAACATAAGCAGCGTCAGCAAGCCGTCCATCGAGAGAACAAAAAAAAAAACTAGATTACTCAAATTCCCCGGCACGTGTTTTTTCTAAGTAGTTTCCCTCCTGCTTTGTTTATGCTTGTCTTTATGGTTATGATGTCGTGTAACATGTATATATGGTTTGTGCGTTGTAATGATAGTACAGTTGGAAGTTAGCGCTTGTCCTCATTGTCCCTTTTATCCGCTGTCTATATACCTTTTTTGAGCTTCAGCTGCAAAATACGTACAAAAAGGCTGCTTGATCGCCTCGAAACAGATTTGAAATGGCCGCTGGTACCAAGGGAGGTACGCAGTAGATCGGCCGTGGAAACATCATGGCACCTTGTGCAAGTACGGGACCAGAAGGTCACATATACCGTGTCTTGACATCAGCGTACAGTAAGAACCGATAATAGCTTTTAAACATTATGTTTCAATTAATTGTTCCTGGTGCACACATGCTAACCAGTGTGTTTTCTATACTCCTGAGGAATATACTCCTGAGAACGTAAAAGAACTGATTATGTTTGTGTAAGTACTCCTAAGAGCTCCACGTTGCCAATATCACTCAGAGTCATCTACTACGGCATCTCTCGTAGCCTCAGTCGCTTTGAGAAGCGAAGCCCCGTAAGCCAATCAAAGTGCTTGTGTCATAGCTCTTTGCTGCTCTATGCCGAAACACCGAGACAAAACGACAAGGCCGGCTGAATGTGTAGTTCTTTCTGTCCTGGTGTTTCATCATAGCGTGCCAAAAAGAACGACGCCATATCAACCTGCCATCTTCAAAAACTTATTCAGATTGTAGCACATGGAACAAACGGAGTGACAAAGAACGTCAACCGTCCTTACCTTGCGCACCGTGGCATTTAGAAGTGAGGCTTCGGAATCCCAGGGCGCAGATTGTCCGGAGTGACTATACACGTGCAAAGTAAAGAGACCACTGACTCCAGTAGTGAAGGTTTATGTACAACTGAGCGACATTTATTTCTTTTTCTCTTATATCACTCTCTTCGACAGAGTTCATGATTTTTTTCTCTCTCTCTTCCCACAATAATATACAAAGGCTGGCAGCCCCAACGGCGACAGTGGCCCAACAAGCCATCTGCGGCACATCGTATGTATCCCTTCACAGAACACGCACCGCACCAGCCCAGCACACGCGCACCCATTCACACGAGCACACAGACACATCCTACGTGAATCAAGCACCCGTGGCATCAAGACGCGGTGACAACGTTGGCCAGTACACTTGCGCCTATGGTTGTCTTTCTGGTCAATAGCAGTCTTCAATCCTTGACCTATCCATGCAGAAGGGCGGTACTTCACAAATCAGTTTTGCAGTATGCCCAAAGGTTAACGAAGTTGTTGACGAACTTGCACTCGCGCCTCTGACTGCTAGCATTCTGGTTAGCTTAATCGGTAGAGCGACCACCCCGATAAACGTTAATGCTGAGTTTTATCCCCGGTACAGAGGAATTTTTATGCGACTGAAATGTCTCCTTTCTGGGCAATACATAGCAATTTCCTGAAGGCTTCGTGCTGCAAACGGGTGGTTGGAAATTATCTTCACTGGTGGTATTTATTACCTTAATTCATGTACCTATCATTTAAGTTCTTGAGTGGAGCTTGAGTGGAGCCCTTGTGAAGTCACGCATTGTACGTCTGTACACTTTTGCAAAGATGGCAGCTTTTCTTTTTTGTTTCCAGGCAGAAGTAGTTGATTATGTGCCACTTTAAAACCTTGTAAAGATTCAATAGTGCAGCAGAGGGACTGGTGACTCAGCAGACTAACGGCTATTGTCTCTACACCATCAACAGTTTTGTTTATGTCTTTTAAGCATTGGCAGAAGCGAGTATTTAGGGATAGATCTGGCTACCAGGGCTATGCATGCCTAATTATTGTTATTGTAATTATTGTCATCTGAACATGGATCATTCTCATACTACTGATCGCACAGATTCATCAACGTTCACCATAAAAGTGTGCTCTACGTTTTCTGGCAGTGTGATATTTAGTTGCTCCGAGTGAAAGAACCCACACTGCCTACTGTTTCATTAGGCATCACAACATTATTAGTCAACTAAGTAACCTCTAACACCAATATGCTTTTATTAAGAGCGGAAATCATCATCGACCCTTCATATAGACAGGAAGCGCTGTTGCGTAAATTCCACTCTACAAGAATTACGTAAAAGAAATTCTCGAATGAAATCTCGATGGTAAAAGTTCAGTCAGGAACAAATTTTGTCTGGCCTTATAGCAGTAGTACTAAAGCACTCCCATAGCATTAACTAATCCCGGGCGTAGGCCCGTGTGCTCAGATTTGGGTGCACGTTAAAGAACCCCAGGTGGTCGAAATTTCCGGAGCCCTCCACTACGGTGTCTCTCATTATCATGTGGTGGTTTTCGGACGTTAAGCCCCACATACCGATCAATCAACTAATCTCGGGCATCTGTGAGAAATATATTGGAATTAAATGGTCTAGAGTTGTTCAACGACCGCTTACAGGATTAGGCCAAGGATCCGAGGCAGAATTTGAGGCACGAAAGCGCAGCCAACAAAACAGATGTCACTGATTACCAACCACGATGGGCGCTTGCATTCACGAATCGCACGTATCTGACCTTCATGTACAAAGATCGAAGATGAACTTCCACGCGACACTCAATCATATATCTATGTACAATGCGTGGATGACCACGACATACGTGAGGTCAGAAGTAATAACACAAGGTCAACATATCCCACTCGAGTTTTCTTTTTTCCTTCAATTAAGTACTACGGCAGAAATTAAATACTTTTTTGCACGTCAACAGCATCATATTGCTTGTACGAGACATTTCCCTTCAATATCCTTTACACGACATGTGGTAATATGTCATCTTGCTGATTTGAAACCTAAGAGAGACGGTGCAAACATAATCGTATCTTGACAAGTCGGGGGGGGGGGGAGGGGGGGGCTGAATATCTGATGAACGTCTGTGTTGTATTCGCCTATTAGCAGTGTGTCCGAGGCAAGGTGAAGTCATAATAAAGCACTGTAGCTCGTAGCTCATAGCTTGAGAACATAAGATTTTTTTTGTATTTTGGTCTCGGATATGCAAGAACTTTTGTTGTTATTGTTTTGCTACTGATATGGTCAAATGAGTTTGCACCATCACATAGGAGCGTCTCTCATAATTTTATGGTGGTTTCGGGACGTTAAACCCCGTATATCAATCACCATCACATAAGAAATTTGACGCACAAGACTTCACGCAAACCATCTTATGTGGGCAAACCAAAAAAAAAAGGAAACAAATCAAGGCATTTCCAATTCAGACCGGCAGAGCCCAAAGCGAACCACTGGAGAACATGGTGCAAGTGACGTCATCTGTAGCTTCCGTCAGCCAAATCCCAGCAACCAGTCAAAAGCAGGACAAACCATTGTGAGACTTAGATTTTCAGACTTACAAACCTCACTGCAGTGAGAGTATTCAATGCATCGATAAAACAAAGTTATGTGCAACAGGGTTGACGTCAAAAGGGACTAATATTGAACCTAACGCTGCTTTTACAGGAGATATCCAATCATTTAAATGGAATATTGTAACAGAGTAGATACGATTGAGCAGGTAAAATGTGCAAGCACACAAACAATGGTGCAGTCTGATTTTAAAGCTCACTTTGGTGCGTGGAAAATATGCTAACAAGCGTTCTGTCCTGTTCGCTGCACCCGAAAAACAATGTTGCTTTCTGAACTCCACTCGTGTAAAGCGTTCAATAAGCGCTGGCTTCCTTTATTTAGGCTTAGGTTTCAAAAGGCCTTGAGTGCCAACAACACGAAGCTCGTTGTCACGCTTCCATTCCTTACCAACACAGACCAACCATCAGCGAATGCAGAACCATGTGTGCATTGGTGCCACGGGATATTAATTAGATGTATGCTGCGAAACCTGGCACAACAAGCAAAGCCTACTTCCAAAGCTGCGCACAGATGACTGCCAGGGTGACGCGATGCCGACGTGAAAAGAAACGGTACGCGTGGTTTAGAAAAAGGGACCACATAAGCGTACAGCGACGGCAACCCTGTTGCACAGTTAATTTTGCTTCAATATACTATCCAGCATTGTTCGCGCACGTACGGACTTCCAATTGTTGAAATGTTTTCTGCACCTAAAGTAAAACAGTCCACAATACACACAACGGCAGTTCAACGTTCGTGCGATCATCCCTGCCACGCGCCGGCACAGTCGTAGTTCAGTGTACAATTTTCAAAAGCCAAACACGTGAGCCTTCACACAAAACGCCACAAGCAAACAGGAACACGCACACAATCGCACGCTTCCGCAGTCGAAGTTACAAGTCCTCTCAAGGACGTAACCATCCAACCAGTCCTGTGCAGCCAGTCTTGTCAAGGCAGTGGGCAATGGTATATACTACTTTAGCCGTAACAGTGCATGGTTTTTCAATGGCATGATATAACTTCATACTGGGCTTCTTCAACCTAATCAATCAGCCGAACAATTAACTCGTGTTATTCCTGTGCTGGCGCTTATATGGAGACCTTAAAGGTATGCAATAGTCGAGGGGAGCCATCGTGTGCCCATGGAAAAGAATAGATGCTGTTGAGAGAGTTATGAGCAAACAATGAGCAAGAGAAAGCCTACAAGTAGTGGACGCAGAGCAGTTTGCAACCGCAGACTGACGCCTCGCTGCTCGCCAAATACAAATGATCTGCTTTGCATCATGCGTTTGGGTGATACGGGCGTCTCAAGGTACAGACATTACGTTCCATTTCTTTTTACTCTACAGGCACCTCAACTTGGGCATCACAGCGACAGTTTCTGCGTGTAGTGACTGTTCGCGCGTCCACGCTCCTTTTTTTTCTAAATTTTTTGACTTCATATTCCTCCGCACTAAAGAAGCATATGTTCTATCACGCGCGCCTAAGGGTCCATTCAAAGTCTGGCTTGAAGAATACCAACCAACCGAAGGCTGCCTTAAGTATACACTGCTACCGGCCACGAGACACAGGCATCGTGGCGACTTGCGCCACAAGTACAGCCAGCGTTGCAGGGCGAGGAGCGTCGGCACACACATTTCTTTCCCGCACGGTGTCCTCACCCACCGAAGAAGGAGGTGCGCACAAGCCAGTTGGTGCAGTGTTCCCACGCAACCGGTCGCGCATGCGCACCATTACACATACACAGTCACGCAGACGCACGCACACGAAAGCGGGAGAAAGAGAAAAAAAAATCCGGCAAGCAACACGTCCATGACGGCGAAAGAACGACGCTAAGTAAGGATTTGTTGGTTCATGGAAGGGTCCGTCTGGTGATACCACGTGTATTGAGGCATGTAGCTGGACATGGCGACAGCCTTGGCCGCCGCTGGCGACATCTCCCAAGTGCCGAGCGGTGGAGACATGGCGGGCGGTGTGAGGCTCGCTCCGTGAGGCAGGTGATGAGGGTGATGCGGATGCGCGGGGTGATGCGGTGGCAGCGACGGCGGCTGCTGGTGCTGGGAATGGTGATGATGGTGACTCGTGGGAGGGCTCTGAGGTCCAGGCGACGGTTCGCTGGGAGACTGCGGGGTGCCCGCGGAGTTCGGCGGCCCCAGCGACGGCGGGCCCGGAGTACCGGGCGGGTTCGGCGTGTGTGGACCCTGGTTTTGGGGCTGAGGCGTGCCCACGCTGCCTGGCGTGGTGGGCGTGCCGCCGCCCCCTCCACCACCTCCTCCGCCACCGCCTCCAGTGCCGCCCTGCTGCTGGGCCTTGAGCATTTTCTTGTATTTGGAGCGCCTGTTTTGGAACCAGATCTTGACCTGCAGCAGCAAGAGTGAAACAGAAAGTGAATTTAGAGTCCAGTCATCAAAATGAGAACATCGTGTTATGTTACAATATTTCATACGACCTGTGAAGCATACTTTGTCGTTGATATATACTTAAACTTGTTCAACGCCACTGTGCTTTGTTGCCTGAGAGAATGCACTGGTATAATTGTAACGGACCATCAAACGCCAGGACGGGAATTCACAGCCGAATATTCGGTTTTTTTTAAACAGGCTTCACTCATGCAAAGCCGCAGGCATAGTTTGTTCGTTTGAATCTGTACCACGAGACATTGCAGCAACAGCATTATGAACACTCTTGCTGGGACATTCACATCAGAGCTTGAAAGCTGGTATTTTAGTACTGTTACTCAATGTTTATAAGCGTCAGAATGCAGAGAACAAGTAGTTCTGAAGGATACGAAACGGCACAGGATGAATGAGGGTTAAAAAATCACGTGAACTACGGCGAATGCAAAGTTTAGGAGTACAGAGCAGAACACGGAGAACGCTTGTGCTAAGCCTTCAAGGAAATAGGACATTTTGTTCTGCACCGCAACGAGAGTTTGCCGCGCGTAGGTGTTTGGCCAGTTGGCACGCACCAACACCGCAGCACGCACGCAATTCGGAACTACAGTGCTGCGATACTATGCTTAGTGCATGTACCGAACCTATCCGACCATTCCAGTGACTGTAGGCGGCGCTGCGGTACGTCGAAATGGCGGACGACACGGGGATGTCGCGAGCGTGCACGTAAGCGTTGGAGAGCGTGAAGACGCGTTCATTGGTTCATGACTACTGAGAGACCGAACTGCTTCGCAGATTATCACCGTGTAACAGCTTCGGAGCACGGCTGCATGGCGCTGCCTGCGTCGCTGAAAGGACCGAATACAGAGGCAGACAAGTATGTCACGACTGATAGCATGTACCTTCTAGCACTGCCACCCATCGTACAGAAAAGGAACAGCAGCGCTTCCCCGCTCATATATCCTCAGTCTTACTGCTTGCGAATTGTACACACCACCAAACCACTTATGATATATAAAGCGTTCACCATTTCTTGACAATAAACCTTTTACACGATGCTTCGTCCCAGTTTTATACAGTGCCCGGAACGTGGTCCCAATGCCATATAACTCGTACCTCGCCTTTCTACAGCAAGCGACGCGATGGCAACGCTATACTTCAAAACCCTGCTCGCCCGTGTACAGTGTAGTGCGAGACCGAAATAAGTACAACTGAATGACGCATTCGACACGAAAGCTTCCTCCGTTCTGCTTGCTCTTTCAGTTTCCGCCTGTGATGATCAGAGATAAGAGACAATGCCCCGAGTACACCCGTTCACGCTGCCTAGCGAGTAGTAGAAAAGGTGAGCACTCTACAAGTCAGTCGGCCGTCACACTTGTCTGTGAGATGAGATAGCAAAGGCAGCGACATGGCGCTCGAGGAACGACTCAAACGCACTCGCAAGACGACAGCATTGTAGCTGTTTGTGTTGAGAACACGCACCGTACATGAAGGAGGGAGCAAGCAAGAAGCTTCGGCTTCCATCGCATCTCAAAGATTCCGCCCCTTTCCTACTTCAAGTGGTCCTGGCTGCGTCGAATTCGAACCGCCAAAGTGCATCGTGCGCTATGCGCGGCGGCGCACCGATTGACCGCCGTGCGTCAGAGACTAACGTGTGTATACGTACACACGTTCGGACGTCAATGGTATACTTGTCATTGTTTTGCGGCGCCTCCAAGACAAGCGCCACACTACAGGTTCGGTACACAGAACTTCTAGAACCAGAGAGCAAGAGGGGTGAAGCCAGGGGGGACTACTGCCCCGACCCCGCCCCAGATGTGCCGAAGTCCCCGGAAACACTATTGTTAGAATGGGCGCTGCTCTGGCAGCTGGCACGGCTTGCCCCGGCTAAGCACGGAGGCAGTCGCGCAATGTATACACACGCGCGGTCCGTCGGTCTTTTTCCTCAGGCCGCGCCAGAGAAGACACAGGGTGCCGACGCCGTACAAGAAGCCGCCGCCACAAGAAGAGAGCAGATCGCCGGCTGCCACGGCAAGCCAGCACAAAGAACCGCCTTCTGAGAGCACCCGCGGACGGAGGCGGCTGTTTTTCATTTATTTTTGCGTCCATCTCTGTCGGCGGGCTTCGCGCGCGCCGAAACGTCGGTCTCGGCCCTCGAGTTGAACTGTCTTTCGGGGGCGGAACCGGCCCCGTGGCGCTTCTTCGGCCTCGACGAAGGCGGCAGGCCGTGAGGGCCTTTCGGGAAATGCCCATCATCTTCGGTCGAAAACTTGCAATCTTTCTTTTTTTTCTTTCACCTGTTCGGCCACATATACAGGTCTACCTGCTGAAATCTCTCCGAACACCCCCGTCATGCCCCTCTTCCTTCTGGACTTGTTGGTCTCTGAGCTCTTGCGTGTGCTTATTCCTTTACTGTCCTCGCTGGCAATGCACCTTACTTCTAAGCCGCGTTCACCCGAAATGTCTCGCACCCTGCATTTGCCACGGCGAGTTCATTCACCACTGTCGTATCTAGAGTGCGGTCGGAAAATAGCGCAAAGGAAGGACAGGCACCGATAGAAGCCCTGCGCGCAAAACAACGGTGCGGGCTTTGCGAAACGTTGAGGCATTGCCGTTATGACTTCAACCGGTCAGCGGAGAAGCGTGAAGAAGCGAGCACGTCCAGCGATGATGAAAGGTTTGGTATCAAAGAAGACGCCACGATCGGAGACAGCACTGGCGACGTCGTCCGCCAAGGTGCAGAACAATCAACAAAATAAGACATCACCGGTGCACGAGCTGTCACCCTTTACCGCAAGTGTGGGCTGTCAAGGTACATCAGCACACAGACGCTCCCCGTGGCTTCATTCTGTCGTTTCTTTACACATGAAGGAAAACCGTCAGGTCTGCGCAGGCCGCGCAGCACAGTCACAGCGAAAGCTGGAAGAGCGGCCTTTCAGAGCCTTCTTAAGACGCTATTCGGGTGACTCTCACAAGCACACTTGCAAGGTACCCACTACGTCATTAATCATCATAATTTTTTGTAGTATGGAATCATTCACTATGTCATCCTTCGTCATTCTTTGCAGAAGCGTGGTAACCGCTACACATTGCAAGAAATTTTGTACAATTTTTTTTATGCTGTGGCTGACAACGATGAAGAAGTATGCCTGAAGCTTTTGTGATGGGGTCGGAGCATTCGACGGCCTACCCGTCACGCAATTCGCATAGTGTGATGCCACGGTTGTTCAATTTCTGTTCTAAAACACTTTTTCATTCGCATTAACGAGATTCCTTTCCCGACATAAAGCCTACCTAAGGCTAATTCGCAACTGAGTTTCGAGCACCGACGTAGCTCGGTGAAAGAATACTGGGCTGACATGCACGGGACCCGGGTTTGAATCCCGTTGTGTCCTTAATGTTTTTATTTACTCACTTTTTTCTATTTTGTGCAATACAGCTTGTGGAATACAGACCGTTGTTGCGATTTCCCAACAGCTTTCCCGGCGATAAAATACATCCAGAAGCTATAGTCCTAGTGGCTAGGCTTGGCGTTGAGAAAAAGCATCGTGACGATATATTGACAATAGCGAGAACGTTTCACTATGAGTAAGCCTTGCAGCGAATGGACACGCACGGCACCAAATCACAATAGGTGGAACACCATACAACGGCGAAATTCCGGAGAAGGTGAGGGTTGGAAGAGATGAAAAATGTTTTTCATCGAGTGGTGTTGCTTGGAGCCAACATTACGACCTAAGACATGCAACTGCCTTGAAGACAAGACCACTTGTCACAACGTTAATGGCTCTAGAAACACCCCTGTTCTAATATTCACCTCTGCACAGGTGGACGAAGGATTCGGACGCCACTACGCCAGTTCACCCAGAGTGGGTGCGTGTCATTTACTGAAGGAAAACAAACAAACAAACGAAACGCAAAGCTTATTGACAAAGGCCCACGGGAGCTTTCATTTAGTTCGCCAGACGGGTACAGCCCCGACTCCACGACTTCAAAACTCTCACCTCCCGTCATCTAAGGGCCACACATGGTACACATGGTACACGTGTCCGCACGCAACGGTGGCGTCGCTATATCAACTCGCGCTTCTCTAGAAAGAAGGAAACGGAGGCCGAACAATGGCGCTCCCGGCATCCTTCATTGCGCCCTTCACATGAGTTCCAGCAGTGCTTCGAGCCTGACTGGCACCGACCACGGACGTGAATGACGTAGGAGGCCTCGGCGAGTGAAAAGGCCGAGCCACGCCACACGCACACAACGCACTCTGCGGTTCGTGAATCCATTCCGACCTGAATCAGCATGAGTGGGTGATTAGGCCCGACCTCCCAGAGGGCAAAGTGATGGAGCACCTCCAGCCGCCCGCGAAAGACACCGACAAACCCGTCAGCGAGACCGAACGGCCTCGTTCCTGCACAAGCAGACCGGGCTCGGTGGCATCACGAACACGCAGCCTCTGTACCAGCTTGGGTCAGTGTTCACGCGAACTTACCACCTGGAGTACGCGGCAGGGCTCGTACGAATCTGTCTGTGTGTAAGTGTTGGAGAGCGCAAACTCCCCAAGGCATCACCGATTTGTCTTCGGCACGTCCTGCTCGGAAGCTAACGCTTCGCGTGAACATTCAAACGACGATGACGCTAGTGATACCTCACTATGAAGGATATGACGTTGTCGCTGGCTACCTGGGTAGATAGCAGTGGGATAACAGGGAATGTGCGTGGGAACAAGGTGAGTTCGGCTCTAAGTGACCGTCGTATATCAGACAGAAAAGGGTTCGCCTTAGCCAGTAATATCGAACCTGTTCTTCTTCCAGTTCTCCCCACCTCTCTTCCACGATCCCATAACATGGAGTAGTACACTGGATGTTTCAATGATGCATGATACCTCAGCCAGATTTCATTTCGAAGACAGTTATAGCCAAGGCAGCGTGAAAAGTCACTCCTACGATAACACTTTTTACGCTGGAAAGAAATCGTTGAAATGAAGGCGCCCTTCTTTCATCCTATTTACATGGCTTCAGGAAACGTGCGTGAGAGCAACATCTACGCGTTTCCTCCATAATAGATTAAATCGCAGAACTGTTCGTACTTGGACCTCTGCGGCTAAAGTGATGCCACGTCAGTACGTTCCACGCGCGTGACTCGAGCACCAAGGAAGATCAAAAAGGGACAAGGCAGCAAGAGATTACATGTTATCGTAAACAGGCCTTTTCATTCAGACGCAAGCCTGCAATGTATGGTACAAGTGAGACCGCATGTAAACAGACACACTCTAGAAGACAATATTGACCAACATGGTGTACTTATTCTTAAAGAGGATTACTTGCGGCATCATGCCGTACTTTTATTCCTCACTGACGGTATAACACCGTGTTCTAAGAAGGCATACGCACTTCAACTTTTCGGCTGCAGTCGGTCCATGATGATGATGATTTGTGGGGTTTAACGTCCCAAAACCACCATTTTGATTATGAGAGACGCCGTAGTGGAGGGCTCCGGAAATTTTGACCACCTGGGGTTCTTTAACGTGCACCCAAATCTGAGTACACGGGCCTACAACATTTCCGCCTCCATCGGAAATGCAGCCGCCGCAGTCGGGAATCGAACCCGCGACCTGCGGGTCAGCAGCCGAGTACCTTAGCCACTAGACCACCGCGGCGGGGCTGCAGTCGGTCCAATCATAAAATATTTCATCGATGTATCGATAGGATGTTGCAACAGGCTTTGCCGAAACGCAACGTAGCGTTTCAATGACATACGGCTCAACGCAAGCAAATCGACAGAAAAGTAAGCAAAAAAGAAAAAAAATAACACCTACAAGCAAATCGAATGTTCTTTATTATAGTCTCCCTCGATTTATAAGCGCTGGCTCAATGACGTCAAGAGGATTGACGTTAAATCGAGGGCACTCTGCGAAAGCCTCCATACCTAAACGTTTGTGTAGTAGCCCGGTGAAATAAACGTAAATTAAGGAAGCTACGAAACACACATATGGCCACGAAGCAGGGATGGCCGCCGCTCTCCATCATTCTGCTCCGACAAAAAACAAAACTCGAGAGAGTTTGGGAAATAAACAGAGATAAAGAAAATTCATGGCGCCGGTCTTTCTTTTCAAGCTCTGTTCTTGTACACGTGTATTTTTTTCTTGTTCGTTTTTACGTTAGTTTTTTTGGGCAGGTAAAAGAAGGAAGGCAGGAAGGAAGTCTTCGGGGGAGTGGTCGGTTCTGAGAGGGTATGGAGTGGAGGGGGGATAGATGCTCGGGATGGAAAAGAACTGCTCAACCGGCTTGTATAAAAGCGCAAGGAACAGCAGCAACGGCCTGTCTGCAACCTGCCTCCTTCCCAGTCCACCGGGCCTTGTAGAAGCTACGTGCGTGGCGCGCGTGCCACAAGACACACATGGCCACGCCATCCCGCCTAGGGTTCTTCCTATTTCAGAAAAAAAAAGCAAAGAAAAAAACTGAAGCATATGCGAATTGAGAACTACCTCCAACCACGGCTGCTCCGAGAACCTCGATGCCTTTTTCTACAGTCCGGCCTCGTCTTTTCACCTGCCTAGAATCGGCGCTGTGGGCGTACAAGAATTGTGGCGCTGCTATCTCCACCGCAAGACTGCTTGCACGTACCCTCCCCCTTTGCCCTCTCATCTCCCTCTTTAGCGGACATCAGCCGACGCTGCTGCTGCCGTACTCCTGCCGTTTGAACAGTCTCTCTCTCTCTCTGGCTCTGTCTTCGGCTTGGCTTGAAGAGAATGTGCAGAATCCTCGCATGCATCGCCTTCGCTGCCAGCCGCTCTCTCTCTCTCTCCCTGTTCATTTGTTGTGATTGTTATTATTTTCGAACACTCTAGTGCTTCTTTGAGGGAATATGCTTCGCGTGCGAGCCGAGCACACAACCGGAATCGAAGACTCCATCGACTGGTTGTACTGTCAAGATACGAGTTTCCGGAAACGAAAATACATATGTTGGGAGATGACGTGTGCTGTTGATTCACTTATTGAGTGATTGGCACTCCAACGTAAAACGGGCGATATCAGAGGCACTGACGTGGAAGTCCCCAGACAATAAAATACCACATTTTTTACCCTTTTTTTGCGTACAGCATCAACGGGAACGCAAAAGCAGCAGCCGCACGTCGAACGCTCAGCCTCATGCCAAGCTACCATAGTGCGACGGTGAACCATACTGATTAAGGTTCAGCAACTACACTCTTAAGCTTTTAATAGCATATAAACTGATGTTCTGCTGCGCAATATGCATACGTGAAGAATTATTAAAGCAGCACCGTGCTGCTTGATTACGTCACACCGTGTATGCAGCAGCGTAGGACGTTGCGCATTGCAGCAGGGTAATCCTTCTTATTTGTTTCATACAGCTCGCGTCAGTGGACAGAAAACCAACAGCCCATTTAGGCAATTAAAGGACTGACCAAGGACGCCAACGAGGCGTCACCAGAGATAGTATACAACTTTTGACTTAGCAACAATGTCACGTGATGGCACCATCGTGTGAAGTCAGGATGACGTCATACCGTGACGTCATCACATGATGGCGTTCTGTGTCACTGGTGCTGACGACGATGCCTAACAAAAAGCACAGAACAAAGCAATTGTATTCAACTATCATCATCATCACCATCACCATCATCATCAGCCTGACTACGTCCACTGCAGGACAAAGGCCTCTCCCATGTTCCGCCAGTTAACCCGGTCCTGTGCTTGCTGCTGCCAATTTATACCCGCAAACTTCTTAATCTCGTCTGCCCACCTAACCTTCTGTCTCCCCCTAACCCGCTTCCCTTCTCTGGGAATCCAGTTAGTTACCCTTAATGACCAGCGGTTATCCTGTCTACGCGCTACATGCCCGGCCCATGTCCATTTCCTCTTCTTTATTTCAACTATGATGTCCTTAACTCGACTATGATATGATATCCTTAACTATTCAACTATGATATCTTTAACTATGTATTCAACTATACGGACTCACTATTCCGGAAAACAAAACCGTCGCACCAAAACTTCGAACCATTTCTTATCGAACCAAAGCTAACACGGGAAAACCGAAGAAAGCGTAGATGTGATAGAGTACGACGCAGGAAGGAGGCAACCGGCACGGCTCGTCCATACGTGCAAGGCTACGTGAACAGCTTCGCGCGGCGTCGGTCTATTGGGAACAATGCCTTGACGGCGGCAATTTGTCGTCGTCGTCTTGTCGCGAGCCACGCCGCAGTCGCCGCCGCAACAACAACGCCTCGGTCACCTCGCCAGATATGTAGGACATCGGGACACGATCGCCTCAACTCAAGCCCCCCCCCCCCCCCCCCCTCTACCTCCTTCCTCCTTGCCGCATACGACAGTCGCAGATGCCGAGGCCGCGGGAACGGACCAGCGGACGTTGCACAGAGAAGGGCATGCACAGCCAGAGAAAGCGAAAAGTGTAGCCGCACTTCAGTGGATTGAGTCAAAGAACCGACCACGGTAAGACAAATTAAATATCGCAATGAGAATGACAGCAGCAGTGAAAGAAGAACTTCGGGAGACTAAGGACGATGACTTGTAGTCGATGAACGGAACTCTAATTTGATTTATGGATTATTTCATACAGAAAAAGAAGAAGTGACTAAATGCACAGATAGTCTGAGAGAGTGCCATGAATATATGGTAGTGAGAGAGAAAGAAATAGAAATACTTTAAGTAGAAGCTGGAGATAGCCTGGCTTTTCGCCTGACATGCTATACTTCAAGTGATGGGTGATGATTATCACATACACTCTCATAAACAAAAAAAAAGACAGTGCACTTACAACCACACACACATCAAGCACACCATTTACAAATGGCCCGCAGAAAGGTCAACCGAGCTTTCGTGGCGCGTATATCGCACAGTCGCCATGGGCCAAGAATATGCCATTGTTCTGAGGACTAATGCCGTTGAAAGTGCAATTACATCATACCCCCTTCAATATTTACTCCTTGCAGTAATGCTACAAGCGCTTTGATGGATGAACTCTGTTAGTGACAGAAAAATCTCCAATAGGATTCAGAGAACATAGGATATGCACAGAATAGATACTCAGTGTCTAGATAAGACAAATCAGGACAAAATAACACGCTTATGTTATGCAATGATGTACTTCTCCTTCAACAAATCTTAGGCGCTGCAACGTGGCGTAAACGAAGAAGGGCGAAACACGCATGCTATCATCTCTGTTCATCATGTATGTCTGAAATTAGTTTTAATCGTTTTTAACAAGGGCGAACTTCCACTCATGGCATGTGGATTTTTCAAGTAAGATTGGTTACGATCACCCTTCCATCACACGACTCGGATGTAGCGCACGTACACACGCAGTCGAAAAGATTGCCCCAAAAGGTATGATAGATACGCAGAGCGCCACCGATTTTCGGCGATGATTGGAAACCACGGACCATGAAAACGAGATAGCAAATAAATAAGAGGACTAAAAAAAAAGAATCCGCGTATAACCCCAAACCCGCCTAAAAGTCCGCATGAACAGCCCTCAACAATAAGCGAAAGAAAGGAACTGGCGACAAGTGACGAGCGATCCGTGACTGGAGGCGGGGCCACCCCGAAACGGAACCTGCCGCCAAAAGCCGAGCCGAGCCAAGCCTACAGAGCGACGCAACCTGCGTACGGCTATTCTTCGCGCGTGCGGGCCTGGAAGCAGCAGGAAAGAGTAGCACAACTATACCCGGGGACAGCACGCGTGGTTCTGCATTCAGGCGCAGTTCATCCACTAATGACGGGAATTCAATGAGACAGAGAGCTCATTGCTATGGCAGAACAGTCCGCATTCGAGCTCGCCGCTGAACGCGCAGCGACAATTATTAGCCGCAGCGGACGCGTGCTCTCGCATTCGACAGTGCACAGTTCATCACTTATGGTAATTCCACTCGGCGGTCCATTCGTTTTGGCATTCGAGTCGCACAGCCCGTCGTTCATATACTCGGCTACACCTCAGGGCACAGTGGTCCTCCCGTCGCGGCTACTTTTTGACAAACCCGTACAGTAGCGTCGCCGAGTCGGCAGTTCACGCACGCTATATGGTTATATGTTGCATGGGAGAGTACCAGACACGCGTACTTAGCCAAACTGCACTCCCACATTTCTCTTCTTCCTTTTGCTTTGGCCCATAGACCTGAGCGTACACATACATCACCGAGCACCGAACAAAAGGACAGAGTATGCAAACTGGACTGTTTGGGTCGGCGTGATGACTTCCGCAAGGCACCGTTTTCCCCGTCAACGCTAGTTGAGCGATGAGCCCACGCTGCTGTAAGAACCTGAATACCGTTCGCTGTGCGGGGTATACAAGCAAAGCAAGCGTACCGTGTACTCATCTCGCCGTAACTGCTATGATAACCACACTGATCAGAATAATGTAGTTATATATTGTTTCAGGCCCCTCACAGTTACCCGTGGCAAGCGTAGTGAGATCCGAGATGCTAGGCTTTCTTGTCAAAAACTGTGACACATAATGGACTAACTCTATCACTGCGTGGAAACAGCATAGCGTGCCATATCGCATTTGTGCCTCTACCAATGATTTCACTTCCGTGATGCATTAACCTGCATGTGAAAAGAGATACATTTTATGACCCCCCCACTTATATTGCAGATTGAACCAACTTCTTTTCTAATATTCAGCAGTATTTTCCTATACTTAACTTTAATTTCCACCAAGAACATGAGTGGGCACGCAGTTTCAGAATATAGTTATAGAAATCAACTGCTGCAGTTGACAGATTCTCCGTGGCTATCAGCTCCACAGCGTTCCGTTTGGATGTAGACTCATGGAGAGATAGAACACGGCCCGTATGCAACGGATACTTTTTAAAAAGTCCGTAAGCTTCTTAACAGGCGTTTTAAATACTCTTGAACAAGTCTTTGATTACTTCGCACAAAGGGTATATGTCACGTTGAGCAGAATGTCTCCCGCTGATACACCGGCATGTGACAAGTATACCACTGCCACTTTTAAGCATGTGCGAATCGGTGTCACATCTACCTTGACAGTATACGACCTTTCATTTATTAGTATGCACTTGTGTCGTCCGTTTCTGTTTTCGTGAGTCCGCGTTCTCATGTCTTGACCTCCGCCATAAACCGCGATCAACAGGCTCAACTTTCTCTCATTATCAAGCACTTGTCTGCATGTGTGCGTTATTAGGTATACTACACGCAAGGATGTAGACCACTTTACGTAAGACACATGGGCACTGCGATCTTGTACCGTTAAACGACAGATTTCTTTTTTTAAATTTTGCAAGTCGCTACGTGAAATAATGAGGTCACGTAACGTCCAACGCACCAGCCCAGCCGTTTTCATGCATGTGCCGTTTCTCTAGCTGCTAGACATACGAAACGGCTGGGTTAACAGCCGCATAAGGTGGTGCCGAAACCCAACCGTGAAACAGGTTACAGACTTGTCCCACACCCTGCAGCTCGATCGGAAAAGTGTGCACAGTTCTGGTGCTAACGTGGCGAAAACGATACACACTGCCGGCGGGGGTGTAGCCGACGTACGCAGTATCCGGCAGCACATCTAGAGGAGGACCGGGAGGAAGAACGCGTAGCGGAATGCGATGAGAGCATCGCGTGTGTTCGCAGCGAACAATGCCGAGGCGATAGCACACACACACGTATGCACGCGTGTGCTGTCGGGGCCACTTTCTCATGGCTGTTGGCCGCCATGAGCCCCCTATGCAAATGAGCCTCCCCGCGGTAACACAGTGTCTCGCGGTTAGCGAGCTACACAGGGCAGCGCGCGAAGGATTCTGCGCATGCGCGCTACAGAACCGGCTGTCCTTATCTTCGGAAGAAGCAGGAAACCGCTATACCAAGCTGTATCGTTGATATCTAGATAACTGGATGGCAATGTCCAAAGACAGTGATATTTGAGCCAACATACTTGATTGATATGTTGGATTTAACGTCCCAAAACCAACCATATGGTTACGAGAGACGCCGTAGTGGAGGGCTCCGAAGATTGTGACCCCCTGGGGTTTTTTACCGTGCACCCAAATCGGAGCACACGGGCCTACAGCATTTCCACCTCCATCAGAGATGCAGCCACCGCAGCCGGGATTCGATCCCGCGACCTGCGGGTCAGCAGTCGAGTACCTTAGCTACCAGACCATCGCGGTGGGGCTGAGCCAGCAGACGTTCTTGAATACGTCTAAGGTGCTCGATTGCGGACTCGCAGGTCGTGGGATCGAATCCCGGCCGCGACGGTCGCACTTTCGATAGAGGCGAAAATGCTTGAGGCGAATGTGTCCATGTAGGTTAAAAAAACCGTAGCAGTCGAAGTTTCCGGAGTCCTCCGCTGGTGCCTCTGATAATTACATTCTTGTTTTAACGCTTAAGCCCTAATAATTATTATCATTATTATCATGATTAGACGTCGTACCACAGCGCCTTCTGTATACAAGGAATCAAAGCCTTGCGAACTTTTTTAAACAATTTTTGAAAGGTGCTAGTGAAACCCTATTTCTATGCAAAACGAAGTAGTTGCTCCTCTCTAAGATGATTTACATGACATTGTGCCGAATTTTCGTAAACCTGTCCTTTACGCCATTAGGCCATAGGAGTATGTAAAAAAAAATACTAACGGTACCGTGTTGCCTTGACGAGTCCCAGCTAAGGAAGTATAGACTAAATTGAAATGTGCGCTAGAGAACAGACCACATGCAGGCGTCCTACTTGATTGCGTCGCCGTCTTTGTATAAATGGGTTGTACGAGACGCCACCTCACAATAGTCCGCACAAGGTGCGCGAAACTTGCATAAGAACAAAAAATTGAGCGTAGACGATGACTACGTGGATCCCTGCGGCCGAAAGAAAAACTGCGGAAGAAGCGAGTTGTTTTTTTGCTTCTTCTTCTTCGTGGCAAGCACGAACGGCAAAAAGAAACAAAAACGTGTAATTAAAAACTGGTGCCGAGCGGGCTGAGCGACGATGTAGGAAAACGGACAGATCAAAGAAACACAGAAAAAAATGAGGAATCATGAAGTGGCCTTCTTTTTCTTGCCCTGCTGTTAAGAAGGAAGAGACGACGAAGAAGAAACAGGGCCGGGGGAAATGGATCACCGCATCTTCGAATGCTGAGAAGAGTGAAGGCGGCCGTCGACGCATTGCAGCAGCGTCGGCCACGCTCGTATGCGAGAAGTGCGACTATACTTCTATTGCAAGAAGGCCGCGGCGACCAGAAAAAAACACTGGGTGGCTCCGCGGGGATCCATCAACCCCGGGTTGGTGAGCGGGTAGGCGACCAGCGCCCCCCGGCGGAGAGCTGGGCCAGTTCAACTCGTGCGCGATGGAAATCGCGAAGCCGCGTTCATATATGCAGCGACGCATACGGAAGAAGGGTGCTCAGTTGCCGCACATGACGAGTCGCCAGGCGGGAGCAGTTCATGAGATGACCTGAATCGCGAGTCATTTCCTGAACGATGCTCTTCGCTGGCGTTTAACAGTATGCCCGTATTTGGGGGGGTTGCTACACACATGGGTGGAAGGTACGGATGAGTTCCTGTTTGTAAAAGGGGATAGGGGCGATGTGGTCTCGCTCTCGTCCTTGCAGGCTGTTTGGCGAGAGGTGCACAAATACTCGACCCTATGTGCGTAAATGTCTGGAGTATGCCGTAGTATGCGCGCTTAGTTTGCACTTATTTGTTAATATATGCGATGACAGCTCCGTAAGGTAATGAACCAAAGTATAGGTTTCCACTTTCGAGGAGAGAAACAACAAACTGCAGCCATATCATCATCGTCGTCAACATGAGGCCGTACGACCACTTCTAGGCAAAGAACTCTCTGATGTTCCGCCAGTTAACTCGGTCCTGTGCTTGCTGCTGCCGATTCATATCCACAAACTTCCTAAACTCATCTGCCCACCTTACTTTCTGTGTCCTCTGCACCCGCTAGCCTTCTCATGAAATCCAGTCTGCGATCCTTAATGACCTTCGGTCATTTTGCCTTCGCGTCATCTCTGCCCGTGAAACCGCGATCCTACACGTTAGTTGGAAATCCAACCTCTCCCAAGAAGCAGAGCTTAGTATACGAGAAGCGCCAATTCTCAATTCTCCGGGTCAGCATTATATCGTCAGAACCTTTCGTCAGCGCCACCAGGGCAGCCGGCCGGACCGCGAGGGAACCAAGTCCCTTCCGATTACGTCACGGGCTGTGTACGCGCAAACTTCAGGAAGGCTTGACGCGCCTCGGCATTACTGAGGAACATGTCCATCAGCGGCCGCTCCAAAAACTTCTCTCTTTCCTCTTTCACTCGATCGAGGCAGTGGGGGGAAGGCTTATGGCCTCCTTTTCACTGAACCGAGACGCCTCTCAGAGATACTGGCATGCCCGATATCGAGAGACGTCGTCGAGGCATCGGCGCCCCGACAAGTCTACCGCTGCACAGGTTGCGAGTCGACCGGGCAGCCGCTGCCGCCGTTGCGATGCCTCGAACAATGGAGCTTTCCTTGGCTGGGTTCTGCCGCCTCGGCCTGTCACGGGCATCCGGAAAAGAAAATAGTTCCTGCGCGGCCCCGCTCCGCTGCAGCCTCGTGCGTTCTCCTGCTTCTTTTGCGATAAGTTTTTTTATTATTTCATTCGTTTTTTTTTTTCACTCGTTTGATTATTCCGGAGGCGAAAGTGGCAGCTGACCTGATCGAGGAATGTGGCTGCTGCCTGCTGCTGTTATAGCAAGAAAAACATAAAGAAATGAAAGGGGGGGGGGGGTACCCTGAGTCGAGTCGGTGCGCAGGTAGGGCTGACTACGCGGAAGAAACTTGCTACGTACGAAGAGCCTTGCTATAGCCTTGCGAAGCGTGTATACGTGAACAGCCATTGACCGTCGAGATGTTGCGCACTCTATATACGAGCGACACGGTGAGGCAAGTTATCCAATTAATTCTATGGTGAAGACGAGCAGTGTGAGGTACCGACGTGCGGAAATACTAGTAAGAGAGAGGCTTCGGTGCTTTGCGCTGCTTGTGGTAATCATGAACGCAAAACGAACTCGTCCTGATCGCTACTATCAGTTAGCCAAGTCTGTCAAAATTTGAGTTCACACTGAGTAGGAGAAAGGCCGGAGTGACTGCGACCAGTATATGTGTATCTACCGGCGTAGCTGCTCTATACTTCCAAGTGGAGTGGAGAAGGCCAGACGTTGAAGGCCTGAATTTGGGTGGAATTAGTATTGAAGGATGCGTGCGAAATAAGACATCGTTGTACTCTATATCGTAATAATATTCCCACAAGGTTCCTTCCTGCAGTATACCTCCGCAAGGTACATGTCTACAAATGAGTATACATGTCTTCCTACGTGGACCAATTCACGGCGTGAGCGCCCGCTGTCGTGTCCGTATATGTATTATATATGTTTACTTGTATTCCGAGCACAAGATTAGAGGCGTGGTCCTGTATTTTATAAGCCTTCTTTTATCATTCCTTTCTAGAACTAAATAAGGGAGGCAATCGTTAAAGCCGGCACGTGCGGAAAGCTCATCGAACATGACAACACCTGAAAAGCTCTGCACACATAAACGCATAAAGTAATTCAAGGTTGTTTTCTACTGAATAGAAAATAGCGGGCAGCGTAAATAGCTGTGCGCTGTTTCACGGCAAGTTCGAAAGAATGTGGGGCACTATCTGCGATGTGCTGACCAGAAAAGACGCTGTTTACTTCCTCCCTCTCAACAACCACGTTCTGGCAAACATTGCAACCAATGCTCAATGGACAAGTGACCTCCCGTCGGGCAAAACCCGTTAAAGCGTGTCTTCTTCGGGGACCATTGTCACCGAGGCTACTGTTATCTCTATCATGGGCAAGGAAGCGAGGGCGAATGAAAGAAAGCCTGTCGTTGCCATCGAAGAACGGTAAACAGGCAAACAAGAAAACAAACAGACTGCATCTGCGCCAAGGTCTTCTCCGCTCCTCCGTCCAACTATCCCTCCGGACGGGTCGTCTCCACAGCGGAGAACCACGAAGTCGTTTGTCCGCTGGTAAAACCTTTCCTTGCCGTGTCCAAGGAGGATCTGTTCGTGCTTCTCGCTGTGGTTACACCCTTCCCCCCACCCCCTTTAAACCCCGCTTTCCGCACGGGGCCTGCCTCCGCACGGCACCAAGACCTACGAGACCACGGAAGTTGGGCTCGGACGACGTGAAGACACACCGATGCCACGCGCGCCCGGTGCCTAGCGACACCTGGCGCGCGCCACTTACCGGGCGAAGACGCGTAGAATATTTCGAATTCGAATCGTTTCGACATGCCCAGTCCTGAAAGGAACACGTGCGGCAACGTTTTTTTTTTTCTTTAGGACAGATTTGACCCTCCAAAACCACTCGTTCGCTTCGAACGTTCTACCATGCATTCCGCCGTTCTATGTCTCCCGCATTCCTATAACGTGCTTTTTTATTTATCTTTTTTTTTACGTCAAAGAAAGTGTTATAGATTTTTTTTCTTAAAAGGGACATGTACGGGCAGTGACGGGCTGGCGTCTGTGCAGGACAAACCGGGCCACATAAAAGCCACGTGGCCCTGGCACGCCGCACGTTTGCACATTCCCCCCAAAAATTTCTGACCATGTTCGCAACCTACCTGTCTGCGTACTTCAACGGAGGAGCTGTCAGTACTGCTTGCTTCCTGGTGGAAATGCACAATTAAGGGATTATACGCTGTGTACACCGTGTCCGTGATGTGGCGTTCAACATCCTGGTCACCACTACGACGGACACTTGTGCGTCTTCTGACTCCTTTTTTTTTACTTCTTTTTTATTCTCGAAAAAGAGAAAAAGCCAGGAATGCGAAGGGCACGTGCATCTCAACAAACGCATAAACGCGACGGCGAGCATGCAAAGTACCAACAAAAGAAAGCAATGCACTGGAGGCCGAGCGACGCTGGCAGTATGTGCTCACGCAAGACATGGCCGCGGGGTGCAGCCGTCGTATCGTTGAGCACGCGAACGGAACAATGCTAGCCACGGAAGTCTTTCAAGGCAGACGGGGCTGGAAATAATGAAATCACGCACTGGCGATAACAAAGTTCTTTGCAGTATAAGCGCACAAGCAGCGAGACGGCACAGTGAGGCCACTTCGCGGTTTCCGCTATTTTGCCAGCAGAACCACGATTGACAGAGTCGTGACGCTCAACCAGCCACGTCATACATGACGAGATGTCACATGAAACGTGACATGCGTTTCGCTCGTGTCCAATGGCCCCCAGATATCGATGTGCAAACAGAAATCCGCCACTAGTGACAGACGCATAATCATTCACACCGAGTCAGACGTCACCATTCAAAGAAAACGATTCAGACATACGCTGAAGGTATATAGGACATGCGTGGTCCATGAAATGCGATGCTCAAGCGACAAAGTGTACGTGGGACAGGCTGGCCTCTGCATTCATGAGCAATTTCAATAACGTGATAGTTCGGAAATGTTGTAGGCTCGTGTACTCAGATTTGGGTGCACGTTAAAGAACCCCAGGTGGTCGAAATTTCCGGAGCCCTCCACTACGGCGTCTCTCGTAATCAAATGGTGGTTTTGGGACGTTAAACCCCACAACTCAATCAATCAATGACGTGATAGTTTGTGAACAGATAAAAAAAAACTTGTATTGGGAGCAACGATTCTACCTCACATTTCGCCAGGAAGGGTACACCCAAAAATCGCCTGACGTCACCTTCCTAAACCGATATCGCGATAAGTACTCCGGGGTGATCTTTGAGGCCTTCGTTATTACCGAAAAGAGCGATCAATAGTGGAAGTATAATAATCATCTGGGTTTTACGTCCGAAGAACCCGATACGATTACGACGGTCGTTGTGGGGGGAGGTAAGTTCGAAAATTTCGACCAGACAGGCCATTAACGTTCACTTAAATCTAAGCGAACGGGCGTTTAGCATTTTACATCCATATACATATGGCCGCCACGGCCGGGATTTCCTTCAGCAACTTTCTGGTCGGCAATCCAGCACCATATAGACCACCGCTGGATCGAGGCGAAAATTCTAAAGACCCGTGTGCTCAGATTAAGGTGCACGTTGAAGAACACCAGATTGGCGAAATTGCCGGAGCTCTCCACTGCAGCGTTCATCATAAACGTCTTAATTATATCGTGGTTCTGGGACTCAGAACTCAAACAATCATAGTTATTACAATAGACCGACGCTGCGAGCCCCGCCGCGGTGGTCTAGTGGCTAAGGCACTCGGCTGCTGACCCGCAGGTCGCGGGTTCATATCCCGGCTGCGGCGGCTGCATTTCCGATGGAGGCGGAAATGTAGGCCCGTGTGCTCAGATTTGGGTGCACGTTAAAGAACCCCAGGTGGTCGAAATTTCCGGAGCCCTCCACTACGGCGTCTCTCATAATCATATAGTGGTTTTGGGACGTTAAACCCCACATATCAATCAAAGACCGACGCTGCGAGTGTCTCTGGAACTATTAGACGAGAAGATCTGTTACCTTACGTCACGTACTATTGGCGTCAAATGAAACCTGAACCGTTCAGTGCCCGCTGTCTGCAGTGTATCACCGTTGATAGGCGCCCATACAGTGCTGCCAGACCAGATGCGCGCGCCTGTCAATCACAATCAGGGGCGGCTGGAGCTCCCCCGAAATTTAGGTCACCCTCCTCCCCCAAGCTCACCCCCTCGGACGAACTCACTCTTCATGGGTTCATCCCCGGTGAAAAATATTCTGGTACCTCCCCTGCTGTCCATTGTGATGTCTGGAGGGCGCACTGCACGGCTGCAAATGCTTGCCGCTGTTTCGGTTTCGTTTGACGCCGATAGGACCTAATTGAAATGTCACCTTCTCTTTGTTCACGATTGGTTTACTTTAATTTTACTTGGGTATATACATACTCAGTTCGTTTCACTAAATAGTCCGCCGCAGTGGAGCAGTGCTTATGGTTCTCGGCTACTGACCAGAACGTCACGGGGTTCGATCCCGGCTACAACGGTCGCATTTTGATGGCGGCAGAATTATGGAGGCTCGTTTTCCGTACTATCTCAGCGCATGTTCAAGGACACCAAATGGACAAAGTTTCCGGAGCCCTGCACTCCAGCGTCCCTCACAGCAGATCGTTGTATTGGGACGTAATACGTGAGATACTATTATTATGGCTATTGGTATAGTTATTACAATAAATGACCAGCTGGCAGTCAGCGCCCTTCCTCGAGTGATTTTCCTCGCCCCGTGTTTGCGCTGTTCATTCCTTCTTCAGCCCCGCCGCGGTGGTCTAGTGGCTAAGGTACTCGGCTGCAGCGGCTGCATTTCCGATGGAGGCGGAAATGTTGTAGGCCCGTGTACTAAGATTTGGGTGCACGTTAAAGAACCTTAGGTGGTCGAAATTTCCGGAGCCCTCCGCTACGGCGCCTTTCATAATCATATGGTGGTTTTGGGACGTTAAACCCCACAAATCAATCAATCAATTCCTTCTTCAGGCCTTGCAACCACTGCAGCGCCTTTCACCGCATACAGACACACGTCTTGAAGTGCGCCAGCTATGCTATAAGCTTGTTATATCTGTATAGAAGAATACTCGCTCACTTTTCTTCTTTTTTTTTTCTTTCAAGGAGGACCGCAGTGCAAGCAGCCTCTCGGGAGCAGTGCAGGGAATTAGGACGATTACAGAGAGCGCGTGCACGTAGCAGCAGCCGCCGTCCGCGGGTGTGTGCCGCCTCTCCACTTTCACAACAACCGGCCCGGTGAGTTTGCAGCCGCTTCAATCCTTTGTTTGAATTTCCGCCCGCCCGATGTATCCGCGCGGCCAGAAGCGGCTTTGTTTGTACACCACGGCTTTTTTTTAAATCTTATTTATTCTTATTTTTCTTTCCACGTGTATCTATCTCTCTCTCGGTCGAGGCCTACTCTGCGCTTCGCTGCTCGCGTGCGCGCGAAATAATGCACGCACGCAAAGATAAGGGTGGCCTTCTCCCTGAAGCCCGAGGATTTTCAGCTTTTTTTGTGTGTTTTTCGACAGCCTTGTGACGGCTCGAAGGATATCAGACAGCGTAACGCAGTGCAGTGCAGCCGTGCGATGGTGGAAAGGCCTTGATAATGACGCGATTCGAGAATGCGTCACACTTAAGCGTAATTGTGGACGCAAATTTTGTGTCGCCGCTCTATATTTCTTTCCTTCCCATATTCTCAGGTATTAGCGAAATTGACAAGTGACGTGTACGAACAGGAAGTACCAACATTCGCAATTACTGAAGCAGAAATAAACAAATGCAAGAACAATTATCGACAGCAACTACACGCGAACGTAATGTTGTTGTCGCGTGCGCGTTGGTCACGAATATTAGATCACGACTTTAGTTCCGTATACACATTCCGCACAATTGATGCATTGTCGTGTTTAACGCCTGTTTCAAGGTTGCGCAACCCGCTCCGTTAAAATGAGTTAGCTGGCTTCACTGCATACATTTATGCTTGACTTCTGCGCTGGCTTAGTTGCTAAGGTATCGCATTGGGAAGCCGTAGGACGCGGGTTCGATTCCCAGCTTCGCCGACTGCATACAGCGGCTTCTGAACGCAGAAGGCGCAATCTAAAAGTATACGTCCTTAACAAGAAACTTCTTGCAAAGTTTTGTTTAAATACTTCAGCGAAGACGTAACATGGTCACCTCGTCAGCGCGACTCGCACCGGAGAACTCGACGACAAATCGATCGTGACTGAGTCAAACCGCAACAAAGAAGGGAAATGGCAACAAAGAAAACAAAAGATAAGAAGAACATCCCAGAAGAGGGGAGTTGCTCCCTTCATCGCATTACTCGGTCGTCGGATCAATTTCCGCCGCGCTATCAATCGACTCCCTCGGCGTAATTAGAGATGCCTATCGGTCACCCCACGCCGATGCCACTCTCTCCCTCTTTCTCACTCTCTCTCTCCCGTCACGACTATGCGAGATCGTCGTCGCAAGCGCGGCGGAGCGTACAAGACGTCGCTTTCTGGAATCTCTTCATCCCTTGGCGAAGCGCTCAATTTTCGACAGCGCCGAAAGGTCCAGGCGTTTCGTACGGCGTCATTAATCCTGCGTGATCGCAATCTGTCGGCGAGAGAAAGATGACGGCCTCGCGGAAGAAGAAAGCAGGTGTCGCCGTTGTCACCGTCTCCGCGGTGCGTAACACGTGCGCGGATGAACGTTTCGAAAGCAGTCATGCGTGATCTTTTTCGCATTCATCGCGAATACGTTAGGTTAGGTTAAATATTCAACGTCGCGCCGAAAGAGCAACCACACACAAAAAGAAACAAATATAGGCACCACGGGCGCTCTGTGGTTGTTCTTTCGGCACGACGTTGAATATTTACACAAGACATGCACCAACTAGCCCAACAGCGAGTTCTACTAACGTTAGGTTAGGTTATAGGCACATCCTCGGCGTCTTCCGTTGGTCGAGGTCATTATTTTTTCTTAACCATCTTTTACGCCCGAGGCATATTGAAGGACGGTAGTCGGTTCAGTGTGGTTACCGGTTTCAAAAAGCGCACTGTCAGAAAAGGATCGGTCCAAAAAAAAGATCAAGAGCGAAAAACGAGGGAGAGAGGCAAGGACGCATGAGAAATTTCGGCGCTTACACTTCTTCCGTATCTGTTCATCCGTTGTGTAGAGCTGTCATGCAGTTTTATACGCCGCGGGTACTAAATAGGACAGGTTGAAACATGGATTCACCCGTTGAGGTTCGACGCTGTTTATACTCACTACGTTAAGCACAAGGTGAAGCAGTTCGACTCTCCTACGTGTACCACATCACTCGGCAGTCATTTAAAACACGCCTCGAGTGACTGATCGCATCGCGACGCAGAATGACCAACCCCCGTATTCTAGAACGTCCCTTCACTCAACGCTTCACCTTCACCTGATGGATGGTTGGATAGATGGATGGATGTGGCTGTACCCTTTAGATCGGGCGGCGAATAACGCCACTTAGCCATAACACTTAGTCAACACAAAAACTAGATTTATCAATTTTTTTTCCCCTTAAAACAAGCCTCGCTCGTTTTAGGATAGATGAATGGATTGATGTGGCTGTACCCTCTAGATCGGGCGGCGGCTGTAGCCACCTAGCCGTAATACTTAGTGAACCAAAAACTAGATTTATTATTTTTCTTTTAAATAGTGAGGTTGAGGATTCGTACTTTGCAGTGAAGGGTTTAATTTTCACTCGTGCCTTGACTTTAGCCACCAATCAGATAACCTCCTTCTAGTTAATTTTACCCACTTAAAGTCTATTTTGCCCTCGCTGTCCCTAAATCCCAGTGCTTTGAAAAACTCTGCGCCATCATCCTGAACTAGAGGGTGAAGCCCTTTACAGAACATTATCAAGTGTTCGGCAGTTTCTTCTTCCTCTCCACACGCACTGCATACTGTGTCGACCCCTTCGTATTTGGCCCGATATGTCTTGGTTCGCAGTACTCCCGTCCTGGCCTCAAACAGTAGAGAACTACCCCGAGTATTATCATAGATCCTTTCCTTGGCAATTTCCTGCTTAAAAGTTCGATAGCCGATCGGCTGAGAAAGCCGATGGAAGCGCCCTCTCTAGGCACGGAAAGTCACTGCATATCAGCGATGATAAACTTGACTTGACTTGACTTGATGTGGTGCACTCTCGAGCAGCGCAGCGTCATTTTCAGCCGAGCAGCGGCGCAGTGCTCAACTCTGTCAAGTGAAGTGTGAAAGTTGAGTTGAGAAGTCTTTATGAATACGGGGGTGAGTCTCAAGCCAGCACTTAATTTGCAGTGTAAAGGCAGCGTTTGTGCTATGCGCAACCCAGGCACACCGTTGGTGTTTGTGTGGACTACTCACAACAACAAAATATTGTGAATGACTCTCGATGCAGACTAGGTGACTTCGTGTAGTAAAAAAAAAAAGATTATTAGTTAATTGTCAGCTCGTATTAAGTTCATGTGATACGTGACGCCAAATAGACCGATAAAGAGTGAGTGACACTTGCCGTCAAATCTATTGGTGGCGCTGACTGACGCTCCCACGTTTAATGCACATATATACCCTATAAAGTGGACGGCGGGGGGAAGGGGGGGGGATAGCCGCCATGGTAGCTCAGTGGTATAGAGCTCTGAACGCGTTATTCGAAGGTCGCAGATTTGGTTCCTGCCCATGAAAAGTTATCTTTTCGTCCAATTTTGTTTCTTCACGTTTACATTACAATTACTCCTAATAACATCCCCAATACTTTTCTGGGCATGATTGTTTATTAGATCTCAATAATATTGCGTCTAATAAAAAAACAAACCCTTCAATGTACACTTCTTTCCTTTTTGTGTCGACACGTGCGTTTGAGACTTCGCACTTGTGTGTATTTTTTTAATCATTGTATAAATCATTGTCATCACCCGACACTCGAAGTACCAAGCTAGGCTAGGAATAACACCTACGCGAATATGATCAAAAGTCATCTCCACCTATTTCGTTATGTTCCTTTTCTCAATCTGCGCATCTATTGATCAGCCTGATGTATAACGTATCACGTGTTTCGTCACACCTAAGCCTTCTTAGCGTACGTGTAGGAGTAGTCGTCGAGCTGGAGCAGAATTGTTGGCTTGGTCTTTCTCAACACAACTTCACTTGCCTACCGAGTGGCAACGACAAGAGGGTGGTGCGATAACGACGTTTGTAAATGGCACTTGCCGACATCTCCGCATAAGGTTAGTGTATGCTGCCTATAGGTGGTAGAGATGAGCGTCTTTCTTCCGTATACCCCGCTAGACAACGTAAAGTCGAGAAGCTGACGCTCGAGCCAATTCTTGCATTTCTCCACGTTCTGGCTGCAGCCAAGTTCATCGGCGGTCTTCGACGCGCCTCACCTGTGGATAGGCGACACGGTAGGCACGTCGCCTACCGGAGCTGGACTTCACGTTATGGCTGTGGTTGCTAGACAATCCCACAGCAACTCCACTACCTTGAGGCAACGCATACGGCGACTCTACCCCCGCATTCGAAGGAGTTGATCGTAAAAATCTACCCCGTCGATCGAGAACAGTAAAACACGAGCCGTGACTTGCGAGCTTGGTGTCGCCTTGCGCGAACAAGAAAGCAGCAACACAAGCTTCGTATCTCGACGAAGCCGCTGCCGTCGCGGCCATTCCTTTCTGGGTCAGCGCTCGCACGAGACGACAACCTTGAGCGAGCGTAGAGAGGCGAACAAAAAAAAAAAAGAATAACGAAAAGACCATGCCGGGCTCTGCCGTGGGCAAGCGGCCCAGCAGGCTGCACGGACAGCGTCCACTTCCCAGGACGACTGGACACGCACGCACACACGGAGGCCGCAAGCTCAAGCCCCCGCTCAGCACACCCTGAGGGTCGCACAGGAGCCAGAAAAAAAATTTCCATCTCACCGTGAGCCAGGCTCGTTGCATACGTGAACGGGCGTGCGTGTGTCGAACGAGAAAGAGGAAAGGGGGGGGAGAGAGAAAGGGAAAGTGTTTGCTGCATGCTATTGTGAAACGTTGTGCGAGCCACAGATCCAGGTGGGTCGCAAACAGCGCTCTAAAAGCTCGTCTCTTTCACTCGAATGTGGAAACCAGCGGAAAAAAAAAACGAAGACAGCTTAGAGTATAACAAGCATACAGGACAAGCTTTGGACTTGAAACTGAAGAACATGAACCAGCGTCGCATGCTTAAATAAGCTATCTGGGCTGTGCCGAAGCAATACGGCTAACAATGGACTGTCATATAACATGCCAAATTGGTACAAACGATTGCAATCAAACAGTAAAATACAACTGTCCCGCGCGTCAGCTTATTTATACGCAAATTCTTCATCATCGAGTAAAATTGAGGCATCCCTCAGCGCGACACTCGGTCCTGCTTTGTTCCAATGGTCTATACTTTCGGCTCACGGGGCATGTTGTCAAAAAACGAATGCAGTGCGACATTCGTCCCGGCCCTGCATTCGTGCGGTGAATTCAGCGAATCAGCTTTCGGTCGGGCCGTGGTTGCTTGACACATATCGTCATCGAAATTGATGTTATTGTTATTGTGGCGAACATGCGCGGAGTGTATACATTGCACAACACTGCGCGCAATCGGTAGTTGCATAAGTTAGCATACGAATGAAGATATTTAATCTATGACCAAGTGTAAATCTATTCGGGACCAGCTGGAGCAATGTTTGTTTCGCAAAAAAAAAAAAAAAAAAACAAATCGTATCGAGAGACCGTCAGGAAGCGACAACCGCTTATCGAAAGGCTGGCACGCTTCGCGCGCGGTGTCTTGGAACAGAAAGCGAAAACTGCAACCGAGTGGCGTTATCAGCTCATGGTGAGAAGCCCCGGAGTCGGTGCTGCGTTTTGTAACTTGCTTATACGGAGGGGGTGCCCGTTTATCTCCGTGAGTCGGCTAAATATAGCCTTTCAGGTGTCGCATAGGAATCTATACTAAACATGACCGAGGGGAATTCAGTACCGGGATGAGGATTTCTGTCGGCGATTAGGAGGCACAGAAAGTTCGTCCGAGGCGTTACCTCCGGGTATGCACAGATGCGGTTATGGCAGCAATCTTGGCGTACACAAAGTCGATTGACACGCTGCCAAATATGCGTTCGCACCGATAATACTGGGCGTTATACTCTTGTTGGCTTCTGATGGTCCGAGCGCGTATACCCCCGTCTTGCTTCATTTTTGCACCCTCCATTGGTATTATATTAAACATGGTTATACGGTACGTGTGGGTTGGGGGTTAAAAGTCATCTGCCCCTTGTATTTCTGTGGAAGCGTTACCAGCGGCGTTTTGCACACACGTGTCCACACCTCTACGATCATTCAAGAAATGAGCCGCATTCCGAAGCCATGGCGAAAAGTTTCCGCGAGGTTTAAGTAACTTGTTTTCAAGCACACTTAACAGAAACCCAAACTCACATGTTTGAATAAATAATTAGTTTATGGAATTTTATCTCGATTTTTTTCTGCGTAGAAATTAGGTCAGAAGCAATGGCGTTCGGCACTTTGGCACCTTCGATGGGCGCTCTCTCACTCACTCACTGGGACGCTCAATAAAAGTTTATCCAAGGTTGTCAGACGCAAGGCAGACACGTCCGAGATTAAGCGAACGCGTTAAGTCGACACGCGTCGATCGACCGGCTTGCCTGGCTATATGATAGCCGTATCGCTCCGTCCCGGCTTCCGTTCTTTTTTTTTTTTTCTTTTTTTATTGGGGTGGACAAGCTTACCTCTCCAATGCCCAAAAGCGCCACTGAAATCAGCAATAGCAAATCAAAACAATTTGACAAGACAAAGAGCAGCGACACATAAAAACGTTACTTAAGACTTCAGCTGGAACTAACGTGTAAGTTTCCTGCACAAGATACAGCGATCGAGTTTACCGGAATGCTACAATAAAAAAATAAAAAATTAAAAAGTATCGAGCAGAAATAGTGGTTTTTTTTTTTTTTGCCCACAATAATAACCGTCATCCTGTTTGCCTGAGCTCCATTCTCTTGAAGCCCCGCCGCGGTGGTCTAGTGGCTAAGGTACTCGGCTGCTAACCCGCACGTCGTGGGTTCGAATCCCAGCTGCAGCGGCTGCATTTCCGATGGAGGCGGAAATTCTGTTGGCCTGTGTGCTCAGATTTGGGTGCACATTAAAGAACCCCGGGTGGTGGAAATTTCCGGAGCCCTCCACTACGGCGTCTCTCATAATGATATGGTGGTTTTGGGACGTTAAACCCCACATATCAATCAATCATCATTCCTTTCTTCAAAACGCAGCGCTGGCCAAACGCCCTGTCGCGCTGATAACGAGCTTGTCGTTCGTGACCCGAAAGTACTGGGCACACAGCGATAATGCACAGAAAAGGACGCAAGATAGATGACAATCATTGTTGTGGGACAAAAAGTTGCCCTTTTTTACGCAATCTTTTCTTTGGAGTGTACTGTGGTCATGAAGATGATAAAGTCGTGCACATTATTTTGGGGATGTGCAAATTACGCAAGTCAAAGAAAGACCTTGCCAAGTTACCAAAACTGATAACGCAGCCTTACGTCATGATAGGGGTCGATGCCAGTAGGTGCACCCTACGAAAATCAACTTAATATCGAAATAAAATATCTGATGGGAATATGCTGACCTTCACCTATGCTTAGAGCCGTCTGTATACACATAAGGTCTGTATGGGCGAGGGAACTCGCCTGCTAAACTTGGTGTCGGTACCCGTTTAAACCCACATTTCTTTTCCTTCTACTATCTCTTTCTTTCTTTCTTTCTTTCTTTCTTTCTTTCTTTCTTTCTTTCTTTCTTGCTTTCTTTCTTTCTTGCTTGCTTTCTTTTGTTCTCTCTTTTTACATTTCTTTAAAATCAAAAGTTCTTTTTTTCTTGCTTTCTTTTACTCTTTCTGCCTTATTTTCTTTCTTTTGCTCTTTACGTCTTCATTTTTTTCTCTTTCTCATTTTTTTTTTTGAAAAAGAAAACACAGCCGCTAATGCCCGACCATCAACGAACAGCTTTTACGTTTAACGCGTTTTGGAGCCGTTGTTTTGCTCATCGGATGCGAAACAGAGGGTATTTTTCAAGGGTTTCTGTGCCCGCAGGCCATTTTTAATTGCCCGCACATGACGTAACCGCCAAGGGCGGACGGCGACGCCAAACGCCTCGGGGTGGGTTCTTTATTTTTTTCTTATTAACCGCCAGGCCGGACGTCCTGAATACATAAGCTTCATTGGTTTCACTTCACAGCCAACAATCTAAACCTGGGCGCCTCTTGCGGTTGCCGAAAGCGCCGTTTCCGAAACAAAATCCTTAATTAGTTCTGTATTTCTTCTTTCATTTTCGTTTGCAGTGAAATGAAAACGAACGCGAACACTAATCATGAGAATTTATCAGGCGTTCATGTCCAAAAACTGCGATGTGATGACGAATGTCTGTCTCTCTCTCTCTCTCCCTCTCTCTCTCTCTCTACGTGTTTAATCCTATCCTTTTAATCCCTCCTTACCCCCATCCCCCATGAGCTACTGTAGAGGTGTCGCACTCTGATGCAGACAGTTACGGGGCTCACGTTTCTGATCTTTTCTCTTTAAGAATCACATAAGAACGAATGTCTAGATACTTCCACTTCGCAGTCTCTTATAACCACATGGTTTCGGGAAGTAAAACCCGAACAATCATCGTCCAAACGAAAGTTCACTAGCAGTTCACTATCCTTGCGATTGTCTTATGGTGCTATACTGCCTGCGGCTGCGTATTCATTGCGTCGTACAGCGAACTATTGTCTGAAGTGTTTATGAGAGTCAACAAAATAAAGACAAAAATATCGGAGACTGTTGTGGCAAGTGGGTGACCGGGCTGCGCAAGCTCGGCAACCGGCCCTGCGGAGTAGCGCGGCGAAGCCGAGTGCAATGAAGCGTCGCGCGCGAAAGAAGACGTGGTGGCGCCGGCGACTTCCTGAATTCCCGTGGCGGAAGCAATAGTTCGCCGAAGGGAAACGACGCAGTCGAGCGTCTCGGCGTCGCCGTCGTTAATTGCGCGCCCGACTGCAGGCGGCGTGGTCGTATGCGTATGCGCCCCGGAAAGAGGCGCGATCGGCTCGTGTCTTGAATAGTTGGATATATCGGGGTATAGCTTCTATGACCGATACGCAACGTTCCTTTAGCTGTAGACAGCGCTCGGTTCAACCACAGTGACGCCACATACACGCACGCATATGTGCACACGAACGATGTCCGCGCAGCTTAATAATAATGATAATAACATAATCGCGTTTCATATCCCAAATCCACGGAATAATTATGATTCATACCGCAGTGGACATCTCCACACTCTTCTCCTTTAATCCCCTCACCCCTTCCCCCAGTGCAGGCTAGCAAACCGGACGTGCGCCTGGTTGACCTTCCTGCCTTTCATTTCTTCCCTTCTTCCTCCTCCTCCTGCGCAAATTTTCACAATCCGCTGTTCTTTAATGACACCTCCCGGTACACGGGTCACCAGCAGTTCACCACCATCAAAATGCGACCGCCACCGCTGGGATCAAACGAATGACCTTCTGGTCGCCAGTCGGGCACCGCACTATACAGACTGACGGACAGTAAATAGTCAGGTGCTGTGATACGTACGTCCAGTCGTCAGCAAGCTTAACGGGAACGCTCCAACGCGTGACCTGAACTACCATGACTGAGCTAGCCACGAAGCTCTGGGCGCTGTAACCGAGGTAATAGCTCGACATGCTTGGATATAGTATGTCGGCATGTACGGGCAACATCTCGGCGGGCAACAGAACCCAAAGCTATATACGCGGTTCTAGCGTCAATCAAACTTTTTCGGGACGCGCCGTGGAGCGTTCGTGCTAAGCTTCACCACGACAGCAGAACGTACGTCACATTCCCTACATACATACATACATACATACATACATGCATACATGCATACATACATACATGCATACATACATACATACATACATAGTGCACGAAAGCGTCGTATCTAACAGCTGTCGCACCTAACATCGGAACTCGCGTATGGATGTATACACTCGGAGGCGCAGCACTTGACGCCATCTGACATGTCAGCACACGGGCAGGCAAACGTGACGGGCAGCCCCTTAGCGAGGTGCCTCGCCGATGGCACGAAAGTGTTTGCGCCGAGTAAACACTCGACGCTGCAACCAAAAGCGCCATCGCGGCTCTCTTTGTCGGCGACCGTGCCCCGTTCGTGCAGAGTGCGTACTGCCGGGCGTCTGCATATTTCGGAAGCCGCGAGCATGCATTATGGCCGGCGCCATTTTTTTTTCATGCGGGACCAGCGTTGCGTCCCTCGTTATGTTCACTTATCAATTCTGCACACTATCCCCGTTATAAAAGGGTCTGGGAATGAGCCTGTTTTTATGGTTTTAAGACCACGCAACAGCGCTCAGGAAGGCCAGGAATTCCAGCACAGGAATACCACAGACAGGGATGAGAGCTGAATACCACCAATGTGTTTAATAACGCAAACTAGAATACAAACGCTTTTCGCAGAAGAAAGAAGGCCTTTTTATTTTTTCGTCGAAGGATCGCATTCCTCCTGACCTAACTCGAGGAGTTTGACAGCGCAGATAGTTTCATCACTGTGTCTCGGTTAACGCTAGCGACGGCGAACTGACGTAAGCGGACGCAAAGCTAAGCGTGACGCTATGCAGCGCTTAATCCTGCCTGTGCTTCTTGTGTCTTCGTTTTTTCGCGCTGTTCTGCAGCCTCCACACTCTTCAAAAGTCTTCAAATAAGACACTCAATTGAAGAGTATACGGTTCTCACTGTTGAATTCGGGAGATTTTCCCACCTATTCGGTCCCGATTGCCTGCGGGAGTATTTCTGCGACCTTCCTGAGTAGACTATAGAAGAAGAACACCAGTTTAAGCAAAATTCAACAGAATGACGAGACTTTACGGTGTGCATATAGAAAGAGCATCCCTGGAGGCGTGATCATGTGTTAGCGAGCGTGCCTTTGTTTTCTTCTCGAGTATTGCCCTCCCTCCCGCTAAATGAAGAAGCCTGCGTATATTGCTTCCGGCTGTTATCAACAGTGTGTACACTTCAATACAAGCATTCAGCCCAAAAGAGAGCGCAGACAAAAAGAAATAAGCACAATTAGATAAGAAAGGCCACAGCCGCGGTGCCCGCCACCTCATTTACAGCCGACAATGCATTACGGCCGCAGCTCCGCCTACCGTATGTTTGCGCAGCGCACATCGGCGTTTTGCGCTCGACGCGCCGAAAGGCTGGAGCGGCGGCGGCTCTACACAGTGGGGCCGCGTGTCAGAAAGAGAGGGTAAATATTGTCCCTTTCGTATCACGCGACACGGCAGGAGGGGGGCCATGGTTTGTTCATGCACGAGTATAGTGGAGACGAAGTCAGTTAAACGAAGCAAGAAAACAGCAGTAAGCGGGGGTGCTATTCCGGACACTGTCTGATTCCGTCATATTGTCAAACTTCGTAATGGCGGCACTTTAAGCCGATCAGAGAGGTCGTAGCAGCTCACTTGGTCAACTAGCACCAATCTATGGCGGAATCTGACAACAAGGCGGAATTCGACAATGTGCAAAATAACACCCCGTGAATATTAGATGATAGAGAGGGGGGAGAGATGATCGGGAGAGGGAGATCGCCGAGACCAAGAGGAATACCCATGGCGTCTAGAGAGGTGGCGTTAGCGACGCGCTTTCAGTCCTTGCCGCCGTTTCCGGCGCTTTTGGAAGTTGATTGATTGATATGTGGGGTTTAACGTCCCAAAACCACCATATGATTATGAGAGACGCCGTAGTGGAGGGCTCCGGAAATTTCGACCACCTGGGGTTCTTTAACGTGCACCCAAATCTGAGCACACGGGCCTACAACATTTCCGCCTCCATGGGAAATGCAGCCGCCGCAGCCGGGATTCGAACCCGCGACCTGCGGGTCAGCAGCCGAGTACCTTAGCCACTAGACCGCCGCGGCGGGGCGCGCTTTTGGAAGTTCAAAGCAGGAGTTCCGAGATCAGTTTCCATTATTATGTGCGAGCGAGCGCGAGGATGTGCAAAGTACGAGGAATTTTCTTACTGAGCGCCCTAATAAGAGCGTTCTATCGCAACACCTAAATCTAGCGCTGAGAGTGTCATGCAGGCGTTCTTTTTAAAATGGAAAATTTACTTGAAGCCTATAGTCAGCTGTATTCCTTGAATGCACTTAAATATATACTTGTATAATTGTTTATCAACGTTCGTGATAAACTGGCACGCACAGTTACGCGTGAAGGAATGCTTTATGTCGATATGAAAGGAACTTCTGTAACCACAACTGGATCTCGCATGTGACTAGCTATCATGTGCGTTAGCATCGAAAGGACCCTTAACAACGAATAACGGTTTACACAGCGCGCAATTCCTAACCATATGCTTCAGTTCCAGAAGCACTGCGGAGGATGTCTTGTAAGTCCGTTGAAATATCCGCGAAATAGTGCGACGTAGCGGAACAAACATTACAACTTCTCTATTTAATGTTTTTCGTAGTTGTTGCCGTTTCAAAGGTTCGTTAGGCACTCTTTGTTAAATACTCTGGTTATCAGATTGGAAGTTATCGTGTGATGCATAAAATATTCTGACGTTTCAGAACGAGTGCTAAAACTCTTTTATTCGTGTTTTTCGCTAGACTTACTTATTGAAAAAAAAAATTAAGCGATTCTTGTTATTTACCCGGTTTGGAGTATAATTGAAGTATATATATATCCTGCCCACGGCAAGTTATCTTTTCACTCACTTTTCTTTATATTTACATTACAATTTGGTCTTATATCTTCCCCTATACTTTTCTTGACATTATTGTCTGTTAGATCTCAATAATATTGTGTAAAAACACGGAAAAATGAGCCCTTAGGTATACACTTCTTTCCTTATATATATATATATATATATATATATATATATATATATATATATATATATATATATATATATATATATATATATATATATATATATATATATATATATATATATCATGGCACAATGCATGCAGCTAGGAACAATATTGAGCCAATTTAACACGCGTACAACGTACGTTTGTTCTTTTATTGCTAGACGCAAATTAGCTAAGACACCCCGCACGTGTACATATATGGCGGTGCGGCCATCGAGCGCTGCACATGGCTCGAGGCGATGCGAGCATGCGTGCGAACGGCTTAGAAGCGTGTGCGGTATTCACAGTGCGGGACCAAGGACGTCCTCTGCATCCAGGCCCAGCCAAAGCGTCCGATGCACGACGACCACAATGCTTGTAAAGGTCTCCAACCCGCGTATGCGGCGAGGAGGTTTAATGAGCTGCTCACGATGTGTGCGGAGAGAGTGGAAAGGGCAAAAAGCCAAGCCTTGTACGTATAGACAGCAACAACTCTTTAGCGAAATCATCGCAAGACCGGAATGCGTATGGGTGATCCTATTCTAATTACAAAACAATAAACTGACTTTATAGGAAAACCGTATAATCGCTGACAAAGGCTGAATTATCCAGCCTTAGTACAAGTTGAATGACAGCTCGCACCCAAAGTGAATTGAAGCAAGCCTCCAAGTCAAGAACGCGGATGTCATTTTATTTCTGAAAAAAAAAGGGGGGGGGGGGGTGGATGTGGATATAAGTAAAGGTGACACAGCTAGTATCAGCTCATTTAACTAGCTCCGTCTGACAAGGCGAAAGACGACAAGCCCTTCAAATATTGGTTATCAATTTATTATTTATGAAAGCCGTCATAAACGCAATCTCGCCTTCTTTGTTTTTTTTTCGGCTTCAATACTGTATTGCAGCCTCATCATTAGGCTAATCAGATGCCATCTTATGCCATATATAGTGCCTCTTTGTAGATTTATCATAATGTGTGTTATTTTTTTCAGCTTCGCTTCTATTGGTGATATTACGAGAAAAGAAGCAGTAACGGCTTCAATGGGTAACTTAATTTGTTCTTTCTTATTGTTTCATTTAAATAAGTGAAACAGGCTTTCTTTGTACACTTCATGAAACGCTAGCTCTATTGATTTCTCCCCGTGATGACTTTTCCTTCGCCGTATAAACGGACATGTTCCGCATAAAAATAGCTGCTGTACGTAAATTGCACGTTTGTTTTTCGTTCTCTTCCCTCTTTCTCGTATTTCTTGTCCCCTTCTTTAATCCCCCAGTGTAGGGTAGCCAACCGGATGTCTTTCTGGTTAACCTCCCTGCCTTCTCCTTTTTTATTGCTTCCTCCTCCTCCTTGTTTTTCGTTTATTTCTTAGATTCGGTAAGGGCTAGTGGAGTTAGTTTTAGATCGAGATCACACGGAAAACGCAAGCCAGGTGTTTCAAAAAAGCGACCACCATTCACGTAACGCTCAGCAGTAAGCCTCTTACGTCATCGAGGAAGAAAGAAAGGAAGGGAACGGTGGCACAAACCGTTAACGGTGCGACTGGCACGAAGAATGCGGAATGGGGGGCAAACAAAGGCGAGTCCTGAGAAGCAACGCGTAACGAAGCAGAACTGCATTAGCTTATTTCTTGGTTTGTTTTTCTTACTTCATGCTTCCTATTTCTTTCTTTTCACTTCGCTAATTTCTTCCTTTCTTCGCTTTTGGTTCCTTTTTTTTTTCTTTGTTCTTGTTCTGTTTCCTTTTCTGCATTTCCGTCTTCCTTTCGATCCCACCGAATTCAAAAGATGCCACTCCTGAAGCGGAACGAAGTGTGTGGATGGTGAAAAAAAAACAAACAAAGAAACAAAAAGTCCCTTCAACGTACTGTGGACGTTGCAGCCACATGGTGCTTGGTTCCGACGAAGGGCGAAGCAATACCACTTTCGCTTCAGGAAACCAGCGTTTTCTTTTCTTCTTTTCTTCCTTCTTTTTTTTTCCTCTTCGTTTTTTTTTCTGAAAACAGTCCAACACTTCCGTTTTTTCTTGCTTCCGCTTCCGCCGTGGATCGTCAGTCGAGTGGATATTTTATATACACGTGTAGTTGTCTCTGCCCACGTGGATATAGATTCTGCTATAGGAGCTTGCTGGACAGTGGCTGATTCGAACACGTGGACGTTATTAATACTTTTTAAAGGAACCCGCTTAAAAATATAAAAAAAATCTTGTATTAGGTCATTTTGTTCTCCCACGCATAAAAAAAAATACATCGTTCTTTGGATTTATGTGCGTTTTCATTGCTTGGGCAGATGGGAAGTGCATGTAACGAAACGCTAAGGTACTGTTTCGGAATGACATCATAGGAAGTGTATTGAGCTGGTTGGTATGGCACCATAAGTAGTGTTCTGGGCTGACTGGTATGACGTTATTAGTAAAGTTTTGGGCTAGTTGGTATGACATCATAGGTAGTGTTTTGGGCTCGTTGGTGTAACATCATCAAGCAGTGTTTTGGGCCGGTCGGTATGACATCATAAGCAGTGTGTTGAGGTGGTTCGTATGACGTCATAACGTGGTGCTTTGGGCTCGTTGGTGGGATATAATAATTATAATACAGCTCACGGAAAGACGAGAACAAAGAAGCGCATGACAAGCAAAAGCTAACCTCCAACAATATTTATTATACGAGCAAGGAGTCGCAATATAGGGGGAACTTCTTGGCGTCACCTATCATACACGCACTTTTTTCAAAAAGCTTACGCATCATGACGCGCGCAAAATTAACTCCTTGTGCAGATAAGATGCGCAGCTAAAAGACCTCTGTGGACAATGGCCATTGACAGTATTGGAACATGTATCTCCGAGCACATCAGTCATTTCTGCTTCGATAATATCGCAACTCAACTTTCCCCAGACTGTGCGTGCCATGTCCGTCACTGCCCTCTTCTTTCGATGTGTTGTATGAGCCTCGTAACAAAACATTTACTGCCGCATATACTGTCGAGGGTGGCTGACTGACTGACCTGTTAAAACGAATGAAGCGCCATCTGTGTACATCCAGATATAATGCGTGCGCCACACAGATTTCTCGCCCACCGTTCAAAGCCCTGCACGGTTCACGAAACAAAAAAGAAAACACTACAGGCACGCCCAGCATGACCTCCTGCGTTTCCTGACAAAGAAACGAATGTCGAACCATTATGCAAATGCTGCCTAATAGATACCGAAGCGCGATCAGACACACTTGAACCTTTCTTCTTTGGTGTTCGGACATAAGCGGCTTTCTTACAGATCTAAGCTGCCGCTGCAACTTATTCACACATGTTAAGGAAAGAAACATGACTCCATTGAAAGAAACGATACGCTTTGAGCTGGAGGTGCAAGGCGACTCGCACCGGCTATGGAAGGGCGAACAACACCGTCCATGAAAACTCGCCAAAACCTGGAATAAACGGACCAGGAAAAACGAAATCGCTTAAACTGCAGGCTCCGTTGTGACTATAGCGTGAAAAAAAAAAATGAGATAAAGCAACGAGCAAACAAAGCGAGCGAGCAAATGCGTAGAAATTATACAACACCAGAAAGGGACTGTCAGCAGACTCGCGCATGCGCACACGAGTCCGCGTTTTCACGCATGGCCGAATTCTCCAGCGGCCTCCAGCGCTCCGTTACAGTTCACGCTTTGAATAGTTCGTTTCCCTGGCCTGCACAGCTTTCCTTTCCTTTCTTTTTTTTAAATCTCACCCTTCTCCTTGTTTCCGGTGCATTAGGGCCAAAAAACAAAGGTGCTGAAAACACGCACATCTACTCAGTTGCGTCATCGACCACCCCCTCACACCCGCCTTGCACACCTTCAGTGGTGTCCCGTTCATTATGCTAATTCTTCGCTACAGGGGGCGCTCATTGCCGTACTGCAACAAGCGCCCCCAACTCATTGCTCGTGTAGCGTACGCGCCGCTCTGTGGACGCATGTATGGCAGCGGGATTTCAAGCTAGCGCACATTTTCCTTATCGATTGTGCTCTGGCAGCCTCCCGTGGACCCTGGAAGAAGTGGAGGGAGGGAGGGTGGATACGCAAGCGCGACTAAACTTAGGGGTGCCTCGATGAGACCTTCGCACGCGAGTTCTGCACGGATGCGTGGCGGAGCCTATTAAACACCGGCAGTAATATACATTTTTCAGAAATCTCGGGCGATGTCAAACTATAGTATGTGTGCGAGAAGAATCTTATTGTATGACACAGGCTCATAGTAGCACGTATACGCGTTACTGAATTACACAGTTACTAAATGTGTAAGCTAACGTTGCATGGTGCTCGCCAACATTTGTCAGAGGTGATATTGTTACATGATTGTGAGGGAATCCGGTAGGTTTCCCAGAACAGGACTTGACGCAAACTGATGCGTACTTTCCATCTTCAGACGTTCATTTCGGCTTCACTGTAGGTCACTATACGATAATATTTATATGGTCATTTACGTCGCAACATATAGGTCATTCTGACCCCTTTGGCCACCTCCTCTTCTAGCTCTTTCTCCAAAAATAGTGTTCTTGATACTCAGCAAAACAAAGGCTAGCACAAACGTTAAGCCGCCTTAGGTTTAATAAAATGGAAGATTCCTTCCCTCCGTTCTTCGTCATCTTTCCCATTCCTCCAGCGTAGGGTGGCCAATTGAACATGGTTTTGGTCAACTTCCCTCACTTCTCTATTCTGTTTTCCTTCCTTCCTTTCCGATACATAGCTGAGAAATCTTTCAACAGAGAATCCCACTGGAAGCAACGTTTTTGGCAAGTGTACTTGCAGTAGTCAAAGCAGGAACCTTGGCAGAGTAAACTCCTTTATCAAAACGTTGACTATAGCGACATCTTCTCTTCAAGGTTTTCTCATCACATCAAGCCCTTTTTTCCTCATAACTTATGTCTTCTATGATTTTAGCATTTAGTAGTACTATAGATAAATGAATTAAGATAGCGGCTTTGATGCGGGCGTAAGATGAGTGTTACTCAAGTGATAGAGACGCATTGAAACTTCCTTCAGATAGCGATTGCTTTTGTTCGTGAAAATTATGCAGGCCATTTAACTCCATATACGGCATCCACATATGACAACATTCGATATATATGGTGAACACTTTATTGTTTGTATATATGTTACTTCAGTACGCCATATATGGCCAGTAGTAGCGCAATGTGTACTACTTTTGAGGTAACTTTGGCAACGTTGCAGGGCTGTCAATCATCTAATTTTCTAACCCACCGGCCTCAAATGACACCTATGCGGAGGGTCCCGTGTAGGCAGTGGGTATCGTGTAAGTCGCACCGCGGCCTACGAGATTTCCAGCGCATTGATGGATCTTCAAAGTGCCATGCGGAAACGTAGCTCTGATACCTCAAAACACCTACCACCTGAACCGCGCATGCTGACATTCTCCAACTTCTGAGGAGAGCACGTTATGCCGCAAATTGTTCGGAATATAGCTAGTTTCCATTCTTGCTCACTGCCCTTTTGACTGCAGGTTAATCTATGCATTATATGCGACAGGCTTTCAAGTGATTGTACGACTCTGACTTGTGCCCGCCCCATAATGCACGCCTCAATCAGTACGATAAAGGAAGCGATTCCTGCTAGGTGGACCACTTGTTGAGCGGACCACATTCACGTCCGAATCTCCAGGTGAAAAGAACAAAACGAAACGATTGAGTACGTTTCCCAGAAGTACTGAACGCAGGACAACTAGAAAACTATCGCTTGTTTTGCGTGTATCCTTTACACCCCATTTCGTTTCCGCACGAGGCGCCACGCTGCTCAAACGTCAAGTGTTGACCGCAAGCGTCAACAATGTAATCGTGTGCGGCCTTTTACGACTACATTTTCAACTCGCACCAAGTGCCTCTTCAAAGCACTCGTTTCAACGACGGTTATTTGACAACCCGTAACAACACCACCACTTCGCGCGCGCGCTCCCCACCTCTCCGAGTAGTGAAAACGACGGTAGCGCCACCAACGGCGGCGCGTGCAGCTCGCGCCTTCACTGATGGAGCGGTTCGCGCGGAAGCAAAGAGGGGGGGCGCTCGCGCAGCGGGACGCCATCACCGAGGCCGGCGGGAAGCCGCCAACGAGCGCAGCGGGGGGAGCAAAAATCTCTCCTCTGCCTCCCACGTCGTCGTTCGCAGCAGAGACACGACGGCCAGATAGCGTAGCCTCTTTCGAAGGGAGAGTGCCGTGGCAGGCGAGATATCGATTGCCTGCCGAAGCCACGACTGCTGACTGGCTTCTGGTACGGCTAGGGGGAGGGGCCAGTCGCCCGGGTGTCGCTCTGGATGGAGATCGAATGTCTCTGGAGCGCGCGCTGTGCATGACGCCTGCTCGGAGTGGGACACATCGAGCAACGCCTTTTCGCCTCCTCTTCTTTTGTGTGTTCTTGCTTTTGTTAAGCTCTTTGCTTCAGAAAAGACGGGCAGCGCATGCGCGTTGCCTGCCGCTGAGCAGGCAACGCGCTGCACCCCGCGGCAGCACCGGAGCACAGCCCGGTCCGACGAGGGTAACGGTGTCCGCCATTCAAGAGGGGTTCATTTCGATTCGGGCGTGGAAGGCCTCAGCTGATTCTCCAAATTGTGCCGTATTGTACACGTGTACAGTGAGCTGGGAGGGCCAAACTGCGACGCGCGCAGGTGGTTCTACAAATGGGCCATCCTGGCGGGTTTAGATGCTGGACAGCAATATGTGATTTCATAGACCATAGCCATGCTGGCTATATTATAAGGGTTGACTAGTGAGGAAAGTAAACAAATTAGACATTCAGAGAGCACAGTGATTCACAGCTGTACACTTTTTTTCGGGCGCATTGCTTACAAACTGAAAAATAACGGCACTAAGTTTACTCATCTATGCTTTTTTTCGCCCACCAGGGCTTTTATATCTGCCACACGTACGCGAAAAAATGCCTCGCACAGGATTTTGCTTAGTAGCGAGCTGCTCAACTGTCCCTAGAGTTCACTCGAGCGTAAGGCGATGTGAATGAAGTCTGCGTGAAAAGGCAGGTATTTCAACAATACCAATGGTTGGGCTTGTACGTGCCACAATGACGACATGAGTACGATAGTCCACTCAGTGTATAAGGCTCCAGGAATAATGACCACGTGCGGTTGTTCAATGTGTACGCGGGCCTCTAACACTTACACATTGCAAAACGTGCCTCATTTCTGCTCATTCTGATTCGTGGAAAGTTGAAAAATGTTAACACATCTCAGTCTCTCAATTTGAAATGTAGCGTGGTTCCTCGCAATAGATAAAACATTTTGGCCAGTGCCAACACATATTGTAATGGAGTATTCTAATTGAGCCTTAGACGAGGTGTCTGTGTTCTGACGTCACGATCCAGTCGGGTAGTTGGAGAATCGAGCATGCAGCGGGTCACTTTACGAAAACAATTGCTTGTCGACCAAAACGACCATTTAAGTCCGTCACATCGATCGCGCGACAGCTGGCAGTCGTCAGTGTGAATGTGTTCCTGCCTCAGTTGGCAAGGGTACGCTTGAGACAGCAAAGTGTGGCTCCTTGAGTTATCACGTGGACTTTTTTTTATTCAATCGGCACGCATTATGGTCATAAAGACTTCGACGACGGTAGTGAGGCGCCTTTTTCATCACGTTCTGCTATCTTCTTTACCTGGTTCAGTGGTCTGTCAGTCGGCAAGGACAGTATGGCATTATCGCGCACCGTCCACCCACTCCACCAGACACGAAGAATAAGCATAATAGGAACGTGAGTTAAAGAAACCTATAGTCTCTACAAGCGGAAGCCTGGTATGGCCAAGGTGCAGCGGAGCCCGAAGGGACAAGTCTCGTTATTAATTACAAGAACTGCGAGCCGCTCCCATTCACAAGGAACGTGCACACGCCCACATCGAACTGCGACAATGACAAAAGCAAGAAAAAGCAAGACAGCTTCGAGAGGAAAGAGACAGCTTCTTCGTCTTCGTGGCCGCGCGCAAATAAGAAACTTATTTGCTGCCGGGAAAGGAAGGGCAGCTGGTTTTGTCCCAAGAAACGTGTCGCAACGTGTGCTCCTGGAACGTGCGCCATGCCACGAAAAAAAACCCGTACACATGCGCGCCGAGAAGACCATCTGCCCACGGTAGCCAGCGCCGCCTGCCCCGTTCATTAGCAGGTCTCATTACAACCGCCGGCCCTTACATGACACGGATGTCGCGTTCGGTCAACGCTGCACTAAATCAAGGAGAGAACTGCATTCGTAATTTTTTGTCCTATTTAACTTGCTTTCGCAGGCAGAGTTATGAGGAAGCCACTTAGGACTGCCACAACCAGAGGCCTCGCAGTAGGGGGTCTGTCGTATCACCAGCGTATACGTACCCAGGTGTCTGTCGATGTGTGTATTAGTGTTTCCTATCTTCCTTTCTTCCTGTGCTATGTCGCGCAATCCTCCGAAGGAAATGACCGTTGGCTGTTTTCTTTGTTAGCTATAGTTGCGGACAGTTGTGTCGTAAGTCGAGAGAAGCCACATATAATATGAAACATGCTAACAAGGACACGAACGAGCAGGAGGACGCTAATAACCCTAAAACTATAAAAAAAAACTAGCCAAGTTCTCTACACAGAGGTCACATGTAACAACGGCGAACGATTAAGCACCTTGCTAAACTTAGACGTATGTCCCCCCTCCCCTATCCACCCTAACGAGAGAGAGAATAGCAAATGAAAGGCAGGGAAATCAACCAAGTTGCACCCTGTTGGCTACCCTAAAAAGGGCAAGGGAAGGAAGGATAGAGAAAGGAAGAAGGAACGAGAGCGAAAACTGTACGCTCGTACGCACAGCAGCGTGTACCGCGAATGTCCTGAAGGCATAAACTGCGAACAGTCACAGAGTACGGGTCGACTTTGACTGTCGTATAGCTGAAGTATACAGTGCAATCGATGACGTAAAAGAAAGGTCAGGCTGGGGATTATATAGGGTGGTCTCGTTAGTCAATTATGGAACAGGAGTAGTGCCATGGGCTTCATTATACAGGCTTCCTCTCTGATTTACTAATAATGGCAAGTGTTCATTATCTTCTCTGTATTTCGTCTCGCTGTTTCTACAAGCCACGTAGATATCCCATGATAACACGATGAGGTACTCTCTAGATATCGTAGACACGTCATTATCTTACCAAGACATTGATAGAAACGCGGATGTCTTACAATAACACAATAACATAACCGGTGAAATAACTGTCACAAAGCAAAAAATAAGCGCATGCCATCGCTTCTTTTTTTAGCAGCGAAGTGACTTCAATGAAGAGCAGCCTTTCGCGTTTCCTGCAGAACGTGGTACGCTGAACTCCATTCGGCGGCCAAGAGAAACAGTGATGACAGACATCCTGTTGAGGAAGGCCGCGAAACACAGACGGGCTCACACAAGTCCCGCGTGTACCTGCGGGTAAACACAATCGATCAACGATCGGCGCGTCGTTTCCGGAACAACAGACAGCCCTAACCGACCCTGTACTAACCCTTGTTTACGGCGGTATTCCACAATTCACTACAACGACCGCCAAGCTCGCACAGGAGAACAGCTCGAGCCGAAGCGTATGAATGACGGACGTGTGCGGACGCAAATAGCTTGGCCGAGCCGTCACGTCCTTCTATGCAGAACAGAGCGGGCATCTGGTTGCAAGCGCGCCCTTGCCCGTCTTTGTCGCGTCGCGGTGTCGAAGCGTACACGTCAAAAGGGTCGACGACACACTGCGGCATGATCGTGTCGAAGGCAGGAAAGAAGACTGTTGCAGCAAAACAAAAGCAGTACAGCGTAGTGCTGACAGGAGTGCGCCCATCATGTATGGCTGACGGCATCGAGCCATCCGGAAGTCCCTGTCAGGCGAAAAGCGCACAGATACAGATATATCCTTTTTCGTGCAGTGTTCTTTCTTTCAAGCGTTAACAGGGATGACAGAATCACCGTGAATTGCACATTTGAAGCGAAACAAAACGGACAAGAGGTCACCAAAGAGGATCAACACACATTCAGGGTGAATGAAAAGTAACGCAGTCTGGTCCCGGGTGTTAAGCACATGATATATTTGGTGCGACCGTATATTACTCCGAAAAAAAAAAAGCACTACCTTCATTGTCTAACTGACAGGCTTCCACCAAGCTGAGCAGTGAACCTCGGCATTCGGCAAATTCGGTTCGAAGCTTCCCAATGGCTTTTATCAAAGCCAAGTGCCTTGAATCAGGTTTGTTGGTTCAACGTGGTGTTTGGAACTGCACAGGTACACCAGCTAGGACTAACAAAAGCACACGGCCGGCAAACGTTACAAAGATTTTATTGAAAGACAGCACTGCGTTTGAGAAGTGTGTGCCATATCCATCTACATACGTGCGCTGTTCTCTTCCTTGTGCTGGACCTAGAAGCTGGATCGGATTCAATCTGATGTTCCGCTCCCCTCAGCCCCACGGGAAGCTCTGGTTCCGAACCACACCACAGTACTCCCTTCGCTATGGCTTCTATCAGTTTCAATCCTGATCCAGGCATGAAAAGCATGCTGTGTATAGAAGCTCATCTCAGGCGTCGCATGCTGCAAACTGCGGATGGTGCGTCGCAGGCAACGCCGCTGTCTACCGTATCGTGTAACGTGGCGGAGCGCTCGCGGAGAGGAATACTCGAGAGAATAACGGATTGCACGCAACGGAGCCTCGCGAAGCCATGCACCGGTTTGAACGGGATGCATCATAATCGAAACTCTGTATACGCACACGCGAGAACATAACGTCACGCACAGCTTCGACACGGCGCATTGCAGTCTCGCCTGGCCTCGTAATGGTGGCCTAATGAGGCGCTCTGCGCAGACCCCCCCGTAAGCGTCGCCCGAGGGGAGCCCGTCTCTCCTTCCCCCTTCTGATTCACCTCCTCATCCGCAGCGTCCATTTCTCTTCGTCTTTTCTCCCTTTGGGCCTTCGTGCATATGCATAGCATCGCTCAGAAGCCGCTACACTTTCGAGGAGGCGAAGGGTCCCCTTCGCTTCGCCCAAGGACACTTCTGGCCGCCAGGCATGGACGGCAAGCCAAACAGCGACCGTGTGCCCGTATAACCAAGGCAGTCAGGCATGCACGTTGCGCCCGAGGACGGCACACAGTGGACGCCGGAAAGACACAACCTCCAGCACGCGCGCAGTTCTCGGAAACAAAGGGCCATGTCGTCGTCGCGCGCCAACAGCCGTGTGACCTGCCGTGGTAGCTTAGAAGCTGGGATACTGCGCCGCTGTGCTTGAAATTGCAAGTTCGATCCCAGGCCACAGCTCCCACATTAGGATGAGAGCAAGTAAACTGGCAGAAAAACATCTGATTCTGGGCAATATATGTAGGCAGAACAATTATGAGGACTGTCAGAGCTACACAGCCACCTGTGGTTACACCACCCGACAGGTCTTCAGGTGTCGAATACTGTTACTTTGGGGGGTTTTCGTATAAATATAGCTAATTCATAGTGATAGATAGCCATAATGCTTAGTTTTCTACCTCTCTGAATACATGTGATATCGGGCCGAATGCGCCTCCACATCAGCTTTATGAATAGTGATCGCTAGACGTATTCCTGTACCAACACCGTGAACGCGATTCTGTGAACAGAAACTATCAGTTAAAGCGCCCAAAAACAGACAGGAACAAAGAACAAGCGCTTGTCCTCTGTTCCTGTCTGTTTTCGTGCGCTTTAACTGATATTTATACCATGCATATCCAACTGGCCCAACTTTCAATTCTGTGAACAGAAATCCTGGCATTATTCTAAACTTTGATCAGTTACTTCTGGTACAGTCAGGATCTCACATGTACTAACGCCTGCGTCTTGAAGAATCACCGCAGAAAGGATAAGCTGGTATACAATGCTGGGATCCCTGGTGACTATATGTATATTTCACGGCAGCCAGGCGTTAGACGTGTCCCTATGTAAGGCTCGCCAACGCGGCTCCCAGCCGTGTCCACATTGTTCGCCTCGTGTTCTGCGCGTATAGCTCGCAGTCACTCGGCTTGGCTTGGCTTGGCTAGTCGAAGGCAGGAGGGAGAGCCAGCGAGCCGGTGTTTCTGAGCGGCTCCCTCCATCCGTGAAGCGGCCAACACTAAACATCGGATGGCTGACTCTGAAAGCAAACTGTGTCAGCCTGGCCCACCACGCACTGTGCTCAACTTTCGTTTTTGCGCCGGCAAACATGAGGGGAAAATGTATATGTGTACTCTTCCGCGGCCTTTCTTTCTTTCTTTCTTTCTTTCTTTCTCTCTTTCTTTCTTCCTTTCTTTCTTTCTTTCTATTTTCTTTCTTTCTTCAAATGAATAGCTAGGGCGGCTTCTTCGTCACCATATGAGCCCAGTTTCACTGTACGTGGCCGATAGACTAATAATCAAGCCCAGCTAGATTATCGCCTTGTGAGCCCCAGCGGCTTTGTGTTGAAAAAAAAAATGCGTATTCAAAAATTGATGCCAGAATTCATTGCACTATAACTCAGCATTACAAACTGCGAACGCCGCGGAACCTTTTTATAGATTCAACTAATCCGGAAGAAAGCAGCTTGTTCCTAAATATTTTCATCTTTTGGCATGGACATTGCGCAAAACACACTACGTTCATACTGGGACCTCATCGATAGTGGTTAAAGTAACAATAGTTACCATTAAAGTCCGTAAAATCGACCATGGTATGCACTGCGGTGTATATGCGTGTGTTCTCGCTCATTTTTAAGTTCACGACAGCTAGGTCGTCGAAATTAACGTGTGCTTCTCCATGACGTTGTTCGTCGGATTCTATCGTACAGCTTCGGGATCTTAGAGAGGTTAAATCCGGTACTTCGCATAAGCAACGTCGCCCCGCCGCGGTGGTCCAGTGGCTAAGGTACTCGGCTGCTGACCCGCAGATCACGGGTTCGAATTTCGGCTGCGGCGGCTGCATTTCTGATGGAGGCGGAAATGTTGTAGGCCCGTGTGCTCAGATTTGGGTGCGCGTTAAAGAACCCCAGGTGGTCGAAAATTCCGGAGCCCTCCACTACGGCGTCTCTCATAATCATACGGTGGTTTTGGGACGTTAAACCCCACACAACAACAACAACAACAGCATAAGCAGCGTCTGACCACAGCGCGTGAGCAGCAGCCTTCCTACCATCTTCCGAAGAATGCCGCTTCGTGAATTCCAGTAAGACGTTCGAGTGTCAAATGTGACGCATGTACACGTACCGAACAACTGGTGGAGGCTGGCGAAAGCGAGAGCGACGAAGAAAGTGGGAGGAGACGGGAGAGGGTGGGGCAAAGAATAGAAGATCGGGAAGAACCGCGCGCGCGCGTTGCCGCGGCATAAATCACCGCACTCGCGTGAAACGAGATATGCCCGCAAGGAGAGGCAGCAATCATCCAATTAATGAGCTCACCTCCCCTCTTGTTGCGACGCAAGCGCCAATCTTCCCCTGTGGCGAGAACGACGACCCGTTAGCGTCCGACGTGGCAGTGTGAGCAGCGAAGTGCACTCCGCGCCACCATTCGCCACGCACCGCAAAGGACCACCGCCGGCGTGTAATTCCCATGCCATAACCGCCGAGAACTTAATGAAGTGAAAGCAGCGTAGGCGAATAGCCCCCCGAGTATATTGCAACAGTGTCATACAAATCTGTTTCGGATAACCGAAACAAAGAATGTATTGTTATGTGGTTTCGGCTGACTGTAACAGGGCATAGCGGGACATATCCAAAAAGGGCACCTCAGACTGAGAGTGAAGAAGTGGACGTTGTCGGTGACTTTTCTATTTTGTTCTCGTTTGCTCTCTTTATGTTGTTTTTTACATTAGTCTTATTACAATACCAATTCCTTACACATAGTTAAAATGATCACAGAAAAACTGCACTACTTTCTTGGGGGATTGGCCTTTCTTGGCCAATCCCCCTGAGTGGGTATGAGTCATCATCCCAGGCAAACAAACAAACAAACGGTGATTTGAGTTGTGGCTGAGGGCTGACAATATTAATACAGCTTTTAGTAGACAACCGTTCATGGCGGTTTTACATTGGTAACGGAAGTCGGCTGCTCACCCGAAGGTTGCGGGTACGATACCGGCAGCGGCGGTCACATTTTGGTAGAGGCCAAATGCTACATGTGCCCATGCACTATGCGATTTCAGTCCACTTTAGAAACAGTATAGGTGGTCGCGATTTCTAGAGTCGTCCACTATAAGGCGTGGCTCATAATGATATTGCCTATAGCGTAAGATATTTGAAACACTAGAGCAGTTCTGTAAAAATTAGACATGTACTTTGCCATTTTTTGGTGCACAATACAGGGATATGATATGCGTTATTTATCGGTGCATGTTTGTTTTTCTTCGTTTTTTGTTGTCAATGCATAAAAAGCCTGAATACACGAAGGCTCGTCACAGTTTCTGCAAGATTAGAACGATCCGATAGACCGAGGCCAACATGTGAGCCAGCGCGGGGCGATTTCTTACAAGGCGCCCAGCAACAATTCTCGAAGTTTTCCCCCTCAATCTCTCCGTTCCAGCATGCGATCGATCCTGTAGCTGGTCGTCCCAGGTATACATCGTGGGAAAGGCATAGAAGGCAAACAAGGTGCTACAGACGTGGCGAATTGTCTTCAAGTGCGAACATAATTCTTGGCTCTTTCCTGTCTCCTTCTTCGTTTCCTGTGTGCGTTATTTTATTGGCCGGAAGTTTTTCATCTGAAGCAATGCACCAACTAGCCCAACAACGAGTATTATTGAAATAATTCTTGGGCCGTCTGCGAAATCTACTCTCTTTCATAGCGTCGGCAGAGACTCGGATAACGTAACTGCGCTCTAAGTTAATGCTAATCCTCTTGGCGATTCCCTGCGCCTTTCGATTATTGAAACGTGAACGGACAGTCTCGAGCAGTGACAGGTGAGAGATACGTAGTTAGGCAAAATGAATCGCTATTTCATGTCATTCCTGTTGATAGAACAGCCGATTAGTGCACTAGAAAAGCCACGCCTGATACATCGTTACCCGTCCCGCGTGCATGGGAAAATTCTCCCGACGACGGTTCTCTCGGGAAAGCAGAGCCCCTCATTGGCCATCGTCTAACATCCCCGCTATATAGTTTGACAGCGTGAAAACTGTATCACCCTGTTCGAGAAAGAGGTGGCGGACCAGAAATAAACGCCTCCCGTTTCCCTTTCTCTCGAACGTTGTCGAACGACCGTTTTCTCATGTCAATGTGGGCAGCCGTTGACGTATACCAGCACTTTTCTCGCTCTCTGCTTCTGACACCCGATGGCTACGCAAATGCACCGTTCTAAGATATAGTGGCTGCCGTATCAGTTGCGTAATCAGACAGCAGTAATTAACGGCAATTCGAAGCCACTTCGGTCACCTCGTATGTACTGCGAGCAAACAAGAAGGAGTTGGCGTGTTTGTGTGCCGGAGGCGGTGACACCAGCGCGAATCTGGATCATACACTGGTGCCGAGATGCGACCCCAGATACGTAGAGGCTACAACGGGAAATATTTGGCGTGCTATTATAGGACGGCGTTTAAAGGCTGCAGCGTTCAAGTGCAGTTTGAGCACGCGTGGTCGCAGGTTCGATACGTAGCCATGAGCGCGGGTTGAGGGCCGCGTAGGTTCTTCTTCACGCGCGCGCGGGTGGAGGACGTGTCGCCGCATCTAAGCTCAAACCGGCAAAATGCTGTCGGTGCATCTGAGGAACGCACCAGAACGAAGTGTAAAGAATTATCTTATTTTGCGTGTATATATGTGCGTGTTTGACTGCGTAATAATTGTGTATATATGGGATAAGATCATGTACCATAATCTTCATCCGACACCTGGAATAGCGTGCCCGGCGAGAAATAAGGCTAGCGTCGCTGGTCTTATCGCTAAAAAAATGCTACCTGCATGCATAAGCCCGGATATGTGACGTAGGTGAGCGTGAGATTGTGGGAGTCAACAAGGTTATACTTTTGTAAGCATTATGGTTTTAGCCTTTGTCAGGACCGTATAGCAAGGTTGTGCTCTTTTACCTGCAGTTCCTGTGAAGTAAACATGCAAACTTCAAAGACCGATGTGGTGATGCCAAACCGCGTCCTCGCAGAGGAGCGGAAAGCGTAAATATTTCTTCATGATCCTTATCTGTGACGCTTCTTATAGTGCCCAAACGATGCAGCATGTGCACCGCCCGTATAATTGCGGAGTCCATACCTGGTTGATGCATCTCCTTGGATTGGAACACTTCGTGGCTTCATGTTGTAATCACTCGTCAAGAGGTAAGAATACCACAGGGATGAAATGATTTCTAGAAAGTGTTTTAGTACTGCTTTTACCGTTTTTCATGCGCGATGTCAACTTATTGGCAATACATACAAACCGAAACCATTAGCTTTATCCCACGCTTCATACAGGTACGATAGTCATGCCCAGCACTTTTTTCTACAGCTTTTTTTTTTCTTATTAAGCTTGTCGTACACAACGTGGCGCGGCAGGTGTAGCACACAAGTGCTTAATTTATCATTTCGGAGGCAAACCTACTAAACGGACGGCCAGCCTCTGCTTGCTGAAAGTACGTACGCGCACTCGAATATCACGTGTACGCGGACCCTCCAGTGCGCGAGGACCACGTCAAATTTCCCCATGATAAGTTAATTAATCTTCCATGCGCAATAAAGCACAGCCGTAGCCGGTAGATCATGTATCCTCGACTCTCTGTTTGGATTGCCTTATTTGGAGTTGTGCATTATTTGGGTATTCATCCTGCACGAGTGAGGTGTACTGCGTTACGGTCATAGACGTGGCCTCAGAGCTCGGAGTTGCGCAGTACACTTCACTCATGCTATGGCGACGGGGTATCAAGCGCGCCTGCAGGGAAGCCAGTGCAGGTGTCCCTCTAGGCAACAGCTAGGAAAAATAAGTAACGGTAAATAGATAAGTGCCCGCTCGTGTGGCGAAACTGCCTTTTACTTTCAAGTGTACAACTGTACGCATGCACTGACCAGACCAATCGTGGTAGGTGATCCGCGGCATCTTCGCAGACCGGACCCGGGAGAGAGAGGTCAGAATGTAACACCTTGCGCGTTAACTCGTCGCGATAATGGCGGCGCAGCCGAGCACCTCGACTCCCGCGCTCGGTGTAATTCGCGTATAAGCAATTCTGTGCCGCGATGATTGGCGCGTAATTGGGGACTCGCGCGCGCCCCGCGCGCTTCCAGCACACATTCATCCGCCTCGCGAGATGCATACACGTATACACACAGATGTATGCCACTCGGAGGGATAAATCTCGCCGGCTCAATTTCGCCTATCGTCGCCGACACGATTTCCTCCCCAGACACGGGTGGTTATGGAAACTGTTTCAAAGATACTACAGCTCTTACGAAGGAAGCGAGTAAACGCTAAGGTGATTATCTGCACTCCCCGTTGGGTGGCGCGGAAGGCAAGCCTGCCGTAGAGTTACTGTATATGCTACCTTTAGCCTGCACGCTGAAGCCTCTTAGCCTGTGCATTCCTGCCTTGGTGGCGCTTGGTGTTAACTCGGAGATGCGAGGCGCGAGGCCTTATACGAAACGATCTGCTGTTGCAGAGGCAGATCGTGCGTAACCCGCTTAATCGGCAGCGTGCCCAATGCACACATACCGTAAGCCATGCTCGCAATTTTGCATGCACGCAGCCGACGAGGTGTTATAAACGCTCCAGCAATTGCGTTTGCTGCATCAGCGACTGGTTACGGGGCTCGGTGTAGTTACTGTGCGTACAATCAGCGTATCCGTGATACTCCGGCTATAAATGTCCCAAGTGCAAATGTTGCACGCGTGCTTGTACAGACACGCGTGAGGTATGTAACGGCTTGCTATGGGCGTGATTGCGCATATACATCAGCGGCTAGTTAGGTACACAGGCGTGCGCCAATGTAGCTACAGCACTGATTTAATACCCGAAGGAAGCGGTACCTGCGCGGTACAATTTATTGGCGCTTGCGCAGTGCGAGGCATGTCGTATAGCCCGCGGAAGGGTTGTAATTATATACGTAGGATGCAACGGTGCTCCCTGCTCTGCAGTTAGGGCTAACTTTGAAACAGAGTAACTCTCTTGAAGCGGACGAGAAAGTAACTCTCTGCTGCTTTAAGTCGCAGCACGTATAATCATGTATGACCTATTTATGAAACGGAGATCATCTTTCGTGTTGAAACAATGCACAGCCTGCAGCACCACAGCACTGACTGCGACTTGGTTACATTATGTCACATTACAACATGATGAACATCCGTCCAGTTCACAAATGAAATTTCTCCCTTCGTTTCACCACTGATAAGGCGCTGGAGTGAAAAAAAAAGATGGTTCCAGGGGATAGGGTATGCTGACCCGCAGGTCGCGGAATCGAATCTCTGCTGCGGCGGCTGCATGTTCGATGGAGGCGAAAATGCAGCGGGCAAGCACAACGTTTCACACGACAAACGATTCACACAGCGATTCACAACGGCAAATAGCTTTTTTTTTTCTTTTTTACCACAGTGCGCTCGTCACTGCTGTCAGTACTCGTTGAGCTTGCGTATTTTTCGTTGTACGCATCGCCTCTTCTCAATTGATACTGATGCAAACATGGAGTTACACAGCGAACAAGAGCGTGTGCACGTACAACACCTCGGACAACTAACAAACGCTCTGGCGCAGACGCCAGCGAACCTCGGACGCACGACCGGAAAGTAACAACCGAGTCCACCCGAGTGAATTCCTCCAAGGTCATTAAAGTAAAGGGTGCGATTAAATGAGCGATCAACATGCACATGCGAGATCAAAATGGGACGATGCAAGATTCGACTTCCCTAAGAAAAAAAAAAATGCAGCCGTGCCTTAGTAGGCCCACCGCCTTTCCTTTCCGAGACGAGCCAAGGCAAGACAAGGGGAAAAAAAGAATACAAGTTAAAACGGACAACTCATTAAGAACGCACTACCAAAAGTAGAAAATGTCTAAAACAGATGGACCAAGAGGGGGCGATCCAACACATGCCAAGGAAGGACGGCTGCAGAGGTCCAGGGAAGGACCAACGGAAGAAAAACAAAAATTAGGAACAAGAAGAAACCAACAAGGCTGGCTTCACGAAGCGGGCGTGTGGTGCCTCCGTAGCGGATGAAAAATGGGAGTCGAACCTCCTTCCTGAAGCACACAGCGCGGCCAGACAGATCAGATTACGTTTTGCGGGTCGCGTGCTGGGGTGGCTCGGCCGGCCGGCGGCGCACCGCGAAGCCGATTCTTCTTCCGACGAAGACTCGCGGCCGCGCAAGCAAAAGCCACGGCGAGAAGGGGGCATTCATTCATTAACCGCGCTGCGAAAAAGCCCACCACGACCGCCGAAACCGGCCTCCTTCCATCCACCTACCGAAAACATCCCCCCCCCCTCCGCCTACCAGACCCCCAGCCTACCCCCCTCCCCTCATCCAGCGTCCACTGCGTCCCTCCAGCTGCGTACATGCAGCGTTTTTGTTTCTCATGTCCGGTAGATCGAAGCGGACCCGCCGAAAGCCGATCGCCGCATAAATCGTCCTTTTTTACCTTTGGCGCCTTCGGCGGGAGAAAGGTGCTATCGCATATACGATGCCCACTGAGCCGTGATCGAACAGGCTGGAATCGCTTCCGATTCGAGCTGAAGTGTTGGACTCCCGTCGCTTCGCACTGTGGAGCTTGCTAATTAAACGAGCTGTGACTCTATTTGGTGCACGCTTGTTTTCAAACTTGTTATCGTACAATAGTGCGTGCGTATACTAATTTTTATCTTTATCTGGCGGCCACGAATGCTTAGTTCTCTAGGTGCTGCTTAAGAACGTGACTATGTGGTATTTACGCATGATAGGGCCGGTAGCATGCATTGTGAATTCACTTAGTGTTCACGATTGGGGCCGCCAACACAATCCCACCAAACGGCGCGATTTCTCTCTCTTTGCGGTGTTCTTTTGAGGAACAAATTAAAGAACTGAGCATGGTTTCGTGTGTCATCACTGCAAATCCACTCCGCAAAAGTTTCTTGGGGGCAAAAAAAAACAACAAAAAACAGGAGTTTCCTGCAAAATGTTTTATTTTTATCCTCGTGTCGGGTATTAGGCTGAGTATGTCGTACAACAGCACGAGAGTTTCTGTTATATAATTATATTGCCTATATTAATTGTTCACTAAAGCTTTTGCTTACTTTGGGTGTCTGGCTTTTGGATGTTTAGCCTTTGCGCACAACTAAAAACAATTAAAATACAGCAATATACAATATGTATTTTTATCCAGGAACAAGTAAGCTAATGAAGTCATTCTGGGTGTTGTTCTCCTTGCTTTTTGGCCATTTCTAGCAAAAAAAAAACGAAAACAAAACTGGTCTTCTGGTCCTTTCATTGTTTGTCATGGTAGATAGGCTGAAGTGCTGGTAATGCAGAATAAGCATTGCATGAAATGGCCAAGGTCCATTCGATTCCAGTCTTTTATGTAGTGACGGCTTCAATGGGCATGATGAATACGATTGGGCCATTCTAAATACGCTTACGCTGACCGATAGATCGAATGAGAGGCGTGTTCTCAAGCCACGCTACGAAAACTTTTTTTGATCGACCAAACTATTTTTTGTATCTTGTTTCGTTACAAGGTCAGTACAGTGTACGACTATCGAGAAAAGCCGGGCAGGTGGACGCTTTTTGTTTACCCACCTGAGCGTTGAAAAAAAAATGCCGGCGTGATCGATTTCATCGTTCACTCACAGCCCTAATTGGGTTTATTTTTCACCATCAAACGGCATCTGCCCAACTCTGAAAGAGCGTGCGCTTCTGGCGGGTCTCCACCGAGCACGTCGCAACCGCAAGACGGCGCCTCGGGCAAAATAATATGCGACCGGGAAGGCGAAGCGCGCGCCGCGCTACGGTTAAACGGGGAGAACGAGATTAATGGCTGCCGCGCTGATGAAGTGGGCGAGTTCGCCAGCGCTGAAAACACGGCGAGGTTTACACACACTGCCGTGGGGATTGTATAGGCGGCGAGTATGGACACATGCTCGTGCGCTAATTTGATCATCAGATTCGTCAGTGGAGGCCAGAAAATATACAGTCGGCGGCTTTTACCTGCGCTACAATCGGCTTGCGCGATGAGCCGATGGTGCATTTCATTTTCGCATTACCCAGAAATCTATTAACATATACACTCTATAGATGTGAGGAAACGAAGTACGCGCGGCACGAAAACCTCCCTGGTGTACTGCATGTCGCTAATTGTTGGGGTATAACGTCCTAAAACCACCATATGATTATGAGAGACAGACGCCGTAGTAAAGTGCTCTGGAAATTTCGACCACCTGGGGTTCCTTCAGCATCATAAACAGCAGCAGCCTGACTACGCCCACTGCAGGACATAGGCCTCTCCCATGTACCACCAGTCAACTCCGGTCCTGTGCTTGCTGCTGCCACTTCATACCCACGAACTTCCTAATGTCATCTGCACACCTAACTTCCTGTCTCCCCTTCACCTCCTTGCCTTCCCCCGGATTCTTTCACGTGCACCTAAATCTAAGCATACGGGCCTCGATCATTTTCACCTTCATTGAAAATGCTCGAAAATGCGCGAAAATTGTGCCTTAGCTACTAGGCCACCATGGCGGGTCGTACTTCATGTTTATAGAAGAAACCGGCGGGAAAACGAATTATGTAACGCTGTAACTTTCCAGTGGATCCAGCTTCAACTGATTCGGCTTCAGCTCTTTCAAGGGGTGTCATGGCGGACGACGGTGACGTGATTTTGACGGAACAGTGGTGGAACGGTGCGCTTGACGAGTGTGTGAATTTGTCGGCATTCTCTAGCGAATTAATATGCTCTGTAACATTCAGTGCATATCTGCTGATTTCATCCTCTCGTTTACTCTGCAAGGCGCACAAAATTGGTCGTATCCGTCTCCTTTTTCTCCCCCTCACCCTCTCTCTGGTATAGACTCGAGCGCATACGGACAACGACATGAATTCAACAACAAAATTCAGAGCATAGCTATCAATGCTTAGGTCCGACTTGGAGCGGTCATGGTAACGCCAATGGAACCAGTAGCACAACGCACGGTAACCTGTATTCCGAAAACCAGTGATATAATGTCCCTTTTAAGCAACGTTAGTGGGTGTGAGAATGGACGTGCTTGAGGTGATTTACGGGGAAACATGTCGCCCGCTGTGCCGGGCACGATCGAGGAATGTGAAAACAATCTCGTCTTCATTTTATTTGCCAGTGTCTTCCGCGGTACTGTATGACAGTTTCTGCTATCTACTTCTTTATCTGGCATATCTACATCTTTGTCAGTTCGACTGTACCTACTCGCAAAATACCTATGAATATCCACTGCTACTGTCCCATTATGCGCGGGTGAAAACACTTTCAGTTTCGCGCGATTGTGTGAAAGGTGAGTTAGGCTCGATCAAGATTACTGAGGCGGAGTCGGGGTAGACGCCCAGCGACTGCCAACTTCCGAGAATCCTGTGAACATCATCACGTGCCTTCATTGCTTTTTTTTCGCAATAGTCATGTTTTTCTTTTTGCACCGATCATTTCGCTAAAGTATGGCGTCCCCAATACGGCCTGTCCGTCAACAAACTTTGACGATCGCGATCCGTCTACAGACGTGGCATCGTCTGTAGGCCTGTTGCATGCCCTAAGGGGAGGGTGGCGTGTTTGTGCATGAGGAGGGGTGTCTTGTGTGAAGCAGGAGCTGACGTATACAGGCCCAGCGCCGTATGTAGGCCACGTCTTATGGTCGCCACCGCGCAAGGAGCTACAGCCTCACGCGAATGCCTCCGGCGACGGATGATCGCACATAAAGCCGGCTAGCGAGTTGGAAACAATCCGGCTTCGCGGCCGTCGGATAGAGAAACGACGTCTTCCGGTGGCGGAAGCTGGCAAGCAGTGAATGCCTTGGCGCGCACATACCTGCAATACCAGCAGATGCCTGCAATAACTTCGAGGAGCTGAGCTGCGGAGGTGCCCTCATCGAGAGAGGCAGTAACGGAAATGCGCTTATTTCTTCATTTTTCCTCTTTTCAAAGACACTTCGGGAAAGTGTCTACTGGAAAAAAATTGTCATAAAATTGGCAACTTTGGCTCATTCGCATAGTATCTTTTCGGGTAGCGAAACCCTCAGTGCTGTTTCGTCGTTGTGGCATGCACAAATGCAGGAATATTGCACGTGATGCCGCTGACTGCGCTGAAGTGTCTCACAAGATTTATCTTCGATATCTGCGCTTATTCGTAGAATGGTGACGTGATAAGCACAAAAATGTTACGCAGAAGACGCGTGCGTGTATGAATGTGTGCGCGCACGGCGGAAGACGCGTGTGCATCAGAAGAGACGAGTACTTGGAGGTAACAGCGCATCTGTATAGTTACATAGGAACCTTTCTATAGATGCGTGAATGCGACAGGAGACACCGTGCAACTGGAGATGCCTGTGGCAGTAGAAGTCTCATGCACGTGACTATGAGGGCACGTGTAAAACATGAGACACGAGTAAGCCGAGGACCAGGAGTGCAAGCACGACTAAACGCAGTGTCCTATAAACTAGGTATAATGCCAAGCAGCCGGGAGGCCTGCTTGTTTTTTAGACTTCAACTTGGCGTTAGTAGTTGGATTCTGCTTGTTCGCACACCGCAATGGGCGCCAAATCAGCCACGCGCCGTCTCCAACTTTAGAGCGAACCGCCTATATCGACGAGCACGTCCAGACACACTGAATCCTGCCAGTATTGGGACTTCTACAGTCCAACCTCGAGACTCTTTGGCAACGCGCCCCCGTATCGGAACTCTCTCTCTCTAGGACTACCAGAGAGAAAGCCAGAGAACGCACTGGCCGCGCGTATACGGATGTTATAAAGGTACAACGCAGGGCCGGCCTGGCGGTCAGCCTTCAGCCGTCCGGGGCACGCTGGTGCTGCCGCCGGCATCTCTTCGGGCACGCACACGGTGGTGTGTTGGCCCTCGGCGGTTTGGCCGCGAAGCGTGATCGGCACCGCCGGTGGAGAGGCGGTTCGCACCGTCGTTGCAAGGCGCACGCGCGCGTCCGTCCGTGAATTCTGCTGTCTCGGAACCCAGCGACCGACGTCAGGGGCGTGTTTGGAAGATCTCCAGCCGCCCCTGCAGCTCAGCGCGCTCTCTCCGGCTTTTTTTTTTTTTCTCTATAGCTCGTTTCGTTTTAGTTTTCCTCTCCTTTTTATTTTTATTCGCCGCACTCTTGATCCACCAAGCCCTACAGCGCTGTTGTCTACGCCAGGCGGATACGCAAGAACTGCAACGTCAAGAGGCCGCCGAACGGACCGCGCAACCTGCCAATGAACAGACAGGACGAAAGAAAAAAGTGAAAGCCCAAGAAACTTACGCGAAAAAAAAAGGCAACACATAGGAAGACGGACAACGAAGTAGCTAGACTCTTCGAGTCCTATGGTGCGGAACGGCGCCATTGCCGCTGCTAGTGGGCGTCGGATTTCATGCCAGCTACGCGACGCTGCAGATAGGTCGAGCCCATGCAAGCCAATAGAAGGGGTATTGTGTGGCGTTATATATCTTATTCGTTAATAGCAAGTGCAGCGATGCGAAGGCTACTCTGTTTCAAAGAAATATGATGCATACATGGGAACTATAGTCGATACGTGCAAAAGAGGCGCCGTTATTTTGATTGTCTTATGGCAGGCCAAGCCTGTAACATTTTAAGCACTCGCGTACTGGAATGAAGGTGGTTACGTAACGTCATCGGAGCATAAGGGCCAAAACACACACCAGAAAATCGCAACGCCACAACTGCTCGGCGTATTCACCGACCTGCGTCATAGCCCGTGGTTCACGCTCCGCAAATATGTGATGGATCGGCGTCAACTCGTCCAGTTTTCCGCTTTAGAGGTGGTTGCACTGGCAAACATTGAAATCGAGTCTCAGTTGTTACCTTGAAGTACCAATGTACATCGATCAAACTCGAAACCTAAAACACGACCGTCCACACAAGCGGCTCATGTCATAACGGATAATTTCAGCAAAGCGTTAACTTTCGCTATAGTTGTCTTCAACGGAGCTCGACGTAATGCAGCGTCATAGTGCCGTAAATACAGACTGTGTGTTCTTTTTATTGCACTGGAAGAATTAAGCGATAATCGTGGAAAATCAAATCGGACATAAAAACCAAGCGGACGTTGGAACCTCGGCACATAAACGAGCATTTACGTAATCGATCCATAACTGTGTGAACCAAGGGGCCCCCCATCCGGTACCTCTATGACGGCCAAGTAATCTGCGTGCATACACCCAATTCGCGTCACCCAGAAAATCCAGCGGGACAACTTGGCAACGTCTAATTCTGGCCGGCCAAAACAGCACGCCCTCCTTCTAACACAGTCTTATCGCCGTCGACATCACCGGCTCAAGCAAGAAAGAATAGGAGTGGCGGAACGTACATAGTGCCGAGGCGTGTATCCACGTAATCCCGGGAGCCCCCAAAAAAGTTAACGAAAGCCAACAAAAGCCAACGCCAGAAACGAAATAACAAACGGAACAAAAGAGACCTGGCCGACGCCAGGCAGCCGCTCTGGGAGCAAGGAACGGAGTAAGGAGCGACAAAACACACGGCCGGTACTACATTAGGAAGTCTTTTCCGCTCTGGTTGCAGAAAAACGCCGCCGGGAGGCGTCGGTGCGCGGAACAGGCTGTCGACGACGATGAGAGAGAGACAAGGGGTGGCCCAGCGGCCCTGGCGGCATAGGAGGCGCTCTACCCAGAAACAAGGCCCATTACTCAGTCTAGGAAAGGTAAAAAAGAACTCGCCGACGGCCACTTCTATATGCCTCGCCATCCAGCTCGCGCCACCTAGACCATGCGGCGTTGATCTTTTCTTCTTTCTCATCTTTCAAGCAAACAAACAAAACGTTCCAAAAAAAAGGGGGGGGGGGTCTAAACGTCCATGGTGTCCGAGACAAAGCGGGCGCATCGAAAGCCATTCGCTTTCATCTTTGCTGCATCACAAAAGAAAACAAATATTCGGAAGGCAGACTCGACCTTTTTTGTACGCCTTTTCGGAGATCACTACAGGTGGCGCGCTAGCACGCGAACGGCTTGGAAGTCAAGTATCGTGGCCACCATCGTCATCGCCCTCATCACCATTATCCTTCGGCGTCGTGAGTACCGTGAGCACTGCCTAGACGGCGGTGACCTGCCTAGCCGCGCCGGAGGAGGTCCCCAGCTAAACCCACTTTTTGTGGGCCCGTATTTATACTGCGGCGCACGGAGGCGTTCGGCGAGAGTTCAAAGGGGTTCGGCAGAAGCCATGTTTACAACCGCCGGATCTATTCGTTATTTTCAATTTTTTTTCTCGACCTCTACGTATCCGAAGTAGTACCCTCTTGAAGGCCACCCTATGGACGCCGACAGCCTTGTCAGGAAATCGGAAAGATTTGTGTAGCTTGGTTTTTGACAATGCCTTGTTACTTCTTGCTGCTTCAGTCCTTTTGTGTCTGGCTGCTGTTTCCATCTACACGAACTTTCCGGAGATGCTGACATCTTTGTAGAGTCTAAATAACGCGATTCCTTCTTCTCCTTTGGCTATGGCCAAGCGACGGTTAAGGTGCACATGTCTCGCCTTGTGCAGAAAGAACTCGCGGCGAAGGAAGATGACATGACATGACGAACTTCATTCAAGTCTTGAGAGACAGATGTTAGGGGCGCGATAGTCCCCTCCTCCTCATATCAAGTCGGTGGCTCCACCCACGATGGGACCGGAAATCCGAGAAGCTATTGAGTGAAGGAAAATCTCGCCTTTAAAAAAAATTCCAACGCTGTGAGTTGTAACGGACTTGCGTAATTGATTAATTGATGTATTAATTATAATAGCTACAGAAAGGCGGAAGACCGTTTATATCAAATCTTTTTACCAAGTCGTCTTCCTCCTCTTCTTCTCATAATCATCATTGTCAACTTATTCATATCCCAACTCTAAATTCAGAAGGCCCCAAAGTCTTTTCTAAAATCTGCTCAATGTAATTCGCCGAAGTTTGTCCACTATGTCAAAGACCCACTAAATCTACGTGACCCCGGGCCACGTATGAACTCCGAATTTTTTTACCACAACACCTGTACGTGCATGTAATGCGTATACGTGCGGTACCCCTTCCTTTATATGTGTGTATATGGGCGCCCTACCACGATTCACGTGAGGATGGCGTCTTACCTGCGTCTGCGTGAGTCCCAGGGACGCGGCGAGCTCGGCGCGCTCTGGCAGGGCGAGGTACTGGGTCCGCTGGAACCTCCTGTTGAGCTGCTGAAGCTGGAGGCTAGAGTAGATGGTGCGGGGCTTGCGCATCTTCTTTCCCTTGCCGTTCACCCTCAGCGTGTCGTCAAGCTGGGACTTGTCTGCAACACCAGAGACCCACTCTCAGAAACGCCTTGCGCAAGCCCGAGCCCCCATCTATAGAGCACTATAAGAGGGACGTGGGCGCATCCATTGAGAATGAACAACTTCAGTTCGAACCACCTGAAGCGAACTGAAGTAGTTACAAACGCCCATTCGAGCTTTAAAAAAAATACGATTTGCAAAAAAGACATAAAATAGAGTAATATTGAGAACTAAGCGTAAATGAAGCCCGCGCCTTTACCTACAGCACTATAGCGTGACGTGGGCGTATCATTTAAGAATGATCAAGTCCGTTCGGAACCAGCTGAGGCTAACTGAGGTAGTTACCGATTCCCATTTGAGCTTCAAAGAAAGATGATGTGCAAAAAGGCCAGAACATAGGGTAATTATGAGAGCTTACAGACAATAACACCCAAGAAGGCATAGGGGATGGTATCAGAAGCAATCGTATACTGTAAATTTGAATAAAGAAAAATGAACCCAAAGATAACTTGAAACCCACAGTTCCTTCTGAAATATTGTGTACAACACAAAGAACGAGCTCTTCAATATACAATTTCCTTCATAAACTAAGGTCGAAAAGCAACGCGTCCCCTGCGGATGCCATTTTTGTTCGTCGTCTTTGTCCGAAACAATGCACCATCTGCTGCGGAAACTGTGGCGCTAAGAAAACGAACAGGGGCCGAGACGGCGACTGTACAAACACCAATTAGCTTTCCAGCCCATATTTGAGAGCGGCAATCGCAGGGCTAACATTCAATTAAAGAAAAAAACGCGAACGGTATAAAAGTAGATAATCCGCATTAGCACTTTAGTCATGTTATGCGAATGTTAGCCTATATCAGTCGTCAAATGATCTAATCAAGCCGACATTAGGCCAGTGCTAACCATTGCTGCCATTGTGTAAGTAATTACGCTATGTGTAGTCCAGGAAGCGTGCACCGCACACCGTTAGCCTGTTTGAAAACTATGTTGTTAGTCAATGCGAGCATACAGCAATAGAAAACGACGCGAAATGCACAGCTTCCAGGTACGTAAAGGTGCCGTACACACTTTTGCCCAATAACCGTTAATCACGCGCGCAACTGAGCCACCGCTGCGTCACAAACGTGGGCGGGGAAAACAAGAGCCACCTTATAAGAGTGCCACCCACGTGCCTGTCCTGCCTACGCTTCTCGGGTTTTACGAACACCTGAAAACCAAGGTCAGGTGTGCGTACTATGTGCGTCTATGATAACCGTATCGCTTCGCAACCACCGAAGAAGCCGGTGCACGGGAAAGAGTGTTTGCACGTGTGGAACACCCAGCACGGCGGGAAACAACACGGCGACGTCTTGACGTCGCTTTTCGTAAGCGAATGAAACGTATAGTAGGTGAACAACTGAATTGATTGATCGCAATTGAATAAAGGCTGCGTTCCTGCTGTGAAAGATAGCCAACACAAGTTCTAACTTATTCAACATTCGGTAACCAGTCGCACAACATTCGACTGAGCGCTAGTTGGATTCAACAAGCACTTATCGTCGATGGATCAGCCATTCCAACCAATGCTCAAGAACGTTCCCGACAGTGTCTTCACATTCGCGGGCTTTCTCGAACAGCTGCATGAAATGCGCCCTCCGCGGCACGCAACCGGTCGGAAAAGGCCGAGCTACAGAGCAGCGCCATTTCTGTATCTTGTTCTCATTGTTATATTTACTTATTTCTTCGGTCGTTCTCCTTCCGTCATCGAGGCTGTCTTTTCAGTGTCCGCTGACCAGCGTCCACGCACCAATGCGTCCGCCAACACGCGACGACCACGCAAGGCGACGCCACAGCCGACGGGCATCGTCGACGGGAGTGACCAGCCGGAAGAGTCATAACGTTTGAGAGATACCCGCCAGGAATGGAGAGAGATGGATGGCTGGCCAGAAAAACGAGCGAAACAGAAGTGCGGAAGGGAAAGAAAGAAGCGGGTCCAGACGAAGAGAAATGTTACGGGCGCGCGGCGACGGTGGCCAGCAGCAGCGCTCCCCAAGAGCCCTCCGAAACAGGAAACACCTTCAAGGACTTCGCTAGGAGAGGCTCTCTTTTTTCTTTTTCACTCTTGGCCGGCTTCGCTGCCGGCCTGGCGGGGCGGGCGGACAGCACCGGACAGCCGGACAAGCGTGTGCCCGCGGCACGGCATGTCGACCGGGGCGCGTCCTGCAGCAACGCGTACCGAGGAGTGCGTCGGAATATCCTCCCAAGATCTGTTCCTTCTTGGCGATTTTTATCGCGGGTGGGAGTATGTTCCCCAGAACCGACTCGGAAGTGATTTCGTGGAATGTTCATGCCGCAAATAGTGTATGAACCGCAGAGAGAGACGTAGTCGAGGTGGGGAGGGGCGAGATGTACGAATGAACAATGCTGGCATCCACTGAAGAATGACATCCAGAACAAAATAACATTCATTCACGTAGCGCGTTTCTCACTCGTATTTTCCTGCACATACTACACGCTTCAGGTCCTTATATGAACACGTAGTTCATACACGAAGCGTACACCTGGTAATCTTGCCATTCAAAGCATGTCTTCATATCACGGAGACGTGCATGCCTTTTGTGTATTTGGACTGTCGAAGTGGCCAGCAACAGTGCGGACCTAATTTACTGCAACACTTACGAGTTTACGATGTCTCTTTCATTTTTATTCCGCAACTCACTTTCTTCGACTTGGACTTTAGAAAAACCATCAACGTCCGACTCAGAGAGAAGGGCTGCGCATAAAACATTTTACGTGTCTTCGGTGTGTTTCAGTAAGTGTTCTTGCCACCATACATTTGTCATCACCTACAGCGCCCGGGAAGCATGCCAAACGGCAACCAGCACGCAACGCCATCTTTTCATTGCACAATTATCTCTTGTAGGCGAGCTCAGCTCATTCACACATCTCGCACGCCAGTGAACGATAGCCGCTCGCCAGGACAGAATATCACAATTGATCTTGCCAAAGACAGCCTGCAGTGGCAAGTCTGAACACGTAGCTCTCTCTTTCTTTCTTTTTTTATGCTACGTCATTGCCGAAATAAGACAGTAACACTTACTTCTATTGTGCCACCAGCAAAACTGACTGCAAGCCCTCCAGAGAAGGAGACTTCTTTTCCTGCTTGGCGAATGTTTTTCTAGAGCTTTTATGCCAAAAAAAAAGTTGTGAATGAATTGAGCATTACTACAATAATGCCAGAGAGCACTAAAAGGGAATCGGTAGTTCGTGAATGCGTCTATTTCATGACAAGATTTTCTCTAAATAATATGGTAAAGTCAGCGTCACTCCTTCTCCGCCAAAATTTCTGGAGCCCTCCACTACGGCGTCTCTCATATTTATATGGTGGTTTTGGGACGTCAAACCTCACATATCAATGAATCATCCTTCTCCACTGTCCAGACGCTGCCATATCTAATAGCGGATTGAACCCTAAATCTCGTGCTCAGCACTGGAATGCAACAAATACGTGCTGAGTCATGGCGGCGAGAAAGTTTCCTTCAATGTTTCGCCAAGGACGCTTCACACGCTGCTTCTTGTTGTCTTCTTATTCTTTTTCGCCTCCAAGCAACACTGCCTCTCAGCCTTCGGACGGGTTAAGGCACTGGATTTTTCCTCGACTAAGCAACGTCGTGCGCCAGCCGCGAAGGAGCGCTGGAAACGAGACAAGCGCGCCCAGCGAGTCTTCCAAGACAATGGTGACGTCCGCGTCAAGCGAAAAGATGATGCCATAAAGAAACGGACGAAACGACAAACAAAAAAGCAACAACGCTAAAAGAGAAAACACAACACGGGCCCTCTCGGCGGGACGCAACGTAGGCAGGGTCGACAAGCCAGACCGAGCTAGCCTTTGCCAAAAGAACGGCCTAGCGTCAACGCTTCGGCAGCATGTCCCATGCGGCGCGCGCACCACCTTGAAGACTCTCTCCCCCGGCATCCGCTCGCAGCGCCAGCAAAAAGCCCCGCGGGCATCGCCGGCACACGCGCCACCCGTCCTTGTCTCGCTTGCCACCCTGTACGTTTTCTTCATCAATAACGCAAAACTCTGCAGCGAACCGCGGCGGTTAAAGGGGCATCGCGCAATTTAAGCCAGAAAATATCGGCCCGACTCATGATCAACCACAGATCGTCAACTCAAAGACCAAAACACTACTACGTGCGGTGTATGCTTAAGTCTGCAAGCAGGCAAAGATATGGAGCACGTGTATGTGTTTAGGTGCCTTCTTGAACTGCGTATTGACTGCCGTTTCGTATCCATCGCAAAGGTGAACACGACGTCAAACATAAGCGCATGAGGACCGAGAAAGCGTAGACATTTCTATACAAGGGCCAGCGAGCATTTGTCCTTGCATGTCCTTTCTTCGTCTTTGTTGGTGTAGCGCTAACAAATCACCAAAATGAAAATCACCATGCGCTTGCATTCCCCCCTATATCGCCTTTCTTAATTCGGCTACACGACACGAGGAAGTCAGGCATGATTCGCGTTAAAGCCTATGAGGGCGCAGCCCATAAATATCAAATTGAGATCGCCTACGTACTTCTCAGCAAATTCGCACTGGTTAAGAACAACTGGAAACGGGACGTGCCCATTTGGGCACGGTTGGTTTCCGACTCCCCGACAAACGCTTAGGCAGTTTGAGAATAAGGCATGCAAAAGCGTTGCGTCAGTGTTCGTCGCTACTGCTCATGGATCGTATAGGCTGTCCTCTTCGTTCATGTTAGGTTACCAAAATAGCGTATATTACCCAACAAACCCTGACCTTTCGTACGCTACTCTAAAACTGGCTGTTCGGACACCACATGCGAACGCAGGCGAAACGAATGCTTTCGGCACGCCAGCCTGCTTACTATACTCATAGGCGAACGTCGTGTTACGCACCGTCGTCAAATTTTACTCTATGGTTTTCAACTTCGAACAAAACAAGAGCCCGAGTAGGAGAGAAGCACATAATCACGCCCGCTGATCAGTCGTCAATTATCACAGTGCTGCTGTACCGAGGGTCTCTAGTTCGATCCCGGTCCCGTGGCGGTCGCCTTACAATGGAGGACACACTCTTGAGTACCCTGTGTTGATTGATTGATTGATTGATTGATTGATTGATTGATTGATTGATTGATTGATTGATTGATTTGTGGTGTTTAACGTCCCAAAACCACCATATGATTATGAGAGACGCCGCAGTGAAGGGCTCCGGAAATTTCGACCACCTGGGGTTCTTTAACGTGCACCCAAATCTGAGCACACGGGCCTACAACATTTCCGCCTCCATCGGAAATGCAGCCGCCGCAGCCGGGATTCAATCCCGCGACCTGCGGGTCAGCAGCCGAGTACCTTAGCCACTAGACCCCCGTGGCGGGACCCCCTGTGATGTCGGTGAGCATTAAAGATCACCAGATGGTCGGAATTACCGGAGCTGTCCGCTATGCCTCCCAACCATTTTATGTTTCAGAACGTAAAATTCCACTTATTATTTAATAACTACAGCGACCACTGTCCTTCCTTTTGCATACTGTTACCGACTTAACCATGCACTGTTTAAAAAATGGTCGCTGCTTTATTATCATGTCATTGGCTGACGCGCATGCATTTTGCTTCTTCGGTGACAGTTGAGTAATCCACTCGACGACATCCGCTCTTCCGAGGCAAACAAGAGTCCACTTAATGATAAAAAGAAGAAAACGAAATGACAATAAAACAAAAAAGTGCGGTGCGTCAGTCGCGACGGAAGTGCTAATAACAGGCGAAGGACGGCGAGGTGGACGAAACGCTTCAGCCCAGGTATAAGCGGCTTTGCCACTCCATCACGTAACAAGTCCCCTCACACACTGCACGCCGCCAAGCAAGGATTGATGCGTACGCAAATAGTGGACAGAGGAAGTGGGTGAGCGAAACGCGACGCCGGAGGCTGCTTAGAATTGTCTTTACACGTCCACCACGCTGCACGACATTACGACAACGACATCACAACATAGCGACATAACAACGTCGCGACATCATGAAAGAGCGACAGTGCAACATCGCGAGATCAACATAGAGTGATGTCACATCATCGCGACATCACAACGTCGCATTATCATAACGCCACATCGCAACATCATGACGTTGCAAAATCATGACATTGCAACTTCGTGACATTGCAACATCGTGACATCGAACTACGTGGTATTGCAACGTCACGAGATCAACATATAGTGATGTCACATCATCGCGATATCACAGCATAGCGACCTCGATACATTGCGACATCACATCGTCGCGACATTGCAACACCGTGACATCTCAACGCCGCGAAGTCAACGAATAGCAACGGCCGCCACATCACGAGGTCAATATATAGTGACGTCACGTCATCGCGACATCACAGCGTCACGATATCATAACAACGCGACATCGCAACATTGTGACGTCAAGAAATAGTGACGGCACGACATCGCGATATCGACACGTAGTGACGTCACATCATCACGATATCAACACATAGCGACATCACCACGCGCGTCGGACGTTGATGTGTACTAACAGGGACACGAACACGTCGTTCCTCGCTTACAGAGTTAAACTTTGACGATGGATCCCGTGCCTCCTTTTCTGATCACGGAGTCTCTGGTTCAAACTCAAGGAGAGCATTCCACAATGAGCGGCTACAACAAACGTCCATGCATTTAGATATTAAATAGTGCGCAAGGACGCCGAGCACAAGTGGAAAATAGTGTGTCGACGGTTGCAAACAAGGCAGAAGTGTTCAACCCAGGGAATCCCACCATGTCCCCGTTTCCCGCAACCCCCCCCCCTTCTTCCAAACCATAATGTGTTTTCTTGCTACTTGCTTGTAACGCCAAAGCATCTTATCGTCGAAGAAAGGTGGCGTGAGAAAGACCAGACAGGAGACACAGATATACCCACACAAGCACCGCGTATCTGTCTGTCGCGTGTCTTGGTTTAAGCCGCGCTTGCACATCTTCGAGTATGGACCAATTAGCCCAACTCAAGGTATCATCGGAACGAACATTGATCTCGTATTCAAACTGCGCGCCAGAACACGGCACTGCGAAACAAGAAGGACAGACAGATCAAAGATGTATCGCGAACATCTGGCGCAGCTTTCGACGCTATCAACGTATAAATCATTTAATCACACGCGACACGCTTGAGGAACACACAAAGACACGCGATTGACCACATATACATAATCATCGAGCAGACAGCAAGCAAGACCCGGCTACACCGTCGGTCGCCCACCACAGCGCACCCTGCATGCTCTCCATCGCTCCTATAGCTTTCGCCTACATGAAAGAGTGTGTACACACTCGCGATCCCGAGTGTCGCGTGTGCACACACACACACCACGCAGGCGAACAGACATCGAGTGTTTCGTGTGGGCGCCGTAACGCCGTGTGGTTGTTGCGTGCGTGCTGCGTGCTGTTGCGTGGAGTGGCAGCGGCTGGCTTTCCCACTCCGCCTATTCTTCTCCCCTTCAAGCCCTCGGGCGACTCTGGGCGACGCGCCCATGCAGCCACGCTGACGGAAAGGCCCACGTACGTTCCTCCGTCTCTTGCGGAGCCGCGCGAGTAACACGAGTCAGCCGAAGGCCACCCGTCTCTCGGGCAAGCTCGTCCATCCAACGACACGTTCTGTCATGGCTGCTCTTTCCTTTGTCTATCTTTCCCTTTGTTGCTAAGCGCGTCTCAAAGGAGCCAAGCTCATACAGAAAATTTGCAAGGCATGATGTCGTGGTTGTCGTACCTACACCATGTGCTGTCAACCTTGGTCAAGGTGCCCCGCCGCGGTGGTCTAGTGGCTAAGGTACTCGGCTGCTGACCCGCAGGTCGCGGGATCGAATCCCGGCTGCGGCGGCTGCATTTTCGATGGAGGCGGAAATGTTGAAGGCCCGTGTACTCAGATTTGGGTGCACGTAAAAGAACACCAAGTGGCCAAAATTTCTGGAGCCCTCCTCTACGGCGTCTCTCATAACCATATGGTGGCTTTGGGACGTTCAACCCCACATATCAATCAATCAACCTTGGTCAAGGTTTCCCAAAGTTACACTAACATGACCACGTTGAGTCCAGCGCCACATGCTAAGGTCTGTGCGTATACTACTTGCACATAAACTAACGGTTTTAGCAATAGCTATAAACTATAGTAAATGCGAGGTAACTATCAAGTAGCTATAAAATATCAAATAGCTATAAGTAAATCATTGAACGCGGTGTGTCGCAGGAAGTGACGTCTGTTCAGACGTCGGCTCCAGTGACATACAAAAGTCTGTGCAGTATCATTTCCACTTTGTTTCGAGTTGTACACTGACTCCCGAAAAGTTTTACCCGCTAAGATCTACTGTTGTATATATTTGAATGGACTAACGAACTAACAAACTAATGAGTACCTAATTAAAACCTTGGTGCCTTCTAACGATTGCACGCGTCATGTACAGAAATATAGAACACACGTTCTCTATATATTTTTAAAGTGGTGAGGGTATTTGGTCTTCCTCAAGTTAGCGCTTTAGATCCGTAAGCTGTCCCGTGGAGTTCGCGGGGAGGACGTCCGTGAGACTTCCTGTGGACGGCCTGCGTCGGTATAGTCGTTCAGGTGCAGGGCGAAGGGTCACCTGATCTGTTCCGGAGAAGTCACGCGACGTCAGAGAAACCACTGAAGCAAACGGCGACGAGCTCCGTAAGCCGGCCACAGGAAGTCTACAGAAAGTCACGCAAAATATATCTACGGGATCTCTCACAGTAGACATGCTGCGTTAATTTTCGAGTGAAGAGCGAATCGGAAGCCACCCCGAAGTCTACCGCAGATGTCACGCATTGTTGGAGAGTTAAAGCAAATATTGACGAGGTGTGTGAAGGCTGTCTACAGCAAGTCTATGGAAAGTCGCCGAAAGACGTCGACGAGATCTGCGGCAGTAAGACGCCCTGCATGGATTTTCGCGTGCGGGCGAAGAGAACAAGAGCTTTTTCCGGAGAAGTCACGCCACGTCGGAGAGAACCGGGACAGAAGACCAGAGGGACTGGCGAGCAGCGTCACTGCCGGGAGAAATACATCCGTGCCAAGAAGAAATAAAACGTTCCAAGACGAGACAAGATAAAAGACGTGGAGGGGCGAGCCGAAGGCGAGATTCTTGCGAGGCGTCCTCAATGCCCGAGTCGGCGTTCACGAGACAAGACGGCCGAGCTCCACATCATCGCCCGCCGCCACCACCACGACCACGCCTCGACCCTCGAAACGAGGGGGAGAGGGACCTTCGGCACCGGCCGCAGACCTTCCGCTGCCCGGACCTTGGGGTCGCCAAGAAGGAACGGCTCGATGCCACCCCGGCGTTTCTCCCGTATACCTGCATGCAGCCTCCGTGTGTGTGTGTGTGTCGGAGCATGAGCTTCTCAGTACCGTGTTTATTCGCACTTAAGCATGGCTGGTTCCTTTCCATCCTTCTCTGGATGTTGATATTGCCGATATCTTAATGCGAATGCTGGCAAATGACCGTGTAATGCTGCTCAGCAGCTGGCGCCGGATAAATGTGCCAGTGTGATGTAAACTTATACGTGTGTGTCTGTATGCGCGTGTGTGTGTCGAGAGTGGGCAACAGTATCATGTTGGTGTCCACGCTATGCTGCAGAGCGACGCCGCATCAATTTGCGTGAGCGTGCACTGTGTTTCTGGGTCTATATGGAGCAAGACGGCAGTGGCATTTACAATGGCCTACTGACATGACCTCAGCGAAACCGCGCTGTTATTTCAGCGAAGGTTCGTCGCAATTCCCCCCCCCCCCCCCTCTTTATTAAATCAATGTATGTGGCAGACATGGCACCCCATACAGCGGGGGTGCCAACCCCCCGTGAACACTTCTATGCCCTTACATTAAGTAAACACGATCTCATATCATGTGTATCCAGCAAAGCTCTCAACTTGATTTCGCGAAGTTTCTCTCTATTAAAACAAAAATTTTCATGTATTCGCAATACCGGAAGTAATCGGATGTGTTTGAAAGAGAAACAAGCGGGTCACTCTTTCCTGTAACACAAAGAAAGAAAGAAAGAAAGAAAGAAAGAAAGAAAGAAAGAAAGAAAGAAAGAAAGAAAGAAAGAAAGAAAGAAAGAAAGAAAGAAAGAAAGAAAGAAAGAAAGAAAGAAAGAATAGAACATTTGACGCGCGCCCAGGAAATCGAAAACCGTTGACGGAGGTAGCATATCATTCTTGGGTCTGGTGGCTGCTTACGCGCGAAGAATTGCAGTACACAGCAACACATCTTCTCTCCCCCACCTCCCTCAACATCGCACGTCGACGAGAAGGTGTTTGGTTGCATGCGCGATTCACCTGGCCGTGGCAGTTTCCGAACTGAAACAAACCAGGCTGTCGGACCCATTGGAAAAGAAAAGGCATGCAGCCACCTCCTACCCAGCTCGGCACTTCGTAAACGCCAGCCACCGTGGCCTTCTTGCCATCTCCTCCAAGGAGAACTCATTCTCTCGCCCACTCGCGCAAAACTAGAATGAGAAACAGAAAAGCGTTACCATTGTTCCTCGAGAGCTTTCCGTTTCTACCCTGCTCAGCGCTTTCTTTTATGGCTCGCTTCTTTGTTTTTTACGCACCATCTCTCGTCGCGCATGCACAGTCTTTTCTTCACCTTCAACGATACAGCAATGTCAGAAACTCGGGGCATCTTGCAAGGCTGTCAGAATGTAAGGTGGGAAGGTTTGCAGCTATCACTCCTGGCGCGTCTTTCCTTTTACGTTACCGTCCGCACGTCCGAGATTGGCTTTGTTCTGCTTTCTTTCGCGATATCAAGGCGTTTCTTTCCCAGCGAGCTTCAAGGAGTCTGGCCGGGGTGCGTCGTGTCTGTCTGAGCTGTAGAAGGATACCTTCTCATCCACTGCAGCAGATGTTCAAGGAGTGGCGGTCATGTTCGTTCTGTTTATCGAACGCGACGCAATATCGACAAGTTACGGCGTGGAGGGAGAACGCAACACTGTATATATTTGCAACGCACAATAATGAACAGCTAGGAAACGAAACAATCGAAAGACTTCTATAAGGGCCTCGTCATTTGTTATTGTTTTTTTTTCCTGTTTCTTTCCTTCTCGCCCCTTCTTTATCTCTCTCTCTCTCTATCTTTGCAGCTAATCTCATAATTTGCAGCCAACCATGTTAGTACAAATTTAGTACAGAGCACTGCACAGTTTAACCACTGATGAAGGAAAGTGCTCGGCATTCTGCACACAAGACCAAAGCAAGACTTCCACGGAGCAGACTTAGTAAAGCTCTCTGTTACATCCTCTCCACTTCAATGCAACTTTGCGGGAAAGCAAACACAATATGCGGAAAAGCGAACACTTGTTACATGCAACGTTACTGGTATATTTAGCACGGATTTGCCTAAAGGAACTAGCGACGCATAAGTACACAGCTGAAAAACAAATCTTATCTGGCTGGCAGGCTTTGTCCCGACCAACTGTCGGAGGCATCGCTACACCTAGACATGAACGCAGGCACGCGTGGCTGTGGGCAAAGACCACGTGGCTCAACAACGGACAACTCGAGACCCGACACGGTCATAAACGGAACCCATCTCCTCGCTCGCTTCAAACGGGCGTGTCGGCCGCTATACGCACGGACACTTTTCCCTGGAAAATGGCTTCGCACAAATGGCACGCATGCGCTCACGTCGTCATGGCGCACAGAAATCGCGGAGCGCTCACGCGACTGGAAGTCAAAAGCCAACACAAAACATCCACACACGTGTATACGCAGGGATCTCCAGAGACGCTATGGCAAACAAAAACACAGAACGGAAGAGATACTCAGAAGGAAGAAAGAACAAACTCGAAGAGATTCCAGAGACGGGTCCTAATGGTTTCCGACGTCTGCGGCGAGTGCAATAGCGGGCGACTGACGATGGCATCACGTTGGCCCGCATGCACTGCGGCTCAGTCGCCAGGTCAGGAGCGTCACGGTGCTGGAAAACCATGTGCCGTCGACGACCCTGCCTCCTTTGGCCTCTAATGGTAAGCAGGAGGATCTCCCCAGCCAAGCCCCCCGCATCTCGCTCTGCTGTGCGTGTGTGTATCGGAAGCGGTATGCAGGTATATCTATACCGCTTGCTGGTAGTACAGGTGTGCCTTGAACAGTGCACTCTTTCTGTCTATATGGGTGCAGCAGAGGGGTGATCGCTTGGGTGAGGACGGCCCTGTATAGAAAACGAGGCGGAATGTTGCCGGGACCCACTCTCCTAAGATGAAGCGACGATAAGAATTGACAAGTGAGGCTTCGGGGCATCGAGACCCATCTAAGGAATCAAACGTTAAAAAACTCCAGGTGGTCAAAATTTCCGAAGCCCTCCACTATGGCGTCTGTCATAATAATATGGTGGTTTCGGGACGTCCAACCCCACGTAATAATCAATCAATCGATCAACCAACCATCTAAGTAATCAGCATGTAATTGCAAACACTCTTCTAGACGTATCATGCAACTTGGGATTGGGTCAGTGCATCGCTCTTATCGATCTTGTACTTGAAGCAGTTGAATAAGATTCGCTGAATGCATATTTCATCTTTCCTGGATCTTCCTCCAGGATTAAATTTTGAGATTAGACACTCGGACCCTTACGGTGGTTTTGGGACGTTAAACCCCACATATCTATCAAGACACTCGGACCCTTCTACATGTGCACCCCATGTAAGGCTCGGGAGGGCTTTAGACACGTCATAATAAACGTCGTTACAATGTGGAGTGACAGATTCTGAATCTACTGTGACATCTGGAACGCGGCTTGAGCTAGGAGCTATGGCACCTGCTCGGCCCGTGGCACAGCGTAACCCGTGCGATGCGCAACATGAAAACTCCGTTGGTGTCTACGTGGACTGCAGACCTGAACGAAACATTATGAATGACTCTTTTGTGTGTATACATGTGTTTGTGACTGCGCGCACAATGTTGTGTTAATGTGATCATTCCTTATATAGCGTAGTCACTCATTACCCGAAATCTAGAGCAGCAAACTAGGCAACAAACCTGGATAACATCACTGGGAATACCGGTCAATATTGCTATCTTTATCTGTTCGATCATCATCATCATTTATTTTACCCTTAAGGGCCTCTCTCGGGGCATTACATAAGGGGGGGGGGGGGGGAACAATCCAAGTACAAATTTCAATCAAAATGCAGTTCATGGTTACAGTTTTTGAATTACTAAAACATACGATCGTGCACATGCCGGCTTCACACTGCTTGCAACATGCTGAGAATTACGTTTTGTTTTTCTGGTGGTATGTGCAGTCGTCGAACGGACTCTCGTGACTTTACGAGCGCTTGGGGAAGGAGCGTGACCGATAACCTGTCAACAAGCTTGTCTCGAGTGATCCTTGGCACACTGCGAGCGTAGACGTGCTTCCTCTTCCACGGCACTAACATTTTCGTGGTCCCTACGCCAATTACCGATCGTCAGAGGTAACAGCGCAGGAAAGAGTTCCTGGCGGCGTTCCATCTTCCTCGTTTATACCAGCTGTTGTAGCCTTTTCCCTCGCGAGTCGCCACCCTCATCTGACGGTCTCATTAATTCAGTTTCTTCAATGGCGTGTTTTATCTTCCAAGTACTTCCATCTTGAAGAACGAAACACGCCGTGCTATATATGTGTCTTGACGCCGACCGCCGTGGTGGTGTATACCGGTTAGGATGCTCGGCTGCTGATCTGAAGGTCGTGGGTTCGATGCCGGCTGGCGGTCGCATTTCGATGGAGGCGAAATGGTGAAGGCCCGTGTACTGTGTGGTGTCAGTGCAAGTTAAAGAACGCCAGATGGACAAAATATACGAAACCCCCCACTACGGCGTCTCTCATAACCATATCGTGGTTTTATGAAGTAAAATCTCTCGCAAAACAACAATAAAATTTGATATGATTGTGAAAGATGCCGTAGTGAAGGGCTCCGGGACTGTCGGGTGTATACCTGTGGTTTCTTGAACGAACACTTAAATCGAAGTACACAGGTATCTAGCTTTTTTCGCGTCTATCGATATGTCACTGCCGAGTCTGGGATAAGATCCTCTGACCTTCAAGTCCAGCAGTCGAGCGTCACTACCAGTATTTCTAAAAGTTAACTCGAGCGCGAACACACGACACGATCACTCACACATGCACACACCCAGGCATCAGGGTGTGTGCGTGTGGGAGCGATCGTGTCATGTGTCCACGCTGGAATTAACTTTTAGCAATGTTGTACCAGCTAGCTCAATAACAAGTTCTTTTCACTAGTAGACCACCGTGGTGCGTTCCCGACTGCACTCAACCAAACAAGTTGAGCGTTCGCGGTTGCTGTCACTGTGGCACACTACACATGCCGCGGTAGACCACGTGGACACCCTATACCGCTGCTGCGGTCACGTGGTTCTCCACAACTGCTGACGCTAACGGCATCCGGGATCCTCTCGGGTGGCAATGTCGTCATCGCCGCTTCAGCGCCCACGAGTGCCAGCGAACAACGGTCAGGGCACAAGGAGACCCTTCCCAACCTTATTCGTTCCCTTCCTTCGCCACTGGTCCTGCCTTACGTCAAGAAGACAACAGGAGCAACGAAAAAAAGACTGCTGCTTAAAAGGTGGCCAAAGAAAAAAAAAGCGTCTCGCAACGGCTACGCAACGAAATACTTCCACGGACGATGGTTCAGCGCTTTTAGGAATGCAGCTGACCATCACGACTCGGCAACCACGCACCAGAGGCCAAGGTATATAGACCCACAGACCCAGTGGTCTGCTCTGACGAGACTGCGAACAGAGAAAGCGAGTGGGAGGGCACCACGAGCAGGAAGGACACAAACGAAGAAAAAAGTTGCCCGTTTCCACAAAGTCAGGGTCGTCGCCTATTGCACTAGACGGGCAAACAGAACAACGGAAAAGACAAGCATGAAAATTTAAGTGCGCGTTCCCGACACCAAGAGTGAGGGAGGGAGTGAAAGCCTGGACGGATGCGTCGGAACGGTTATGGTGCGCTGGGCCTTTTCCAGGCGTCGCTAATCGTCCCGCTCACTTTATACGCCAAGTGTGACGCGGTCGGAAATGGCAGCACGCCTCCTATACTGCCTCGGGTTTGCGCGTACACACAGACAGACACCGTTACTCAGAACCGAGCAAGGCACCGTGAACGCACAGCGTACGAACGACATGACTCTCGCCAGACGAATGCACCGCTTTTTGACCCAGACCGGCGAGTCGTGCCGGAGCCCTCGAACCGCAAGAGGGATCCCGCTGCTGATCAGCAGCACTACTTTTTACGAAGCATCTTGCTTATTCAGCATCTTGCTTATTCAGCGTCTTGCTTATTCAGAGCATCTTGCTTATTCAGAGCATCTTGCTTATTCAGCAGTTCATTTTCGATGGACGCGAAAAATGCTTGGGGCCCTTGTTCTAAGATTTAGATGCACGTGGAAGAACCGCAGGTAGTCGAAATTTTAGGAGCCCTCCACTGCGGCGTCTTTCATGGTCATATTGTGGTTTCGGAACGCAAATCTTCACTGATTAGTCTTAATCACGATGCACCACTTCACCCCGCCGCGGTGGTCTATAGTGGCTATAGTGACTCGTCTGCTGATCCGCACGTGACGGGATTGAATCCCGGCTGCGGCGGCTGCATTTCCGATGGAGGCGGAAATGTTGTAGGCCCGTGTGCTCAGATTTGGGTGCACGTTAAAGAACCCCAGGTGGTCGAAATTTCCGGAGCCCTCCACTTTGGCGTCCCTCATAATCATATGGTGGTTTTGGGACGTTAAACCCCACATATCAATTATCAATCAACGATGCAGCACTTCGACAAATGGTTCGTATAATACCTGCAGTGCCAGCACTTCTATATATACATTTTTTTGGAAGGGGGGCTATGCCTTTGAGGACGAACTGTGGGCCACCCTGCAGGCCGAGTGGTCGCCAGAGCTCAAAGACTAGTGCCCGACGTCTAGGTGGCAATTTTCGCCAAAATCCCCAAACAAGTCGCTGGACGTTTAAAAATAACGCTGCTTGTCCGCCTATAGGGGGGGGGGGGGGAGGGGGGCAGTGTTCAATTGCTTTTTATGTATGTTGATGCGTGTGTTTGCATGTGCGTGTATACGTACGCATAAATGAACGTGAGAAGTGGCAAGGAGCAGGACGCTACATGTATTCGAACGCTGTTTGCCCCATTTCTATCTGCGCCCATACATTCCACATATATCGCGAAATACATATGCGAATGTCTGGAAAACGTCTTACTGCTCGATAGTTTTAAAGTATCACGGTTCCTTATACGTTTACCTAAGATGGCTCGCAGCCGGAAGTCATCTTTCTTTTTTCTTGTCTGTCGATCTAATAAACGAAATAAAATATATGTAAGTTGCATACGGGAAGCTGCCTTAGCGTTTCTTCTTGATAACAATCGTAGGAACGCTTTGACATATTTGTTACGTCAGCAGTGGGTTCTTGTTAGTGTATTTGTGTCCTAATTGTGTTTAGTAAACCTTCAACTAGGCTTGCGAAAAAAAATTAAAATACTTTCAAAATTAAAGCTTGTCTTTCTGTTGCCCACTGCCTGCCACCCCCTTGAGTGTAAGCTAATAGATGTTGGGATCTATCGGCCCAGAACTTTCGCATGATTTATGAAAAACGCCGTATAGTGGAGAGCTCCAGAAATGGGGACCACCTGGAGTTTCTTTAACGCGTACCTAAATCAAAACACGCGGGCCTCAATCATTTTGCTTCCACCGCAAATGCGGCCGCCACAGCCGGGATTCAACCGCGGGACCTCCGGCTCAGCAGTCGAGGATCATAACACTAAAAAGTGCGGCGGCTGTGCTTAGTAGTACGAGCTGAACGGGCGGACAAACAACTGCAGCGCCGTTAAACAGAAACAACCGCTGCTCAGATCAAAATAAATTAACAACCTGTAAGTTAACGAATAATTCGATTGGGCTTTCTTTTTGTCGGTAAGCGCGCATCGTTATCGAGCGCTTGTTTTGTATACTTATCCGACGAGGCGTGCTAAACAGTGGCACCTTTTTTTGAGAAGGCTATATCCGTCGCCACGCGCGCGCCTCCATGTTTTGAGTTCGACGACAGCAGCTTATCTTAATCGGGACAGATAAGGAGCCGCGAACAACACGCGCGCGCCCGAACGCGCGACACTCGATGACTCAATCGCGGCCGAGCCGACTCGACCGGAATACGTAACGAGTTGAAAGGGAGATTCGATACGACAGTGGAAAAAAGTATTAATAATAACAAAACTAAAAAAATGTAAAGAAAATCAACAGAAGATTGTTCAACAACGGGTAACACGCGCTCGAAATCTGTCCGCTGCTTCACGCGATAAAGAGCGCGTCGTTGCCGATGCGACAAAAAAAAAGAGAAAAAAAAACGGAGGAAGAAACTTCTTAAGTAGGAAGGAGAATATCATTGTTGCTTTTTCTTTTTTCCATCTCCCCCTCTCACTTTTTTATAAGCGGCCAACTGATGATATCGGCCCTACAAGGCGTCATACAACATCGCAAAATGGCTTGCGTGTGAACGCCATCGGGATGTCAGCTTCAGGAACAGTAAATAAAAGTAAAATAGGGCGCTCTAAGCACTCGTAGCCGTCAACACTTTCTCGACCACATAGGTGGCGCCACGCAACACACTCGACGCCATGACGTGGCTATATGGAGGTGGTGGCGTTCGAACAACCAACGGCTATCGCTAATAATTATAAAGAACGCCCCGTAATCCGGTAATTACAGTGCGACCATTCGAGCCGCAATTAATCGCCGGCAACAATCGGCGCACCCTTCTCGTCACTTCAACTAACACCCTCTCCCTCAGCAGAGGCTCTCCTTACAACAGCCACGGCCGAGGAAGGCCTCCACGTAAAGTAACGTGTAATGAACAAACAAAAAAATCGACCGCCTAAACAAATCCCGGCACGAGCTCCATTGTTTGCGGAAGGCCGCCGCCGAAATGATTTGCACACGGCACCACCCACTATACTGCCGTTCTTTCGATTCCGGTATGTACGTGTGCGCCCTGGTTAATATATACCTACCTTATCACTCATTACGAATCATTTACAATATATCTGGCAAAGCGCGTTTGCCTTGGCTTCTTGATCCAAAGAGCGATCTTGATCCCTAAGTCTTCTGTTCGCGGTATGTAAACAGTAGCGCTGCCCGCCGTGGTGGTCTAATGGTTACGAAGCTGGGCTGCCGACTTGAAGGTCGCCGGATCGAATCCTGGCCGTGGAGAGTGGATTTCGATGAAGGAGAAATGCTGGGGGGCAAGTGCACGTTAAATAACCCTGGGGTGGTCGAGACTTAATTTCCAAGCCGTGCGATGCGTTGTTCACTCCTTATGATAACATGGTTTCGTGACATAATAACCCAACAACTAAATTAATTGAACAAAAGCACAACAATTAGGTAGCTTAGCCTTGCAGAAGTCGTCATCGAAGCACTATTGCGTTTCCTCTTGTGGCCTTTTGTTGTGATCAATGACGATTTATTTGAATAAAATTTAACGGGATAGCACATCCGTTGTAAAGGCTCTTCATTGAAACACGTGTCCTCGCTTTACTAACATTGCTACACGGCTGTGATAGCCGATAGGGAGGATGGAGGTCCAAAAGTTACCGTTTGTTTTCTAAATTAGGCCACGAAACACGGGCATCAGCTACTCACTTGCATAACGTCGCGTATTTCTGTTAAATGTATTTTCATGTGCTTGTCGTCTCCTCAATATTCATTAAGAAAATATTTAAGGCGAATCTCCAGTTTTTCTGAGTGAAACGATCTCAAACGCGCACTTCTGTTTGAGTTTCGTCCAAAGTTCTGATCATGCCATTTTCCTTCATACGAGACTTATTGCAAACACACCCTTTAAGAAATCGTTCACTTTTTTTTTTTTTTTGCTGCAGACGACTAGCAGGTTACGGTCCAAGTATATTTTTTCTGCGCTATACTGAGTCATTTGTTTCAAACTTGCTTATTTTTTCTCTCTGTCCTTCTTATCTCATTTAAAGTACGTCAGGTATGTAACCCGAAAGAGTTAGCAAGAAGCTGAAACATTTTTTTTTTTTAAGTGAGGTTCGGAAGCCCGTTTTAATGCGCGTGGGAAACTTCGCGAGTGGGCGCGTGAGAGATAAGCATTGCAAGAAGCGCTTAACTTGGTCGGTCAACTTCATCTGCTTCCAACTTGCGCACGGCGATTTTTTTTTCTTTACTTTTTTGACCCGCGTATTCGCTCCAGGCGAGCTGCAGTATGCGAAGCACGTTTCGTCGTGCAGGCGACAAGGCATCGGAGAGATCGTCTCGCGCGACAATAACAAAACGCCCATTGTTCTTCGACAGAAGCCCTCGCGTGGCTTCTGGACAACTTCCTTCACGGCTAAACCCATCTCCACCCACCCTTCCACTTCCCATGATGCTCGCACTTGCAAGGGCACGCACGGGACGTTGAAATGCTTTATGTATAAGCTTACAAGGAGCGGATGTTCAGAGTTTCCATTTTTGTTTTCTTTAATCAAGAGTTTCCTGGACCACGTCCAGTAACGTCCCCGGACCAGCATGCGGTCAAAACATATCCTAGGCGCCACGAACTTTATTTCATATTTTTTTCTTTTTGATTTTTTCGTCATTTTCACCAGGTTTGAAATGCACACTGTACGTGTCTAGAATTATTCCTTTAACAAAACTTTATTGTGCCCTTGAAATTTTCCCGCCAAAGCTAGCCCTCAAAGCAACTGGATGCTGCGTGATCTGAATACGCGTAATTCGTGTGAATGCAATTAAACATAAACGACATCTTGCATACACTCGCATATTTACGGTCACGAATCGTTGAGACAGCTATTTGCCGTATAACTGCCGACTCTGATTTTGCACAAAACGCCAGAAATTTGTATTATGGCAAATTTATGTTTACGGGAGCAAGAAATGAGAGCATGCTAATAAAGACGTAACCACCTTGGTGCGCCTGAGGTCCGAATACGGCGAACGAATTGGAAGGCATACGCTTAAAAAAATAATGCATATTATTGAATCTCATCTCAACAGATGCTCTATTGAAGGTAATTGAACATAAATGAAAACATGAGAAAGTCTACACAAAAAATGTGGGTGTATAAGTAACAGTGATGTTATAATGCGCGCTATATTGCGTACTACTAGAACATTAACGATTATCAACAGTAATAATTTAAACATAATACTCGAAAGTTGACATTAAAAAACGGTAGACAAAAAAAAAACAGAAAAAATGCATGAGACAGCAAATACGGTCATCGGAAACGTCCTGTGCATCTTCTCTTTGCCACCTCTGTACCTCGATTTTGAGTTAGTTACCGACCAGCAAATAATTATCACCCTGCTAGTGATGTCGTAACTTTGATAGTTGTTGTACCACATCAAGCTTTCGTTCCTCTTCCTTACCATCCACCGAGTTTTTCTTTTACATTCCTTTTTTCTCCTACTTACGTGAATTGTATAAAAACTGAAATTTGGTATATTATTTGAACATTACTGTTATGCACAGTAAAACAGAGCAAAAATGTGATGAAAATGGGACGGACGTGTACGAACACGTGTTGCAGGTAAAGATCGCGGAGGCCACAGTAATGACGAATTACATCATCAACCTCAGAGATCGACATTACCCGCGGACTAAGAGCAGAAATGTGGACGCTTTGTTATATTTGGACAAAATTCCAATTAGCGACGCTATGAGATGTAAACGGCGCGTTTGTAACGCAGTAGGAATCTGTGGCCGTGTCGCAAAGGATACCGTGCTCGGCGTCTGATGCTGCGGATCGAGTGGTCGGTGGTTCGATGCCCGTCTACAGACATTTTTTAGGGGCGAAGCTCTTTAAGGCGTGGATCGTGCATCTCTTGTATGTGGTAGCCACCTCTCGTTGCAGTCCTTGGACCGCCCACTAGATGGCGGTACGTGTATACGATGAATATATGACGAAAAGATGCGAGATGGCGGTACTTGGTGCGTTCACTAAATGGACGTACAGACGGACGAACACTTAGCCCCACTCATCATCATTCACTCCGTGGGTACGCTGTGATTTTCTTGTCTATTGCATTGTGCAATGTTTCCAACTGTTTCCTTCAACCACGCTGGAAATCGGCCTTTCATTCATGTTCCCAGCTTCTCAATCTTCAGTTGCTACAGGCAAAATCGACGTCCTGGTGTTCATATCCAACCAATAATGAAATGTAGCATCGTGAAATGACAAAGGATTTCGATAAAAGGGGTCATACTGCCATATCAGACTCAACTAATCACGTACAAGCCCACGATAAAGAGAGCATTAAAAGCATCAGACTGCGATACAGACGTGGCTGATCGCCGACGAGCCCACAATAACGAGAGCTTTAAAAGCATCAGACTGCAATACCAGGCATAGATGATCGCCGACAAGGCCACAATAAAAAGAACAATAAAAGCATCAGACTACCATATCGGACACCACTGATGACCGTTAGTCAATGATAGAGAGAGCATTAAAAGCATCAGACTGCCATACAGACATGTCTGATCGCCGACAAGCCCACGATAGAAAGAACATTACAAGCATCAGACTGACATATCAAACATGGCTGATCGCCTACAATCCCACGATAGCGAGAGCATTAAAAGCATCAGACTGCAATACCAGACATGGATGATCGCCGATGAGGCCACGATAGAGGGAGCATAAGGGTGGACTGACACGATATTGAGACAGCGCAAAAGAAACATATTTCATTTCTTCAGCATGTATGCACCGTGTACTCAGATTTGGGTGCACGTTAAAGAACCCCAGGTGGTCAAAATTTCCGGAGCCCTCCACTACGGCGTCTCTCATAATCAAATAGAGGTTTTGGGACGTTAAACCCCACAAATCAATCAATCAGTATGTATGCAGTGTTAGCATTTCCCACATACCAAATTTTGTTTTCACAATTAGGTATTTTCTTTTTTTAAAAAAATTTTTTTTCAGACAAACATCAGCAGGCCAATACCACCACGATGGACATTATGCCGACCATGTCAGCACAGTTCCACCAGTTGGCAAACTCTGCGTGGGGCAGCATGCGGCCTGAACCACAAAAGTCACTTTCGGGGTCACTGAAGACAATGGATGTCCTTATCTTTGTTCACGTGAACCGTGAGCAGATGTCAGATTATATACGTCGCGAATTGCTGTCTCCCAGTGACGTCACACTGCCTTGACACGTCATCCCCTCCATGTCTAAACTGAGTATATTGAAGGTATAGGTATTAATAATTTCATTAGAGCAACAATTTCAATCTTATTTAGAGCATCAAACCCAAGATATTTGAATTTCGCGTCGGGACTGCTTTAGATACACGAGAACAGCACATTTGACAAACACGCGTGTGACCATGTGCACCATCGAGGGCTCATGTTTCTGCAGCTTTTAGCCTCTGCTCCCGATCCTGTATGAATTTCAGAACAAATAAACTTCAATTCAAACTTCAATTCAATTCGTACTCGCTGTTGCCGGGATCTTTACGTACGTCACCGCAGCGGGTGTTTTAAAGGCTCGGCTAAAAACGTGGCAGGGATGGGTGAGAAGGATACGAACGAGGTATCCAGCTTTCACACTGTGCAATGACTACAACAGGCGCGGACGTGAGTGATGTTCAATTAGGGTGCCGTATAGCTCGGACGCTGCTCTGTACCTTCGACACCTCCCGCTGTGCTCGTAAGGGTTGCCGTCAAGTCCCCCGTTGAGTGCGAAGACGCACCGCGCGGTCTTCGCGTGAAAGAAAGGGCTTCGCTCGAAAGTGTTCCGCTCGCAAGTGGCCTGTCAGCGGCCTCGGCAAGCCCTTCCCTCCTCTCCCTTTATCGTCGCTGTACCGGTGCAGAAGCCGCTATTGTGCGTTCGATCATTGAAGATAATGAAACCAACGGAAAGACACGTCGGGTAAGCCGTTCCTTGTATCTTTTCATGTATGTAAGCTTCCGCGCCTTCCCTAATCCTTTCCTATAACACAACGTAAGCGATGGGGGTTGCGTGCTGGTTACCCAGAGACGTGACGTCAAAATCGCCACGCCAAGAATGAATTGCATGAAGATATGAATGCTGAAAGCCTGATCGACGATATGTACTGGTTTAGTTATTTATTTTGTTAAGGGGGTCTAGTGGCTAAGGTACTCGGCTGCTGACCCGCAGGGCGCGGGTTCGAATCCCGGCTGCGGCGGCTGCATTTCCGATGGAGGCGAAAATGTTGTAGGCCCGTGTACTCAGATTTGGGTAAACGTTAAAGAACCCCAGGTGGTCCAAATTTCCGGAGCCCTCGACTACGGCGTCTGTCATAATCATATAGTGGTTTTGGGACGTTAAACCCCACATATCAATCAATCATTTTGTTAAGGGGCGTACACAATATATGCAAAATCAGGAAAATAGAGCTAACGTTTTTGTTGCGGAACAGTTTAAAATATGACGAAACACACACACAAAAAAAACGCAACGCACGAACTTCAGTATCAGCAGTATTGTGCCTAATAATGTAACCTTATCAGCATAATTTTCCGTCATCACCAAGAAGGCATTACGTTATGACGTCACCGATATTTCACAGCCTCTGGTCGCCACCTGATTTGCAAACGAAACGAAAGTGTGCCTCGAATATTTTCGACCAATTCGGCAAATGAGGATCGTGTTCCAAGTTCACCCACAAATACATCAAATTCGCCTATCGCAATAACACGCAGTAAATGTAGGAACGGCGCATCGGAGCGCTAGCGAAGTACACACACAGCGTGGTGCCTGCGTTCTTCGCTATACTCCTTGCTTGTAGCGCGTTCCTTACATCTATCACGTCCTACCAACATGCGTAAATGTCCACCCTCGATAAGATTTGGTATAGCCAGGAATTTAGCCACTAGCCAACATTCGTTGAGCCTGAAAAAGAAACCCACCACGGCGGTGTAGTGGTTATGGTGCGACTGCTGACCCGCACGTCGCGGTATCAAATTACGGCCGCATTTTCGATAGAAGCGAAAATGTTTGAGGCCCACGTGCTCAGATTTTGGTGCCCGTTAAAGATTCCAGGTGGTCGAAATTTCCGAAGACATCCACTGCTTCGTCTCTCGTAATCATATGGTGGTTTAGAACGTTAAACCCCAGATAGTATATTAATAATAATAATAATAATTATTATTATTATTATTATTATTATTATTATTATTATTATTATTATTATTATTATTATTATTATTATTATTATTATTATTATTATTATTATTATTGTTGTTGTTGTTGTTGTTGTTGTTGTTGTTGTTGTTGTTGTTGTTATTATTAAACTGGCGAATTCCGAATGCAAAGAAAACGGAATATATTTACATGTTATACCAACCCTTACTGTTCGTGTCGGACCTGAGCAGCAAGGCAGCCCTTTACCGATCAACAAGTGGCCATCATCCTGTCCGTTCGGCCTGTATACGCCGCGCTGCTGAACCAGCTGGCCTCATTGGCCTCAACAAGGACGCTACGACGTCGGCAGCACACACACACACACGATTTGGCACACTCACAGAGGCAGAGCGGGCAGCGCATAACACGTGTTCTGCCTGCACTGAGCGTGATCGATGAGCCACTGTAGCGAGGACGCGCAATCCATCGCCGACGTGGACTATGGGCGCAGGCCGGCCAGCATTCCTGGCGCCTCTGCTGCACCCAAGGTGGACTGTGAATCAAGGAGCGCTGTATGTGTGCGAGCGCACACACTTGTCTGGTTTTCTCGCTACGCGTGAGTAGAAAGAGAGGGAGTGCAACCACCCCATCCCCCTTTCCGCAAATCATTGAAGGAGGGTTTCAAGTCTGCGCCGTATACCTTTTAGGATTCCGCAAAGCTTGCGGGACTCCGCAGAACTAATGCTCGATATTGTGTCTCCTTGTGCCAAGAAATGATGACTGTGTCATCATTCGCTCTCGCTCTAAGGCCTTTTCGACGGAGAAAAGGATCACCTTCTTCCTGGGCTCTTGCACGGGAGCACCAAAGCCGTCGTCATAACCTCGGCAGCGCATATTTTCGGGGGTCACGCATGTTAACGCCAGCCAAAGGAGCATTATGGCAGCGTCCAGGGAGCTTTCGTTCACAAGGTACACAGCTGGCATCCTGGCTAGGGAGTGGCCGCCTCGTAAAGGCGTTGGTTCTTGGTTCGGTCCGCAAAACGAGAACTTTTTACTATTACGAAACTTTTCACAAAGACGTTGTGTTAATTATCCTTGTTCTAAACCGGTTGGACCCGTCGTGGCCTTGGTTGAAGCCCCGGATTTTCGACTGTGGCAGCCCACGCCCCTATTATTGCTCATAAAGAACTATTGGTACTGTACAAGAACTGCTTACTTCTCCTACCTTTATGCAAAGATAACCTTGACCTAAAAGCATGTTTTTGACGAAGCCCGTCATCGTGTCATTTGCATTTTGCACGTATTGTGGGCTTTTTTCTTTCGAACTCGACCTCTTAGAGGGTTGGGGGGGGGGGGGGGGGCGGTAGTGGCTTCGCATGTGTCCATCAACCCACTTACCCGTGTAGTATGTCGCGCGCAGTCATATACTCACTGCAGAGCGCATGCGCTCTTAACACACACCATGGTTCCACTGTGTTGAAACAAGGGCAGAACTTCAGCAAAAGAGGCATGGTGGCTTAAAGAGATCCGAACAAGTTCTTGAGCAACGCTATTCAGCCATTAGAGCCCACATTTGGTCAAGGGGCTTGTCTTACGAAAGTGCACCGACAGCTTTTTAGCAAGGTGGCTACAGAAGGAAAATATTGCTGAGGAAATCAGGCACCGCCCTGGCGCGGGCTTCTTGGCGAAAAGTCGGCTCTGCAATATTCCTTGTTCTAGCAAACATGAAATATTTATGAGTGAGCTTGGGGGGGGGGGTCTTTTGCAAGGCTGTCGCTCCTGAACATGTAACCATTTCGATGTGCATACCACGTAAAAGCTTCGCGGTCTAACATATTTTAGTTACTTTTCTACCGATCACCACTAAACATGTTTACAAAGGTATCATGCAAGTGTAATTATCTCTCTGAGGCTGAAGAACATAGCCACTTCCAGCTGGACGTTATTAAATCATGGGGTTTAAAGACTCAGACACCGACATGACTACGACGGACGCCATACTGTTGGAGACACTGGAATGATGTAAATAACCGTGTGTTCTATCACGCCTACATATACAATACATAGCTGCCATTGCATTTTGCCCACACCAACATAAGGCCACTGAGACTGGGAATCTTTCCCGCACCCTCGTGCAACGCAACACCATAACAGCACAGCATCTTAACCTCGAAGCTGCCACGATGGGTTGCTGGCCAATCATGGCCGGAATCGGATGTAATTTTTGGTGCCCAACATGGGGTCGACAACAGGACCCCATTGTTGGTACGTGGGAGTACGGAATGAAAGAAATAGTGTATTATGCGCGAGAAGCGTGCTTCATGAATATGAAGCCATGTGAAAAAAATAATAATAAAGTTTCAATTGTAAGTGGTCGTTGTAAAAAGATAAACCGCTCTGTGACCACGTTTCGAAGCTAGCCACAATCGCCGAGAATAGAATCTCACGGTTGAATATCTTGGAACATTCAATTCTCTGCAAAAGGTTACCGTGTTTAGCGTGTGTCTATATAGGTACCTGTCTTTGCGTATTCTCCAAACCAAAGTGTAGAACGTAGCTTTTGGCGTGGCAAGAATGGGGAGTTTGTATGGAAGGTCTCAATTTTAGTCCCCTCTCTTTGCATTCCTTATTCTTTATGTGCGTATGTGTCAGTGCACATAGAGACACGCATTAAAATCTATAAAAACATTTTCAGGAAAATTAAATGATTTGGAGTCGTACCATATGGAACAGATCATTGATGTGCGAAAGAGAGCATATATTGAAAACATGGTTAAGGTAAGCAAACATCGAATAATCTCCGAGCCTGCTTTTTAAAGACTCCCGTATTGATCTACGCATATATCTCTACATCTTTGACAACGTTACGTACTGCCAGAATGTACAGCACTGAATGTGTTTCGCACCACGAGAGCGTGTTCAGGCGCCCACCCCCATGCGCTGCCTTACGAACAGCAAACACCCTCACGAAAAACCCGCGCCAAAACCCGCCCCCCTCGTTCAGCTTGCACACACACGGTACACGCGTGCGGCATGAGACGACGCGTGTGATAGATGCGAGATGCCGCGCTGATGGCTCAAGGTGGACCCGGTGGCGCGCCGACAGCGCCGCCTGCGCAGGCGCTGGTCGGCCGACCGCCGCGCCAGGTAAACCGAGCACTCCCCTAACGAGCCTGGCCCGTGTACGCCCCTAATGGAGCCGTTTCTCAGAAGTCGTGTCGCACCTTTCTTGCATGTTCTTTGCCCACAGCGCCCTCCCACCAGAGACGCCGCCGCAAGATGACGAACACACGCTATACGGTGGAGCCGCGAAACATCTCCTCCGGGCAATGTCTGTACCACAATACACCACGCTATGTGGCCTTCCTTCCGTGGCCGCATGTAGACGTGTCGATGAGATCGCGATACAGACAGGGGAGGGTTTGGCCAGTTTTGAAACGAAACTCGAAGAAAAAAAAACACACGGGTCGGCAGGGGGTGTGTAAGACAGCCGAAGTCGCAGTACGGTTGCAACCATTTCTCAAGAACGCCGTCTGACTGCGCGCTGCACTATGCCAGGAAGCGGGCGTACTAGTAAGGTGCGTCGCTTGCGGCGGGGAGAAACATGATACGGGCAGTTTGTTTGCGCGGCCGTGGAGGGGAGATCCCTGCACATTGCACTCGCGGGAATGCATGAAAACGACGGCGACCTTGCAAGGATTGTGTGTGGCACGTGGTTACACGGAAACTGCCCTTGATGCAACACCGAGTCCAACGTGGCCTACGCATTGCTTATAGTATGGCCAAGGACGACGCCTTCGGTTGAAATAGCGTACAAATGTAAATTCAACTTCACACAGGCGTTCCCGAAGTTTTATTTCTATCCATGTTTTCCCAATGCGGGATGCCTCATAAACGGATGCACAATAGATGCCTGATTCATAAGGGGCATCGATTCATAACATGAAGTAAACATTTATTCATTGAACACATAATGGAGGAAAACAATGACACTGCAGAAGCAGTGGATAGCCAGCGTTTAGGTTAACGATTAGGCATCACTATATTCATTATTCGATCACAACTTTATGTATTCGGGATTGTTTCACACACAAGGCCTTGGATCGCATCGGCTAAAAGCAGGTCCTAATCTTCCCAATCCTGACTATTATTATGATTTTCTATAACCAAGGCCTTGACACCAGTGCATTCATCTACAGTCAGGTTACATGGGATATAAGTAACAAATGCCCACAATATTTACAACATCACAAATTAATGACAGCCAAGAGAAGCCAGTGCTGAATGTACGCAAATAAACACAGTAGCTGAATTCAGTCATTGGTGACCCGGCGTCATGATATCTAGTTACACAAAGAAGGTTCAAACAGTGTGATGACATTGTCTTCCAAACAATATTATTGTTTACAAAGGTACGTATCTCTACAGTGTTCTTTAGCCTAGCAGTCCTTACCATGGAACTTCCTATTACATGCGATTCATATTTATACACCTTCTCGCATACGGGCTTTATACTTTTCCGTTGCAGTCACAGCTGCTCGACATGTGGCGTTGCCTGCACAGCGCCCAAACATACATTCTGCAGCACATAACACATGCGGTGTGCGACACGCATCAAGGATTGCACTATTTGTGTTACGCTTGCCACGAGCACCACGGAATAATATAGCTGCATGCATGTGGGCCACCAATCGAAAACATTGCGACCGCTGGTGTTTCCGCTCACGCATAGCGTCGCTAAAAACACACTTCTTGCCCAAGTATAGCTTCTTTTTTTTTCAGAAAGAAAATATAAACTATACGTGGACTGAAAGCGAAGTTTCGGGGTACGTTTTACCAACAATTTTAAATAGATATATTTTCAATACGAGAGAGCTGTCAATGATTAAGAAAGGTGAGAAAGCTCTGATGCTGATTGCCAATGCACTTTTAAATCGCGGTTGCATTTTATTCACATTTTAATGGGTGCTTTTATCATTTGCTCTACAGTTTCAAATATAGTAAGCGTTGTGTTTGCACCTCGAAATAGCAGAGAAACTGAAACCCCTGCCTCGTGTTAGCTTGAAGTACAAAGCTCAAAAGGAAATATTTCAAAATTAAAATATAGTGCGCTGTGGCGAAGTCAGTAAAATACTGTTATACTGTTAAAGTGTGGTGTGCAAATTGGTACATCAATTGTGTAGAGTATGCTAACCTAACTAACTATTAAAACGGACGTATGAATCTGGCTCGGGTCTGTAAGTTTGCGTAAGATGGTAGCCTTCGTACTAGCATTTTGCTACGGAGCTAGATGCTTATAAACGTGTTCTTTTGTAACATTCAGTCCGCGAAGTGGAAATCAGCTGATTGATGTTTACACATATTTACGATGTCCCTTAGTGTTGAGCGTGTGCATCTCTGAACGTGTACGACCGTTCTGACGTCATTCCTATATATATGAGAAGAACGGTATAGCCGCGGCATCGACTAACTCATTCGCATAATCCGAAACACGGAATTAAGGATACAAATGAAACGATATGCAGCAAAAGTGCCAGAGGGCGATTGCACAAAACGTACACACACCCGTGATCACTGTCCGTGAAAAGCGGCTGTAGTGACAGGCTAACAACCGACGAGGGCGCAATTCGCGTGATAAGTGAAAAGGGGAGATCTACCAAAACAAAAGAAAGAAATGCAAGCCGCAAGCCACAGTGGCGCACGCTATACGGCAGAGTCAACCAGCGTCTCGATCAATGATCTCATTATCTCTCGCGCGCCTTTTTGCCTCCCACCTAGGCAAACAAGTCATTTAGGCGTAATTGGGGCCTCGCACTGGATAATCATCTTGTCGGGAAAGGTCAGCACCCATTCATGCGGCTGCAAAGGACTTAAGCCGTAACTCTACGGCACATTTGCATGGCAATTTCTTTTCTGATGCGCGTACAAATACGTCCCTCCCATTCTTTCGGCTTCGGCTTAATGCCGTGACACTACTATGGCGCACATAGCACGGGTTGATGACACGTGTGAAAAGAGTGCGCTTAACGCCTGCTGTCATCGTTCAATTTGTAGTTTACTAGTTTGACACTGTTCATGGTTGATCGGCATTTAACATCCCACTTTGTTGTCGCAACGTCCAACGACGGTGGAAGAAAATATCTGCTTTAAGCACAGGCGATGGATGGATAAGTCTTATATCTTCCGCACTGAGTCATATATAGACGAGTCTCTAATATACGGCATTGCCATCGTTAATAGCGTATAGCGAAACGGGACTACAGAAAAGATGATAAACACAACGGTATTAACGTCAAAACACCGACTCGCCTAACTTTCAACTAATTTTGTATATAGTAACAGTTATACTACACCTGTCTTCATTTAGCCACCAATTAGATAAAATCAATTTCGTTATTTCGACTCCCTTAAGTGCGAACGTGCCCAGATCCGCCATCTAGCGGGGCTCACTCGTACCTACAGAAACACAGTCGTCTGAGTTTGTCCCGAAGCACTAATACCCGTGCCACGAGAAGCACCCGAATGGTTCAGCCTTGTTTCGGGAGACAACGCAGAGAGAAGCTCCTCAGTACTACGATCCAGAAAACGAACGGTTAGCTATGTGCGAGTCTTTTTTGTTTCCCGCGAGGTTAGCCTCTGTGAGGTTCCGACGAAGGATGGAGGAGATGAATACCCCTTCTACGCGAAACTAAGATTTTTCGATACCTTTCTTTTTTGATAGCGCATGCGCCAAAACGGTTCTGCATGCTAAGAGAACGCGCTTAGTAATCAGTCAACTTTCCAATCATTACGAAAAAAATGCGATATAATCTTTACTTCCTTCGTTTTTCCAGTCAGGGCAGTACTTGTATAGTCAATCACTTGTGCGTCTGTAGGATGCATATCGAGGCATAAAATTGACGCAAAGCCAGCCTAGGCACCACAAATATCAAGGAAGATGCAAGACGTTGCAAAGTGGTGGCGAACATGTTTGTGTGGACTACACTATCAGCTTCCAATGAACGAAACCAATTCAATCGGTCAATCATCTTGCCGGGAGTGGTCACAAATGCACCTGTTTGCACTTACATTGATGCAATATGCACTCATCATTCCATACGCAATACTAGACAAGGAAGAAGGAGAGACCGAACGATGAATCAGTACCGACTCGCCTGTCAGTTTTTTAAGTACCAGCTGGTCGTTCAAGTATACCCTTCCAAAGGCCGCTCCTTCGGCGGACGTTATTTTAGTTTCTATGCCATCTACAGCTGGGTCAAAGTGGCTGCGCTCAGTCATCAATGGTTAGAGCTGTCGTGCATTCAGCAAAACGATCACCCCGAATGGGCCAAATGAAGATCACTCACCGTCCCTCGGCGGTGACGCACACGGTCCACAGGGCCCACCGGGGTACGAGCTCAGGTACGGATGCGTCGGGTGCCCGCCATACGAGTTGTGCAGGGGTCCGTTGTTGATGCCCGGAAACGGGTACGCGCCCAGGGGAGCCCTGGGCGGACCCTGCGTCTGGAACCCCGGCGGGCCGTCGTGTCCCTGCGCGCCGGGCGGCTGGTAGCCCGGGGCGCGAAGAGGGTACGGCTGGTGCGGAGCGGGCGCCGCCTGTCCTTGCAGTTCCATGAAGGCCGACTTGTCCGGGTCCAGGGGGTCGGCCACCACCCCCGACATGGGAGTCGGGTAGGCGGCCGAGAAGTCCGCGAAGTTCAGCGTGGTGAAGCTGCTGCGGCCGATCTCGCCGAGGTAGTAATCCTGAACAGACGGCGTCGCGAAACTGCGGGTGTCGGTCGCCCCCTTGGCGCCGACTGTCGGACGAGTCTGCCTTTTGTGGTTAGCCCAGGACTGCGGTCCGGGGCAGCCGAAGATTGCTTTTCGCGGGTGTCACGAAAAAGCGAGCCTGCGCACTCTTGTCCTTAGGACATCTGGTGTAGCAGTCCTTTAGCCCTCTTGCTCGCAGGTTCCAATTGCACGCGACGTTCTTCGCTGCTGGTCTGCAGGCGCACTAGGCGAGCTCTACAGGGACCGTGCCACTCACTCAACACAAACAATGGTCTGAGGTGTTCGCGAGATATTTTCCTGGCGCCTAATCGGCGAAGACGTCCACCCGGTCACCGCGTCACCGGTGACGACCGCGCGATCAGCAGCGTCGCGATTGGCACACCAGCCATCTCGGTTTCGATCAACGTCTTCCAGAAGGTCTTGCTTTGCTTCTCTTCCAGGAGGTCCTTCTTTGCTTTCGGCGCGGATTCGCCACCCACAAACGCGTGTCACAGCTTTACGACGGCGGGAACGGAACCTAAAGGAACACAAACAAACAAAACCACGTTCCACACTCCACTGACTCGTGACGTAGCCGACGAAACGTGCTCACTGGAAGGGGGAAAAACAACCGCGCAGCGCTCCGCGGTGGCGTGTTCACGGCTCGGTCTCGGAGCGCGACTGCGGAGCGAATGCGTTTTCCCGGCGGCTTGCACGGCGAGCCTGCTTTCACCCTCTCCTTCCTCCGCGAAGACACCCTCTCTCTCTATTGAGGGCCGGCTCTGCCTGGAATCGTAGCGAGCGTTTCGAGTGGCTGCCTCGCCAGCGTACGCCACCAAACGGCAGGTACGGACCGCCTCTTTGCAAAGGCCTGCTGCTGCGACGTGGAGAAGAGACGCACTCGTCGGCCTTCCCGCCTTTTTTCGCTCTTCTTCCCCCCCCCCATGCACACGTTGACGCTGCTGCGACCCTCGAGAGGGGGGGGAAGGGTGCACGCGAAGCGGCGAGAGGATTAGTAGGTGCGAGCTGCCTACATAGCGTACGTCTGTACCGTATGGCAGCTTGTTTCGGCGGACGCAGGACACAGCGTCGCGGCTCGTATTGCTTGTAATGCGGAACCGGTTTCCGCTTTGGTCACCCAGGGTTGAAATTAAGAAGTTTTTTTCAGGAAATAGGTGCCAGGGCAATCACTAGCTGTTTCAATCGCGGTGGACTGCGTGAAAGAACACGAAGGCTTGTCAGCGATTTGAGGAGCGTGAGGTAACGAAATGCTGGTCATGCTGATGACAGTATTTTTCCTGGTCCTCTTTAAACTACTTTCACTGGCGGGATGTAATTATCTGATAAAGATAATTCCTAAACGAACTACACTACCGCTTTTCCCCGCATGCTACCCACACTGGCCAATCTTGCTGTATGAGGGATAGTGTCGACTAGCGTTGGCTAATGTGTATTTTCTGATGCCACAAGTAAATCATAGGCGTTATCAAACCTCGTTTTAGCGATCCTGTTGTGTAGCAATGAAGTTATGCTGTCTCTAGATAAGGTTTGCCACCTGTCCTTTTTTAGACCAGCCCGGCTGGTTTTTCATCTAGCGGATATATATATATATATATATATATATATATATATATATATATATATATATACATATATATATATATATATATATATATATATATATATATATATATATATATATATTAATACGAGCAGTAAACATGGCGTCCCCGATGCCAGCTGGACATTGTGCGGCAAATACACAAAGCGTTTATTTCTCTTACTAAGACGTACTTGAAATGTGACATACAATAGTTGTGAAATCAGACCAAGTTATCTGTAACGTCGTCTACATTGAAATAGGATGCCTTTCAACCTAAACTGTCAGTGAAGGTTGCGAGCATGCCAAATCGAAACTGGAACTCAGATCGTCTTCAAGCTGCCGGACTACTTCCGCAGTAATACAAACGCCAAAATGTTTACCTTTCCCTCACACCATCCCCCCCCCCCCCTTACCTTTCAGCTGTCGACACGCGTAGGGTAACGGTAAGATGGGACATGGCGGCAGTAAAAAATTTTGCAAACAGCCTTTATCAGTTCTTATATTCTACATGTATCGTCCATCTTCCTGACATGCACACTGACATGAGCAGCCATGAATAATCAACAAAAAGGTGCACCACCATGCTTTATCTAAATTTTAGTGATAGGAAAAATGAATGAAACTCTTGTTTATTTTCTAGGCGGTTCCGGTCGAGCACTTGCTTCTAGTTTTTCGACTTTCTAGAAAATTAATTTTTAATATTGAACCCGCACGAAATCGACAATCCTGCATGGTTCGGGGAGGCATTTAAGTTATGTGCACATAGTACTTAAGCGTAATTTGCATAAAATAAAGATCAATTATATCAAGATGGTGAAATAATATTGATTACATGATTTCAATTAAAGAACAGGCGCTTTATTCACAAGAAGCTGTAGGACCGTTGCGCCACCCTGTGGAGAAGATCTGAACCACACGCTTCTTTCTTCGTGGCCTCTAACATTGGCTTCGGAAGCGTAAGAAACACAGTTACCCCATACGCCAAGAGACACGAACGCCAACGTGCGAATGCCATTACCAGGCTACTGTGCAAAATGATTAAGGTGGCCTCAATATTTTTTAGCCACAGGTATACATTGGCCGTTTCCGTGCTGTTTCGCTGTGGCCGGTGGCCACACCGCGAGCTGAACTGTCGCCTAGCAACCACCGCAGCTGGCAGCGCCACTCGCCGTGCCATCTGGCATGACATCGGAGAAGGAGCTGGGGAAACCGCGTAGCTACAACAGAGGAGGAGTCGGCGTTGCATCGTGTATATAGCAGAGGTGGCTTGGTCGGATTCATTGGCAGATATGAAAGCTGAGTAGGAGAGACTGAAAGAGGCTTCGTCGTATGAACGAAACCAAGAAGAGGCAGCGAGTCGAGGAGACGGAGGTGTAAGAAGCCGTACGCCCCGAGAAGCGTAACCGTATACAAGGAACCAAGCTAAACAATAGTATTGTCTGTATACCTCCTGTATACCTTCTACTGCGCATACCCAGACATGAAACCGTTAAGCCACAGGGAATGTTTTAACTGCTTTTGTGCAGGGCCAGATCTAGGAATTTACTTTTGGGGCAGAGAGGGGGGGGGGGGGAGAGATATGTATGTATTGGTTCTGATAAAGTTGCTTGCGGCGTGTCGAAGAGCTTGCTTGAAACGCGACAGAGAGCTGCCAGGGATCCTTAGAAATGACTCGGGTTAAATGCATTCGCACGTGCAGTCATAAGATGAAAAAAAAATATTCAAAAGTTTTTGTCTGTAATTGCTATCGATGGTTTCAAGTATATACCGAACTCAATACGAATGAGCTAGAACGATCGCACTTTCATTAGAGTACTTTAGTTTGACGCTTTTACGATCTGAAGATTCAGTAACGATGGACTGAACGATAGTTATAGCGCGAGAACAAAACGACGACACAGAGACAAGAAGGACACGAAAGACACGAGTGCTGCCACACTTCTAAAATGGACTGAAGTCTCAAGGCCTCCGTCGGTGGCAAAGCTTTTTTTCTCACGATTCGATGCAAGCATATCACTCGTCGTTTTCTTTTTGTTGGAACAACAAAAATATCGATCACGTTTTGCAACGTCGTTTGAGCTGCCAACAGCACAGCAAGTTGGGATCGTGCTGCAGCTGATGCCTAACAATACGTAAAGGGTCCAGCATCAATGGCACCGCGAACGCTTTCCTAAATGTTTTACGGAACTCTTCTGGTTCACTTCTACTTGATTATGCCTAAGTATTAGAACCCCCGCACTGCTCCTAGCAGCCAGGCGGGTAGTTTGCTTGCGCCCCGCCGCGGTGGTCTGGTGGCTAAGGTACTCGGCTGCTGACCCGCAGGTTGCGGAATTGAATCCCGGCTGCGGAGGCTGCATTTTCGATGGAGGCAAAAATGCTGTAGGGCCATGTGCTCAGATTTGTGTGAACGTTAAAGAACCCCAGGTAGTCTAAATTTCCGGAGCCCCCTAAAACGGCGTCTCTTATAATCATATGGTGGTTTTGGGACGTTAAACTCCACATATCGATCGATAGCTTGCTTGCTTGCTTGCTTGTGCCTATGTTTTGGTTCGTACCGACCACGGGGAATGGACCATTCCCCATGGTTAATATAATATATGCGAGGATGTTTGCACTGTACCTACTGAACTCTATAGAGTTCGGAAGGTACATTGCAAACATGTTCGGAACGTTGCCTTGTTTTGATCCTGTTCGGATCTCGTATACTTGAAAAACACGGGACATTTTCTGCAATTTCGGTTATCCGTGTATATGCACGCCCGTACGCAAGAAATGTCGGCAAAGGAGCTCTCCCGGTAGAGGAGCGCCATCGTATAACTTTCCGTGCCCACATGTAAACACTAGCTACGCCTGCCGGGCAGCAAGGCTTCCGATGAAAGGGTTGATGCCTTCCTCGCACTCCCCGTTGCCCCCCATTCATGGCACTGCCACGCGGTGTCTGTGCCATGCGTGTAGATTGTTAAAGGGTGAATGCCACGGAACGCCCTTCGACGCTGGAGGCAGGCGCCTTTCGTGACTTCACAAAGGTGGCGACGGCTACAGCTCATGCATTCCGCGTAAACGAGCCTTTTCGCAGCGTGGCGCCTTGCTTAAGCATGCGCCGCTGTTGCTTCCGGGAACTATAGCTTCTGTGGCGGCCCCGGAGCCAAAGGGTTTCCGGTGACTCTTCCCCCCTGGCGGCTGTGTGTGTTGAGACGGCGGTGCGAAGGAAAACAAATGTTTGTCGCACTCTTACTTTTCGAAAGCCTTTCCATTGTTGCCTTTTGTAGCGTACAAGGTACACAAAGCAGTTTGTTTGTTTGTTTGTTTGTTTGTTTGTTTGTTTTGTTTGTTTGTTTGTTTGTTTGTATGTTTGATTGTTTGTTTGTTTGTTTGTTTGTTTGTTTGTTTGTTTGTTTGTCCTCTTACGTGTCACCTCTGTAGGCTCCAATTCGCCACTCGTTTTGTCGCCCCTTCCCTGAGCCTGCAATAGGTATGAAGTCGATAGTCGCACGGAAACAAGTCGGCTTATAGGAATAAGCATGACACTAAAAGCAAAGTGCTAACCACGATTAAAAGCAAATAAAAGTACAACTTTTCGGCCCCCGTGCGGGAGCCTTGTTCACAAGTCTTGGCAACAAGGCTCCCATATACTTGCGAACTATCCCGTATGGGGGCCGAAACGTCTTGCTTTTATTTGCTTTTATCTTTTATCGTGGTCAGCGTGGCGTTTAAAGTGTATCCTTGCAATAGATATATAGGATCACGGCTAATCGACCAGTGAATTCTGCATGGCGTTCGCAAGGAACTGAAAGGCCTTGTTTTTTTATTGTTCCTATGTACGTCCAATGTTATGTTTAGGCTCAGGATTTGCTTAAGAAAGAACGACGCAGTACACAGGTGAACAAGCACACGTATAGGACTTATATATGAATGGTGAACTAACAAAAGTAAAACTTCTCTAATAATAGGAAACAAGTAGTAAAAATCAGACACACTTGACATCTTTCCACGCTATATAGTTAAACATTGTCGTACATGCAGATTGTGGTCGGAGCCGGCGAGGTTGTCGACCTGAAGGCGTCTAGCGTAGACCGTCTGTCTTATGCTATAGGTGGGTGATGCGGCGGCGTAGAGTCACGATCGTTCAAACCCGAGTTCTGCGCCCACAGGAATCGCTCCATAGCTGACGCACTCGGCCTCTGCGGGCTCGAGGGTCGAACACTGAGTGTGATCATCGGCACACAGCAGAAAGGCTTGGCCTGGCTTTTTTCGTGTTTATATTACTAACTCGGACTCATGGCTCCGCCTGAGTTAGTCCACTCACGAGTGAGCTTGCCTACCTATATATGCCAGTGAGTCCAGCCACGCCGCTCACAGGATCGCCATCCTTTTCGCCACCACACGACATACGCGATTCACCCCGCACGGCGCACATAATCGAAAGGCCACGCATGCAGGTGAACTTACAAGGCCATTGTGCGGCGCACTGTTTTGTACTATATAGCGTATTTTCAATTCACGTGAACTACGTATTGCCACCGTAATCTCTTCGAAAAAAAAAAAGATTGGTATATTCACTAACTAAATACTAGCCCGTTGCTTGTCACAGAATCTACTAAACAGCTAGTAAATGCAGCTAGTAAAAGTAACCCTAGTGAAAGGCACTACCTCGTTGGGCTCGTGACCAACACTAGTCCAAATACTAACAGCCTGAGTAAAAGCACTTCGTCGTTGGGTAGTTAAAATGACTACCTAGTTAGTAAGTGAATAGTGCTGACTTGAGTGGTTAGTTCATTACTAAATTGTTAGTAACCCCCACGAATAGAGGTTTACGCCAGCTTACTCATATGAGCATATAAGAATCATATGCTCATATGGACTCACACGAGCATATCATATGCTCATATGAGTCCATATGAGCATATGAGATTCACATATGATCATACATATGTGAATATGATTGGATCATATGATCATGTCATCATATCTCTATAAGTATGTTGCTGTGCTGCGCACTTACCCCAGTATAGTTACATGGCGTAATTAAGAGCCATAATTTAGTAATGAACTAACCACTCGAGTCAGCTCTATTCACATACTAACTAGGAAGTAAGTTTAACTACCCAAAGACATAGGGCTTTTACCCAGCCTGTTAGTATTTGGCCTAGTGTTGGTTACGAGCCCAGTGAGGTAGTGCCTGTCACTAGGATTACTTTTACAGGCTGCATTTACTAGCTGGTTAGTGGATTCTGTGACAGGTTACGGGCTAGTACTTAGTGAATATACCAACCTTTTTTCTAAGATAGTATAGCTAACATGCTAAGGTACCCTAAGGTACCCTAAGGTATACTAAGGTATATATATTAGGTGCATACTAAGGCACTATGCATACTAAGGTACTGAAAACAACCCCGGTTACATAGCCATACGCACACTCTTAGAAAAAAAAGTTAGTAATCAGTTAGTAAACGCGTGTGTTTTCTAGTTCCCGGAGCATTTTACTACCTTCGCGGCGTACTTTTACTAGCTACCAGCTAGTACAGCTAGTACCTTTAGCCATTACTAAGCAAGGAACCTTTCTTAGTGCTTTTAACTAAGGAACTAGTAAGCCGCCTACGTTGCCAGATTGGTCATAGATGCCGCAGTACATCTTCCCGTAATAGTGACATCGTAAGCAAAATTCAGGCAAGCTTTAAATTTATGCACTACCTTCGAATGGAAGTTTTGTGCTACGTAATGGCACACACTTTACTTAATAGAAGGGGACATGATTATGCATAGAAAACAATTATCTTATTATCAAAAGCAGGGGTATGTAAAGTCTTCAAACTGCTGCCCCAATAGAATTCTGCCATGTCCAAGTATTAAAGATTCACCTGTACATGCATTTGCATGCGTGTTCTCGTGATCCGCTCATATGAGTTCTAGAACACATATGAACTCATATGAGCATATATGCTCAAATGAGTCCATATGGGCGAATCATTCTCATATGCTCATATGAGTATGAGAACTCCTATGAGCGGATCACTTGAACACTGCTAACCAGTACGCGGTGTGCGGTCCTAAAGCAGAGGTATATAAAGTCTTTAAACTGCTGCTCCAGTAGAATTCTGCTATGTCCAAGTCTTAAAGATTCACTTGTACATGCATTTGCACACGTGTTTTCGTGATCCGCTCATATGAGTTCTCATACTCGTATAAGCCTATGAGAATCATATGCTCATATGAGTCCATATGAGAATCATATGCCCATATGGACTCCCATGAGCAGATAATAGGCTCATATGAGTCCATATGGGCATATGAGATTCACCTATGATCATACATATGTGAATCTGATTTGATCATATGATCATGTCGTCAATTCTCTATAAGTATGTTGCTGTGCTGCTCACTTAACCCAGTATATTTACATGACGTAATAAAGAGTCAATAATAATTTACAAGGGCCTTGTCAATTCGTTCTTTATCCTATACTTTTGTAATAGAGTCATATTAATATGGCCACGCACACGAATATTTATATGAGCGGATCACGAGAAGACGCATGCAAATGCATGTAAAAGTGAATCTTTAAGACTTGGACATAGCAGAATTCTTCTAGAGCAGCAGTTTGAAGACTTTATATACCCGTGCTTTGGGACCGCACACCATGTACTGGTCAGCAGTCACAGAATTTATAAGATAATCGTTATTTTCTATGCATCATCGTGTCTCTTTCTATTTAGTGAAGTGTGTGCCAATACGTAGCACGAAACTTCTATTTAGGGTAGTGAATAAAGTTAGAGCTTGCCTGAATTTTGCTTGCCATGTCACTATTACGGGAAAATGTACTGCGGCATCTACGACCAATCTGGCAACGTAGGCGGCTTACTAGTTGCTTACTTAAAAACACTGAGAAGGGTTCCCTGGTTAGTAACGGCTAAAATTACTAGCTGTACTAGCTGGTAGCTTGTAAAAGTACGCCGCGAAGGTAGTAAAATGCTCCGGAAACTAGAAAACACGTGCGTTTACTAAATGATTACTGACTTTTTTTTTCTAAGAGTGTACGTATGGCTATGTAACCGGGGTCGTTCTCAGTACCTTAGTGTGCATAGTGACTTAGTATGCACCTAATATATGTACCTTAGTATACCTTAGGCTACCTTGGCATGTTAGCTATATGCTATCGGCAACAAATGACACGCGTGTGCCAGGCATAGTATATATAGCAACTGAATATTGCATTCCGTCTAGTTATCACCACTGACAGGTGCGCATACCCTGTTTCGCAGCGCTGCACGATATATTGCACTGCAATCTTTTTTACTTGCATTTAAGTTCTGATATGGTGCCGAAATGGGCTGGCGTGGGGGTGCCACGCTCTCTTAGTCGTTTCACTTTAAATTTTCTTTTATTTTTGTTGTCTTATTTCGAATATCGAAACTAGAATAGAGGTCTAAATATTCGACTTTATATATATAGGGAAATCGCGCAGTGCTGCCAGACCAGATGTGAGGAGCGGACATGTGTGGAGTGATTACTGGAGGGAGACCTTCTTTAATGCCGGCGGCGTGCGCTCCTCTGTGCGTGTTTATTTTGACGCCGACTGTACCTTGGTATGTATAGCTATATAACCGTAGGCGTCCCTGGGGTTTACCCTTTTCGATTGCCTTCTCTTTGTTTAGGCAACTCACCTTAGATATGACAACTCACCTTAGATTGTGAACCCCCGGTCTGAATGAGCTCTGCAGAGTCTCGCTGCTAAAGATTTTTCGTGGGATGTGTGACGCACCTTTTTCCGATTCGCGAATGCGAGTACGAGACACGTTACATAAAAACCGGGAAGGAAGCTGCAGCGGAAGCCAGAGGCACGGCCTCAAGGGACTCCCCGTGGTGCGAGGTGGACACATGGCGATGAATGAATTAATTGCTCTACCTTCCAGGCGCGGTCACTTCGCAGGAAAGCGCGTGGAAGGAAGCTAAGATAAAGTCAAGGCGTGCGAAAAAAAAAAGAATGGCAGAAGGATGGGATGCAGACCGGATGTAGCAGACGAACTTAGCCGAGCGAAACAGCCGGCCGCTGCCTCCGAGGAAGACGACGCTGACGGCCGCGTTATGGGGGACAGCGGCAGCCCCAGGCGATAAACGAAGGAGCGATACAAACAGGATAAACGAACCGAAAGGCACTTACTGCTCTGCAGCTCAGAATCTGTTGTGGCCATCGCGTATTGCGTACACACATGCGTGGGCATCCGTGCCTGCGGTGAGGGAAATGCGCGGAACGTGTTTTTACGATTTTTCTTTCCTTTTTTTTTTTGAGAGGGTCGACGTTGGTGTGACAGGTGCGCTCTTCTGTTTTTTTTTTTTTTTTGTCATGCCAGCGATGTGTTCTTGCGTTGGTTGGCGCGGTAAGTCTTACGAGATTCAGGAGTGCATTTTGGTTGTCGAACTTAAATCAACGGTCTGCTTCCACCGTCTGGTCCTTTACCTAGTACGGTAAATGCTCGGTAATTCGAACTCGAAGGGGACAATAATATTGCACGAATTAAGTGGAGTTCGGTCTGGTGGGCCGACAGTGAAATGAACAGACACCGCACCACACCGTGCCGAGGGAACCCATATATAAGCTATACCACTGGACTTGTTCCCGCAATTTAGGCGACGCTACGCGTTTGTTCCAATTTAATTTCCTAAACGATGCTGATGTTCTAACAGAGGACAGAATTTATTGATCGGTCAATGATACAACCGAAGCAAGGAACGACTGGCGTTCACATGAGCAGTGTGAGCTTTAATATACGAAGCTATTTGTGCTTCAAAACACGTTCATTTACATAGCAAGCAGAGTCAACGCAATCACAATTCGAAGTCTCTCTTTCTTAACCTATTTAGAATAATATTGCAATTGTCTAAGGTGGCACGGCAAAAGCCAACATTGGCGGACCGAGCCGTACCACATCTACACCAGTAGCAGCAGACATTTACAACCATAAAAGCATACACGGGAATCCATGACTACACTTGTTTTACACGTATGGAAGTAATGCGTGATTCAGGTGATCACTCTGGGCCTATCCGTGATCATCTTGGGCCGATTCCTGAGAAAAGAGACGAAAGCCGCGGCTCCCAGTTCTAGATACTAATGCCTTTGAATCCTTGGAATTTTTCCCCCATAGAAACGCATCGGGCTTTGCCGGGACCAGAGCGTCAGTTTGAATAAACTGTAGGTTTGAATTGACAATCTTTTACTGTATCTGACCGCAGTCCCCTCATGTATCTTCAAATGTTCGGTACAATGGGTCTCATTACCGATTGATTTTAAACGTCGAACGAGGTATGCAAGTTTGGGTGTTAAGCTTCTATTTTGTAAGCTTCAGCCATGGATGTCTGGAAGGTATTTGGAGACTTATTGATTGGGATATTGGAAAAGAGGCTACCCCACCCCTCTCGTCAAATTCTTAAGTGCCTTACTGACAGGAAATGGACAATTAACTGGCTGGATTGGAGGGCTTAATTAAGACCCAGGAGGCATGCAGCAACTCTAGCAAACCAGTCCAGCAGTCTTGTCTTTGTAGGCCAGTTTTTGTTCCTTAGTGACATCTTCTATGCTTCTTCGAAGGGATCTTGCTGCAAGAGTTTATAGGGGTTTAGCTTGTTAGATAACACCGCCGTAATATATGTAAGATCTTCTCCAGAAAAGTTGGAAAAAGATTCCTTTTGTATTGGCGCTGATGTCTTCTTGTCTCCTAGGTTACTCAAAAACACCTCGTGAGGTGCGTTTCGAAGGTTCCGTTTCTGTCGATATAAACTGGTCCAAGAAGGCGCTTCGCGTCACTTGTCCGACAAGAACTACAACGCTGTTCACCTCTGCCGCCATCTTTGTGCGCTTATCCTCCACGCTATAACACTTAAGTATCGCTTCATGAAGTTTCTATACCCTGCTAAGTCTCACGCCAACTCGCTCATCACATTTATATCCTACCTCGGTTCCCAGAAACGAGCAGGTTTCCTTGCTCGTTCAACCAATGAATGCATCGCTCTACAGAAGCATTTCACCCACGTATATAGTACAGGAAGGGAGCTATCCATTATCATTCTCGAACAATGCACTCTTTATGGCCCTGTGCAGATGTGAAGATCCGAAATTAACGCTGTTGTTATTTGGGAACGCTATACTTTTGCGGGACTAATTGCAATTCTGGCGCGTATTCTCCTGTTCCTGTGCCCCAAAACTCGGCCAGACAAGACCGAACGGGTTGCAAGCATCGTGTGTATATATGTGTGTGTGAACGTGCGTACACTATGCATACTGTTGATTTATGTTTCAGAGAACACGGTGTGGCACTTTGGCGGGCCTGGTGGGAAAACGTTAGAGCAGCATAAAAATAAAGTACTTCATCATTGCGGCCACACAGGAACGGGAAAAGGCTTGCAAAACCAGCAGTCACGTCTGAAGCAAAGAAGCTATAACCCTTGCTTAGGTGAAGAAAACAGTGCGTAAAACAAAAGGGACAATTAAAACAGAACGTGAAGCACAACCAGCCCTGGACAACAGCTGCTCCCCGTGGTTGGCGTCGGTGCTTCGTCAAGCGTCGCGCGTTCTCTTATCGGGGAGTCATGGTCACCTCTACGCGCAACGTATAAGGCTCGACATCCTGGGTGCACTCTCCCTCTCCCGTGATGTCTCGCCACAAACGAGAACGTTACGTCACGGACGGCACTCGGAGAGACGAGGTGTAAGGAAACGTTTATATAATGCAGCTTTAAAACAAAGTCAACCAGTACTAAAAATGAAGAAAAGTTGAGGCCGGACACTGCATGGTCCGGCCCATCATGCACGTATACGCGATGAGATGGATGAAGGAACTCGAGGAAGAAGCAGCACTGCACACGCCTGCCCACTTTGGATCCGTGGAGCGTGCATATGCATAGTTATGTGCAGAGAAGCAGAAACGACCAATGCGCAGTTAGGGGACACTGTTATCGCTTCCGATTTTCATTGCACGAGAACGTGTGCAGTGCTCCCGCGTTACGAGTCAAGCGATGATCACTGAAATCCTGTGCATGTTAACCGGTATCTGCCGTGATCTGAACGGATATATTTAATAAAGCGATCCATAGTGAAACCGATTTGATAGATTTCGACAGACCATTCGAGATTCGGCTGCGCGTTTCACAGCACTGAAAATTCGGCAGACACCAGTCATTCTGAGAGCCGTTGTCATGCGGAGCAGCAGGTGAGCACCGACCATTGCCGCATTTTTTTTTTATAGATTTGCTTCAGGCATTACGTGTTCAATCGACTGATTTTTTGTGTGAATTCTGAGTAGATGTATGGGTATATTGTGGGTATAGGCTGGTAGTGGGGACTTTTTTTGCCCCCTGAAGGGGCGGCAGCTAGGGCAATACTTGCTGACGGCCTCCGCTATTAGAGGAAAACTTTACCACTGAAATTAGCCCGACGTGACACCAATATTATAGGACTACATATGTAATGTCTATAACATTATATAGCCAGCACCGTAACAGAAATTAACGTTTCACCAACTACATTTACTCGGCTGCATTTACTGAATTTAACAAGCTTTTTTTCAGTTATTTCATTATCATTCCTTGTCTGACTCACTGCCAGTCCTCTGGACTCATACCCGCGCCCCGCCGCGGTGGTCTAGTGGTTAAGGTACTCGGCTGCTGACCCGCAGGTCGCGGGTTTGAATCCCGGCTGCGGCGGCTGCATTTCCGATGGAGGCGGAAATGTTGTTGGCCCGTGTGCTCAGATCTGGGTGCACGTTAAAGAACCCCAGGTGGTCGAAATTTCCGGAGCCCTCCACTACGGCGTCTCTCATAATCATATGGTGGTTTTGGGACGTTAAACCCCACAAATCAATCAATCATGGACTCATACCCGCATTCTATGGGCTGTGGTATGCTGTTATGTGCCACACGTGACTGGATGAAAAGATTTCGAGACGTACGTGTGAAGTAACTCACGCAAGTGATGCAATTACCTGTTCATCATTACACTAATGCCCTCCTACGCAAACTTAATGAGAGCTCTTAGGACGGTGGTGGTTAGATGGATAAGTAGATAGAGGTAGCAGAAGTGGCTGTCACTGAGCCCACTAAGAAACGCTTCGCAGTTCAGACAAGTGTGACACGGATACTAAAGCCTATGTTCTGAAGATGACACTAACGGGCGCAAAGATACAGCTGAACAGACCATGCAATACATAGGGCAGATAAGTGCTCTATTATAGTTGTAGAATGGTTTCTAAGTGGTGAATAAAACTACCATTTTGTATCTTGACGAGCCTCCTGCCACACTGCAAGGGTTCACAGTGGCATTGGCATAGTCATATATTACAAAATAATACAAATAAAACTTAGCTAGCTCCGCTTGCAAGAGCGGAGCTAGCTAAGCGAAGCTGGCAGCATCCAAAAAGCCCTCGCTTCGCAAATTATTTTAGCTATAGATGTATGAAGTGAGATTTGAATAAACTTGGGTTAAACGAAGTGGAGTGATGTACGTTGGATGAAGTGAATATGCAGTGCGAATGGCGTGGCATGAAGTGAGTGACCGATGTGGAAGAAGTGACGACAGCAGAAGTGAGCGTAGGTGAATGGGAGCAGTGGTGAGTTGTGGGTGTAGTGGCACATATCTGCAGTGGGATTTTTACCCACTTTCTGCGCGTAAATCCCAACCTTCTGCGACACTCCCTGACATGAAATCCTCGACTGAAAATAGTTTTATTCTTAAAAGTGAAGGAAACTGCACCACAATAAACACGGAATAACAGATACCTTTGAACGTAGAAGTCACGAGATGGCAAATACAATGCCAGTGCATAAAAAAATGTGTGCTACTAAATTAGGGTTAACGACTTATTTAACCTAAAAAGTAAAAAAAAATATATTGGTCTAAGAATCGTTGGGCTGTCGAAACACCCCTCTTTTTCACACCATAGCAGGAAATGAGGGTCTTGCACGAGCTATGCTCTCGTCTATCCATTACGGGGCTCTTGCTGCAGCGATTAGCCCTGTCCAGTGGGCAAAAATAAGTAAGTACTACAGGGAACGATGACGGGGAACGGATGAAAGACAACACCGCCACCAGTTCGGGAAGCAGAGCATAAGGGGCCGGCGTCCCAGTAACTGAATCTCAATCGCGTTAGAGCCCCCACCCTGAAAGTCAAACCGGAGTCGGGCGTGACAGCCCTAGGGACTGTCACGCGATCTGTCATCCGATACACACCCCGGCGCACGCTTATGCCGCGAGGGGGCGGGCGTGAACATTCCGAAGCGCGTGCGACTTGTTTGAGAGGCAGCGGCGCCTCCTGGTGTTCGTCGTGCGAAACTGCCTCGATGGTGGCGCCCCCCGCTTCGTTGGGGCGAATGCTCATTGATCAGCGCGACCGCCGGCTCTGGTGGATGCCGCGGCCTCGTGAAAGAAGAATGCAGATAGATAGATACTTAAAAAAAATATGTCCATGAATGGATAAAAGCGGCGCAGTCGTCGGCGGGCTCGCATGAGCCCGATATTGTGTGTGACACTTGCTGGGTACGCGAGGTGCTTCATGCGTCATGTAGAATGTATCCACTGTGACAATGCCCGGGGGACGATGACGTCTAAAGAACAGCGGGCTGGTGTTATGCGAGATAGTGAAATCGGAGCAGCACGTTTTTTTTTTTTGTTTTGTTTTTTTCAGGGGGGGGGGGGGATAGAAACAGAAAGTTACCTGATGAACTGGTAGCTGTCATCTTCGCGTCTCTGTTCAGCTTATTGTCGTGCACGCAGAAAGAAATAATAACCCTCAATGAACGAAATAAACGCAGATAATTAACTAAAACATTATTTTCATAGGATGCGAGATAGTTTCAACCCGTAGCGTATGGAACCGTGCTCTCGAGCCATATCCCGGGAATTTTAGTTCATGTATACGACACTGCTTGTCTGTACGCTATAGTTTGACAATTCAGCCCCCACTGCTATTCGGGCATATATATGTAGGTGTTGACAACACACAATAATATTTGTATAATTGGCTGTACGTTTCAACGAAAAATTTTAAGTAGGTTTGATGATTGTTTGTAACGATCAGCCTTCATTTCTTCTTTGTTCTGCGAATGAAAGCCTAATGAGAATTTAGAATAATAAGGGGCACTTTCTACATTTGTTACATACATGCACATTTATTCTGCTATCACTCAGTATCATATGCAAACGGCTTTTCCTGGTTGCCTTAAGTTAGGCCGCTGTGATAGCTCTGTGGTTAGAGCATCGAACGCGTTATTCAAAGGTTGCCTTAAGTTATATTACGGCTTTAAATGCACGGCTTTATTCGCGCAAACTGCCTCTTTCATCCGTGTCCCGTAGGACATCGATAAGCACGACAGAATGAAGGAATGAATAGTCGTGGAAGACCCTTTGTGGCACCTCGTGGTAACTTAACCAGCAGGCCACTATAGAGAGCCTCGCTTGTTTGCAAGCGCCACCCTTCGAAGCACCGTATACAATCCTTGGCACAAAAGATAGCATTGTGGCCTACCTTGTGCGACAGCATCACCCGATCCATTTCAAACGTTATCCCCGCTGTGAAACCTTCCAAAGCTGAAAGCCGCCGCCATCCAATCGAAACACGTCAATCAAAAAAGCACTTTGACCGCAAGGCGTTCAGCGAGCCATACATAGCAGTCCTTCCGCTTTGAATGGTTGGGGGCGCGAGTGCATCTCGAAAAGGTCTTTCCCACTCAATGTGCTATCGCACGCACCAACGAACGTTGACAGCTTTAGAGCACTCCCCTATGTATACATAGCAGAACCGCAGTAGCGACAACATGAACGAAACATTCTCTGTCCAGAACTCCTACACTGAATCGCAATGGGGGCAGGCGGTTGGGAAGTTGGAATAACGGACAGCTAGAAAAAGGAAAGGAATAGAATAGATACTGGGCACGGAGCATTCGTAGCGTGAAGCCGTCTGCGCGCGAGTAAATACACGCAGTGTTGTGAGGGCATGAACTCTATAGAAGAATGGACAGCTGGGCTAGATGGTAGTTCTTAAACATCCTGAAAACACAGTGAATTACAACACGAACAAAAAATATGTGTTACTGTGCTTTCCTTCTGTCTTCCTTGTTTTTTTTTTGTCGCAATATGCACTGTTTTCAAAATGTTTAACTCTTGAGAGCATTTAACAGGAAAAGACAAAAAAAAGTATATGCGGCGAATTTATAACCTAATCGAAGCGCTCGTCAGAGCGAGAAAAAGGCATACTCGTAGGCATTTATTATTGTTCTATTATACCATTTTATTAGCGTATAGATGACAATCCTGTTGGGTTTTAGGGATTCACAATCGTGGTCTAATAAAGAGAGCATGCTTTTCAATGTTAGTGGTCCGGGGGCGTTAGTAATGAAGCTGTCCGACGAAGAATGCCGCAGAAGTCGACCTTCCGACAAAGGGAAATTGTCTTCCCAATCCAGAAATTTGGCGACATCTAGCAACATTCGTCGACGACGTCTCAATGCATTCAAGGTGTTGTGCAGCCGTCGTCATGCCACCGTTGTCACACAACCCTCGTCTCGTGCGTATACCACCGATATCTGCATACAAGATCACCAATTCTGTCAACAGTTATGTAGGAACCAATCACTTTAGAACAGAGTTCAGTTGTGCATTCTAACTACTAATGCGCCTTGGCAAGATGCATCATTGAAAAAGGCAGACAAATACTCGTTCGATGAAAACTGACCACCAAGAAAGGATGCTCAAAAGAGAACAGCTTGATGAAAGCCAGCGTGGCAACCATTGCACTTAAGAAAACTTACTATAATTTGAATTTTTATACAATTTTACATAACATGCATATGACTTTCCTGCTTGAACATTTGCAGCAATCTTTTCTTACTGTTTTATGTTACGAGAGAATACACAAGGTCAGGAGATGCTCAAAGCAGCAACCGTGCAGCTTTCATACGCATGCGTCCGCCGTATCTTTCAATATAGTTCTTAAATATGTAAAACGGTAAGCCTATGCGCCTAACACCACGGCGCTGAAGCTTATCAGTAATATAGCGGTTACCTGGAAAATGGGAAATCACCATGCCACCACAACCACAACCGTCCTCATTCTCATTATCTACAGTACACATCTTCAATAACACGGTATTCCGCGAACGCTGACGTTTACGGTAAATCTAAACCTCACTTTATAATGACCATGCTCGGCAAGTTTGCTCCATATCACTGCACAGTACTATTCATTGGCTGGCACACGCCTCTGGGAAGAGGACCGGCGGAATCGAATGCGACGGGTGAGTGGGGAAGAGCCGTGTTCCACGGCAAAAAAAAAAAAAAGAAAGAGGGAGGATCCCGCACGCTCCAGAAACCGAGCCGGCGCCCTCCGGCGGCGTTCACAGAAAGCCTCTCGCACGCTTGACTCGCTTCGCTGACAAGAGCTTTCACCGTCGTCGCAAGTCAGAAAAAAGAAACACCCGCGCCCGCCACCGAGAACCGTCATAGTTTGCTTTTCCTCCCTACAACAGACAGCACAATGGGGAGAAAGGACACGCCCCGTAGCAGAGCTCTCGCACACGTAGCGTTACCGTTTTCCCCCGAACAGAACCTCAACGTTACCTACAACAAAAAAAAATACCGCCGACCATTTGTACGTGAATCCGTAGTCCAACGACTGCAGTAAATGCGAAAGCTTTGTGGATGGGAAAAAACGTCGAGAGGGGAGGGTGTGGAAATAGGGATACTGTAGTTCTGGGTGCAGGCTGTGTAAGAACCGTGTGATAACACTTGGGTGTATTACCTACAGGACTTTTTTTTTTCTTTCAGTCTCTCTTTTGTAAAGCTTGCTTCGCGTTGTCCGGGTTGAATAACTGTGGATGCGGATTAGCCTACATGGGAAGCGTGAGTGCGAAATAAAAAAAAATAGCATGAATCGTGTAGTACTAATGCAGGGAGAGCCTCTTAATCCCTAATTAGCAGAGAGTGATCCGTCTGTAGCGGTCGCAGCTGAAGGGACGCGGGCTGGTTGAAGAGTTTGTGACGGCGGGTACCGTCGGACGTCTGCGGGAGCGCGTGGCGCCACCCGGTGTAGACTGTGGAAACGAGGAAGACACGTGAAAAAAGGGGAGAGCGTGCCATGGTGTCTGAGCATATATAGCCTTTCCGCTCTTAGAAAACAGGGGTGCTGTAGTCTACGCTTATCCAGGTTACAAACCCTGGCTCATGGATCACCGCAGACAGATTACCTCCCGACATGCGCTGTGCTGAATTCACATCGATGACGAAGGTTTTCTTTTTTGCGTTATCCATCAAGCACTTCAACTATAGGAAAGTTCGGTCTTCTGAATTTTGTGGGATTGAGCTGATCGATTTGAAAAAAAAGGGGTGTAAGGTCGTCTTGCTTCCCCCAAAAGCCTTTTAGTTTGCATACGGCTCTTTATCTAAAAACCTCTTAAGAGAAAGGGTGTTATGCTTTACCAAAGCACCTGTGGCGTATGTGGCAGGAGTGCCAAGTGATAATTGTAGCGGGGTATACTTTAGAAGCATTGAGTATTAGGAAAGTCGTTATTGCCGGATCTGTTGACCTTATAAGCGGTGTACAAGCTCATCGTAAGTTTGCGTGTATGTATTCTGTGAATGTTTACAGTTGAATTCCTTTTTTGTGATGACCATTAGAGATTGGAACCGGCTGCAAGACAAGCAAGTGTGCTGTATAAACGAAGAATTGTTTTATTCCAGTCTGTAACCTGCTGTAACGCCTTTTTGAGCAAAGCGGGGCACTCACCAAATAAATAATAAAGAATAAAGAATTGTGCAGAAACGTCGCCACTGGTGCACTGGTACTGGGGACGATGTTTCTGCGCAATAAGGCATATGGGTTGTCCTAAAGCCTCAACGCTCTGTCCACTTGATGTTTTACTGTTTGTCAGAGTGCGTTGTTGGTTTTTTGCTTGTACGGTTTTCTATCCTCATGCTGATGCGACTGCGATTTTATTGGATTGATAGCTGTTATCATACTGCTTTTCAGTGATACGGTTGTTTAAACGATCCGCAACCCCACACGATATGGTTATTTTGATTCATGAAAACATATTTTCCCAGGGCGCAAAGTGTTACTTACTTACACAATGTTGGGTCTGTAAGGTATTTTGAATAAATAAATAAATACACAACAAGAGCCCCTTAGTGTATAACATGTACAACCATAACAACACACACACACGCCGCGCGCGTGCGAATGCACCTAAATACACTTTAATGGTACTTCATTGACCAGACCATGAGCTGGAAGGTCAACTGAGCTCAAATTCTTGAGAAAAGTTTGATTTGTCATCGCTATTATTGCTTTTTTTTGTTGTTGTTATCAAGCGACCTCAATGGATGCCCTAATATTATCTCCCCGATGCACCAGACAGGATAGCGATTCCTTGAAGCGATCACGACTAACTCATCTGGTCGACTATAGACTGATGATCATCTCGTATGCCAACACTCTTTCTCATGTCATCCTTATAGGCGCACTGTCTTTAGGCCACCCGGAATGCAATGAACCTTCTTTAACGTCAGTGACTGCTTCTATCACAGTGTATACGCATGGCGCGTATGCGGTATGTAGTTACAGAAATAGTGCGCACTATAGTGATAACGCAACAATATACGATCATGTACGTAAAGAGAAGACTAGTTTGATTGACGATCAGATTATTGACGTCCGCCGATCCTGCTCCCCGCTATCATTGTGCTACTTGATCGCGGTGATGCACTGCCACGAAATAACGTAACGCACACAAACCTGTGTCATAGTTTCCTAAAGTTAATTCTATAGAGAGCACTCTGTATGGTGCTGCGATCTGATTTGATTTGTGGGGTTTAACGTCCCAAAACCACCATTTGATTATGAGAGACGCCGTAGTGGAGGGCTCCGGAAATTTTGACCACCTGGGGTTCTTTAACGTGCACCCAAATCTGAGTACACGGGCCTACAACATTTCCGCCTCCATCGGAAATGCAGCCGCCGCAGCCGGGAATCGAACCCGCGACCTGCGGGTCCGCAGCCGAGTACCTTAGCCACTAGACCACCGCGGCGGGGCGTGGTGCTGCGATCTTTCACCCACCTTGGGAATGGTAGGTAGAGCACAGATTTGCCTAACCTTCGAGCTCGCTTCTTCGATCGTACTTTAAACTTCCTTTATTGCTGTGCTTTGGCGTTTCTTTCTAGTAAAAAATCAACTGGTGGGAGAATCGTGAGCTGACTCGAATTTGTGAGCCTTAAAAGGTCGGGGTTGTGGAGAGGGACTGCTTGACGTTTCCCGAACATCGTATCGCGACAAAGTGGATACAGACCACAGGGAACTCCCATAGACACTAGCGCCACAGTTCCCTCTAGGGTTCAGGAAACTGTGCGCTCTGTGGGTGTCCTTAATTTTCGTTCTCACGCCAGTTCTTGGCAGAGCAAACAGTCATGAAGTCGTACCACTGTAACCTCCACAGCAAGCTTTGTACTTCCATTGTACTGCGAAATTCAAGCAAGGCAGAAGGTCGGGCGAAGAGCCCGGCATGATGGTCAAATGGCTATGGTGCTTCACTATACGGACCCGAAGGTCGCGGGTTCGAATCTCGGCCGCAGTGGCCGCATCGTGTGTGGCGGCGAAATACTATAGAGTATTCTTTAAGGCACCAAACTTCACCGACACCTCGCGACACTCCGCTTAAAAAAAACAAAAAAAAAACTCACAGCTAGGCCGTTACGCAATCACTTAAGACCACTTGCAGGCGAATTGGATTGGATTGGATAAACTTTTATTTCGTCCACCAAAACACAGATCACTGTGTTGCGGGCAGCTCCCACGTGGGGACTGAGATGCCAAGCTCCTCAGCCGAAAGCTATCACATTTTTCGTCTCAGTTAATGTACTGATGCTGCTCCCCTCCCCCTCCACCGAATGCTTTCTGCCCCTAACGTGGTATCACACTCCCTGCGAGATCGGATGAACTCTACCTGATTTACCATTGCCTCAGTGATCAGACCGCATTTGACTCCAGATACATCTATACGATGCGATGGGATGGCCCTATTATGCTGCGTTACGTCACGTCACGTCTAAATGACGTGATAATGGTGGCGTGACTATGACGATCACTGACGTCGTCGTGACGCCACGTAATGACGTCATTCACGATGACGATCATTTGCATATCTCCTTCCCGACTACGCGGGACGTGAGACGGACGGCAACGGTCAAATTTCGAGTTCAGTGAGGCATGGAAGGTTTTCGCCCTAAAAAATATTCGTTCGTCGTAATGCGAGTGTTACTCGCTAATGCTGTGAGTGTTCCTTTAGATAATGCTATGATTGTTTGCCCAATCAATATTTCAATTTTTATCAGCCTGTCTGCTCGGGTCCTTCATCGTCTCAACTGTGGGATGACATACGTAACCACCGTGCAATCGAGGCCTTCACGAGAGGAGCTGTGTAGCTCGAAGAAAGACAGCGACTGACCCCCGTATTCACAAACGCTCCTCGACTCGACTTTCACCCTTCACTTGACAGAGTTGAGCACTGCGCCACAGCTCGGCTCAAAATGACGCTGCGCTGCTCAAGAGTCGCAGCAGATTATCGCTGATATGCAGTCACTTTCCTTGCCTAGAGATGGCGCTCCCATTGGCTTTCCCAAGTGAAGGGGAAGCGTTGAGTGAAGGGACGTTCAAGAATACGGGGGTGAGACAAGCGTGTGTACAACGTCACCGTCCCGTCGTCGCCGACATGGGAGCGTGCGCCAGTTGTAAGCGGCGGCGCTCAGGGAGCGTGACCCGCGAAATTCGTCAGCGCCACTGGGCCGTGTCTAATGGGGGCCGTTTAGCGCGTTGCGCAAGCGATGATTCACGCCGCACTGGGTTCGAACCCGAAAACAATGTTGCATCGCGTGCCGCATCTCGGCCCGTCGCTGCAGACTGCGTGCCGCGAGAAAAACGTGGGCGACCGGGAAAAGAATTTGGTGGACGCCCTCCTCAGCCGAGCATGCAAGTGTGATGCGATGAGTTGTGCACGATTGGTCATTCCTTTATTACAGCAGAGGCCCTACAAATAATTGGTTTTTGAATGAAAGTGAATACCAGGGTATTGCCAGGATATGCGAAAATACGTCTTTAAGGATCCATCACGAAAAAAAAGAGAAAGAAAACATCCTCGGAATAACACATTCACTGGAAAAGTCCAGTTGCTCCTTCGCAATTACCCCAGTGTGCGTGCTGCATGTATTATTTATTATTTTTTTCCAATCGAGTGTTTGTGCCTTTTGGCTTTACTAGTCATGTTGAGGTGATATTGTTGATTTTCTTGAATACATTTAAATACACCATACACAAAAGAAAATACTAAAGAAAACCCGTGCAATTCTGTGAAAACACAATGTTTAGAATTCGTCTTGTCATCTATTGTTGAACACTGAATTCACGTGAGTCAGCAGGTGTTGGCGCCAGCGATAGTCGTTCTCCTTGCAAGCACTTTTTTTTTTCATCTCTTCAATACTTCATCTTCACCCAAAATTCTGTTGTCCCGTTGAAATTTTAGAGTTCACATGATTTACATCGTCCTTTCCTCTTCCTATATTATTTCTATAGCATACCGTGGGGTGGAGAGAAATATTCGAACTATAGAATGTCGCCGGCTGAACAGTAAATAGTTAAAGCGCTGATTGTAGTCGTATTATAAGCTGATAGTCGTTGCACCGACTACGATCAGCGAGCCAACGCAAACCCAGCAATGCCTTGCGCCGATGTGACGTTCGACAGACGTCTTGGTGACCTCAGCAGCGGCCCTCATGAAAATGCGGTGTCGCTCTTTCATGCGAGACGTCCCGCACGAAGACAAGTTCACTATAGGCATGCAACGAGCCGTGGCCTCCGCGGTTCATCGCCGTGGGTGTACACGAGCGTGGCATTTAATTACACGATTATTCTTTTCTTTTTTTTTTGCTGCAAAACTTCGTGATATCGAGTAGCCGAGGCAATATGAACCTCAACCTCTCCACAGCAATAAAGTTAGAACAGAACAGAACAGATGCAGGCAAGCTCGCTTCACCTCACGTGCCACTCGTTTAACTTATGATCGATCGTTGCAGTGAGACAGTCAACCTCGCCGTACAAACGAAATATTGTCCCGATTGAATGTGTTCGCGTGTCTAAATTGCGTGTGTGCGTAAACACTTTGTGGGACTTTTGAGAGGCTGTTATCAGACGACACTACTGAACGATGAATTGTCCTTGCAGAGCCCTATTGTCGCTAATTTCGCCCATAATAGTCATTATTCTTCAGCGGAAAAAACTAAGACGAAAGTTTCGGAATCTTGCGCTTGCAGTGCAGCATCTAGCAGTGTGACATTGGCTTACTAAAATTTCGGGGAAGTTGCAAGTCTTTTGCTCATACCCGCATGTCAGGGCCCTTGATATGCAGGTATTCGCCACAGCTGTTTCAGGACATCGAAAAAATACACTGAAACTTTATACGGGCTCTTTTCGTAGATTAAACACGCACAATACCGTTTATCATATATTGTTGACAAAATTAAGGTTGTACACAAACGCTTACTTGGGTGCTCATATGGCCAAACCAGCTATAGTGTTGTGCGTTGCACACCAATGCCAGCAAACGGTGCTTACACATCGTTTTCATAAAAGCGGCGTATGTCATGTAACAAGAATGCCGGCGTTACGTCACGCAATGCGTCCCTCTTTTGACTTAATTGTACTCAATTATCCTATACTAAGAGACAGCAACTCTAATTACACAGACGCTGATGCACCTCGACAGGCATCTCTAAAAGTGCAACTCAAGCAGCTACTGTTCGCTTCAAGTCGATTTGCACAACGCGTTCGATTGCTGGAATTCTTTCTTTTATGTTAACATTTTCAAATTCCTATGAATTACGCACAGCTACTCGCTTATTTCTTTGCCCAACAACTCACCAATATTACGCAATATAGCATTCAATGAGCCCATTCCCACGATGCTGCAAGCGTCAAGATGAGCATGCACTTAACCTGCTGTGGCCTTTTTCGCAACAACGCGCACATCGTGCCACTTGAACGAAAGACAGGCCATGATACATAGCCATCAAAAGGACGATAATGTCCGTGCATGCAACACGTCGAGCGTGTAGTTATGGCGACAAGCTCGGTCATCTTACATACTTACAGCCCCTCTCGCTAACAATGCTGCGTTTTCCGCTGATTTCTGAGTCGCTTCTCTCTGGTTGATCGTTATGTAAACATCCTCCGGCTACTCGTTGACCTGCGACTAGAACGCAACAGTGTATGACGGTGCGATTTGGAATTGCCTGTTCTGAGTGGATACTAGAGTAACGCTTCTTGAGGGAAAAAAGTATATATTTGTTTATATACGGTAGTCTTTCCTTTAATAAATGTTGCGCCTTTGGAGCCTCAACTTCGTCAATGAAGCGCCAAGAAGCACTCGATGCATGTCATGTATGCCCATAACTATATATGTACTCGTAAAATTACACAACTTGGTCGCATAGCAAGCGCGGAAGCTCGATGCAGTAGTTTCATTCGTTCTGCAATCCGGAAGTAAACGGGCCGTTCTTCGCAAGAAGGTTGAGGAACAAAGCGGTTCAGAACAGACAGAACAGAGGGAAATGGATAAAAGTAAGAAAGGATGAAATGAGAAGGAGAAGCAGAATAACAAAAGGCACAAGGACTTTAGTCTCCTAGGTCCTGCATGCATGCATGGACCTCGGTAAATGGCAGAGTACGCGCGCAGCCACGTCCGCTCGTGTGCGTAGACGCCTTGGTGCAGGCAGCACGTTCGCGGGAGCACCTCGCCCGCCCACCGCCGCGTCTGCGACGGCGACGACCATATTAAATAAAACAAAGAACACGAGCGCCAACGGCAACAAAAGAAAACCCAAGCGGCAATGACGTCAAGTCCCAGCCAGCCCGGCAAGCCGCTGCTCGCCAGAGCTGGCGTGCATGATGTGGTCTCCGCAAGTGTTTTCCCTAGCCCGCGGCCAAATCACGAAGACAATGGGTCGTTAGCGCTAACCCTATAGCACGACCGGGCGCACGTTCCCTTCTGTGCTGTGGCCGGGGAGGCACGGCGGCATTGCGCGCCACGCTTTTTGACGAAGCAGCAACATCAACAGCAGCAAGCAACCGCCTCTTGCATGATCGTGGCATGCGAAACACACCCCCCCCCCACTCCCGTGCTATTCCACGCCCCCCCCCCCCCCCCCCTTGCTGTCCAGCATCCCGGGCAGCAAGCGAAAAAACACGCAGGTCCCACCACCCCACCCTTAGGCATACGTCAAGGGCTTGCAGTAGAATTTGGCCATAGCTGCTGCTCCAGAGCTCCTCCCGCCGTTTAGGTGCTGCGCGCTCTGTGGTAAATACACGAGCGAAGTCGTCGTGGAAGGCTTGCATCAGCACGCCCTGCAGCGAGATGGCCGAGCGAGCCCTCGTGACGAAGGTTGACTCACGGCGAGGCGATCGCTTTCGATTGGCTCGGCCGGACTCAATGGGACAAGGGTGCCCGTGGAATACCCTTTCCTGTTTTCTGTCTCTCTTCTCGCCCGATCCTCGCGTTCTTGTGCCTTTGTCTTTCTTTTTTGATCTTCTCAAGTTCTGCTGCTTGCCCGACGTCCGGTGCCAAGAGAGCTAAGCGAAGCGCCTCAGGTCATTCGCGTGTCGAGTTTGGTCCCAAAGGTTGCTCCCGGCTATCCGTGGCTTTTGGACTCGCTCGCTCGGCAGTGACAATTACGACGACGAGCGTAACTCCGCGAGTCCCTCTAAGTGCGGCCCCAAAGGGCGTGTAATGGCGTCCCAAGGACGGCACCTTCGTTATACGTTTGCGGTTCGTATCTATGTACAAGATGCCTCCTCTCACTCATGTTTGACCGTATCGCTTGAGATATTTTTTCGGCTCGATACGCAATAGGTGCGTATACCATCGCAACACAATCCCCACCGAAACCTCGTATAAGCTGTGAATTCAAAGCATCAACGCATACAGTGCAATGCGAGCAAGTGAACTGCCGATTGTCATGTTTATTTCTTTAATTGATTCAGTATGCTGTATGTTTATTTTTAGTTTAGTTTAACACCGATAGTTGAGAGAACGGGTACGGGTTCATGGTTACGAAATGGCCCAGCACACTACACGAAATGTGACGATGAGTAACACGTGGAGATGAGCGCCGGACTCTCAAAGTTATTGGTCGTGCAGCCGTTGTTGGAACTGTCGAAAATCCCATGTGATAGTCTGACGATTGTATGTATGGAATTTTCATTTATACTATGTTTAGTTTTTGGTTTAAAGTTACAGTGTTCATTTTAGCTTATAGGCCTTTAACTTAAATATCATGCCACCCGGTTCTTAGTTCATACCTTTTGTGAGTCAGTGCCATCCGAAGGAGCACATAATCATCATAAACTAATACTTATTCAATTCTAAACACATTTTTATGGCCACTCTAGGTCACGCATAGCTAAAAAAGGAAAATAATTACGATATCGCATTTGCCTATTCAAATACATAATCTCTCCCTGTAAAACTTTTTCTCGCTCTTTTTTGCTGAAGAAGATATAAAATAGGAGCAGCCGAGGTGATAAAAACCTCAGCCACTGCACAGCTAGCCAATTGAAACAGCGGATAATACACCACAGTTTGAAGAAGGTTTTTTGTAGAGCAGGAGGGAGTGGGGGTACCAGTAGTGGTACGTTTTTTTTTTTTTTTCATACTGAATCTAGTCTAATTCAAGCAGTGCCAGAGCTGAATAGAATAATTCAACACTTTATAATATTGAACGAACGACCATGTATGCCATTAATGTATATGTCGCTCGACGTTATTGCATTTGTGTTTCGAGCATTAAAATTAGCCAAATTCGTTTGATTTCACCACTCTTCTGAAATTGTAGGTCAAAGTGGTGATGGACTCTTCGCTAGAAGGGCCCATATTGTCCCATGGGACCCAGCTGCCTGGCTCCACTAAATAACCAGTTAATTGACATACTTTACTTAAATGTTTTAACTGCTGCATCTAGTCGTCTTAGAATCTGTTCTGCTGCAGAAAATGGGATCATGCAGACATCGATCCAACAAACAGTTGCCCAAATTTTTTAGCAGTTTTGGACATGTTTTCAAGCACTTTCTATGGAGGTTACCGGACACATAGAGGTCCTTCACAATTTTTCTAGCTTTCTTTTTTGTTGTCTGGAATATCAACGAGCATCAAATTTGTTAGTATTGTTCCGACTTCGAAAAATACCAGTGCCAGAAGATGCCTACAGGACCATAGTTTGATACCTCAAATGGGGCTCTTTGGCAGAACCAAATGGCCGAATGGGAAAAGTCGGCGGGAGCGTTCACTGAGTACACAATACACAGGGCAAAAACAACATAAAATACAGGTGTAGTCTCGACAAATGCTGCAGAAAATAGTTTCCTTTGTTCCATAAATATATTTGTTCTGGTGCAGCAAAACCTGAAAATAAACCAACGCGCAGATCTGCATGGTGACCATGATGGCCACTTAGCGTCTTCAAAAAATTGTGTAACCCCAGAAGTGTCCGAATTGGTGAGATCATACACACCCGTGCAGCTGTGGGGCATAAAAGTGACTTTGAGAACCTCACCATGGAAGCCATCAGAATGGTGCCGCTTAAAATGGTGCCACAAGCACCAGTTGGGAGTTGCATTATTCCACGCGTTTATTTTGTACCCCTTAGTTTTGCCTAAGAAGTAATTTAGCTTTACGAAGTCAAGTCAGCAAACCTTAGGGATTAAGCGAGATTTTTAGATTACCTAAAGGAAACCATTATATCACCACCTGCGATTATGAAGTTTATTTTGTGGTGTTAATGTTTTAGCCACAAAAAGTATTAGCAATCCTCGACGCAGATGGTGCCGCAATGTTTGAGAAGCTCGGTGATCGTTCAAGGTATTTTGTTCAGATTACGCGCAGGACGCGAATGGTCCAGCTTATTCGCAAGTATCAGCAATAACACTGGAACGTTTGGTGACTGTTTTATGGAAAACGCGTGTTTCCCGGGCACAAACTCACTGAAATAAACACTTTCTTCTTGAATCAGTTCATTTGTGCCTTCTTCGGCGTCACCACGTGGCAGTAGTGTGATCATTATTATTGAAAAATAGATTTCTTGCATTCAAGATTGACAGAATGCAGGTGCGTGTTGTGATGAGCTATCTTAATTCATTTTGCTGTTCAGTTTCTATCTTTATTGTGTGTTGACCGCAGAGGTTGCATGATCGTGCCAAAAAGTATTCAGTTGATATTCGGTTCTTTCATTAGCTGCATGGTGTCTGCTGACAATGTACAGGGATGGTTCAAACTTCCCAGGCCCCTATCCTATTCATTCCTATACAATGGCGTGGCCTGAGAACTTTCAACCACTGTTCGAAATTCGATGGGGCGTATTCATAGAGCCAGAATGCTTGCGTGCGGCTGTAAGTCTACAAACATTCCACTGTTGTAGATCAGCATGTACGCCAATACTGCGACGAAGTCATGTAATTAGGTGTCACCGCTATATCAAGCCCATACCGCATACTGTCAGAAGTGCTGACAGTGCTATGTTGTGTTTATCTCAACAATTAATGGACCCAGTATGTGCACCTGAGCTCTACCGTAGCACAACAGTATCCACCAGAGCACACAAGTGCTTGGCGCACCTTTCGCTGGCCTTCCTATCAAGGACTGGCGTGTGGCCATCCTAATGTTATACATCTAACCTGTGTAATCTGAAGAGAACCGGGCGTATTTTGCATGGCATTGCCGATGGCCATCACCTTTCGTTGAGAGAGCACTCTGTAGAGAAATAAAAGAACACCAGGGGACAACGACCGCAAGCCAGTGAACCCGGTCGGCTCGTCTCCCTACTTTGTTCGCACAGCAGTATGCCCGCGTACCTTGTACAGAGCTCCAGACACGTAGCCACGTCAGCGGCCGTTGTGGCCGGCCAGGAAAAAGGCACCACGTGCTCTGGCTGCTCAAGATGGAGTACGGCAGCGTCACCTCTGCGTCCAGGAGCCCCCGCTAGCGTCTTGGCCAGGGGAAGTCATTAAAAACGCGCCTTGCACGCAATGAGATAGCACGAAGGGAGGTCGTGATAAAGAAAATAAAGATTCAAACAAAAAAAAAAGAAAGAAACTACCGGTGCACCCATTGTGTTTCGAGCAGCGTCGCTCGCGCCTCGGGTATTTTCTGCCCCAAAGTCTCTCAAGCGTGGACTGCACACCGCGTTTAGGGTTAGAGACAACAAGCAACCCCCCGAGAGCGTAGGCCGCTGCGTGCATGCAACGCAGCGCCGGCATGGCCCCGGCATCCTTCTTCTGCTCGAAGGAAAGGGTGTTTCGCCATTAGATAGCGCCGCGTAATTTTCCTCGGCGACGGCAGCAGCGCTACTGCCATTGCCGCTTCTATATACGCCGACCCCCCTCCTCCGCTGTTCTAGTATACCCCTAGCATTCCCGCCATCTTGCTTCACTATATATCTAAACCTGCACCCGTCTACGTACAACCATAGCCGAACGGTGGCCGTAGGATCGCTGCACGTCTGGCAACACAAAAGACTAGCGGAGGCAGAAATGCTGCTTATACCCTCACTCAAGCTTCCTTGCTTCTGCGTTCTAAGGTCCAGACCGGGCACAAAGAAAAGATTAATTTTGAGAATTGTGAACTCGCATGCACCCGGGGACAGACTCACATGCTGTAGAGGAGGAGCGAAGGGGAAGCGGGCCAGTAGAAAGCGAGAAAGAACCTTCTTTTTCTGAATGTGTTGCCAGGCGGAGGAGGGTAAGAGCTAACTTTGATGCTTCCAGATCCAGCAGTGTACGGAGCCAGATGCGTGTGAACCTTGCCTTCTCTATACGTGCTTCGAACGCGAGTTCTTTTTTTCTTCCTGGCCTCACATATCGTGTGTGTGTGTAGCACTCTGTGCAAGGAGCATGGGCCCCACCTCCTTTCTCTCGTTTCTTCTGGAAAGCACTGTCCTCTGCCGTTGCAGTGCCTCGTAGCGTGGATTCAGCGGCTAAGACAACGACGACCACTTCCTGAATCATTAAGGGCCGAAATGAGGGCCGCTCTCCATCGCCTCTGAAGCTGGGGACACGGACTTACCGCACGTGGTAGGCCGGGGAAGAATGAGTCTCCGACGCGCCAATTTGATTGCGCATGCGATTCGTGCGTCGTCCGAGCACGCGCAGACAGTGGCCGGTGACGTCGCATGCAGCTGCGACTGCGTTGCATCCAGAATAAGTATATGCGTGCACCCGGAAGTGTGAATGAAGAGGCAATTGACGCCCCGCTGTCGCCGCCTAGTGGTTGGCAGTCTGTAATCTGTCCATCTGGATTGGGATTACTGTCATCTCACCATGGAGACCGTCTGTCGCATCTGGCAGCCCGTCTGTTACATTGTTTGATGAGCGGTGATTCACACGGGAGGACAATCGTGCTTGATGTCTTTCTCCTTGCAATATAGAAAGATTGATGGCTCCCTGATGGGGGCTTTGAGTCCCAAATCAACACCTATAGAGCTGTCATGCGTAAATCTTGTACTGATTACTTGTGGTTTAGGCCCCCATCAAACAGTGTAACTAATCAATAGAAGTTTAGCCCGGCCCGGTGATAAACGGTAAAGTGGCTTTTATTAAGCTGTTAAGGAGTCAGTGCAAGAATAACACTTGAGCGAGCCGTTTGTGCAGATAAAAGATTTCTATTTATTGCAGATGAATGCTGGCCTTTCTCATTAATATTTTATCGGGAAAAGAAATACGAGCCCTTAACATTTCCATACTCTTTCCTCTGTTTATGCAGAACCACCTATGTTCGAGGACGAACAGCATATGATGGTGAGTATTTCTATTACATCTGCTTTTGTCAAACGTATCTTCATATTCAAGGTTAGAATGATGGTGTTCTTTTTGGTATTCTGAATTGATACCCTTCACAGAACCACGTTCTAGACAAAAAATGTGACCCTGCTTTAGCAGATATACAAATATATAGGGAAAACGTAGCCCTGAAACAGAAAACTTTACAACTTTCGCATGTGTAGTTTTTTTTTATAAATGGCAGTACACACATGCATGGTGCGAGGCAGCACTTTTCCAAAACTCGCATGCTCTCGTGATGTAGTTGGTTATATTCCTGAGACGTGGATTATCAACGAACGGAAATGCAAGATCAAACAAGCAACAACATAATTAACAAGAGGGCACAAAGCGATCAAGCTATACTCTCGACGGAATAGTTAAGGCTTACGTATGTCGAGGTACGAGACGGTGGTGATGATCCAGGGCCTAAGTCGTTCTGAAATTCTTCGTGTCTCGCGCATCACGAGACACGCGGCTCTCTTCTTTTGCCCAGCAGCTGGCCAAGAGTGTCGTGGCACTACACGTACATTCCCGTATATATATATATATATATATATATATATATATATATATATATATATATATATATATATATATATATATATATATATATATATATATATATATATATATATATATATATATATATATATCATTCCCTGACGAAGGCCGTGCCACGGCTGAAACGTTGGCATAAAAGTATTGCTCTTTCGTACGGGTACTCGCTTGTGTTCTTTATACGTACCAGACCCCTTGAACTTCCTACTGAATATATATATATATATATATATATATATATATACATTGGAAGTGGCGCAGTGTGATGACCGTTGTGGTCATTTGCTTGTGAATGAAGGGGGGGGGGTGGCAGGGTCCCACCATTCTCCTCCCCCAAGTACCTCATGAGGCACAAAACCAGCCCCATACATAATAGAGAGAGGAGCGATAATTAATTTTTAGGGGGCACCCCTTCGTCTCTTGTTGTAGTCGTAGCCGTAGTCGTAGTGTGTAACTGGTCTTACGTTTTGACCTGCAAGGTGGTGCCGGTGGGATATTTCTCCAGTGCGTTGTTGAACAATGAAAAATTCACAGCGTGCACGTTAACTAAAAGCCGAATTCTCCTGTCTCTCATTCCCCGTTAGCAGCCATTGGCATGTACATTGAGCACTATTTGACAAGAAAGGGTTGCTACGTTATACTCGCTCGGCGTAACCTCCTTGGTTTTAGAGAGGTTTAGCGAGCGTTGGGCCGCAGTGCCATGAATACTGTGAACTAGTATATACCACGAACTCGAGGTGGTTAAAGGTGGGAAGTAGACACGAAGCGCAAGCCGTAAGAAAGTGTGCGTGTGCCACCTCCCGTTAAGTCCTTGGAATGTCCGCTGGATGGCGGTGCTTCTATATGGGGAATATATGATGAAAAGATGCGAGATGATGGTACTTGGAGTGTTGAATAGATGGACGAACGGACACACAGACAGATGCATGGATGGACGTACGGATAGCTGCACAGACGGATGGACGCATGGACGGACGCAGGGGCGGCTGCATGGACGAACGCCGGGACGGACGCACAGATGAACGTGCGGACGCACGAACAGACGCACGCACGGATGGGCGGATGGACGCATGGAAGGCCACACAGACAGATGCATGGACGGACGGAAGCAAGAACGAATGAACGGTTGGATGCTTCGCCCACTCTCCATCATTCACTCCGTGGATATGCTGCCATTTTTTGTCTCCTAACACTGAATGCGCACAACCCTGATAAGGTTACTGACGTGATGACTGTCCCTATCGCTAGAAGTGGCCACGAGCAGTCGTTTCAGAAATGTGATGGGGAGCTTGGACCCCTGCCCTATATTATAGGCCGTCCAGCTTATGAGCCCGTGCTCAAGCGAGACAGACCCGACATGCCGCCTTATAAAGCGACTTACTCAGAACTCTTGTCGACAAGGTCCACTGCATCCGTGCCCATGTTCTGTATGTCACTCACTGCAGTAGATAATCACCACATGCCAAAATTTTTTCTGCGGATAGCATATATATGAACGTTGACTGGATTTATTTCTTACAATTATTTTGGATTAAAACACTTTTCTAACGACTTCAGACCTTCTCGAGCTTGAAATAAAGCGAGTTTTTGTATTACATAATTGGCGAATACACAATTATTTTTTTGTTTTTGTAAATTACGTGGAGTTCGCATCACGTTCGATAGCAGCACTGTTAATTACGGTGTACACGGATGCGTTATATTAAACTTACGCTGTTTCTGTGTCACACACACGGTATACATAGCACTAAGCCAACAAAACCAGCCCAGAATCGAGTAAGCTGGGAATTATCGGCAACGCAACTGTTGACAATTTCTAACTTGTGAACAGTTATAAGCACTATAATGCATGGCTAAAAACACCTGGCAAAGGTCTACAAGGCACCGTACAGTGGTCTGTAAACCATGTGCATGTTGTTCGTATAATCACCCACCGATGACGAATAAAGCTATGCATGCTAGCCAGACTGTCGTTTACGCATGAAGAAATAACACGGGTAAGCAGCGTGGAGAGTTGGCCAAGTTGGTAAACGTTCAATATATTCGAACTATGTAGTGAGATGATACATGAAGGAAGCTTGGACAAATGAGCATGTGTGCTGGTTTGTATATGTTTCTTTCTTCGTGTATCGTCTCTCCGCGAAGTCTGATTATAAGAATCAAATAACAAAAACAAAACAGGAATAGAGAAATGCTACAAACAACGGGTGATTTTCAGGAAAGCACCAAGCATAAGCGATCTGTTACGCTTAGTTACGAGGGCATTAAATTCAATCCGCGCGCCATGACTTTTCATTTCCTCACCACAAATTTACACCGAAAGGTGCATTCAGCTTCAACATTTACCCTTTACGAGCACAATGTTATTTAGTATTTCCTGCTCCCCGCACTTGAGCTCGTTGCCAAAAGGAGAGTCACGTGCTGTTATGCAGAGACGGAAGCTCCTTTACTGCGTAAAGCACCCTGAAGGACCGCGTCTTTTTTCTTGCTCGAAAGGGCTGCTCTAGCGCGGTAGAACAAAGATAAAATGAAATGGCGTCGCACATTTGCTCCGATAAGAGTCCATTGTCCGTGTGTATTGACAGCAACTCGCCCACACACGCGACCGGCACGAGTTTCTGAAACAAAGAATCGTCATACTTTCACCCCCCCTTTCCTCTTGCTCCTCACACCATCCACACACGAGCCACATCTCTTCGCTCTCTCCCATCGACCTCCCCCTCCCCTAGATCGCGTGGTCGAACCTCTTCTTTATCCATAAACAAAGAAGGATTCAAATTGTTTGTGGCCACGCGCCCGAGATAATCTTCGATCCGTTTACTCGGGCGAGCAGTTTCCGAGTTTGGGCGCTACGCGGCGCGAAAGTCAAAAGTTAAAGTAAGCGCTTGGGAGGAGGGTTAGTAAGCGCTTGGGAGGAGGGTTAGCGGGGAGGAAGCAAGCGCTTCTTCGCTTGATGGGAACGCCACGCGAGCGTTATAGCGTGCATCGGAAACGAGCCGGCAGCGAAACGATGCGAGCGAAACAAAACGAAAATTGAACGAAAACCCCTCGAATTTGTTTTTCATCGCGCGGCGCGCTTAAGGCCCGAGCCGAATGCGTGGAGCGCTTCGGTAACGGTCTCCGTGGAAGCCACACGTGTGTCTCGTCTCTCTTTCCCCTTCCTTCTTTCGCTACTCTTGTACTTTCCGCCGCATCCAAGCTCCTCCGCGAAGTTCCTTCCAATGGGCCTCGCTGTGTGTACATAAATCACTCCGCTTCACGAGATAATCGCCATCATCCGAGTGTGGCGGCTCAAACACAGGTATTACTGGCAAAACGCGGCGTGCATGCACTCGGCTTTCGGCTTGTCCGACTCGCTGCACGGCTTGATGCTTTCGCATCCTCTCTCCTCTCGAGGGCCGTGGTTTCGGTCGCCCTCTCTCGTGATGACGGACAAACAGAGCCGGAGTAAGAGGGGAATCGGAAACCTTCCCACTCCTTTTATGATCCTGGAATGGCGTGTCCTATTACAAGCGTTTCCTAATGGAATGCTCTTTGGTCCGAATCGTAGTCGTCCCTTCGCTGGGCTACCGCATGCCCAGCCGCGTCCACTCAGTCTTCGAGATGATGCTCGCCCTCGCTCCAAGGTTACGCGCTATAGAGCCTCGCCTTTCCCGTGGCAAGAATCCATTTGTAGAGCTGCTAGCACATGTTGTCAAGAACATCGTGAAAGCCCTCTCAACCCATGTTCACTCCTTCTAATATCATTGTATAATGGGGCTCCATTTAGTCATCTTTAAAGCCAACATTAGACATCATTTAGGGCACTAGCCAACGTTAGAGCCAGTGCTAAGCAATGTTGGTGTAGTGTGTTGCTAAAAACAGTACTATCATCACACGCCGCTACCGAACGTGGGTGAAACAGGTGGTGGTGTCACCGTCATCGTCAGCATTGCCGTTTTTGTTGGTGTGGTCTAGTGGCTATAAGGTACTCGGATGCTGACCCGCAGGTCCCGGGATCGAACCCCGGCTGAGGCGGCTGCATTTTCGACGGAGGCGGAAATGCTGTAGGCCCGTGTGCTCAGATTTGGTCGCACGTTGAAGAACCCCGGCTGGTCGAAATTCGCGGAGCCCTCCACTGCGGCGTCTCTCATAATCATATAGTTGTTTTGGGACGCTAAGCTCCAGAAATCAATCAATCATTTTCGTTGTTGGTGGTGGTGCTGTATCAATTCGTACAATGTGAGCGAATACATATTATGGCAATATTTATTTGTTTGGAGGCAGACAGGTCAGCCTGAGATAGTTTGCCTTTGTCTGGTACTCTAAAGCTGCACCGGTTGAGCCCAAGAGGAAGAAGCTCAAATAAAGTTCCATTTGCAGAATAGTCTCAAGGAAGTAACCTGCATAGAAGAGGACGTTGTATAGATTATCTCCATTTATAGTTATCTTCAAGAAGTTCAGTCAGATGTATCCACTACAACTAGTACGCACGTAGAATTATCGACAGGAGATGTTCAAACAATAACTTTGCAACTTCATAGGGGCTATCATCATCCCATGATAATGACATGATACTATGACACGTCATAATAACCGTCACTGGAGGTTGAATACCATATACGTCTAAGGCAAGAAGAACCTCTATGGAAAGAAATAAGGGCGCCAGAAACAGCTGGCAGCCCCTATCAGTCCGAAACAACCTCACAATCTCTAAAGCACAGTCCACCTCGGTGGAACAGTGGCTATGGTGATCAGCTTCTGACCGAAAGGTCGTGGGTTCGATTCCGGCCACGACTGCAGCAGTCGCATTTGGCCCGTGTACTGTGCGACACAGGTTCATCAAAATTTATGGAGTCCTCTACTGCGGCCTCTTTCAACCATATGATGGTTTTGGGACGTAAAGCTCTGTGTATATTATTATTATTATTATTATTATTATTATTATTATTATTATTATTATTATTATTATTATTATTATTATTATTATTATTATTATTATTATTATTATTATTACCTCTAAAGCATGATATTGTTAGGAAAAGTGGATCATTGAGATCCAGATCAGTTTCGGTTACTGGAGACTTTAAATGACCCGAGCGAGAATCCAGAATCGCTGCAGTATATTTTGGTGAAAATATCACAACAAACGTGCTGTTTCATAAGCCCCAACTTCACATTTAGCGAAGTTCATTTTGCTCTATAGTGCTTCTCAAGTGAATCGTAATATAAATCTACATTACCTGAATAGTTCGAAAATATCGGTCAGTTGGCGGCACCAGTCTCACCTTTTCAAAAAGACGAAGAAATTAAATCAACATTCCGAAATATTCTTTGGTAATTCCTTGAGAATTCGTGTTAAGGGACACGCTGTGGTCAAGTTATGCATGTTAAGGGGCACGCTGTGGTCAAGTTATGCGACAGAAATACTATACTTGGAATATGCGCCAATAAAGAGCTGTGCACCGGAGGCATCGTAAAGTGCCCTGAAATATCTCCAAGTACGCGAGTGCTTATGCATTTCGCCCCTATCGAAATTTTAACGGTTATGTCAGGAAGTCGCACCCGCGTTTCAATGTTTAGGCGAGCAACAGCTTAGCCGCGAGGCCATCAAGACGGGTTGAGTGAGTTGCGTAAACACTAAGCGGTAGTTCCCCAACGAGCTCGCTTGCATGGCGTGGCTATAGCTCCTTCTGCGTTTTGACGAGAATGCACTTTTCGCGCAGCTCGTTAGTCGGTGACGCCATTCGGAACAGCGTGCGCGTACAGTGATGCGTGCAGCCGCTTCGAGAACATCTAGAATCCTACGAAGGTGCGCTGTCGGAAAAACACGGAGCAGGGCCCCTCGCCGCGTTCTCGGAATCGACGGTTCCGTTCCGCCTCCCACACGTAGTACGTCTCGAGTTTTGACCCGTACGCATTGGTGCGCGCATGTCTGAATCACTCCATACTCGTTCCCGCTGTATGTTATCGATGTCTCTACATGTCACGCATGTTTCGCACACTCGCAGCCTCCCATGATAATTTCGGCCGAACGTAATTTCCTATAAGGTGCTGGCGCCATAGTGCTGAGTCGAAGGAATAGCGAACATTCAAAAGAAGGTTATAAGGAATAAGCTTACGTTGGTGCGCTGAATTTTAGGCGCATATACAGCCGCTAAACACTATCGCTTATCACACTACACCCCAAGTTCTATGGCCTGACGCTCTTTGGTGAACAGCAGTCTTTGCGCAATGAAACCCCACATATTATCTTCACAGGTTCAGAAACCGCAGAAGAGATTCTCAATTTTGAGGTCCACCTCACACAAGTGCATACCCTTACGTGACGAAAGGCCCACAGGGTCTCCTATGCCTTTGCCTAAAACGACTCGAAGGCGATAGCAATTTTTTTTTCAGTCGATGTAATCACAGAGCTTCCTAAAATGAACTATAGAGTGCATTTTGGCGCTGCGATCGTTCAGAGACCGCGAGAACGATGGGTAGTACACGGATATGCCTAGTCTTCGTACTTGCGGGTCGGGAAACGCACTTGTGGCTTCGTTTATTGATGTGTTTCTGTTTTGTTTCGAAGCAAATAACGGACTCTTCTGAACTTCGTGACCAGATTTGAAATGGTAAGCCTTAAAGATGAAGGTGGTGAAGCGCAACTGTTGAACATTTGTCAATTGTCGTTTTGTAACAAAGCAGCTTCAAGCCACGCGAAGCCAGAAGGAACGTAAAGTACGAAGACTAGGCAAATCCGTGTGCCATGATTCCCATGCTCGTTGAAGCACAATGTGTTGCAGCTCCCATAGACACTATAGTGTCAGAGTTCCATCTAGTGAATATATAAGAAACTGTATGGATGCATTGACCCTGCCCTCCTCCCCCCAGCTATATAGTATCCTAAAGCTTTTTGAACATATCGTGGCTTAGCACTGCCTCCCGAATCAATGGCATTGCAACCTTTAGGCACCTGTGCTGGTTTCGCAACGTTCCTTGATCAACCCACCTTCGATCGAGTGACAGCCTTCTAAGCGACGTCATCATATGAAGCCGTGTTGAGGCGTATAGTAATGACCTCACAGGGGACGTCATTGATGACGTCATGTTACATTGAGGTCACCTGACTTTTGGAAAGCCGAGCGGACGCACGCACTCGCTCGAGTATCACATGTCCTTGGCCGACTTTTATTACTTATGTTATAGAGACCGGACGTGGAAACGTGAGCGCAAGAGAGAACGTTGAGACTATAGGCTCTAATGTCTTGGATTATCTCCAATACTCGTGTTTAAACGCTCTGTTTTTTTAAGATCGATACCTATCAAAAATCTCTGCTCTCTGTGAAGATTCGTGTTTTCGCTGACGCAGACCTCGCGAAGTATCGTCGGGTCTCGCCAAACCTCGATGATGTGGACGCCTACAGTCAATTTTCTGTGTTATGCGGTATCTAAAGCTTCCGCTTTAAAACAGCGGGCCTACGTGGGTTCCACACGCATGCACCGTACATCCGCGTATATTCCAGTAGCTGACTACATAGCTTTTCACACTTAATGAACTGCCACTATACTTCTGCCGTTTCCTTGGTGTCTATAGAGCGACTCGCCTGGTCACTCTGTGCTGCAATAACCTCTGGCCGTTGGTGCTGGCAAAATAAGGGCGCGTACGTTGCACTGTCCTGGTTGTCCATCGTAATTTGACTTACCGAGCACCTCGCGTGGTGTGGACAATGGGACCGCAATGTTCGCGTGTCAAGATGTGTGCTTCCAAAATAGCTTCACAAATACGCCTGCTTGCCGTATAAAGAGCTAAACAAAACCCGCCAGGCATACGCCGGACGCACAGCAGGTCACAGTGAAAGCTGAAAGAGTGGCCTCTCAGATCCTCTACTAAACACAATTTGGGTAACTGCTACAAGTACACATGTTGGGTACGCACTAAGCCATAAATAATCATAACTTTTGCGTAGTAAGCCGGCGTTCACTATATATGCTATCCTTCGTCATTCTTCGGAGAAACGTAGTATTCGCTACCCACTTTCAAGGAATTGTGCACAATTGTTTTTCATGCAGTGGCTGACGACGATGAAGAATTATGTCTGAAGTGGATATGCGCCACAGTTAACAGGTGATCAAAAACAAGCTTTTTGTAATGGGTTGGAGCATTGGACGACCCACTGGTTACGCAATTCGCATTTTGTGATGCCTGGTTGTTTCTTCGTTGTTTTAAAACGCTGTCTTAGTCGTGCTAACGCGATTTTTTTCCCGTCATCAAGCCTGCCTAAGGCAAGTTTGCAACACAGTTTGAAGCACCGGCATGGCTATGCGGTAGAATACTGGGCTGGCACGCATGGGACTCGGGTTCCAATCCCACTGTGTCAGTGGTGTTTTTATTTACAAAGCTTTTTTTTTGCATATTACGCCATTATAGTTTATGGACACCGGCGGCGGCAGACAGCTACGGCACCACACGCGACCATTGTGATCTCATAACAGCGTTTACTGTAAAACGTGGCATACTTGGGTGTTTCAGTTTCACCATTCCAGAACTTATTTCATTGTGTTACATTGTTATTCTTCAAGTTCTCTTCAAGTTAGTTTGAAACTTGTCGTGGAAAGTTAGTCACTTTTGCATGTACCTGCTTGAAAGTTCACTACATACTTTTTTGCACATAAACGAACACTTGCCAAAGTTAAATAAAATAGGAATTCATAATTTTTATTCGTTGTAACATTGGTGAGAGTTCACTTGTTCGCAAGAAATGTATGCCCCTCACCAGACAATGTTCCGTCGCACCCTGGACTATACATTGCATACTTATATTATATTTTGTTGATATTGTATGCTTATTCGCAAGTCTAGAGAGAACTCTGCCTTTTGTATGCCTTTTTTCCGTTCACCAAGTACAGGGTAACCGCGTGAAAATCTCCCCTCGTAAGCCCTTTGTCTTTCTCTTTCCCATTAACCTCTGATTAGCTTAAAGTGTTACCACTGCAAGAATTTTAATGATGCCACAGTCTCATAATGTACGAAACATTATGCCAGCGAGTGTTAAAAACTGAGATAGTTCCTTATGTGCTTCACTCGTCGTGTCCGCTTCTTTCCTCTAGTCGTGTTTCTATAGGCGTAATTTCTGTCTCCTGTGTAACTTGTGTCCGTTTCGCATGTGTCTCTTTCCTTTGTGTCCCTTTTCCTTGTGTCCCTTTTTCTTGTGTCCCTTGTGCCTTTTCCTACAATGAATCAAAGGTGAAAGTTATCTTCTTTTTCTTCTCGGCCGATTCACAAATATTTTCCTACCCATACCCTACCTCATGCATATGAAATCTTTCTGCACCTAACGTGGCTTTGCATCCACTGCCTCCAAGATCGTAGGCATGGCAAGCCTCCTGCACGTCACCTTGTTTTATCTGCCTCCGGGATCGGAGCACTCTTGACCAAATGATGACATCATGCTCAGACATCACCATCAGAAGCCATGTTATGCGGCGTCATAATGACATGACCTGTTTTGGCTATGTGTGTTGCCAAAGACGTCATCACATGATTATTTTTTGCAGCGCTCGTGTTGACGCCGCAGACCCCGCGCAATTTTCATGTTTGTTGATGTATCTAAGACTCTCGCGTTAATGTTACCGTGTGCAAAAACAAAAAAGGCCATCAGATATTGTAAACATGCGTGTACACAAGTCGCATTGCAGCAAAGGGGTGCTGACTTAGTGCCGGTGTTCCGTGACGCTCGGTCGCCTTGAAGACTACCGGAGCGGAACGCTTCGGTTGATGCTCCTCGCAGAAAAGGGAGAAAGGGGGAGGGAAGGTGGGACGCCCAACTTACGGACCACCAAGTTTGCCTCCTCTCCTCACGCGTGCCTTCGTCAAAGCGATTAAACCCCGTCCGAGAGTCTCTATACGGTGGACGGGCATCGCACGGTGGCAATCGCATTACGCTCCTGTTGTCTTTCTTCCAGCAGGGCAACGCCGCGACGTTCAGCCGTACGTGTGGACACGCACATATATGTCTCGATGTGTGTTCTAGTACGCGTGTAGCCATGCGTGCGACATGGCGGTTGCGTGCGTTTTGTCTTTCTGGGTTGAACGCATCCACGCTGGCGCGTCCGCTACGCACTGTCCAGGCAGCTCCGGGAGCAGTCAGCAAGCTACCTCCACGTATGCTTTGAAAATTACGCTGGTCATCCGAAGGCTCGCTGACAAGTGAGAAAGAAGCATGTGTTTAGAAATGGAAAGGTCTTCGTAAAAGCAGGCTAAATCTTTCCTTGATAATGGGATGTCGCTTGATCCAACGTTTCAACGACGAATCGACAAGATAAGTGCAATGCTTCTGCACAGTTCTGGTGCCGAAGACAGGACCGGCTGCCGAAACGTTGCCAGCAGTGATACGTCATGCTCCATGATTTTTCGTCTCTTCAAGCTTCCGTCTTCACGAGAACTTCAGGCTATGTCTTTGCGCTATATGTACACTCCGAGCACGCAATATTGAGAAAAACGATTTAGCCACGACAGTTTTACGCAGAACTTCGTTTACAGTCTCATCTGCAATTTAAGGTATCCTTTCCTCTTTTAACGAAAGAACATAATCCTTCCACGTCTGTGGGTTACGTTCCGGCTAATATCAGCCATTTCAGCTAAGCAGTTAATGTGATTTGGAACCACAGAGAAAGTTTCTTTCTTCCATTTCCAGACCCTTAGCACAGTTTGTTAAACTATACTGGTGACAGGCCCACCTAATCTGCGGAAATGCCTCAGGAACACTAGAACCCGTGATAGAAGTTAATCAGCAGTCGATTATTGACAAGCCTGTGGCGTAATGTGGTCTGTAACCGTCACTGGAAAACGTAATGGGAAAGAAGCTGCAGCTCACTGTCAAAGCGAAGTCACCATGCCAATACCTCCGCACCTGTTTGAAGAATCCCTGATTATGCTGTGCACTGTTTACACCTTTAATTTTTTTATTTTTCTGTAAGCATCTGTTTTTCATTGAGGACTGTTTTGCTGAGATCGAACTGTTGATAGCTATTGTCGGGTGTATTCTTTAGGGGGAGCTGCTGGGTGTTCCTTGATTCATGGCCGTGAGTTTGCTTCGTATGTACCAAAATTGTCCTGATGATCATATCCCCCACTGCATCAACCGCAAAAGGGACCCCATTGGTCTCATATCTCTAAGTGCACTTGTAAATAATGACATATTTGTGCTAACATATTTGTGGTGAAGTACTGGTTGTTCCGTGCACCTACCAGTTCTTTCCTCGAAGAAAACTTGTTACCATGTAGTGAGCTGTTGTCATCTTGATACATTGGTCAAGGGACAGTGGTAGCTTAAGCACCGCGGCACTGCTTGATGGGGGTTTCTCAACCTACCACGACAAAAGAGCGACGTACTGTCGTAGGCTATTCCGTCATCCTGCCCGTTGAGACCGTTGGCCAGCTGCCGAGCCAAACAAGAAAGCAAAGAAGCGACCACGCTGCGACCGATTTGTATTCTTTTTTTTTTATTAGTATAAGAGTACATATATACGTGTGTGTGTGTGTACATGCTTGGCCGGTGAAACGCGCGGCAGCAGCGATCTCATCGCAACAGCGGCAGCATCGCCACCGCCATCGGTCTCGCTGGAACGGGCAGCCGCTCGAGCGTGGTGGACTCGCTCAAGACACACCAAGGAGGGCGACGGGTGTGTGTGCGTGCGGCCGCCGTGCTTCTTGTTCTTTCGTAGTTGCCGCCGCCGCTACTTCAAGACGGCGCGACGTGCTTCTTTTGATAAACGAGTACCCGCCTCGGGTTTGTCTTCACGTCCCAATGCCCGCAGGCGCCGCCGCTTGCCCATATGCGCGCCGCGCGTATTACACTTACTGGGTGCGCCCTACACCCCCTCTTTCCTTGCCTCCCCATTTTCCGAGGAGGTTGGTAACGAAGCTTGCGTGAACTCTGTTCGTGCAACTGCTATACAGTAGCTCTATCGTACACCTCTTTGCTCTAAGTGGTGTGTGTGTGTGTATACATATGTGCGTGCGTATAGTGCTTGTACGGTTCTGTGCTTGCTCGTGTGCGTCTCCTGATATATAGTGTGTAGCTGAGCCCGTAGGCTAGTGTGGCTCTCTCGCGGACAGATACATGGCCCGTGCGCGTTCCTCGCTTCAGCTGTGCACCTTAGTGCTGCAGCCAGCCCCGGTCCGGTCCATGTCCAGGACCGTCCATGCGAATCGTCTCGGCGAGCCCGGTCAAGACGTGCGCGACCTGTACATCGGCCTTTCGAAGGTGCGCGAGGGGGTACGTCCACGTGCGTTACACACCGGCCGAGCTTCTGGAACAAAACTATGTAGCGGCCGCTAGTTGCCGCAAGAGGTCATGGACACGTGCATGATCTGGAAGAAACTATGGCCCTCCCGGGTGATGGCGTATTTCCTTCTTTTTATATACATATTCCTTTTGTTCCTACAGAGCTACGAGTCAATTATGTAGAGATACACTCTGGCAATAACACAGTCTTCCTCCATTTTGTAAGACTACCAACTGAGAAGTGCCCACTTGGTTCTGCTACTTCGTTTGGCCAACTGGATAAACATTAGCGCAATTGCGATGTCGCACTGCATTAAGATTGTAAGCTTAGCTAGTTGGCTGCGGCTCATGAAATTTTCACGCAGTGCTCACAAATATGGACAAAAGAAGGAACAAGAAGAACAAGTTCTTTTTTAAATAGCTTCCGTCTTTGTCGTGTACTGGTGAGCGATGCACGGAAATTCACCGTGAGCAATGCCACACGTTATATAACAGAATCATCCCTGTGCCCACTTGTCTGCCTTTTACACACCTACACTATAAGTACTTATTATAAGCGAGTGTTTGTGGCAGTATTAGTGACTATATTAAGTCTACGCCATTGCAAATTTTAAGTCGGTGCACCCTCCTTTAAGTAGCTTCCTTCGCTGAGGTATCTGTGCCTGCCCAGCTGGACAGTGGTGCGTCATCACACGTGCTGTGCATGTGGTGTAAAGTAATGAATCGAGAGTCATATAGGCGGTCAAATTTCGTCGTTCTGCAAGCGAAATAATGTAAATCGCTTGCTTCATATTGTACGAATGTCTTATAAACTCCAGCTGAACCCCTTTCCTGTTTGTTCTTCAACCAACCCTGTGGACTTCACAAGCCTGTGCCGACACGGTCTTTGGTACCATGACTACAACTGTGGCACGCCGACAATCACCGAGTGCATATAGTGTATAGCCAAGACAAAATATTTTACAGCCCTGGCAAACTCGTTAATAACACATGTTTTTATGCCCCAAAACTACGATTTGATTGTGAGGGATGGCGTGGTGAGTTGAGTTGAGTCGAATAAATTTTATTGGCTCAATGGTCGTGGGGCTCCACACATTTCAGCCACGTGGACTGACAAAGCACAATACGGGTTCCTTGCATTTCTCCTACATCTAAATGCGAGCCTTTTGTGCAGGCGAAGGTTCTTGAACCCGTGTCAAATTTGTCGATGGCGCGGAACTATGGGACACTGGCCAAGAAAACGCAGTCCGTCATTGTATTCGTTCTGAATGATATTGATATTCTTGCTGTTCATTTTTCAGAAGAGCCGCCGAGTGGAGAATGCATAGCCGGGTTTGTTTGCATGGGTATGTCTCCTTGTGCGGTGTCCCGTTTGCACAATTTGCGCTTTCGGCACTGACTCACGACTATTTTTGCACCATTTTCTTTCCTTTAGAAAAAAACTAGTGTCTGTGACCTAGGGAGTTAGCAGGATTTCGCCCTGAGGTTTTTCTTGACTATCGTTTTATGTTTCCTCTTTGCCTAAGTAGTATCTGATGTTTTTTATGTGTGCGTTCTTTTTCCGATGCTTCCCTGTGTATATTGTTATTTTTGTATATCTTTTGCAATAGCGATGAGTAATCGCAACTAATATCTAATTGGTATGTAAAACATTACGATTGTTATGTATATATTTGTTTACTAGAAATAACACTTTATTGATGTTGTATGTGTTGCAGTATTTGCACATGTACCTTTTGTATGTTTGTATATTTTTGTATTTTTTCTGTATCCTGCAAAATTCTTATGACAGCCTGTCTGCCTCACTACATTTGGAGCAAAGGCCCTTAGTCAGGCTTTGAGCCTTTTGCCTTCGCTTCATTGTCTGTATTGGCACAAAAAGAAAGAAAGGAAGAAAGAAAGAAAGAAAGAAAGAAAGAAAGAAAGAAAGAAAGAAAGAAAGAAAGAAAGAAAGAAAGAAAGAAAGAAAGAAAAAGAAGGAAAGAAAAAAGTTCGAGGGGACAGGGGCTGGTGTGGCTTGGGGGAGCAAAAAACTTTTATCGCCCCCCCCCCCCCGCGCCTGCCGCCACGCGTGTCTGTGAACGGTGGCAGGCCTGTACGTTCTTCCTTCTACCTGCAGAGAAGACTCTTTCCCTTTGTTTGTTCTCCAAGTACTCATTCCATTACTCTCAGGGCAGGCTATTAAACCCGGTGTACTAGTCTGACTTGCCAACCCGCATTTTCTCCTCTGCTTGTTTTCATTTCACAAGGCATAGTTTCGATTTACAGCAGTTACAAATCACTAGTCTATTCCATTCAAAGCGGCTTCGCAAGTATACCACTCATCAAGTGGTGGCGTTGCGCTACTGTATAAGTTTCAATAACCAACAGAAACATAAAACATCGCAGAGCCCTGCTCAGCTCTTCTAGCTTAGGCTACGTCCTTAATGGTTGTACTAATGAATATACTTTTAGATGTATACATTACAAGGTTAGAGTAAAAGCCCCTTCTTACCGTGAGAGCTGGCGCAATAAATCAAAACAGAAAATCAAGGGAAGATCGGACAGGTGGCGACGCAGCCTCCAACTTCTTGCACCAGTTCACTATGACGTCACACATTTTGACGCCGTCTGCTATAGAGCCTAGGTAATTTCTTGTCTATAAAGGGGAACTGAATTATGCACATTTTTTTCTAAAAAGGGAGACAAGGATTAAATTTAGAATTGGTTTGGTGATTTTATTGATTAACGACGAGCGAACCATGAAAAAAATGCATTATGATTACTAGCACTAAACTCAATAACAAGCATAGCTGAAGCGTAGGGGCTTGGGCTCAAAATAAAAAAAAAGAAGCCAAACGGGACATTCGCGTTCATCTTCCATCCCATATAGCAACCAACACCTTACGGCAATATAAAAAAAAAGAGTTTCAAGAATGCTTGATCAGCCGTAACTGGTGTAGTTTTCTCTTTGGCGTTCATTTTTGCCGAATGTTCGTACAGCTCGTTGAATATGCATTTCATGCGCGTTGCTGAGCGGAAGGTGGCGCTAGCGCGGACGTGAAAGTTTGAGCGCGCAAACATAGCACTCAATCACCGAGCGATACAAGAACAAAGCGCGAGCGCACGCCAGACAAGCGTCCAGGAAAAGCGATGGAATCGACTGGAAATAAAGAAGCGAACAAAATATTACAGACGCATATCGCATACTAGGTGCGTTCGCGGCGGAGCAGTGCAGTACGTCATCGTCGGGAGCGCACGTCACACGCCGAGGGAAGAACAGAGGGTGGCGCCGCGGGGTGGTGACTGATGGCTCTACGGGTGTCGGCTTTCGCCCAGCACTGGTGGTGGCTGGGTGGCAGCGGTGGGAGGGGGCGGTGTTGCTCAGACACCCGACACCCGGTCGTTAGCAAAGGCGGCTGACTAGACGAGCGGACGACGTCTGCCTCGCGTATAGACTGCTTGTTCAGGACAAGGGCACCCGTTTCGGGGGTACACTGACAACGCGGTGCAGCGTAGTGTGCGAAAACATCTGCTGCGAACTCATTTTTTGGAAGGCAATACAAAATAACCACGAATTAATGTGATTTGTAATAATCTACAAAACGTAGTATTTGTAGTAGAGTTATAGGCAGCCGAGCTGCTGTACTCAAAGAAACAACAGTGTCAGTTGCAGAACAAGTAATCGTCTGGTTTATTCTTGGGCCACGCTTTTATAGGCATGCGGTTGCTTGTTCGCTGCCGCGTCAGCGCAGCTGATGACGAAGTGGAACGTCATGCAGTAGGCGTTATCACAGTATTTAATTCAATTACAAAATGATATACATAAAGTGTACACAGGTGTCACAACAGCTGCCACAAAATGAGCTACAAAACGTGCAGTGAGTTATGGACGTGATAAAAAAAAACACCATTACCTTACCAACAACAGATACCATTATATCCATCCATGTTCGTAGGTAGGAAACTGCTTTTGATGTACGAATCACTTTTCGTTTATTTAATGTTAGCAGCTTTACTGTGATATTTTCAATTAAACTGTAGCACGACCTCTAAGTGATGACTACATAGAAAGAGCACATGCCTCGCACACCTTGGCAACAAGGGGGGTTGACGAGGAATTCGCGCTGATGCCATCTATTCACAGTTTCATTATCACACACCGCGTACTAGTAGTTGAGCTTCAGTGCCCACATGTCACGTCACCGTCATTTTTTTAGGGGCAGAGCTCCTTAATGTCAAGGCTTGTCCATTGGTGTTAGCGTTGTAAGCCGTATAGCCGCCGCTGACGATGACGATGATGCTCATGACGATGAAGAACAAGAGCATTCCAGATCGCACATTATCTTTCTGCCATCACGGCACAACACATGCAAGGCACTCACCATACGTCAAGATGATGACGCAGAGGACGACGACGACGACGAGGATGATGATGATGATGATGATGATCATCATCATCATCCTCATTACGGACAACGACAAGTTTGAGCGTCTCCACGTGTTCTACGATCCGTTTCGTATGACTGGAAACAACCAACAACCACCAAGGAAACGTGCTCCGACCTCGCCTTTGCCAATTTCATGCTAGATCCGACCACAAAGCAGTAATAATGAAGGCAAAACGAAACTCACAACTAAACGCAACATACCAGTTATGATAAATAAACATTTATGTAACTGTACACCGCTTTGTTGCTCATTTAGATGCGTGAGTGGTGAACATCACGGGTGATTTGCGGTAACAGTAAACAATCCCACTGCTTCTTCCACTCGTCATCATTCACTTCGTGGATATGCCGTGATTTTCTATTACTGCGACACCTAACGCGAATTTGGCGCAACGAAATTTAGGCTCCTTTACAGCCGCTTACAACACCAGTGTCTGCCTTCGTTCTCATGTCCTGGCGCTCTTCGACCATCGAATGGCCCTTGCGCCATAAACCGCCACATATGATGATCACCATCATCTAAATGGGCTACGGGAAGAGTCGCATATCCCCGCTGTCTCTTGGCAAGCCTGCAGTGCAAACTACGCTAATTTTCCTGATACAGCGAAGGGAAAGTAACGACGCTCTTTTTTCACGATAACTAACTTTAACACGCTATTTTTGAAAACCCTGTAACTGCAATAGAGCTGCTTTTTTTTGGTCTTGGGTAACAGTATTTGTAACACTGATACTTTTTGCTGGTAACGTGCTGCCCCGCTGCGGTCGTCTATAGTGGCTAAGGTACTCGGCTGCTGACCCGCAGGTCGCGGGTCGAATCCCGGCTGCGGTGGCTGCATTTCCGATGGAGGCGGAAATGTTGTAGGTTTGATTGATTGATATGTGGGGTTTAACGTCCCGAAACCACCATATGATGATGAGAGGCGCCATAGTGTAGGGCTCCGGAAATATTGACCACCTGGAGGCCTTTAACGTGCACCCAAATCTGAGCACACGGGCCTACAACATTTCCGCCTCCATCGGAAATGCAGCCGCCACAGCCGGGATTCGAACCCGCGGCCTTGAAGGTGCCACCGCGTACTGCCTCGGACCAAAGTACGCGGTGGCACCTTCAAGAACACCGCACGAGCTCCTCACTCTGGTCAGGCAAGTCGCCCGTCGTGCTTTTGACTCTGAATGTGATAGATGTGTTGCCCAAGGCGTGCAGGTGCTCTCGAGATGTAAGCCTTCGAACAAAGTTGTTAATATAGGAAGCACTGTCGCGTACCTAAAGGCACATTCCTTGTCACTTCTGCCGGCTGACAAGGAAGGTGGTTTTGCGGTTCTCCCTCGTTCAATATTTAAGGTGAAAGCTATGCAGACAATGCAGTCTCTTTTAAACGAGAATGATGAGATTGGTCTGGATAAGCTTAAGAAGCATGCAAAAACTCTTACCGGGGCCCTGGGGTTTCAAAAGCTTTCGAAGGCGATAGATAGTTGCAAAAAGCTTAGCCTTGACTGTTCTTTTCTGCGAAAACTCACAAAATTGACTGCCCGTTGCGGGTCATTGTAACAGAAAGGGGGACCTGGCAAAAGTCTTTAGCACTTTTCTTGCAGGAAAAGCTAAAACTTATAACAATAGACGATCCTTTTTTGGTCAAGAACTCTGACGCTGTTATTGACATTATTGGACGAACTAACACAGGACTCCAGGCAATGTCTGTGGATATTAAGGACTTGTATTACTCTTTGCCACATGACCAACTACTTAAATGTGTAGAGGATTCCATAGACAGGTTAGGATCATCAGCGTTTCAAACGCGTACTGGAATTCACAACAGCAGCTTATTAGAATCACTCAGTTTTTATTTGAAGGCCACTTTTGTATCATGGGAGGACAAAAACTACTTATAAAAAAGTGGAATATGCATTGGTTCATGTTTGGCACCCATTCTTAGTGACATATTTCTAGCACATCATGATCGTGTCTTGTCAAACAAGCTTGACGACACTGTAGTTTTTAAAGTTTGCCGTTTTGTTGATGATTACTTAGTGTTGTTGAAATGCGATAGTCAAAATTTTCAGACCATTTCCTCTGACGTGTTGACTGTTTTCCGAGAGTGCCTGAAACCACTAGTTCTAACCCATGAATCACCCACTGATAACAACCTGAAGTTTCTAGATTTGAAGCTTTTGTTAGACTCCCGACATGTTTGCTGGATGTATGAACCAAGAAGCGGCAAGCCTCTTCTGCCTTTCAGCTCAGCTCACTCTAAATTGGTCAAGCGGGGCATCTCTAACCTCTGCCTTGTAAATGTCTTAAAGAAGTCATGCCCCCACATGGTACACCACAGCTTTGCTCTACAAGTAGAGCAGCTTACCAAAGCTGGTTACCCCGCGCATGTTCTCGTTTCGGTGGCGGAAAAGCTGGTCACTGTCTTGAAGCGAGGCGACAAACCGGATAAGCGAAACAGTGTCAGAAAGAGCCGGCCTGTCGTACTGCCTTACGTGCACGACGTCTCACACAGGCTAAAAAAGATTGCTCGAGACGCCAACGTTTTTGTGGTTTATTCTGCCCCGGAAAAATTGCAGAGGCTTTGCAAACGGGTCAATGAACCTCGTGCAAATTCTGCCTCGTGCTCTGTCGCGCACAGGACATGCTACGTCCCATGCGCATAGGGAGTCGTTTACTTGATTCCACTAACGTGTGGGTGCATCTATGTCGGGCAAACCGGCAGGTGCATAAATGACCGCCTCCGAGAACACCGAAACAATGTGCACAATGTGGTACAAGGGCATCTTGGCATTCATTGCCGAGATAGTGGGTGCACCCCTCTCTTTGATCAGTGCTCAATATTGGCAAGGCACAGGGACCAGCTTACCCACTTGCTAGGATACACTTGCTAGGAGATGAATGTGTAAGCACATCATCGATTGCTTTATCACAAGCTGAACGTGATTACCTAGCTGGGCTTTGAGGCATTAGAGGACCTGTCACACGTGTTTTGTTACTGATGTGTAGATTCGGCGTGCCTTTTACCTTCATGCTCTGTTATCATCCTTTTTAGCAGTATATATTCTAGCCACTCTGTCAAATAAAGTTAGTTGGAAGTCAGCGCTCTTTCTGTGTACCCTGTCCTTTTTCCTTTGTTCGTGCGCTGAAACATCTTGCAAATATGACTACGCACCAACTAGCCCAAGTTTCCACTCTAGTGACTTCTTTCGTGTTTGTTGCCAAGCCCGATCTTCGTGCAACGCGTACTGTTTGCTCTCTCTTTTGTTCATTGCTTCTCTCTCTCTCTCTTTATGCCTGCGTTCCTCTTCACCAGTGTATAGGGTAGCAAACCTAACCTAATTAACCTTCCTGCCTTTCTTGCCTCACTTTCTGTCGCGGTACGCGTCATAAACTCGGTGCGTATCGTGGTACTGTGGTTCGCACGCCACGGACTCTTAAGTGATGGTGCCAGGTCCGTAGCCAGAATTTTTTTTTCGGGGTTGGGGGTTTCTTTTTGAAGACCTTGGAAAAGTTCCATTTTCTTTATTTGTCCTCGGTAATACACCCCCCCCCCTCTATACGTATTTCTGGGTTGCTGGGGGCCACCTTTATATATAATATATAGAATACATATCACCCGCTCAATTCTCATGCGCAACTCCGTCCGGATACGACAGTGTTTTTCTCGTTCGCGCAGCATACACGTCGACCCACGTGGTCCTTCGCCACGGCAACCACGATCTTTCGTACTCGCTGCATTCAAGACGTGCCGTCGGCGGCACTGTGGTCCGCACGCCACTGGTGTATACAGCCAACGCAGCAGTCCACGGCGGACGCGCTATCAACCTCATCGTGGACGACCTGTCGCCGGCTTTTCCCATTGTCTTTCCGACGTCGTCGACGGCGACGTCCTCTTTTTTAAAACTTGCTTATCTATTCTTCTCGTTCTCTTATTTTCTGTTTATCCTTCCCGCTAGCGACCTGGAGCGTTGATTCTGCCCTCCACCGTCACGACGAAGCTCCTCTCTCTATTCTTTTCTGGCGCGCATCCGCCAACAAGGACACGAGCCGTGCATTCGCCGCGTATCTCTGCATGGCTGCGGCCGGCTCACCTCAGCAGGAACCACGCCAGCTCGGCTTGTCGAGGTCATAGCGGCTCGCGGAGAACTTCGAGGAGGCCTCGCGGTTTGTCGACATGGCGTGTGCACTGGCTGGGTTCACGGGCGTTCGGAGAGGCGAAAGGCCCAGGTGGGGCGACTGCCCAGCACCCTCTCCCTGAAATTTCTGATGTTTTTTTCTGTGATGTAGGGATTAGCTACACAACTTTATTAGCAAAAGAGGGGTAATATTTTTGAAGAGATGACCTATGTGTTGGATACTAAAAATCAATTGTAGTAATAATACCTCCATGGGGTATGCTCGAAAGCTCCTCGGGATCAAACGAAATTCGTTTGTCCATCTGTCTGCCTGTCTGTCGTTTCATGTATCAGAGAGAAAGAGAGAGAAAGAGAGAGATGAACAACAAGAGAAAAGGCAGGGAGGTTAACCAGACACATGCCCGGTTTGCTACCCCACGCTGGGGGAATGAAAACATGAGAGAGAGAGGAAAGAGAAGAGGAAGAGAGAAAAAAAAGGATTGTCAGTCAATGGGCTGACGCGTATGCAGCGGTGGCACTACACAAAAGTTAAAGTTGGTCACGTAGGCCTGTAGTCCTTAAAAAAGCACAAGACAGCTTTAACTGCTTTTTGAGCCGACGAAAGGCGAGGACGGTGTTCCCGTAGCATCTTCATAGAGAGTGGCCGATCGTCCGATTGTCGCAATTCGTCCGAAAGCTTCTGTCTTTCGGAGGCAAATCATGTCTGAAAACCGCAATATGATTATGAGGGGCACCACAGTGGAGAACAACGTAGGGGAAATTTCGACCATGTGGTGTTCTTTAACGTGAGCTGACATCGCGTACAAGTGCAGGCCTCCAGAATTTCGCCTCAACCTAAATGCGACCTTCGTCGGCGGGATCGAACCCGCAACCTTCGGATCAGCAGGCGAGCACTATAACCGTGCTACCACCGCCGTGAAATGAATAGAGCATACAACTATAGACGAAGAAAAGCCCAGGACGTTAATCGTTTTTTTTAGCTGTCGTTCACTAGTGGTGGCGCAAATTGAAGTGAACTCAAGTGGTCAAAGAATCACCCCTTCGTCGGTGCGATCTGAACGTGCAATATTCGAATCATATGGCTGTAAGCTTGAATCCCCCCTCCCCCCCAACAAACAGGTGATTTTTCGTACATTTCAGTTCATCTCACATTACTTTCAGTTCAGTAATGTTAGAAACAACTGTTAACGCTTTATATGCTTTCGCTGACATGTAATCTCTTTGATGCATTTGATTAGCGTGCTTACGTTCTTCATGTGTGTGTGAAACGACTTATAGAGAGAGAGAGAGAGAATAAAATGAGGGAAAGGCAGGGAGGTTAACCAGAAAATGGAGCATCCGGTTTGCTACCCTGCACTAGGGGAAGGGGGAATGGGGAAGAAAGATTGGAAAGAAAGCGAAGAGGGAAATAGACGCGCGCAAAAAAAAGGGGAGGGGGGAGAGCTGGGGTGCTACAGTCTATACAATAGGCCGCTGCCACGCAAAAAGTTCAAAAGGGCCTTCACTGATTTTCTGTGAGCACACTAATCATGTCGTCTTTCCAGCACTGATTGTTCAGACAAAGGTCTGTCGTCAAGGCGAGCTAACGCAGCAACGACTTATAGGGTTGCCAGCCAACGGTGCACGTTACTCGTTTTTGTTTAATCTTACCGGTAATGTAACGGTGATGACAGAAAAGCTGTCAGTGCTGCATGACACCCTCCCTCTTTTTTATGTGAATTTTTTCAATGCATTCAATGCAAAGAGTTCTGTGAACTCCTTTGTGTAAGGTGCAGTCCTGTGTCGACCTCCAGGTCTTATATTGAAAACAATAATAAGGGAACACACGGTTCACGGCAGGGCCCATGATAAAAAAAATTGATGGCAATAATGTGCGACTAAAAGCAGCGTTACAGGCAATAAGAAACGCGCATATAAAACTGTAGCGGTGGATTCATGCTAACGAGGCAGGCCATGCAGTATAAACAATATATGTCTATTTGGAAAAGCACGACACCGGGTGTTTAACTGTACTCTCGGAGCGTGGAATCATTTCCGTAACGAGTTCATGGCGACAAAGTTTGGTGCCATCGCCCTGAAACGTAACGTCATCGGGACGTTTTGAGTGTCCAGTGCGACTTAGAACAAAAGAAGACAAAAGCAGGGTTAGAAGGGTCCTGGCACGACCCTTTCTGCATTCACTCAAGGCCAGTCTCTCCGTCTTCCTCAGTGTCTGTAGCAGCCGAGATGTTTATCTTACACATGCGTTTGTTTCGTGTACAATCTGAGTGCAATACATGGTACTGTAGTACCTATCTATATATCTATCTATCTATCTACCGATTGTAATGATGCAAAATACTAGGGCACTCAAGGTGTGAAGAAGAGAGAACAAGAAGAGAAATGGCGTCTATGACCAAGGACATGGCAGGTGGCTTCTATGGCCTGTTGTCTTGTCCAGTATCCTCCAGGAAGCGAAGAACCGCCTTGAAGACCTGGGCCTGGTGCCATGCAGGAAAGAGAAGGTCCCTCTGTGTAGCCGCAAGCAGACCATGGCGACGGAATGCGGTGAGCAAGACGCCGCGTTGTGTGCGACCCGCTGGGCAAACACACGGCAGGTACTCGATGGTTTCATCTGCCCCGCACGCAGCGCACGCAGGGGACGAGGCTCTGCCAAGCCGATGACGCCGGGCCGCAGGCCAGGAGCAGCCGATGCGTAAGCGAAGTAGCAGGGACCCCTCCGTCCAGGTGAAACACCGGTCAGACAGCCGGGTTTGTGGCTTTTTCCTTGTACACGATCGTCAGGGTGGCAGCGTTGCAACAGCATCCTCAATGTGAGCCTTGAAAAGTACGAGGCGATCATGGTACTGCCCACAGGAATGGCGGAGGGATGTGCTTCTTTCGCCAGGGCGTCGGCCTGCTCGTTTCCCTGGATTCCCACATGAGATGGGACACAGTGCAGAGAAACAGCGACGCCACTGGCAAGAAGGAAATTCAGTTTGGTGACGACCACCTGCTTTGCGAAGCCTGCCCGTTCCGGCTTTGCCAAGGCCAGCAACGCAGCTCTTGAGTCACACGCGACAGCCACGGGGCACGTTGGGGGGTTTGCTGCCAGGAGGTCAAGTGCCAGGTGAAAACCGGCCATCTCTGCAGCGGTAGAGCAGGCCGCAAAAGGCAGACAGCAGGAGGCCGCCCAACCAAGCGCTGGCATAACGCGGGAAGCTGTGACCGAGCCTGTTTCTGGGATGACGGAGCCGTCCGTGTACGCAATAAGACTTCCAGCCAGCTCTTCCACTATCTTGGAGGCAAATGCCTGCTTGAGTGCGCAAATTGGTGAATGACGCTTGGAGAGCCCTCTCAGACCAGTGTTGATAGCCAGCGGTTTTTTCTGTTGGCGAAATAAGTGGGACGACTGGAGGCATCGGTCCCACAGCTGCTTGCCCTCGATGGTTAGACGGGCCACTCTGTTGCGTGTTCTTGGTCTGGGGTTCACAAAAAGTGTCTTCGTTTCGGCCGGAGAGACAGCCAGAACTACAGACGCGACATGGCCGACTACAGCATTCATTGCGCTCTGCAGGCAAGATCGGACAGTTCGCAGATTCCTGACAGGGCCCCAGTTCCACAAGGCGACGTCGTCAGCGTATATGGAACATTGGACTGGGTAACGCTGGCCAGAAGGAATGACAGCTGGTAGGCGTGCCAATTCGATGTTGAATAAGAAGGGGCTCAGCACAGAACCCTGTGGCACCCCTGTCGATACCGGTTGCGGAAAGCTGAGCCCGTGGCCAACTCTCACGCGGAAAAATCGGCCCGCCAGAAAGCCCTGCACAAAGCACAGCATGCGGCCGTGCACGCCCAGGGCTGCTAGTGCCTGCCAGTTGCGGCAGGCCATCAAAGGCGTTTTGCACGTCCAAAATCACTAAGAGGGCCGCCTCTTTCATGCTTCTTGCATGCTCCAGTGCAAGATGACGTCACTAAGCGAGTCTGATGTGCAGCAGTGGCACCGGAATCCAGCCTGCAGCTACTAGGAAAAGTAACCCAGGGCCCTAGCAATCCATTTGAAACGGGCCAAGACATGTCGACGTGAAGAGTGAGCTAGAACGTGGCAAGCGGGGGAGAGGGGGAAGCGAGAAATATGACACGCGGCGAGCGGCGACAGGCTAGGGAGAGAGTGACGTCACGCGCCCACGCACTGCGAAGGAAGGTGCGGCCTACTAGGCACTGCTACGGTGCGGAGGGACAGGTTTACACAGACTAGTCAAAGAGCTGCTTCTCATCTAAAAGCGGCAACGGGGCTGTGGCTCTCGCGCTCACCGAGCGTGGGAGGACAAGAAAGACAAAGCAGATAAAGAACCAGCCCAGTGAACAGGCATTGTCTCATTCATTAGAATATCTATCTATCTATCTATCTACCTGTCTGTCTGTCTGTCTGTCTGTCTGTCTGTCTGTCTGTCTGTCTCTCTGTCTGTCTGTCTGTCTGTCTTTCTGTCTGCCTGCCTGTCTGTCTGTCTGTCTGTCTGTCTGTCTGTCTGTCTGTCTGTCTGTCTGTCTGTCTGTCTGTCTGTCTGTCTGTCTGTCTCCACTTGCCTCTGCCTGCCAGCCATCTTGTATGCGGACCCCCATCAAGAGAGAAGCATGACTACCATGTAGAATACACATACGCAACGCGCTTTACATCCAGCAATTTCCGCAATGGACAGCAAGGCAACGAACAGGCCTGCGATTTCTCCCACATGTATGAGGTAAGCAACAGAGTCGTTCGGACGGTGTAAAATAAAAGCGAGCGCAGCGTAAAGGAGCTCCAGCCACGAGACGGAGGCAGCAGACGACACTTCCTGCGCCGCTACAGGAGCGAAAGCAAGCGGCACGCGGCGCAACCAAGCGTGCTTCGTTGTACGTCTCTATCTGCGTATGCGAGTATGCACACGCGGGGCCTTATGCTGCGCGTCGGATACGTACACGTACTTACGTACACACTCGGCCGTGTACGCGCAGACGCTGCGAAACACTCCAAGGTGCGGAAAGGAGGGGGGGGGGAACTCCTTTTGTGTACGGATCAGCGGATTTCTAGGTTTCCTCGCATAACCGCGCACACGAACACATTGTGTGGAGCTCGGTTCTCGTAGCGTTCCCGAGGTGGACGCATACGTTTGTGTGTGTCCGGGTGGCAGCAATGCAGAGCCGTCGCGACTCTTTCGCTATCCGCCGCGAAACTTTCTCTCGTTCCTTAGTGCGTCTTATTTATATTTTTGTGCGACTCCTTCTTCTCAAAGGCTTGCGTATAACGTGCCCGGCGGCCGTCTCGCTTCCTCGACGGTTTGTTTTTGGAAATGCGCCACTTCCGGGCCCTGCCCGGAAGCGAGCGCCACAGGCCGGAAGAGATCGAGAGAACGCGAGCCGGGCACGTGCTGCTGTCCCGCACGGGTCTCTGATTTCTGCACGCCTATAGCGGACGTGTCGCCTGCTTCTTTGCACATTCCGGTATGAAGAAACCGTGATAAATCGTAAATTTGCTGTCGATGTAGGCAATATGCGTGACATTCTAGTGACATTATACTTCTTTTCTTACAGTCAAGCTATATATGGCGAAGCAATATACTAGCACACGCTACGTCGAAGGGCCTCTGCGCTTTCCCTAGTTTCTCTTCGGGTGTTGTCAGCAGCTAGGAATTTCATAATATCCTTGAGTGTTCTTAATACTGCTGCCATGAACAGGGCGAAGACGAGACTGAAACGGAAGAAAACACAAGCTCTGTTGGTCACAAGTGCTTGGGTTGCCTTATCTTCCGTTCCAGTCTCGTTTTCACGCTGTTCACTGCAGTATTATGTACCAAGGTTGTTACTGCTGTAGCCACTCGCCGAAGCACCTACTTATCATCTTGTTTCAAAGGTGTTGACGAGGCATTTGTGCTACCTTTTTTATTTCACTCTTGTAGAAATCATGGTCATTTGTAATTCATTCCACATTCATAGACCACGGCACATATTAGTGTCATAATTTTTAAGTCTACACATACTTTTACTGCGGTACATAGCGCGTGACCTGAGGCCTCTATACAGCCGTATTACGTCCTGTCATGGCAATAATTGGTCGTCGCTTACATCGCATGAAAGACATGGCCCTCTTTAGCCACCCGTGGCCCTAGCACGACAAAACTGCACTAATCATCAAATTCGCCAAACCCAAACTTTAAAGCCATAAAATTTAAACCCAGCTATAAATAAACACGAGGCAGTGTCTTTCATCTTCGCTGGTTAGCCCTCTGTGTAGATTGCTTGAGCTCGTATCGTCAAGGGGTATACCTGCAGATGTACAGCTCAGAACGAAGCTGCGAGTTCGGCTACCAGTTACTAAAACAACATCACAATGAGGACAACACACGAATGGTATCGTGCACTTAAAACGACGCTGAACACATTTCGACATATTAATTAGCAAATTTCGCTTCACCAAAACCAAAAATATAAGGCATCCTCTTACATGTTGTACCACGCTTATAAAGAAAGTTAGGAGCTGCGCAGCCTTTCTTTCTTTTTGTTTTTGCTCTCTTTCTTGCTGTTTCTTTGTTTTGTTTTCAGTTTTTTATTTCTGTTACTTTTATATTTCTTCCTATTCTTTCCCTTTCTCTCTTTATATTTCTCGCTCGCTTCCTCTTATTTTCTATTTTTCATACCTGATCTGATCTTGCCTGTGTTATGCCAAAAAATGACAGCATACTGCAAAGGGGGTGGTGATAAAGGCTAAAGGGCTTCCTACCTAATATCATCACTATGGCGCTCGGAGAAGAGGAAGAAGACTTGTGAACGTTCATGCTACACATGAAGGCTTGTGGACATCCATGCTACGGATGAAGACTTGTGTGGACATCTATGTAACAGATGAAGACTTGTGGACATTCATGCTACAGATGAAGACTTGAGGACATCCATGCTACTGATGAAGACTTGTGGATATCCATGCTACAGAGGAACACTTGTGGAGATCCATGCTACAGATGGCCATGCTATTCGTGGTTTTCGCTGCGTTAGAGAGATGTACGATAGCCCCAACTCTTTTAAAGAACTGTAACTTGTCCTGTACTGTAAATGCTAACCTAAGTGTATAGCATATGAAGTGACTTCAGTTTGCCACGCTCTCGCGTAGTCCGTAAACTTTTGTCATGCACTGTAATTTTTGTCGTGCACTGTACATTTATGGAGGTACAAAATTCTACTATTTATACACTTTACGCCCTTTGATGTAGTACATTCACTTTGTACTCTTTTCTCGCCCGAACGACAACCAACTGGTGAGAACCTTGATTTCGGCAGACCTTTCAGTTGTTACTCTACAGAAAACACCTTTCCTTCTCTCCATCCACACCTTTGAGTTTATGTTGCTCCAACACAATACTATTTTTATTGGTTTCAATTGTAGTCTTTTTTTCTTTATTCTGTTTCAGTTGCACTCGTTGTAACGTGCTTTCGGGGACAACGTTTTTACAATATTTGCTCTGAGAGGGAGGGGCGGGGGGCTTCTGCGTCCTCTCTGGCACCACACCTGAACACCCCCCCCCCACGCAAACGAAGAAACAAGCAATGCTTTTTGTTTTATTTTTTTTCTGTTGGAGTGAATACGGGCATGACAGCAAAAAACGCCCGCTTCTGAGCATATTCGGCTTATGCGACAGACGACGACACGCAAGCGCCTCTGACGGTCCCACAACGAAGGCAAACGAACGCCGAAACAATGCCTAATGAACGTAGGTCCGAAAGCAACGAACTCTTTCATGAGTATTACGACTACTCACGGAAGGACGAGTGCGAGTCCACAGCCAAGTATACATACTGGGTGGCCTCCACATACGGAGGAAGTGGAATCCAGTGTTCTTTTCCTGCCTCAATTTTTTTTCTTCTTCTTCTTCTTCGGATGAAGAAGATAGGAGGGGGTGGCGTGGACACGCTTGGCTGCAGTCCCGAGAGCTCCAGCACACGAGCTCGGTAGCTGCAGTCCACACGTAAGAGGCTTTCTTCTCGCTGCGAGCGAGCATGCTGAAACGGTGGTATCGAGGTCGGCAATGGCTGGCAACGTTAGTGCGGCCTCTCGAGGAAGCTCTTACGTCACACAGGGGATCAAGTCGACAAAGCTTTGAAAGAACGTTTTCTATAAAATTACGGAGGGTTATATTTTCCAGTGACAGGTAAGTTATAGTATGGTATAAGAAGAAAAAAAGTATGTTTTAGAGTTCGAAGCTGAACAGCATCGAATAACGAAAACGAAGAACGCACGGATGGCAGGACCGGTGCAAAACTACCACCTGATATTTATTCGATGAAAGCGTTTTCTAAAGCGTCACTCATCCCTTGTGACGGGAAGCAACATGCATAAAAGCAGCCAGCAATAAACACAATCATGACTGCTGTTTTTAACAAGGAAACAGATTCTTGACTATACAGGAGCGCATGCAATATTGTCGAATAACACTGAAATCGTAAATTATCAGTGTGTAAGGAGCCATCGCGTACATTTAGCATCTCGTTCAAACACAGCACTTCGAGTGCTCCTCCCGCAACAGTGCAGAAAAGCAATATATTTCTGAATAGCAAGATATATGCGTCAGTAGAATTGGTAAGTACTGACGTCACGCATATGACTCGTTTTAAAAGAGACGTTAACTCTGCTTTGGGTCGCATCTGTCTGTTTTTCTGTCGGTTTGTCTGTTTGTTCATAGCTCACTCTACCTATTTGCTGCCTGGCATGCCGAACTATTGGTTTCGTACCATGTTTTGTTTTTAAAACACACATTTTCTTAACTTTCTAAAAACCTAAAGTAAGGCACCGAGTGGTACTGCTTGGGAGAGAAACATGAGTATCACTTGCTACTCGATTGGTTGATTCATTGATACGTGGGGTTTAATGTCCCAAAAACACCATATGATTATGAGAGACGCCGTATAGTCGAGGGCTCCGGAAATTTCGACCACTTGGGGTTCTTTAACGTGTGTCCGAATCTGAGCACATGGGCCTACAGAATTTTCGCCTCCATCGAAAATGCAGCTGCTGCAGCGGGGATTCGACCTCGCGACCGGCGGGTCAGCAGCCTAGTACCTTAGCCACCAGACCACCGCAGCGGGGCTGATCACTTGCTACTCGCGCCGCTAAAAAGAATAACAGCTTATCCATGCAGTGGATGATGATAGTCGGGCAAAGCGTCCTTTCGTTCGTCCGTGAATTCGTCCGTGCGTCTGCCTGTCCGTTCGTGCTTCCGTCCATCCGTGCGTGCGTCAGTCAGTTCATCCGTGCTTCCGTCCGACCGGATGAACGGACGGACGGAAGCACAGGTGAACTGATTGAAGGTGACACGGATGGACTCCCGGATGGACGCATGGATGGACGAAAGCACGGACGGACTCATGGACAGATGGAAGGAAACATGAACAAACGCACGGACGGATGGACGGAAGCACAGATGGGCGGACGGACATAAGCACGGACGGGTGGAAGGACCGATGGGCGTACTGAAGCACGGATGGACAGACGGAAGCATGAACGGATGGCTGCATGGACGAACGTACTCATGGACAAAAGCACGGACAGATGTACGGATGCACGGACGGATGAATGGACGGGCGAAAGCACGGGCGCAGGGATGGATGTACGCATGGACGGATGGACAGACGCTTCACCCAGCTCATCATCATTCACTCCATTAATATGCTGTGAAAACCACTAACACCATCAAGTTCTTCCAAGGACGTATTCTTCCCAAGGACATATACACAAGACGCCATCTATTGAGCAACTCATAAACTAGAGGTGGCTCCATACTACTACTATATGATTACAGAGGAGGGAACGACTCACAGCCTAAGGAGCATCATTCCTTAAACAAGGGATGCTCATGGGCACTTCGGTTCTCATACACCTGGAATATAGCTAGTCAAAAGTACAATTCGCAAATCTCCGCCTCGGCATATTAGTCCATGTCCACATTATGCGATATGATGTCATAAACCTATCAAGGCCACAAGGGTCTCCCAGTGTTGTCATATACTAAAGCGTAGAAGAAAACTGCGTCTGAAATGACGTACAAAAGCGGGCCTCACCACATCATTACAGTTGCGTGCAGACGTTAATACAAAGCATTGTGTATTAAGTAATCGGATATACAACCGGACCACCTTTGTTTCCCCTCAGCATCATTAACACCGTCTGCCGCACAAAAAGTTGAGCCAGAAATCAGATTTTCTTTTTTTAGATGGCCTAATGGAAATTTACCCAATTGTGGATATAATTGGACCAACCACCCACTATAATGGTGCACTTATATAGCAATGGGTTCGGGTGATGCTGGGTGTCGGGAAGGATGGGACGGGAGATGAAAGGAATGCTTTGTGATGAGCAGAATATTGGGGGATACACTGGGCAGTGTGTAAATGATGGTTGGACATTGCGAGATTGGTGGACTATGGGTGCACTACGCGTGATGGGCAGATGGTTAGATATTCCGTGATGGGCTGATTATTGCTGGACATTGTACGATGGGAAGAGAATGCGTTAAGGTTGAATGATGTGCAGACGATGGGTGGATTTCGCTGTATGAACAGATGATGGATGGGTAGTGCGTGATGTTGGGTGCGGATGTTGTGTGACTGGCTGACGCCGGGTAGGTGTACGATGATGAGCAGATAAGTGCAGATAACTATGCACCCTATTAACTGCAGATAACTATGCACCCTATGCACCCTATATAACTATGTACCCTAACAAGAGCAGATAAATATGCACGCTATTCAAAAGCAATCAGATATTCAGTTAAAAGGAAGCAGCCATATTGCACTAGGCAAACGAATTGTATATATAAAAGTACACCTTAGTTCCCCGAAGTTTACGAGGTGTCTTGTCTGCGTCTCTATGCGGTCAAGCACGCAGACACGAGGCTGCATCCAATCAATGGGTGTATCTTGCGCCAAATTCTGGTGTTAGCTTTTTCTACTCGAGGAGAACAAATAACACGTAGGCCCTGTTCACTGAGATGGTACCGAATTCTGCAACACATTATGCTCATAACATCGTCTCTTACAGATGTCAGTAAGAATAAAGTTGCTAAATCATATTTCTGTGTATGCTGGACGTTACAGACACACACGCACGCACACACAACGATGCTGCTGGGTCGCCACTGCCAAACGCATGCCTTCATTTAGGGGGTCGCTTTATGCCCGTGAACAATATGTACTTTCTTTTCTCATCTACGTATTTAAAAATGCCTCAGCTTTCTTTTTATTTTTTGCTTACACTATGCGTCTTTAGCGCGTTAATGATACCTCTCCTTCAAAAAGGATGACCGCTAAAAGCGGGAACTGGGCTGTCCCGCGCGTTAAATATGTAAACACAGCGAGCCGGTAGCAGCTGCTACCAAGAATTAAGGCTGCAGACACTGCCCATTCCAAACCTCCGGCAGCAGCTTCCAAGATTTTGTTTTTCTATATAGCGTTTTCTTCGTCCTTACTCTTTGGTAAGAAGCAGAACTAAAGGCATCATACATATCTGAAGAAACTCTCAGACGCATGCACTGCTGGTCAGGCTGGCGTCGGAGGCGGGTCTGCATGTTAATCCATACTCCTTTTTGGAAGCTCTCGACCGTCAACCTTTCGCTGTGCCTCTTTATTATCATTATGTTTTTTTTTACTTCCTGTTGATTCCGCCACTCTTGTCAGCCGAGGACATGGTGGCGCCGGAGTCTGTTTACGCAGTCCGCCCATATTTTCCGCCTCGAAAAAGAAGCGCAGTGCTTCGAAACTTCATCGCGATGGCGCCATCCTTGGTGTTATCGTGGTGCACTATACACTTTTTTGTATTGTTTAAGTTTTAAACTGTCTGTCTTCTTTCTAACTTTCTAGAAAAAGCCATTGTACAGTTCTCACGATTATATAGGTACATTATAACGGAACCATCATAGGCGTATTTTAATCCGGTGAATGTGGAAGCCATTTGATGGAAACACTTGTGCGCATAGAGTTAGTATGAGCAGACGCAGAGTCCTTGGACAGGCTGGTCACGTTTCGATAGGTGGGCCTATCGAACAGTATACTGTATTTTCGGACGTGCTTGAAAACAAGGACACCACAGCACCCCGTGTTGACGAATTTGTTAGCTCTGCAAGCTTCTATCTTCCTGAGCTTTAGCCTCTGAAGTGTCCACTGAGACACTCACAAAAAATTATTCAAGCAAGTAAAGTTTATAGGAACATTCTGGTTGCATTTATACATGCAAACTTGAACCATCCGACGTGTAGTATCTTACTATCAAGTTTATTAGAGTTTCCGTTTGCGACAAAGCAAAACAGCCGGCGGGGATATAACACATATGGCCCCATCTTTGGGTATAGCTTGGACCTCTCCTACATCGGTCGTGCTTCTGTCTTCATGGACGCTTATTGTGCGGTGAATATAGAATGTGCTTGAGCAACCACTGCCCGTGTCCTTTTAGGCGGTCGTTTTGCACCTTCTTGTTTGTATTTCACACCTCAAGTTGATGGCGAAATGTAGACATATGCTTCAATATGGTCACTTGTTGGGTTAGTTGGTTCGTCATCCTGCTTTTGGAGGAGTGCTGATTTAGTTCGGAAAAGAACACACGAAAGAAAAGGCACTTACTCGCAACTGAATTTATTCGAAAAAGCTTCACGCCAAGAAAGCTCGTGCGCAGGTTCATTGACAACAGAAATTTTCGCAAAAGAAAAGTTCATCAGTGCAACTTCGGTGCACTTGACGATGTTGGAGGCAGAATTCCTTTGCAGCAGTTGCATGATTAAATGTACTCCCCTTCTGGATTTATTGTTACCGGGTTTGCCAGTGATTTGAAAAAAAAAACCTTTTTTGGAACAGTTTCTGTCGTCAATGCACTTGCGCATAAGCTTTGTTAGCGTGAACCTTTTTAGAATAAATTTGGTTGCAGAGCGTTCTTTCGGTCGTGCACATGTGCTCTTTTCTTAAACAAATCCGCGTTCCCCTCAGCAAGAACTGTACACCACCCTTTCTGCGCCTGCTACAAAATGGTTTAGATGCTTTTTTGCCATTTCCGGGGCTCCTGATCTTGGTTCCGGCCGTTTCATACCCCCGTGAGTTCAAGCAATATATCTCCCTCCATACAGAGTTCTGTTGCGTTACAGAATGCAGTGCGAGAAGCAGGTCTGTGACTTCGCACTGTATGATCATTGTATGCATCAGTTTTCTTGACGTGCCTTCCTGCGTATACAGAGACGTTTAATCCACTTTCTAGGCACAGAGGCCAATTACCGTCAAACAAGAACAAAGGATAAAATAGCAGGTGCCAAATCGGTGTAGTTTTCACATATCTTACAATGTCTTGCCTTCTATCATTTCATTTGTGAGGTCATGAAGAAATAAACGAACTAGCCTTATGCCGAATTCCTAAAAACCACTCTACCATTATTTCCTCTCAAAATATAATATACCTTCTTTAAAGTATGATGTGACTTCACCCATGTTTTCTCCTTGTGTTACAAAGCACTTTTAACACTCACCAGCCGAAGCAAGCCAGTGAGCCCACCTTATCCTACGAAAACTTTGTCGAACAACGCCTCCCCTTTCTATGTCTGTGACCTCTTCCAATCACGGACACAGTCCATAACGGTATCTCTTGCCCTATAGCAGCGGCCACCTTGAACCGATTCGCGCAGTCATCTGCGAGAGTGCCACAGCCATCCACAAACAGCAGCCGTGGCAACAAAAACGAGACCTTCGGTGGAACGGTATTCGGCGTAATCGCAGTTGAGGGTGCGCCGGCACCTTATAACTTCGTCGGACCCGACCGGCCGATGGACCGCCACACAGTACTCGCGTTCGTCCCCGATGCCAGCAGCCATAATGGATCCGATTAGGAACGCTTATTCCTCCTCTCCCATGATGGACATCGTGGGGCAAAACAAATAATAATAGCGTAGCGCTGAAGTACAGACAGGGTCTTGGCGAGACAGCGGAGCTGTCAGCGAGCGCCCCGTAGCGGCGATGGCCGTGTGTGCTCTGTGCCCTGCAAAGGCCAGCCCGCGATGTCGGTCTAGTTTGTGTCGTGTGTGCTCGCGAAGGCAGATCGAAAGAAAACAACGATTGCTGGAACAGCAGCCGTCGGCCCCTTTTCTTTCTTGGTCACGTGCGAGCGGTGTTCGAAGCTACCGGAAGCGTGCGACCTTGTTTGGGTCCGCAGCGTGTACTAATGAAAAGACAGGCCCCCGTTATCGTCGGCGGTGGACTGAGTGCATGCTCGACGGTGGCCGTCGAATGCAAGCGTGGACATAAAGGGCGCCGACGGCACACACCGATGATTGAAGAGACGCGCGTTCTTGATTCGTTGGGTTGGTCTATACACGTGCAAGCGCGTGTCCGTGTGTGCTCTCAGTAGCATCTCTCATGCCGAAGGGTTCCACCTTGTGTGGATGGAAAGCATTCCGCTACTCTGCATGCATCTGCCACGTGTCTCATGTGGGTACATTATAGGCACGACAAGCTTTCGGAACCCGGGAAAGCCCAAGTGCTGTTACATTCTGAGACCATAAAGTCAAGTTCGAAGTTTGAACCTGTGCCATTTGTTGTTGGAACCCGGACGCAGTTGAAGCTTCGTCATGTACATTTTACCGAACCCCATTTTAAAAAGTGGCCGATTTAACGAAATAATTCGATAGCCCTGGAGGCTTCGTTAAATCGTGGTTCAACATTATTTCTTTATTTAATGAGAAAGCAATATTTGTCGGTCAACCAACACCCCGTATAGCTGAGTGTTATCTATTTGCAGCTTGGAATGCGAAGAACTATTTCGTTTGTTCGAAATGAAACCGTTTGGTGAGCACGCAGCCATGCAAGAAAGCGCTTTATATATATATATATATATATATATATATATATATATATATATATATATATATATATATATATATATGCCCCTTGCGCCAATAAACACTGCCCATCTTCATCACCCCTTCCTATACGCCAGATAGATACAATTCGCTAACTTCGTTTCTCCATCTCCCTGAGACCAGCATCTTAGTTAATCACCTGCTTTAATTAACCTCTTAACCATATACCACCTGCGGGAACAATGTAGGTAAGCGTCATAGAAATATAAATAAATCCCTTGGAAAATGTTTACGACGATTGAGAATTTCGTGTGACCTTGGTATAGTGGATTTCGACTATATATTGTGACGTATGAGTACGCTAATTCCTGCAATATCTGTGACTGCTGAACTTCAGTGAAAAAAAAACGTGCAGCATAGGGTAAGCAGGAAGGCATAGAGTCTAGCAACAATATTTGCCAGTCTTTAAGTACCATGATAATACATGTACGCTCCTTGCCATAACAATACGTCAGTAAGTTTAGCACAGTCTTGATATTACTTTATAGCTATTACTACAGGGGCAGCGTTTGCGAATTATTTCAGTATCGAATTAAAATATAACTATGTTTCACAACGTTTGTAACGGAGCAATGGCATCACAGTGCTTCGAACTACGCGTAAATAAAACACGTGTCCAATTTGTGCACACGAATTGAATAGTGCTGGAGTGAATCAAATATATCAAATAATTTCATACTCGATTTGCAATATTTCATAGAAGAAAACCTTCGGGCCAGGCTGTCAGATAAAATCAAGCAGCTTGGTCGAAGTCGGCTGCTGCATTGTGAGAGCGTTCGTATTTCACCTTCAGCTGTGACCCCAGAGCTGAAACTTAGCCTACTGTTCACCATTTACAATCCAACTTTCGGGTTCGTGGTATTTTGAAATATTCGTAAGCTATTTGAGGAATATTCGTGGGGTTAGATTGAAACACTGCACCAAGTCTGAGACTGCCTGACTTGGCATTCAAAGTTCTTAGATGCTCCTATTGAAGCGATACTGACGGCAACTTTCGTATATGGGTTTATCCAGCCGTATACAAGTCTCCTGCGTACAAAAACGACTCTTGATGATTTGTGAGGCTCCAATAGCGCTGCTATTTCAACTTTACAATACAGTAAATTTTTACATGGTCTACTTAGTGATATCGACAAAAGCGTGGCTCAGGCTACAGCTTAAACTATCACTTCCGGTAACTTCGCGCTATGTATGGTTAGTTGCGATGACGTTAGGTACTAAAACATTCAAAATGGCCTCTGGTGCGTCACCGACGGAGCCATGGAGCGAAACAGCTGTAGAAACGTCATGATATCTTGAGCTAGCATGGGACAAGACGCTCTTATTGCAGTCGCATCATGTAATGATGTTAAGGTGCAGTAGGAACCAAGACAGCAAAAACCGAAGCGTGTTGTAATTATTCAGAGCACACTCACGCTTACTGGTACGTTCTCTAGGTTCTTGACAGCTTGAACATTTATTTGGCACAAATGTAATAGAACTCCACATTTTTTGTGTCAGACCACCGGTAATCTCTGTGCCTTTGTCGCGTGGTTCAAACACATGTGCGCTTAGACACAATCCCGGCCAAGTAGAATTCTGAAGTTTCAGCCTTTTACACATGGCTTACAAGTAGTAAAGTTTCGGCAACTTCCTGAAATACAGGTCAGTTTGTGTCGTTTCCAGTGCCAAAGCATCAGAATAATCAGCTCTGACATTGAAAAGTAGTACCGAAAACAATAGCTGTCAGGTAAGCCAAAGCTGCGCAACCGGACGCAACGATCGTAACAAGATCAAAACTGAGCCAACAAAGCGTGCGGTCTGTAGTGGCACAGCTGCCGCCATCTAGCGGACAAAGTGTACACCATCGTCAGCAGGGTCAGCCGCTGGAACAACCTCATACACGGCTCTCTCTTTTTCTATCTCTCTCTCTCGTCGTAGACAGCGGGTCAAACGCATCAGATAATTGTCTAAACTTGTGTAGCTGAGCCGAAGTGTACAGGTTGAGGTTCTTGTATTTTTTGTTACAGAAATTCTTCAAGTCCCACGTCATTGGTCACACATAACTCTTCAAGACAACCGATAGAGAAACAAAAAGTTACCTTGGAGGAATTTTATTCTAATAACTATATATTCCGCCTCTAATTTTTGCCACATGCATTGAGAGTCTGAATTCCATAGATAAATTTACTGTTGCTCAGCGCATGATATAGCTGTTCACAGGACAAATATTATTGGGAACTGATAGAATATGATGCCAAGGAAACCATACGGGATAGTATTAAAGCAATTGTAATGTAAATGTTAAAGAAAAGTGGATGAATGGTTAACTTTCCACCGGTCCTTCAGCTGCATAGCAGATACAGTTGTTAAGCTGAACTGTTCACAGATGTCGTGGAAGAAGTTGTTCGATGCGGGAGCGTGATGCTTTGTTGATTGATTGCCTTTCTTTTCCCCTCTCATGCTGTTGCTGTATAGTCTGCTTGTAGAAATTATCAGCTGTGTGTAAATTTAGCGATATTTTCCTATATACGTGAATATTGTGTCTAGATATGTAAATTGAGCCTATATTCCATTTGCATCGATTCTTATGCTATTTCATGTATGAATCTACTCCCACACCTGTAAATCTCTGCGGAGCATTGATAGTAGTTGCCATTAATTATTTATTTATTATTTAAGTGCCTTTTCAATTAAAACTAAGTGTGAAATGTTATAGAAGAGATAGCGTTGAGAAGTTAATCTAAAGGTATAGTTCTAGCAGGTTGTAACAGAAGTAATATAGTACGCTTAGCTTGGAAAAATCTGGTGATTATTAACATCGCTCCCGTTTTCGTTAGGACCTCCGAATGGTTCAAATTTGCTGTGCTTTATTTCCGTAAGCAACTGTACTACACTGTTTGTACGCTGTGTACAGAATGTTTATATATCTCGCTTTGAGCTTACATTTAGCTTATATTAATATTTATTATATACGTTTTCAATCTACCACTTTGAAACGCCCTGAATGAGTTCACAGAATTGAAAATGAATGGATACATGAAACGGGACATGAAATATTAAAATTTAATTTCCTTTCTCCGGCTACGCATGAAGTGATCATTTTAAGTGAGATCAAATGGGAAGCTTGCTAATATGTTGAAAGGCAGATGTCTACACAGTGCAGCTTAGATCATTACCCACACTTACCTGTCATTCAGGGGCAATAAATTTTCATTATTAAGGAGAGTAGCATACACGCATTATCGTCAATATTGAAATATTCTAGAACAATCATATATTCCCTTCTTTAATATAAAGTTAGGTTATAACATGCTCCCGAGCGAAAAATAAATTTACGATTTCGTTTATGGATTCCTCGTGGCAGTAAAATCCCCTAAGTTTTTAATATACGACTTATTATTCCACATGTTGCATATGGTCTTTTTTTTTCATTTCGTGCACAAAAACCAAACCAGGGAGGCAGAAATTATTTGAAGATGTGGAGCTTGCTCGATTTTTTCGGAAGGCCTCATAATCCTACTACGCATGTCTTGAACCTCAGAACATCTCCGCTGAATAAAATCAAGCATTTTTTTGCCCCCTGCCTACATAAAGCCGCTTCAATTATCCATTCAGCAGTTAAAATGTTAGCATGTAATATTATGGAACATATGTTAGTGGTACAGTCGGTTTATTTCCCCGTGAAGTATATGCCTGGTGGCATAGTTTAGCTGGTCACGTGGACTTCAGTTTCCACGCAGAAACGAAGTCGGCTTTTGTGTGTGTGTTAAACCGTTCAATCTTCCCGCCTCTTTGGCAACGGGAAAATGTTACATACGCCCTATTTTTGCGCACGTGTGTGTATACCTTAGTCATTCCAGGAACGTGACTTCCCTCGACTGACAATTGTAACATGCTTCGTCGTTCGCATGTGCAGCGGCACACATGCAGTTTGCAGCCCAACGCTCGTGGACCATATCTGATGTATGCTTCTTGCCATAGAGTTTCCCACAATACTTACTAGAGGGAACTCTGGCGCTAGTGTCTACGGGAGCTGCAACGCACGGCGCTTCAGCGAGCGTGGGAATTATGTGTAGTACACACATTTGTCTAATATTAGTACTTCTGGCCTGCTTTTGGCTCCGTGTGTGTCCGTGTAGCTTGGAGATGTTTTCTTACGAAACAAGTATTAGCAAATGTTCAGTGGTTGCGCTTCACCATTTTATTTTTTTAGACTTATTTTCCAAACTGGCTCAAGAAGTTCAAAAGGGTTCAATCTTTCTTTCAAAACGAAATCGAAACACAGCAATAAACGAAGCCGCAAGTACGATTCGCCGCCCGCAAGTACGAAGACTAGGCAAATGTGTGTACTACCCATCATTCCCATGGTCGCTGAACGATCGCAGCGCCAGAGTGCCCTCTAGTTATATTTGGGAAACTCTATGCTTCTTGCCCCGACCCCATGCGCCTTCCCAAACTCACTCTCCTCAGATATCGGTGCACACAACTTTCTGCAACTGCAATTCCCGTACATGTATATATAGTACTGATGCCAAGGGCTCATGCCTGCACAGACCGTATATATATTTTTTCCTCTTCCCTCCCACCCGGGCTTCCCAGCCTATGCCGGGCTGCTGCGATGGCGCCACTTTGACTCCGTGCAAGCGTGTGTGTCTCACCCCGCGTCACCGAACATTTGTCAAGTGTCGCGCTGCGCCACGCCCACGTGCGTGCCAAGCAAGAGCTGCAGGCCGAGGAGGGACACGTGGTACATCGACGCACGGCCGGCTATACGCATCGAGGCATACATTAAAAACTAGCTGCAAGGAACACACGAACTGTAAAAAACAATGAAAAACAAAACAGAAAGAGAGCGGGGATAGACGACGAGGAGCTTGTCCCTCCCTGCGAACTGGAAGGCATCCACGCATCCGAAGTGTCATCGTCGACGTCGATCTTCTCGAACGGGGAAAATGGCCGAGCGTTCGCTTGCTTATACGAAACCCACAGAGGCATCGCCTAAAAAGTACGCACGATTGTGGAAGTTGAAGCCGCTGCTGGTGGCGGGAGTTCCACAGCGGTGTCATCCTTGCGGAGGCTGCAGCGTGTCACCGAACAAGACGCAAGCATCTCCGGTTAATATTTCTCCGCGACTGTATTTGACGGGCTATCGTGCAAAAATACATTCATAATGACACATTTCCACATATATTTCTAATGACCACGTGACAAATCGGTGAAGCCTTGGAGGGCAGGAACTGGATTTTTTTTTCAGCAGCGAAGGCATGTTTGTGAGAATACATTTGTCTTCGTGCGAATGTTTGTTTTCTGCATATTTTAAAAGTTGGATTAATGTAGCACCTGTGCTGTATCTGTCGTTCTAGTGACTGTCTTATTTAGCGCTCAAAAGTTTACCAATAGCTATCACCATGTCGCCAAATTTAATGCTTTGTTAAGAGCATATCAGGACAGATTTATTTCACATGTGTTTATAAGTGATGATATGTGATTACTGAATATAAGAATAATGTTTCATATGCGAACTCTTTGTTAATGCGACATGTTTATGTAAAACAGGGGCGGCAAAATGTGGGCTAATAAGATTCGAAGAGTTTGCAGAAACATTGAATGGTTAGGCCTATACCTCCTATATGTTAAGCATCTGATTGCAGCATTTTAGCAACTTTTTTAAGCATGTCTTCTACACGAAAACGCGTTTTAAAACTTGAGGGATATAAATATGGTCACTCTGTAGGCAGCTTTTCTTCTTTCTTCTGTATCCTCAAGTTTATAGAATGTGCACAGACCTAATTTCTATATAAAGTGAGCACAGCCTAGTAAAATTGAAGTGCCAGTATACACAATTTACATTGCCTTTACTGTTAACTTTCAAACGGCAAAGGCAATATTTATAGAAGCCTTAATTTAACTGTTAATTATCCGATTGCTTGATACATTGTGTACGCTTGAAAATAAAAACTTGGAGGTATTAACCATCCGCAAAGTTCATGCATGTATGCGCCACAGACGCAGCTATTCGGAACATGATTTAGTATACTACATCACTGCTGCTACTGTCGAATGACTTTCAAGAAGAAATGCACTTTATTTTTGTATGTGCAGTACTGCAGAGTTGCTTGCCTGTTTTATCAGAGCTCGCATACATATTATATACTAATTGTTTAAAGTGAAAATGACTGAGTATACTTGTGCAGTCAACTTCGGCGGCGCTTCTTTCTGTCTCTGATGCATGCATGCATGCATGGCCGTGACAATCTTGGAAGTCGTTGTACGTTTGGCAGTACTGCACGCTATTAGAGCGACAGCGTTTACATCGAGCACTGTCTGAACATCCTCCACCTCCTGTTCGCCTGCATGCCTACATGCACTTTATATTTGCCAGCAATAAAACTGAAGGATTCCCGAACGCTAAAAAATAACTTCTGCGTACTGCATGCTCCGAACATGAAGAGGAAGAGAAAGAGGGCGTCCGATTACAGTAATTTTGAAGATTAAGTAATCCGTGGGTTCATTTTTCTGTTGCATACGCCTCGATACATGGTGTCAAAAACAGGAGTAAGCGTGGTAGCTCGCATGAACGTTCTAAGGGAGAGGACAATGTCGGGCTCACAGAAATACATTTACGCAGACTGCGGTCTCTTTATTTATTTTTATTTATTTATTTCAAGTACTTCAAGCCAAGAGTTTGGCTCGAGCCGAATGCCCTTCACGTACAATACAAAATAAATATACAAACAATGCAATGGGCAAACACAAAAACAAAACGAAAGATAAAACTAGTATGGCAATCACTAAATGATAGGGTCATCAAAACGTAATAGGAATAAGGAGCGTAGAAACGATAACAACTAAGAGTGCTACACCTTCAAAAGATAGCATTGAATATCACTAAGAAAGTCATCGGAGCTTAATATGCTATTTGTCAACGAATTCCCATCTGCGACCGTATACGAGGGAAGGAACGGTGTTGAAATGTTTTTGTGCGATCGAAAATTGGTGTTAATTAAATTTTATGATTGTCCCACGTCGTTTTGGTACTAAGACGCTTAACAGATGCTGGGAGAGCTAAATTGATTTTGCCTGCAAGGCATGCAGCTGTGAGGGAATGAAATTCGGTTAAATTTTCTCTGGGCTTCCAGCACTGTTACTTTATTGAACTTCATTAAATTAGTTAGAATATCTAGACGTTCGTATTTTCGTATGAATCTCACGGCGTCGCGCTGAACATATTCTACTTATAAAATATCTGTTTGATAATGCAGACCTCACACAATTGATACGCACTCCTATTTAGACCTTATACAGGCATTGTAAGAAGTTTTGTGCTACTGTGCGCTTTCCCAAGTTTTTTTATGAAGTCGCAGTTTCCGGAGACCACCTCCACAAATATCAGATATGTGTTCCGAGTTCATGTGAGCTTGTTTATTCGTTAGTCTAACGCCCAAGTTTTTGAACTTGTAAACTTCTGCGACACAACGTTACTAATTGAATATACGAATTCGCTGATTAGTTTTTCTTAGTTATACAGAGCGTCACTATTTTGTCCGAGTTTAAAACCATTCCCCGACGCTTACACCAATCTCCAACCACACATACACTTCTTTTTACTAAGATGTGTAGAAGAAATTTCCCTAAGGTGATACTAAAGGCAACCTTTAAGTCGACGTTGATTGTTGAAATAGTGGTCCGGAAACCTCGTAGTGTTACTTTTGTGCCAGGAATGGTTTATTTTGAAATAAAATCACCTTCTAGTGGTCCGAATTCGGTTAGCGCACTTCAAACTACGCGCCTCAAGCAGAACGCGTCACGTCACTGTGTCCGTGCACGATGTCACGCGGCTTTACTGCGTGGCCGCCAACATTAATAGCAGCAGAACGAAAGTAGCGGGAGCCACATCAGTAACAACGGCCATTGAAAAATTTCCTGCCCTGGCCTGCGAGGTGGCCGGCGTGCTTGGTTAAACTAGGTCTTGCTAGATGGCACGACATGGCCAGTTTAACCAGAAGAAAATGGAACTTTTGAACTACTCGGACCATTCTCCATAGTAACGTCCAGTGGTTCTTTTTTCCTTGAATCAAACAGAAATGAACAAGCAGCGCTTTATTATACGTCTCTTGGTGCACAAAAGATTCTTTATTTAGTGCAGCTAGTTCGAATACTAGTGGTCAATTATAGGCGGTGCCTCTGACGTAATCGGGATCATTTTGCGAATGTCCTATCGTAGTGCATGCGTACTAGTGCATTTACCTTAAATTCTCGGCAAGTAGGACACTGTTGACAATATTGTCGTTTTAGACGTCATACACTGAGCTTTCACTCTGTCATAACTTGTTATTTGGCTTTAGTGTCCCTTTAGAAACAACACAATCATCAAACAACCATATCGATACTGTACTAGGAACATCTTCAGCCAGATCATTTACACAAATAGGAAATAACAATGTGCCTAAAACACTACCTTGAGGCACTCTCGACGTAACATGTAGGAAGCAGAGGGGATGATGATTTTTTTTTATTTTCTACAAATTGTGTTATATAGAAAAGATATGCACTGATTCATTTACCAATTTAGGGCGGCAGGCGGGGGCATTCGATTTATACATATAATAGCTTGCCATGTAGTACTTAATTGAAGGCCTTTGAAAAATCAAAAAATAGAATATTAGCCTGCCCAGAGACATCAAGTACAGCCAATACCTCTTGTACAGTCGAAACCAACATGAGTAACTGCAGACGCTAATTTTCTGAAGCCGGGTTGATGTGGTGACAATAGACTCTGATCGGTTAGAAGTTCTTGAATGTAACATGCTACAGTGTGCTCCAGTTATTTACAACACGTTCTAATGACTGAGACAGGGCGGTAATTATTTATTGAAAAGCGGCCACCTTTCTTGTGCATGGGTGTAACACGTGCAATGTGCCTATCACTTGGAAGGACACTTGTGATTATTGACAGATTAAACATGTTAGTCAGATTGCAGAAATTTGCTCAGCATAGCGATACGTTTGGAACATCGTCTGAGTCCACATGCTTGTCATATTCAAATTTAGAAGCATTGCAGTGACGCCATTTTGAGTTATTACTATAGTGTTTTCTCTGGTTCTGTCTTGGCACTCTGATAATCGTATTCATCTAACGCAGAAAATACTGTCTGAAAATATCGATTGAAAACCTATCGGATTTTCGTTAGTTACTGTACAATTCGATCGTGTACTTTTCGTTTCCGTATCTTCTCATTAGCTTCAGTTATGTCGCGCCAAAATTTTGGAGAGTCAGATTTAATAAACTCAGCCAAGGTATTGTTGAAGAAATTATTTCTTGCCTGTCTAACTTTTTTGAACAATTCTCTGTTTAATTCATTGAACTGTGGCATAGAAGTCTCACTGCCTTCTGAGCCACTTTATTTTTCGTTTTTTCCGTATTATGCACCTATCAAAGGATTTGTGCGCCACTTATAAATTTGCTCAGTGGGAAATAAATGAGAAATGCAATGCACTGAAGTTGAGCAAAACGGTTGCCACAAACGCCCAACATTTTTATGTTACATATCCTGTGAGCTTGCGGCCCTGTGCTTTGTGGCATGTAATGTCGTAAGTTTAACGCAGCCAGTTTATTTTTAACCTAACAATTCACGTGGAAGAATGTTCAGCAGATTGGACTATGAATATTTAAAACTTTTACGTAGCTGAAGTACAAGCCCATGAAAAGGCAGATCGTCCCAAAAGAAATGCACAGGACAGCTTTAACCATGGCATCAGGGACAACTTACATGCGAGGTTGTGCACATGATACCATTGTATACAACAGCGCGGACATTCTCTGCAATGCGGAGCACAGACATTCCTTCTTTTCTGTCCAACTCTGTGTTTGTCTCGTTATGAAATGAGTGAAAAAAGTAATTTCAGAGGGCTCGTTTCTCTGGCACAACCTTAATGAAGACGAGTTACACTATCAAAACCGTAGGATCGATACAAAACTCAACGGGTTTGTTAAGTACTCCAGTTTGATTAGCATAGGATGTAACTCAATTATGCGAATTGAAATCTTTCACGCACTATTTCCCTCGCATATATGTGCTAGAGCAGCAATGTGGAGTTCATTTCACAAGCACGGGCGATATGTTGCTGTCATCATCTCTCGGTTAGGTCGTGTCAGGAGCTGCAGCTATAATTAGGCTTAAAAATATTTATAGAGGGTACCGATTCGTGAGGGTGCGATAGAAGGTACCCTACACACGGATTTATAATTCACAATACAGGTACTGCCGATTTCTAAGTAAAATGCACAAAATTATTAAGTTTACAGCCCATAAAGCACCTCTGAAAGCGGGTCACAGCTTCACCACAATGCTTCTCAACGTTCATCCCCCCTTCTCCACGGCATTTATTTATTGGTCTGGTAAAAAAAAATTCAAGTGTCCCGAAATTAAAATGAAGGGGTCTCGTGCTGCTCCCAGCGGCCTGCCTGAAAAACCGTCATGAAGTGGCATCAGCCGCCATTATCGCCAGAAGTGTGACTGACATATACACGGAGACATATTAATCTGGGAAATAAGTCATGAGTTTGCCGCAAATTAGTGATTTCTTCTTGTCAAGTCTCGATGCATACATGTGCTCAGGTCTTCTATATATAGGCTGAAGGTGGTGTTAAAGTCAGAATATGTTTACGTGAATATGTGAACATGTTACACGTCTGGTGACAAAAATGTTTGGCGGGAAAAAAGTATTTTGGAATGGCACCAACCACTAAATGGGTTATATATATATATATATATATATATATATATATATATATATATATATATATATATATATATATATATATATATATATATATATATATATATATATATATTGAAACGAAGATGCGCGAGCCTACGGGGCGCGGAAGAAGAAGAAGAGTGAGTAGTGGAGCGGCGCCTGGACTGTGTGGTTGGGTGGAAGCGTTCTTGGCCTGTCTCAGAAGTACGCTGCTATTTCACAACGCCTTTTCACCTCATCTGTAAATAAACACAGTCACTCGCAACAGTTTGGTGGAAGGTGCCGGGTACATCGATCTGGACGACCCAGCTCTACCGATTTTGCGACGGAGCAGACGCTTGGCAGGCTTGCCACCACAGCTACCAGACATGGAGGACGCGGGAGCAGGCCATAACAACCTCGTTGCTGATGAGCAACACGCTCACCCGCCAGGACAAGATCGCTGCGGCATGCCGGAACGTCAGCCGAGGACCTTTTCGGGGCAGCCGGATGACGATGTTGACGACTGGCTCAAGCACTACCAAAGAGTGAGTCGCAGCAACCGCTGGAGCACTGCTAAGCAGCTCGAGAACGTGGTGTTTTTTCTCGTCGGCACCGCGTCTCTTTGGTTCGACAACCATGAGAGTGCATTGACCACATGGGACATTTTCGTGGACGAGCTGAAGAGGTGTTTTGGTGACTCAACAGCTAAGGTCAAGCAGGCGGAGCAAACGCTTTCACGCAGAGCTCAGTTACCTGGCGAAACATGCACCACCTACATCGAGGCCGTCTTGAAGCTTTGCGGAATCGTGAGTGCGACCATGTGTGACGAAGATAAGGTAGGTCATCTCCTCAAGGGAATCGCGGAAGACGTGTACAATTTCCTTATCACTAAGGAAGACTTACACACACCTTCCGACCTAAGGAGACACTGCCGAGCGTTTGAAACCCTAAAGAGGAGGAGAGTCCTACCAAAATTTGGACGTCTTGACAACGTGCCCACGATTGCAAGTGTCAACCTTCCATCGCAGGACGAGATCTCTTCTCTTATAAGACGAGTGGTCAAGGAAGAACTTGCTCAACTGCAAGCTGTGGACACCGCTGGTGTCTGCCATCAGTGTGCATTCGACCAACGGCCCCGTGAACCACTGGTACCTCGGATGCGACAGAGCTACTTTGAGCCTCGCCCGAATTACACCGATCGGTTTGAACGGAGGAGTGAACGACCACTCGGAAACCAGGAACGCAGGCAAGCTGCGTCACAGCGATTCACTCCTCGACCACCATCGCCCGGCTTTTATCAACCGACGAGGTTTACTTCGCCGGGGACGACTAGACGCGACACCCGTACTTGCTACAACTGCGGGCTACCTGGACACATCGCTAGGTACTGCTACCGTCGCCAGCAGCGAGCTCCACGTTTCAACGTGTACACGCCCTATGTACCTGCTGGCGAGTCTCGACCATTTCAGGGCTCTTTCCAACGGCAACACGCAGCACGTGCTGACTCGCCTTGCTCCGACCGCAGCGTTACCCCACCACCCGCACGCCAACAGCGATCCCCGTCTCCGCGTCGCCGCTCGGGGACGCCACCACCACTGGGAAACTAACTGGTGCGACCAATGGGGGCGAGGCCGCAAAATCATCTTCCGCAAGACCCCCTTGTGTTGTAATGGTTGAGAACGAAGTGAGTGTTTTTGTAGACAATGTGAGTACTGTTGCACTAGTTGACACCGGTGCTGCCGTTTCCATAATGAGCATGTCTTTTAAAAATCGCCTAGGGACGAAAGTAATGTTTGCTTGGAATCGGAGTGCTACGTTCCGCGGCGTAGGGGGAGAAACGTTGAGCCCGGTTGGAGTTTGTTCTGTTTTACTTTCTATAGGAAATCAAACGTTTCGAGCGGAACTAACGGTGCTTGCACGAGCGACCCATGACGTCATTCTAGGTATAGATTTTTTGCGGGAATGTGGTGCAACTCTAGATTGTGGTAGTGGTGGGATTATTTTTCGTCCCATGTTGCCCCCTCCATTGACAAAAGATACCGTTGATGACTGCTTGGAAGTGTTTTCCGTGTCTGAAGACGTCTGCTTGGCCCCACATACCGCAATGTTTGTGCGTGTAAACTCTTCGCGTTCTTGTGCGGGTTCTTACTATGGTTTAGCCGAGCCGAACTTCAGTAACGCCCTTAAGAAAAACGTTATCGTGCCTCGTTGCCTCGTGCTCATCGTCGATGGTTGTGCCGATTTGTGGACTGTGAATGTTTCCGCGCAGCCCATATATCTGCCTACAGGACTTAAATTGACAAGCTTTCAAGAACAAAGTTCTCTTACCATACGGTCACTCCAACTGTCGGTGGATGTAAAGAAACCCCACGCCAACTCGTACTGCGACTATTCTGCCAGCATTGACCGTATGATTAACAAGTCACTTCCATCAACTGAACGGTCGCTGCTGCAGGAGGTGATCACACGCTACGCCTCAGTCTTTGACTTTGCCCATGACGAGACGTCTACCGTTACGCCACCGTCTTCACGTACGCAACACCGCATCTATACAGGCCAAGCACCACCAATACGCCAGAAGCCCTATCGTGTCTCACCTTCCGAAAGGAAAGTCATCGCTGAGCAAGTTGAAGACATGCTAAAGAAGGGCGTCATACAAGAATCGTGTAGTCCATGGGCAGCTCCTGTCATTCTAGTGAGGAAAAAGGATAATTCATGGAGATTCTGCGTAGACTATCGTCGCCTAAATGCCATCACAAAAAAAGACGTCTACCCTTTGCCACGTATAGATGACGCCGTGGACTGCCTGCATTCTGCCTCCTATTTTTCTTCTGTTGACTTGCGTTCTGGGTATTGGCAAATTCCTATGCATCCCTCAGATAAAGAGAAGACGGCCTTCGTAACACCAGACGGTCTCTTTGAGTTCAACGTTATGCCTTTTGGGTTGTGCAATGCTCCAGCGACATTCGAGAGATTTATGGATACAGTACTCCGTGGACTAAAATGGGAAATTTGCATGTGCTATTTAGATGACGTGATTATCTACGGCAAGACTTTTCAAGAGCATAACCAGCGCTTGTCGCTTGTGTTTGAATGCTTACGCGAAGCTGGCCTTGTTTTAAACTCAAAGAAGTGTCGTTTTGGAGAACGTCAAGCCCTGGTATTAGGCTTTCTCGTGGATAAAGAAGGCGTGCGACCAGACCCACAGAAGACCGCAGTGGTTCGCAACTTTGAACCACCACGAACAGTGAAGGACTTGCGAAGTTTTCTGGGTCTGTGCTCATATTTCCGCCGATTTATTAAGAACTTCGCACAACTTGCCTCCCCACTGACGTCCCTTCTTCATAAAGACACACCGTACACAGTAAACCGATTCTGACCCTTAAGGGTGTCAAAAGGGTGCCGACACCCTAAGCACACCCTTTAAGCACCCTATTCGCGTCTCAGCACCCTACAAGCGGAACCTAAAGGGTGAACACATCAAAAGGGTGGAAACTAGGGTGCAAAAAGGGTGCAACAACTAATGGGTGCTGATCAGCACCCATTAGGGTGCACAGTCGCCGACAAAGCTTTGTGAGTAACGTGGTCATAGAGCATAATCAACAGCTTTTAGATGTCTACTGGTTAGACACCATGATCTCATTAATAGCCCCACCGCAGTAACTGATATCTGAATAGCGATAGTGCCCGGCTGAACGTAAGTTCTGCACTGGTTCTTGCATTCTTGGTGCCTTTTTCTCGTCGCCTCACGGCCGGCGCTGACCAAGCCATGCGGTACAAGCTCACTAGCCAATGACGGAGTACGCAGCTTGTAGAGCTACAGCAGGATTGTGACTTACACATATAGAGCTCTCGGCCTCGTTTGCGCCTAACATTGAAAACAAAGCTTCGTCCATGACAGTATATATAAATCATACATTTGTTAATGCAAAGAAATACAAACCAACAAGACCGTGGTAGATAAAATAGTTTTTGTGTAGTACAAATAGTTGTTAACCTTACAATGTATCAGTTGACACGTGTTACCAATTTTTATGGCGGGCTATGGACATTGACGTTCTAATATTATAACATTAAAGAAACATTTTCTTGATTTTGTTCATAGAAATATTCTTCAAAGCAAGTTAAAATGAGCCTTGACTAAAACATTTTCCTAAAGAAAATTTACTAAAGACAGCTAAAATATTGTTTGCCAACTAATACGCTTATTTTGATGTGACAAATTTTGCTTGCTGCCTGTACTTTGTACTAATATACAAACGCTTTGACACTGTTTTTAACAGCCAGCTTAACCACTCAACCAATGTACAGATGTTAACAAGGTATCGTTATAAGAAATACACAAGCAAGCAAACGTTTCAAATTTCGCGCGCTCTTTCACATTTCAAATTTTGCGCAAATACGCGTTATGTGATTTTGTCATTTTCAAAAGTAAAAAATATTTATGCAATACGCACTAGGGTATCTTGTATCTTCACTATTTTTTGCTTAAAGTTTAAGCAGAAATAATCTATTTACTTATCATATAAAAAATTATGTGCGCAAATGCGGATCGGTGGCGTCAGCAGGACAGAAATGGCGGTACTTCCTAGAGGCCGCAACGGCCGTGTGCCGAGCGTGTAAAGTCGATTTTTTATGTTGTTCAAAGTGTGTTTGCGCTGTCTTTCGTGTTCTGTCGGTGCTGCTTGTGACGAAGATGCACTATACTCAAGAGAGGACCGGCTGCTTTGTACCGTCGAGCGCTCGCCAAACTAAAAAGGTAGGTGGAGGTTTCTGCTGTCGACGCTTTATTTTTTGCTTCTCCGGCCAGGCCGCGGCGTGCCCGATCCAGGCTGTTATGTTTCCGCTCGCATCCTCGGCTCCTCCCGTGGTTAACACCTAAAGCGCTATAGTATAATAACGTTGTGAACTAAGGTTTTTCTAGCTGGTAGACGATAAGTGAGTTTTTATAACGTAGCGAGCCTGCTGGCGTGTCTGATTTCATTAGGCTCAAGTCTAAGCTCAGGGACGTTACGCGCGGATGATTTTTTTCTGTGGGGAAGGAGGTTAAAGCAATGTGCGCTGTGATGCTGTGAGTCGGCGGGCGATGCTCTGCACGCTATGAATCACTATATTTTTGCAATGCCGTCGGACGCCGTTCGGGGACTGCGCATGGAAGCCGTAAGCGTCGTCTGTGTGTCGCGTGCGTTGGAGTATTCCGGTGATTCGCGTTGAATTAGATCTTTGCGTATTTAATTTAGGAGAATGGAGAAGAATAACGTGGTGTCCGCGTTGGTATTTACGCGGCCTTGTTCGTTTTCTGTGCCAAAGAAGTATATGAAGAAAGTTTTATATGTTACGCGTCCTCTTTTTAACAGCTACATGATCATTAAATGTGTGTGACTACTATAAGGTAGATGTGTTTTCCTGTGTGACCAAATGTGTTTGCATCCACCGGGCACGTATAATATTAAATTACCATGATATTCAGCTTAATTAAGTGTGCGTAAACTTGACACAGCGTGCTGTAGGTGCGGTTCTCAAAGCGTGCAATTACGCCTAGGTCAATACATTTTTTCTATGAGTGGCCGAATAGCCGTACCTTAGCTATGCAAGCGCTAGGTTGAGCAGTAGTTCCCTCGTTCGAGTGCAATTTCGGTGGTACTGCTTGTTCCCCCCTGCTCACATATCATTGCATTCTTCTGGTTTGTAAAACAATTGTGGGCGCTGCAGCCTGCTTTGGAGTTAAAACTTTGCCGAATACCTATACGTCTACAAACATTCTAAAACTAAGTTCTACCAAAACTTCCAATGACACTTTCGAATACAAGTGTAACGCTTTATCTGATAACATAAATTCTTTATGACCTCGCTGCAGATTTACAAGTGACCTGTGATATGTGCAGTGTATGAATGCCTAATTTATTGCTCAAAAGACAATAAGGTTATACGTCGCAGTATGCGTGCCAAATGCGTGCATATGTTGCTGCTGACATGGAAACTTAGACATTGTATTTATATAAGAATGAACAAATCTAAACTGCCGTTTTTTGAAGAAGTACGCATCAGACCAATTGAATAATATCAAAAATAATGTTCACCAAGTGATTGTTGTTTATTGCCTTGCACCAACGTCATTAAAACCGCCTTGTTGGTACTTAGACCACATGGTAGGATGCAAGATTCATGACGTCATATTGAATGTTAATGTCACATGATATGCAAGGTAAATTGTTATTAGCATACAGAGGCCAATAACGTTATGGCCTCATCGTTATCATAATGAAGCAGGTTAGGCAATATGTGATTCTGCTGCCTTTACGTCATGTTGGGAAACCATTACGTTATGTAGCTATCTGCAGTGTCTGAGATCCTGGTTGCCGGTCAATATTGCAGAAGCTTGCCTGCTTCATTGTGATGGCATGGGGTTCAAGATTGACGTTTTGTCTTAGTGTTTTCACTTTTCCCCGCTATGGTCATTAGACAGATTGTGCTGTTTGATTAGAAGTGAGGAGTAGTGCCTTTTTAGCCAACCAGAACAATTTAGATCAATGATCACTATGAAGCAGCACACAATATTCATTTAGTGAACTCAATTTCAGGCAAATTATAAACGTCCGAATGTTAGCTGTTTGAAGGAAGCTTCATTCGTTGAACTCATGAAAATAAATGGTAGAGAAGGAAAGGCAGGGAGGTTAGCCAGACCAGCAAAGACGGTCTATCACCCTACACGGGGGAACAGGGAGATTGAAGTCCTGTCGCAGTGGTCTAGTCGCTAAGGTACTCGGTTTCTAACCCGAAGGTCGCAGGATGATATTCCGGCCTTGCTGGCTGCTTTTCCGATAAAGGTGAAAATGCTGTAGGCCTGTGTTCTCAGATTTGTGTGCACGTTAAAGAACCCCAGGTGGTAGAAATTTCTGGAGCCCTCCACTACCTTGGTAAAAAATTCATGTGTCAGTATTGCTTTAATTTTATGCTTTATCTGCAGTGGATGCATATGTGCATACAGACATGTATATGCAGTGGTATTGCAATTTTACCGAATAAAATATTCATATGGTGCATATTGCATGGCATTTACTTAAGAAACACATCACATGGGTATCATAACTACAGAAATGCAAATGTGCCTCTATGGATGCACTTGTGCATATATTTGGTCAGCTTCAAGAACAGAATTTATTGATTGCAGGCAACAGCATTACTCACGCATGCTTATCTCTTAATTACGTGCAGTCGATACAGCTAAAAGGGGGTGTCTTCATCTGAAAGTTCTAACTTCATCTTCGTGCATGAGTGAGCTATAAAGGTGAATGAAAATTCACATGTATGACATCGACATGAAAAGCTCTGCAGCAGCATGTTTTTTGTTGTATTTATACTGCAGCATGCCCTTTGTGTATTTCTCAGTTGCGTGCCACTAAATATATGTTGGCCATGCGTTTCTAGCCCGTTCACTGCAATTTGGCAAGCAGCGCATGCAGTCTAAACAAACCTCACTAAAATAATTTTTTTGCACTGGTGCAGAAATTCTTCGGCACGGTCTGTCATTTCATTTGAGTGAAGCTGCTCAGGGAAATTTCCTGACAAGGTCAAGAAGCCCAAGCACCAGCAAACTCTGAACCATTGTTTCAAGCATCAGCTCTGTTCACCCTGCTTATGCGCTGTGCCTCACCAAGCTACTGGATGCTGCCTACTTATATGAAGTGCTCTCCATATTCTCCTCAGTTTGGCAGCAGTGTGTGTGGTCTTCACAGTGCTTGCCAAAATCATTTTTGCACAGGTGAGACACTTATTTCTTGCTTTAATTGTGTTAGTATTACTGCATGCACTCCTGCCAAGTAAGAGTACTAATGTTTCCTGTGAATTGTTTGTCATGGTAAACAGAGGATTTCAAGCACAAAATTCATACTGAACATTGGTCCTTCAAGAAATGTGGAACGAAGGTGGTGACAGTGTCAACGTGCTCTCTTTAGAAATAAAGGTTTTGCATGAAGAGCCTGTCGCACCTTGAAACAGGCACAAAAAACTTCCAGGTGAAAATAAGCAACTTCAGATGAAAATTGAAGAATTTACACTGTATTCAAGGTTGAGCTATCCGACATCAAAGTCGTCTCAGATGAGGGTTTTCTTTTGACGCTGTCCGAAATTTTTGGGCGATGATGGAAAAACCATTACTAGTGATGATATTGACACTGCAGACAGAGTAGGAACAAACAAGCCTAGTTTGAAAAAAAATAGTAGTGCATTATGAACGATGTTACAAATGAAATGTTCTGGATAAGACAAAAAACTTACGTCTGTCTACAGTGGCCTTTTCCTTTAGATCACGTAGTCCTATTTATGTCAACGAACACTTGACAAGACAAGGTAAGCAGTTAGTGAGAGCACGAATGCAAAAAAACAAGTTGGATGGAGGTTCATTTGGATGCAAAGCACGAAATTTATAGCAAAAAAAAATGCAATTATTAGCACTTTTAAAGACTGCCTTCTTAGAAGATCTGGCGAAACGCTGTGTTGATGCCTTCAGAGCCACACTTTTCTTGAGCTTGCAATGTCAGTAAACTATGACTGACATGGCAGAATTTCGATACCTAGATAGTGAAAAATGCCACCAGCTATGTTCAATTCGTTTACCTTAAATGCTCTTAGCATTATAAATAAGACTAGTAGCCTGTGTCTCTATTTCGATGACATGTCGGTAAAATTTGATGCCATTCTTTTGACATAATCCTTGTATTTTTTGTGCGATATAGCCCACCAAAAATACCAGGGTACAATTATCATGGCATTGTGTAGTTTATGAAATGGGGAAAAGGAATAGCGCTGTACATCTAACGTTAATTTTTGGCCGATGTCAATAGACTTCCATATGTTAAGCCCTGTGTTGAGTGTCTAGTAGTACGACTTGGGGGTTTTGTTTTGCAGAAATTAGCACGCCTCCATTAGGTCATAAGTAAAAAGTTTGAGTTTCTGGAAACTAGGTAACTTGATTTTTCGGTCACAGATGCACAGACAATTTTTCGCTCACAACCAACGGGGCAGACGCCGGCGGCGGGTTTTCTGCGACATGAGCTCTTCAACGCTATCATGTTAAAAAGCTGACATAGGCAGCATTGACCAAATGAATGCAAAGAATAAAGTCAAGTGTCCTAGCAGGAATCGAAACCTAGTATTCTGCTTGGTAATTAAGTATTCTACCACAGAGCCATGCCCGGCCTCGGTTATACTTTCCAAATAGTCTCAAATGTTTGTGTAACATCAACTGTCGTTGCAGTACTGGCTATCAAATTTTATAACTATTACATTTGCACTCCTATGATGCAGCCGTGAGGTCGAGTCAAAGTCAATTGTAGTCAGGCACCATCCTGTGAAGTATTTGTGTAGCAGTGTTGAGGGCTACCATCGTCGCTAGTGCCAGCGCAAACACCAGTGCTTCATACCAGCCTACCACTTCTAGTGTGGCTAATATCCATGTTTCTGTTGGCATCGTTACGAAGCAGCAAATAACTACTAATGTTGTCAAAGGTGTGACATCTCCCCGTAACAAATGAAACATATGCGGCTGTTTAACGTATGTGTGTGCGAGAATTTGTACTTATATTGAGCTCCACTTCATAAGATCGCTCAATAAATAAATTAAAATACATGTTATACGTGTTTCGCTAACATCGATTCCCAAAGTATGTGGGGTCTGCCAAATTTTTAGCATCAATTTTGTAACCTAAATGCTACCACAAACAATTATTTATTGAACATCAACAGCTGGACTGCAACATACTAAGTTTTAGGTATTAGGAAAACTGAATATGTTCATGACTACAGCATACCTAACAGGCAAATACTAGTACTACATACATGACACACTATTGTAGAGCTAGACTAGAATATTGCTTATTGGAACTTTACAATTCTTTAAAAACCCTAATTAACTTCAGTGCCTTATTCGGTTTGTTCAAATCGGATGTGCGCAATTACTTGATGAATAGCTTTTTACTCAAACCTAACTCATGTTTCACGTGTGCATCATGCTGAATCATTGCTCAGATGTTTCTTGTGTATAAATTTCCTTTCTACTATGCTGTTTGTTTTTGTATGTGAAATCTGTTGTACGTGCTACCGTCTGTAGGCCCCCAGGTACTGTCAAGTTGTTTACACAGTTTTTTGCCTGGGGGACCTCCAACAAGCATGTTTTCAGTTGAAAACAAAGCGAATTTTGATGCTGACTTCTACTCACATAGAACTAAGAACACTCCAGCATGACAAAGTATATTGTATCTTGGACAGTCTGTCTTGTGAAACTCTTAGTGATTACTTCTGTCTTTATTTTAGGCTTCCGGGTGCGGATGTGCTGTAGAGAAGGGAGCGCCCTGACCACACTTTTGTAAAAGGAACCAAAGTCGCCTGGGCAGCTGAAGATGGATTGTGCAAGTGTTTGAATGATCACATTATATTAATCCAACACCACTTGCATTACTTTGCCAATATTTGTGATTTTGTAACGCAGAAGTTTAGAAACACACACACATATATAAAGGGAGAGCTGTAAATAAGCCTTGAGCAAGCTTGTAGTCAAGGCTTTTAGCATGATGACCAAAGCATGTTATATAAGCCCACATGTTTTACCACACACCTACTTTCCTATCTATCTTCTTTTTCAATTTTGTGGGCATTGGCAACACCCTCAATAAGCGCCTTTGGACTGCTGGTGCCTCTAACTTATATTTTGTTGTTCTAAATAATTTATTTGTTACCTACTATGCAAGGGGGGAAGTCAAAATGTTAAAAGTTGAAAAAGAAGTCTCGTCACAAAAAAGATGTCTACTCGTAAGAAAAAAGATTTGAAAAAACAGAAGATTGATCCTCACTCACAAAGATCTCACCATTACAATCGATGCAGAAGGTCATAGCTCATGTTTACTATTGTCAATCTTTTTCGGTTGTATGCTATGTACAATAAAATAGTGACTATTGGCATCATGTTAGTTTATTTGTCATAGGTTTTTGTTGGGGCCTAATATCTTGCATTCTCAAATGCATAAAAGCTCACGTCTGCTACACATAATTTAAAAGAGCGCAATGTGGTAAGGTTCTGTATTTAGTGCATATTATCTGCGTGTCTTTCAAAGTGAGTATATGGCATTTGAAATAATCACCAGTATTCGAAACTTGGGAATTTTAATTTGCAGGCATGCATGTCTGTATGGTGACCAAGCATCCATAAATTGTGCATGCATGTGTGCAGCAAGGGGCCTTGAATAGATTACATTCATTCTAGACCAAAAATGGGTAGCACAGGCCATATACGCACTCTGGGATCAATTTCATGATTATTGAAACACACATATTTATTCAATATAGCTTGCTTTAAGGTGTATATTTACATATTGTCTACTTCCACCTTGAACATTGCACCATGCATCCGGCACTCTGCTGAGCGCTTCTCGAGGGCACTTTGGTAACTAGTACACAAACGTACAGACAGCTGTAAGTGGGCCTCCACTTTGTTGACTGCTGGAGAACAACGGCTTCGCCAAATCACACTTCCTTTGTGGTGAAGCTAACTTTGCTCTTGCAACAGTACCAGCTTATCTAAAATTCGACACTGTTCTTTAGAAGTGCAGCTTGTTCTATCCAGAGCAGCCAAAAACGAAAACCCGAGGAACAGCACCTGGACAGGGTAAGGCACAATTGCAGCACTTCTCAATAACAGTGCTGGATTTTCTATTTGCCTACACATAGAGAAAGCAAAACACTGGAGCCAACTTACCAGTAGCTTCACTGCAGAGACACTGTGTTTTAAAAGACGATGATGCACATGCCCCACCTAGAGCTGTCGCTGTGTTTCAGCGCTAGTTTCATAAGCGCCTGCGGAAGGCACTCTGTGGAGGGCCGGCCGCGTGCATGGTGCACGTGTTCAGGGTGGAATGGACGACTTAGTACATGTGTTCAAGTACTAACAAACTGTATGTGGGCTGTCACTCAGCATGATCTACAGAGTATACAGCAATCTGCATTTTTAGCCATCTCCAGCGTCAATCCTAGATTTGGCCCACTGGTACGTCGATGTGGAGCACCCTTCCAGCACCCATTTGAAAGGGTGTTATGACATCACAGCACCTTTTTTTAAAGGGTGCACTCATTACACCCTTCAAAATTTTTGCTCTTCACCCTTTTCTTAAGGGTGCTGAGCTCTGCACCCTTTCTCAGCACCCTTTTTTGAACACCCAATAGGGAGCAAAGGGTGTTCGTCTGGCGACAAGCTCATTTACACCCTTAAGGGTCAGAATTGGTTTAGTGTGTACTTGTGGGATGATAAATGTGAGGCTGCATTTCAACAGCTGAAGTTTTTATTGACTTCAGGACCCATCCTAAAGCGTTTTGATCCTGATGCTTTGACTGAACTTCATACTGATGCTAGTGGGCTAGGTGTTGGTGCTGTGCTGGTCCAACTCTGCAACAGTCGCCAGCACGTCGTAGCATATGCCAGTCGGACACTGACCAGAGCAGAGACGAACTACACCGTCACCGAGCTCGAGTGCTTAGCAGTCGTCTTCGCCATTCAGAAGTTCCGACCGTATCTACATGGCCGCGAGTTCACAATAGTGACCGATCACCACTCACTATGCTGGCTTGTGGGACTTCGTGACCCGTCTGGCCGGCTGGCTCGTTGGGCGTTGCGCCTCCAAGAGTACAGCTTTTCTGTTACCTATAAGAGTGGACGATGTCACACAGATGCCGACTGCTTATCCCGCCTTCCTTCAGTACACACCAATGCTGACGACAATGACATTGATGACTATTTAGTTTCTGTCTCGTCCGACTTCCCAGATACCAGCAGCTTCAAACGTGAGCAGCAGTGCGACCCTACTCTAAAACCTTTGCTCGAAGCTGCACATAACTCCGTCGACAAGCACTTTAAAATTTCAAATGGCTTGCTGTATAAAAGAAACTATTCAGCCGATGGACTCCCGTTGCTTCTAGTGGTGCCGCAAAGCCTGCGCCAGGTCGTCCTTCGTTCTGCGCACGATGACATAACATCCGGTCATCTCGGTTTCACACGTACGCTGCATCGACTACGTGAGAGGTTCTACTGGCCAAAAATGTGGAAGACCACAAAACAGTACGTCACCAGCTGCGCTATATGTCAGCGCCACAAGCCATCCACCACTGCCCCGGCGGGTTATTTGCAGCCCATCCCTCCACCGACATCCCCTTTTGAAAAAGTCGGCATTGACTTGCTCGGACCCCTTCCTAAGACTCCATCGGGCCACCGATATGTTATAGTGTGCGTGGATTATTTAACGCGTTATACGGAAACGGACGCACTGACATCGGCCACAGCAGCCGCTGTTTCTTCTTTTCTGTTACAACGGGTCATACTGCGTCACGGTGCTCCACGGGTTGTCATCAGTGACCGTGGACGACAATTTATGGCCGATGTGGTTGAAGAAATTTTGCGCCTCTGTGGCTCCTCTTATCGCCACTCCACCCCTTACCATCCGCAAACTAACGGTCTCACTGAGAGAACAAATCGAACTCTCACGAATATGTTATCGATGTACGTTGATGCTGACCACAGGAACTGGGACGCCGTCTTACCGTTTGTTACTTACGCGTACAACACTGCCAAGCATGAAGTGACTGGACATTCACCCTTCTTTCTGCTTTACGCACGAAATCCACAGAGTTTTCTGGACACTCTATTACCTTTCTCGCATCAGGAAGATCTGTCCATCGCTCAGACGTTGTGTCGCGCTGAAGAAGCACGTCAACTAGCGCGCCTTCGAACATTGTCTTCGCAAGAACACAGCAAGAGTCGCTACGATGCCAAGCATATCCCCGTAGAGTTTTCTCCTGGTGACTACGTGTGGCTGTGGACTCCTGTTCGTAGAAAAGGATTGTACCGGAAGTTTCTAGCGAACTATTCCGGCCCATTCGTGATAGTCACTCGTCTCAGTGACGTGAATTACGTTGTCGCCCGAGTCACAGCCAATAACCGGCGTTCGCGCACTACGCAAGTTGTTCACGTAGCCCGCCTCAAACAGTACCATCATAGGCCTATTTAACTCGCTCGGCGAGCTTCGTCTGCCGCCGGGGGAAATGAAACGAAGATGCGCGAGCCTACGGGGCGCGGAAGAAGAAGAAGAGTGAGTAGTGGAGCGGCGCCTGGACTGTGTGGTTGGGTGGAAGCGTTCTTGGCCTGTCTCAGAAGTACGCTGCTATTTCACAACGCCTTTTCACCTCATCTGTAAATAAACACAGTCACTCGCAACAATATATATATATACAACTGAAGTTGATACACGATTGCACGCGTTATATATTTACTGGCACACCATCGCCAATCAGGACCACTTCCAAGTACTGTGTAATCACTGCATGCGGATTGCGGATATCTATTAGTGCACTCTAAAATAATACTGGGGTCCCTGCCATGGCCACTCAATACCCTTGTGCACCCTTTTGGCACCATCGTCAATGGGAGTTAAAAAAGTGAAGGACGTTGAAGGCACCCATTTATAAGGGTGTTTCTGAAACACCCTACAGATTTTTACATGTACATGTAAAACATGTACATTTACATGTTTTACCTGTTCTGAGGGTGCATGGAAAAGCATCTTTTTTTGGCAGGTACCACCTTTTTTTGGCAGTTAACACCTTTAGGGTGTCGTCCCTGGGACAAGCCTATATATACCCTTTTTGGTGTAAATGTTTTTACCGTGTATAGTATAGCAGGAGAAATAAATGGGCAAATTGATTGTTAAGCCCCAATTATCAATCAAATCAAAGGAACTATTTTAAACAATTCCCCTCCCTTAAAAAAGCAGGTATTTTTTTTCTCATATGGTGCACCTTACAAGGGATATTATCGGTGCACGCTTGCAAATAAAAAAGTCGTAGTGGTAGGTGGTTGTCGACTTAGAGATTATAAAAAAAAGGGGAGGAACAAAAAGAATTTTTCAAAGTAACTGAACTGTAGCAGCCTTGCTCAAGTGTATAAAAATTCATTTGCTGTGTCTGTTTTTGTAGTTTTAGGAATTCTGTAACTCCAAGATTTCACCAGAATTGAGTTCATATACTCCCCGAGAAAAAGTATAAGTTGACTTTACTAAGGAGTATACGTTATATTCAACATGGCACTTCAAAAAGAATCAATTGACGTATAGGCCCTTCGCTTATTTATTTAGTTTGCCTTGTTCATCAAAAAAAAAAGACCAGAGGCTAGCTCAAGCATGAGAGATGACACATCTCCAACGTAAGCATGTGTGGTGCCACCGATTCCATTCGCTCCCTATTTTGCTTTGTACATATCGTTAGCTGGAATGGCTCAAGAAGCTAAGCAGAGATAGATTGAGAAATATATATATATATATATATATATATATATATATATATATATATATATATATATATATATATATATATATATATATATATATATATATATATATATATATATATATATATATATATATATATATATATATATATATATATATATATCGAAAGAAAAAAAATATTCGGATATTGCAAGATCCATTATAAAAGCTACAGAAACACTCCAAAAGAGGTCACCCTTGTTTCTTGTTCGTGTTTTTGTGCTGCCTTGTTTTACACCCGCAGAAAAAATAAAAAAAGCGTGAGCACTTTGGCAAGCAAAAATTACAGGGTGCGCAACCGTGCCTGTGCGCGAACCTTCAGGGAAGCTACAGCCTTCCCTCTCCGCCTTCCCTTTCCCGCCGCGCTTTTTTCAAGTCGCCTCTTCGCTGCCGACCAAAGAAACCATTCGTCATCATCGGCTCTGCACGCGGTGCCCCAGCTCTCGCGGCGTCTCGCCTTATCTCGCGAGACACATCCACTCTGTCTCGCGAGCCCCACGAGAAATACACGCGCTCCCTCCGAACGTTCACTTATTTTTCTGCGTGCACATCCAAATTCCAAGCGGAATCTGCTAGCGTTCGTCTGATTTCACAAGCTTCGTTATTGTTCCACTGTAATAGCTCTATGCTACACTTTCTCTATGCTATTTATCTCACAGTGCTACGGAGTAGCTGTTTCGCCACTCGGCTTTAAAGTGTCCTTTGCAATTCGCTTTACTCGAGAGTTTTGTTCTTTCGAGCATCCTTCAGTGTATATTTCACATCTCGCTCCACTACCTCCCCGCATCGTTCTCCTGTAATTTACGACCTTAGATGTTATTATTAGTAATTTTAGCAAGAAAAAAAACCCTAGCCCCTCTGTCGTTCCATGATGGAACGACAGAGGTGCTACTGCAGTCGTGGACAAGAAAAATATGAACGGATAATTTGCACAAAAAATGGCAGTGTTTTATATTATTCTTTTGGTTCGGAGGGCCCGAAAATATCAGGCAAATGCACTAAACAAATAGCAGAACGAAAACCTTCAATTTGACGTCCAATGCAACAACGGTTCTTTAAAACGAATACTTTGACGCAGCTTCGGAGAGTATAAACATGTATACCCATTTTCATGAGCCCGCAAATGCAGCAATTTTTAGTCCCCTTACCCATTTCATCGAGGACTTGTTTATTTAACTGTTATTCATTGATTATTTGTTGTTTTATCGAACTAGTCTGAGTCACTTCCGTATGTAAATTCACGAGGTATTTCGCCGATCCTCAAAAATATAATCAAGCCTCTCCCTTTATTGCCCCACATGGCAGGGGCAAGTTTTGGTACATAGCTTATTAAGTATTCACAAATACGTGTCCAAAGTAAACTTTGTGTCTTTTTGTCGCATACATCCTGACTGTGACTTACCTTGCCTTATTCGCACCTATACCCGGTCCAAATATCTGAACATTTCTTCTGAACTCCCTTTTGCCTATAAGGGTGTTATACTAAGCTGGCCCACTTCGTAGACGTGTTGCATTTGTTTAAAGTACGGATATTCAGGTTGGAAGTCAGCTGCTACGACGAAAAGGTAACACGGAGAGAGAGAGAGAGAGAGTGCGTGGAAAGAATTCTTAAAATCATTCGAAAAGAAAGACAGATAGACACAGTGCTCATCTCAGCGATCACGGCTGCTTCCAGTAGATAATGAGGCCAACGGCAGTGTTGCACAGTCATTCTTGCTGGCTCAAATGGTAGGCTTAAGCAAAACGACTTTAGCACTCTTGCTTTCCAATGATGACTGGCACTGTCTTGACTTCCTTGTAAAAATATTGGTGGTTGTTGACCGTCTCTTCTCTTAAAAATGCATGCCGTAGGTCTCGAACTTTGGTCCACGGGTCAGCATGCTACCCGTGCACGGACCTTTCGCTAGCGGCCCACCCCGAACATGGGCGTCTTCGTCCCTCGTTTTGTTTATCGCAGTAACTATATATGGTTAAGGTCTACATACGGGATTGGTCTCAAGCATTATTCAGATGAGAAGCAGATTATGGCGGAGTTCAATCCGGTGGGCGGCGTGACCACCTTCATCGCGCATGCGCAACAGCTGGCCCTAGCACTGTCAGACCGCGCTCACGCTCTAGCGCGTTCCAGCCCGCGTAAGTTGCTGGGCAAAAGGCCGTGGCCTCTCCCACTACACCCTCTCAGCAATCATGTGATGGCGTCGAGGAAGGAGATTCTGCAGACGTGCGATGAACCTACGCGTTGTATCTTAGACAAAACGCGCTAGCACGCGCTAGCACGTTCACACCCACGTGATGGCGTCCAGGAACATATTCTGCAGACGCGCGATGAACCTATATACGCGTTGTATCCTACTCGGAACGCGCTGGCACGCGCTGGTCCGTGTCTCCCACCCACCGAATTTTTTTCTGTCATGCATACATAGTGCGAGATTACCCTATGCTCACCCCACTTTAGATCAAGGAGCTGCCCCCCCCCCAATTCCCCGAAAAAATTCTGCCGATACAACCCTGTTCGGTCACCATGCACGTGTTAAAGCATTGCTCTTGAATAAAACTATTTTAGAAACTGCATCCAGCTTTCACTCGTTCCCAAAAGAAGTGCCGATATTTGTCGAAGATGGTAGCAAGATCTTCGGTCAAATGGCAACGCTTCGTGTGTCTAATCGTGTCTCTATTGTGTCCCTGCAGGTCTCCGTCGCGCAGCTTTACGCATTTGAATGGCAAACTTACAGGATCAAATCGCAAGCTCAGTGCGATATCTGGCATTTTGTTAAACCCCCATCTCCCTCTGCTATCACCCCGCTCCAATCTTTTTTCACCATACGTGCTCATCGGTGGACTAAATTTCGCGACTGCGGCAGCTAGCTGAAGTGAGAACGAAGCATTCCGGATTTTTCAGTAGACCTCGAGCATGGATAGTATTCAGCTTTGACAGAAAAACTGGGATGGCATCTGTAAAAATATGCGGTATTAATAAATGTACAATACCGTTAGGTGTACTAGAGACGTGACGAAGATAATTATTAAAACAGCTCACGTTATTTCGAAAGAGATCCGACGTAGACCACAATGCCCTTGTCTGGAATTTCTATTTTTCCTCATTTAAAAAATGCATAGGAGAGGTAGGCACATTTTTGCTGCAGTGTACACGCTTCTCGGTTAGCAAATGAAACATGGAGTACAAAAAATAGAGAAATATATAGCACAAAATATGTCATACTGTAAGGCATCTGGATGTGACTCCCTTAGTTTAGGAGTGGATGAGGGAATACAGTGCACTTTACAATCCATCAAAAAAAATCTATCTGAATCAGCTTGAAAGGCATTCTAATGAGTCAATGCAAATTACATTCTTCAGAGATGAGGTTTTAACTGGGCGCCATAGGAGGGGGGGGGGGTATTCTTTAGTGAGATTTTTTTGAACCACACCTACATATTTTGTTTCGGTCACCTTATTAAACTACCCCGTTTTATCTAAGTATTACTTTCAGTAACATCCTTATTCAACTACACTCTAAAAAAAGAGCGAGTAAAAAGGGTGTCTTTTTTGTCCCACAACAATAATCGTCATCTATATTGCGTTCCATCCTTGCACTATCGCCCCGCGCCCGGTACATTCCGGTCACGATCGACATGCCCATTATAAGGGTTACATTGCATTCTCGATAGGAAAGTGGCCAGCGCCGAGTTTTCAAGAAAGGAAGCGCACGCAAGCCTGATGACGATTATTGTTGTGGGACAAAAAGACGCTTCTTTTACTCGATATTTTTTTAGAGTGTATCAGCAGCACATCCGGTGAGCAAGAAAAAAAAAGGCAATGAAAATTAGATTGGAGTTTACATAACGGCAGAAATCAATGAACAAAAGGCTAGAAAGAAAAAAAAACTTCGCATACGCAATTGGAGCTGCATGTACATGCTTCTCTGCAGAACCATCAATATCAATGACCTCAAAGGAAGAGAGTAGAAAAGCGTGTCATGCTTTGCCATTACGCGGAGCTCTTCGATCTCGACGAAACCGAAAAGTCAGCGAGATATCGGCACTGCTGGGCAAGAGCTACCTGCTGATTATAAGCGAAGCGAGGGTTCGTGCTCGCTTCTGCTGAACCTTGCAACGGCGGCTAACAATAATGGAACGATGCGTTTAGCTGTACATAGCCTAAGCGCTGTGTGGGACTGAATGCGTTGCATCTGACCGACGTACACGCGCAAGGTGTAGGCGTAATCACACGCCTTACACAACAAACTATAGCCCCCTCCCCTTCCAAAAAACAAGAGGGGGTGGTCCTGCTACTATCGTGCACCTATACGAATCCATTTCTTCAGAGAGTGCCGCAAGTCGCTGTGCTGCTCAATATACGTGCCAGCAGCAAGTGCTGCGCAATGGGAGAAAGGGAACAACTAAAAAAACTAAAGTCCGTGAAGAAACACTCTGGAGAAAGTTTGCTGTGTCTTCAGTCTTCTCAAGGAGTTCCATCATCGTCTTGGGCGCCCAGAAACAGCGCGATTGATTCAGGCAGACGAATAAAAGAACACGAATGCGAGTGGTTGAATGATAGCGGCAGCTTTTCGGCCACCCTCGCCCCGCCTGGCGGCAGTACGCAAAAACAAAACTGCGAGTCTCGCCAGCGCCGTCGCTCACTGTGTTGCTCACTACGGCGACGAGTGCTCGCCAGCGCGTGATGCCGCCGCGTGAGGGCGCTCGCGAGAGTAGTAGGGCAAGCAAGGAATGAGGCGAGCGATTTGCGAAAGTGGGCGGGGCCTTGCGCAAAGCCGCAAGAGGCGCGGCCTTGGTTCGGGACGAAGGCGGGCAGCTGGGCGGGGCATGCATGACCACCGACTCCGAGGAGGCCTTTAACGCGCGCAGCTCGCCGTTTCATCGCACAATGAGTAGGTAACTCGCTTCGAAGGGCCGCTGTTTTTGCCTAGTCGGCGCCCGCAGTCGCAGTCACCGCACTCTGCTGGATCAATTTCACGCGAACTACGCTGTCCGACCTCGACTTTACTACAGCGGCGTGATGGCCTCCAAAAATTTCCCGGTGGAACGCGGGCGCTGCGAGTCGTTCAGCTACTGCTGGCAATATGACTTGCAATGCATAGGTTCATCCACTTTTCTTATTACACCGGAGCTGTATATGGGACTATAGGTCCAGGTCAGTGTTGCCAAGTCAAAAACAATAATCTCGCCACAGGGGCCTTAAAACCTGCTTAAAACCACTATATTCAATATTTGTTGCCAACAAGCAGAGAAATAGAAAAAATTCAGAAGAACAAAAAGAGATTTTTTTTTCTTGACTGAGAGCTACCTGCAGTCCTAATGCAACCGTGAGATCTTTTAAAACTTAGACAGCGAGTGCTTTTCTTTTTTTTTCTTTTTTGTGCATGTATCTTCCGTGTAATATGCATGTACTAACGCAGACTGCCATTATGCTCGATCTAGGTGAAAACTGATTTTCTTTCCTTTCTTGGATGACGTCCACTGCAGTGAGGTCGTGTGGGCACAGTCGAGCCTTTCTTGCAGAAAATTTCGGCCTCCAGAGAGAAAAAAGGGCTAGTTGTTAAGGCTTCAAAACCACAAAAAACCTTGCCTCCCACAACATAAAAATTTTCCTCAATAAACGTAATATAAACCCGCTTAATTGACAATGGTCCAGGTAGATTGCGCCCGCTGACAAAAGATGCTTAGAACAGAAATTTTTTTCTTACTGCTGAGCTTGACTCATTAGGTATTATTATTATTATTATTATTATTATTATTATTATTATTATTATTATTATTATTATTATTATTATTATTATTATTATTATTATTATTATTATTATTAGTCGCAACAGGCTGTGAGTTTTCTCGAAGCGAACAAAAAAAAACTATTGCCCTCGCTGCAACTTCCAGCTGCAAACGACCGACCAACCAACACGATGGAAAAGTGTCACAATGTTTGCAACAGCGCAGCAATTTTTTTGCTGCAGACCCGTCAAAATCGCGCTGAGCCGGCAGAGCCCTTGACGTGCTTGTTAAATTTGGTTATGGTCGCTTTTGCGTATTGTGCAATGAATTTAAATCGAGAAGTGTTTTATTGTGTTTTGGAATTTCAACCGGGAAGCCTCCTTCTGACGTTCCCCTCTTGCATGGGCACGCGCAGATGAGTTCCCGTCCCTGATGTCTCCCTCTTGCATGCATGGGCATGTGCAGATTAGCTCTACCCTGACCTGATGTTCTCCTTTTGCATTGACATGTCTATAAAGTGCCCCCCCTCCTTCAACCTGATGTTCCCCTTTTGCATGGGCATGTGGTTTAGGTGCCTTCTTTGCTTCCCGCCGTTGAGCGCTTCTACAGCTGTTAGTTGTCGTCTTGCGGTGTTTCAGGGGTGTGGCCAACAGGTGCGCACAACAGGTCCGTCAAACTTTGCCCTTATAGATCGAACATACGTTCGATAGTGCATGTATTCTTTGACTTTTTCATGGAAGAAATGACTGGCAGGTAGGTCTCCAAATGCTCTCAAGCGTAACACATTACTTAAGCCATGCAGCGCCTTCGTTGGCGCGAAAGGCAGGATGAAAGAAATGTTAAGCATGTAAAACTCGCCGCGAACGCTCTATGGTGGCAATGGATTCACAGCCTCCCGTGTACGCCCACTCACCCAGGCAAAACGAGTGACGTCACGGCGGCAGTGAGCAAGCCTGAAAAATATTTCTCTATGTATAGGGCACATTGGCACTATATTATCGCGAGGGCCTGCCGCTGTTTGGGCTTCATTTGACGCAGATAGTACAAGCAGCGTGTGTGTTAACCTGATTCCGGTTTGCTGTATGGCAGATTACCCCTGAGACAGCATTTTTTTTTTATTTGGTGTCATGGGAGAAAATAAACGGACTCCATTATGCGGCAACCACGGATACGTGGCGCGTCTATACAGCTCGTTTGTCCACGCGAACCGGAAGTGGTCAGCCCCCATCCCTTTCCCCGCGCGAAACGAGTCTGCCGCGTGCCTTTCGTGTATAAAAGCCCAATCTGGACAATGTCCACGTGCCATTGCAGAGGAAGGGACAAGACATACCTGTGAGTGAGTATATGGGAAAGCCTATACACGAAAGACAATGAACCGTTGACCAGTGCAGGGTAATACGAGACGAGGCTTTATGGGCCTCATTTTCGACGATGCATGCTATACCTATCTCGTAGGCCTCCGGGCGGAAGTAGTGGACAGGAAGTTAAGCGCGGACGTCGTCGAACTTCTCGAGAGGCACGCGACGGAAGTGAGACACGTGATTGTACAAAAAGAGAAGGGAGACGGAGGCAGCCAATAGACGACAGGAAAGCAGAGCCAGTCGAACGAACACACTGCGACACTGAAGAACCACCAGCATTTTTATTTGTTCTTTTTTTTCGTGTATAGAGCCGAGCTGGAAAGCTTCCGGTCAGAGCAGTTTTGCGGCTCAAATTCGAAGCTTCACCGTCTGTCTTTTGCGGAGTCGGCTGAAAAAAAGAAATACAAAAGAAAGTTCTGAGCAAAAGAAGAACTCAGGATTTATCGACGCCATGTGCGTAAACGGGAGCAAGCATGTTTTCTTTTTTTTTCTCGCGTTTCGTTGTTCCAGTTTCGGAGTCTTCGTGTGTTGTGCAGAACACGAGACGCACTCTTTCTGTAACGCCGCTAGTTTTCTCAGAAAATAAAGGCAGTACCGTAACGACATACTAAACCAGTCTCCCCTCAGGCTCTAAAAGCAAAACAAGTAGGATATGAGTGGTGTGTGTGTGTGTGTGAGAGGGTAGGGGAGGGTGCATGGCAGAATCACTGCAAAGGAAGTGCTCGCAGATACGGGCTGTAACTCTGGTATCGGCCGCACGAGGGCGGAAGTGAGCAGTGGTGGTCATGTCGATGGCGTTGCGGCTGTGGCGTCCGACAAAGAACAAGAGGGCCAATTACAGGGGAAGATTACAGGAACCGGGCTGAAGAGAACGAATTTGGGAGTGTTTTGAAAAAAAAAAGGGGGGGGGTGGGGGTGCAGGAGAGCTCAGTGGAGGAATAACCGTAAAACAAAAGCAGGTATACAGGAAAAGGGGGAGGGGTACTTAGTGAGCGTCTTCTACCTGGCTGTCTTTAGAGTTCTGCGAAACACGATATGACCGAAAATGCACCGCCATTTTTAGTTTCCTCTTAGTAGTCACCGCAAACCAAATTTTCCTTGTTTTAAACTGTATTCACGTGTCTGTGGTATATATTTCAAGTTCCAAAAACCATCCTTACATATAATTGATGCTATACCTTTTTTAGTAAAAAAGCTTAGAAATAACTTGCTTCATTCGCACAACACTGCAGCACAAGAGATAAATTTTTCGCCCATGAAATAACTTATGTAGAACGTGCGTGTAATATTTTATGCTGTGTATATTTTTACATCCTGTTCACATACTGCTTACCGTACCTTTTATCGTTTTTTAATTGCTCAGTTGCGCTGTTCTGTAATCTTTTAACTGACTTGCCATGGAGATTTTATTTTGACCTGGCTCCTTCATTTCTGCAAGTTGTTGAAAAAAACAGGTCAGTGACCTATGTCAAAATAAATAAAGAATGACGTTTTCATATGGATTCCGAAACGTCATTCTTTATTTGTTTTGACCCAGGTCAGTGCCCTGTTTTTTCAACAATGCCTTTACCTGACGAAATGGTATTCCGCGGAACTCTGGACTACATTTCTGTACGTCCTGCAAGAAAAAGTCATTACCAAAAATTTAAACTGAAGTGAAGAAAAACATATTGCAAATGAAAACAAGTTTTTAAAAATAGCATGACAATGAGCAGTTCACTTCCAACACTTTTCATAACAGAAATGCATTGCCCATTGCTAACTCTATGGCAACTGATTTTATTACCTTTACGAAACTGTCAGGTTTGCTGCAATCTATGATTCTGGGAAATAATAACTACCCTTCTTTAACCACTTCTATACCTTGCTGATTACCTGTCCTTTCTTTTAATATATAACTACCTGTTATAATCCGTGTTGGTATATATAAAAGAGGGTATCTACAGGTAGAGTATTCTTATCAAATCTTGATAGGCTTCCTCACGTGGCTTTTATTGGCATAAAATGGCATAAATGATAATTGGGAACACGGGGACACATATTGGTGCCGATTTTCAGATATGATGCAAGAAATTTATTTCAGCTTACAAATACGACCACGAAAAGAGCTTTAGAAATCATAGGAAGTCAAACGAAGTTGATATTTCACGCAAAGGAACCCAACGTATGCAGATGCTATGAAATGGCAGATATAAACACTACGGAACGTACATGAATAAATGCCTGAACATGAATAAATGTCCCAAATATCTGGTCGACATTTCGGTAGGTGCACGTGTCTCTGTTAAATGCGCCCAGTCATCGTTAGCGTGCTGGGTTTTGAAAGGTTAGTCAGAGACGTCGCCTCATGGAGCGTTCGCTATCTGGCAAGTCGATACTTGCAGATTAGAAGTGCCTCGTGGCAGCAGAGGTCAGGTTAGGTTGGCTTAGGGATAAGCAATTGCCGCATGCTCACGAACTCTAAACTCAGTCACGAGTATGCTAAGTTAGAATTGCAATTTACGTTAAATGCAAAATAATCTATACATACCGTAGCGCATTTTTTTTCATGACATATCTCTTCACTCCATAGAAATCATAGAAATATGATTGATGCTCTGCATATAAAAAAATAAAAAGCGTTTTCGCAAGCTCTGCCACATTACTGGAAACACTAAACAACTTTTTTACACAACCTGGGCCTCGTGGAAACCACTATACAAAGCATGAACTGCTGCATACTGTTATAGATTGAATAAATCCTGGGTATATACACACAGTCTCATCAACGCCCATCACCTCAAGGTTGGATGTTTCCAGCGTAAAAAAAACATACTGCTCAATAAAATGTCCTTCTTGTTACGTCATATTGATTTCTTGCAGTACCTCGACAACTATACTCAACATAAAAGTGCACCAATCAAATTTGTGCTGTTGAAGCACCTTAGATGCTAGGCTTGCATGCGTCTCCTGTCGTCACGGTGTGTCGTATATACCTGGTTCATCACAAAATCTGGTATGCGCTACAATGGGTGTATATCCCTCGCCACCAGTCCACTAAATATGAAGAAGGTGCTAGTTAGCCAAACAAACAGCCGACGAGCAGAAATACCCTTACTGTATATGTGTCATAGTGAACTGAAACCGGGCCTGTAGAGAAGAAAAAGAACCTTGTCGGGAAGTTTTCCAACGCCATTATTGACCCAGTTTCAGAATTGACGCCACTCATTAAAGAAATCTCTCAAAACACTGAATGTTTCACCGATTCCCAAGTTTCACGCTAGTGCAGCTAAAACACCCTTCCCTACAAGATTTTAATTCCCCTATCAAGTACAATGAAACGAAACAAGTGTAAAAGAAACGCTTGTGGTTGTGGTCACCTCTTCAGAAAGAGAGAGAGCGCCACCTGTTATGAAAAGAACGAGAAGCCTCCGGGTATAGTCTGCGACTGTTAGCTGCTTTTGAAATTGGCGCGTTCACGCTAATGTGGAGAGGAGAGGAGTGGGATACAATTGCCACCTGAGCCTTTTTCAAATTGAAAATCAGCCATCCGCGTCACGTGTTGCGTGTCTCAGGATGATGGCGTGCGTGTCCTGGACCATAACGTGTCGGCACTATATACGCCTCTTATCTCGATTTCCCGACATGCCCTGTGCGTGTGGACTCCAAGTAATCTACAGGGGTGCACGGACAAAACAGCCACCCCCTCTCCCTTTACTTGAAGCACTTATGCACCCTCATGCTTATATGCTCACGCGGAGGACAACTAGCGATTCCGTTACACACGAGAAAAGAATGTATACACACGCTGAAAGGGAGAGGGGTGTCGTTCCTAAGTGGTGAGGAGCGCTCGTTGCAGTATATGGGACAAACGTTGTAATAGAGCGGTGACAATCTGTAATTACAGAGATTGCTCGTCGCCGCGCGAGTGGCGGTGGTTATATTCGGTTGACAGAGCCCTATTTAGGGGAAGCCCTTCTTGCATTGCGCGAACCAGACGTGCGTGTTAGATCGTCGCGTGGGCCTCCGCATTGTGCTGCTGTTGCGCGAGCTCCACTGTTTACAAACGGAAGTCGCCTATGTGTACCCTCTGGCCTTTTCCCTCTTCGCACTTGCCACTCGTGGCGTGCTATTTACTTCGACCTTTGCGCACCTTTCGTCGTGTACGCTATAACAAGGAGGTCACACGATTGAAACGGAATGTGTGACGTGTTCAAAAAAATAATAATAATAAAGCAGCTTGCACTAGTGGTCTTGAAGGAGGAGCCGAGCTGGGCAGCCTTCTTTGTTCTGGTTATCTCTTTCTTTCTTTCTTTTTCTCTTGTACAAAGTGTAACTTCCAAGATGTAACTTGACTAGTTTTTCTTCGCTATATCCCTTTATCTCTGTTTATATTTATCATCATCAAGACACTAAAGGAACAAGAGGAAGGAAACCTCTATGGCGTGAACGAGCGCATAATTGGCTAAGATATACATGTCGTTTTGCTTGCGTTATGCCAATCTATGGTATCGTGCGACGATGACGGCAAAAGGTGGCCCCAGCTGCCCCTTAAAATCATCCGCATTCAAAAGAGGCACACGGTGTCCCACTTTACTGTACGGCATGTCCTTTAGCGCATTAATCTACCTTAATTTTTGAAGGTAATGCACTCGTGCCCATCCACCACATCCTGTAACGGGGTGCCATAAATGCTCCTGGCCAAATTCAGCTGCCGTGTTTTCTCACGTAGTACTACACGAGCACTGCGATACCGTGACTGCAGTGCTATATGGCGGGCCATGTCAAGACTAATGCTGATGACTACAGTTGGCTTACGACGGCCCACAGTACCGAATTGCATCTGTATGTATAAGACACCGCGGTTACAGCTCCAAAAAAGGCTGTCACCGCTTCCGTGTCTGCGGCAACCGAAGTTGTAGAAGATGTAAGGCAACAGAGGTGCGCCGACTGCCGTGCCGAAGAGTTCCCTGCCACGCATACGAGGTGCTTGGGCACTATAGGAAAGACCGAAAGAAATATCCGGAACCCCACGTGCGCCTGTACAGGTCGCATGCAGGCGGTGGACCTGAGGCGACTGCAGACGGGCTCTTTCACCAACCCCTACCATCTTCACCGCCTTAGGCCCGTGCTACACCCTTCACATGGCTGCCCATAGGGTGAGCGTGAACGAGCCGATATGGCACATGTATTTGGGCAACGCGCAAGGAGCAACGACAAGCCACGAGGAAAGACGACGCCAACTGAAGGACCCATTGAAGTGGGGCGCCTTGCTGAGCGATGCCAAGCCGCCCTCCTCAGTAAGGCCCCCGAAGACCAGGTGTGGGCCTTCAAGTGGGCCAGGGTCGTCGCCGAGGACCTCGAATACGTCCCTTCAACGATGGATTCGTGGCAGCCTAACCCCTGGTGCAGCAACAACAATTGCGCTTTATTCAACAATTAAACTTTAACAACAATTAAACTTTATTCAACTAAAATTGTTCGCCACGATAAACGCTAAATGCCTTCATCAGTTACAGCGTTCGCTACCGTCACATTTAAGTGCGCGCGCCATTAAGAGCGCTGTCAGTGACGCTGTTCATTCCTTCACTGGGTTTGAATCCGCGACCTTCAGGTCAGCAACTGAGCACCGTAACCATTGATCCGCCGTGGTTCACTTCCTAAGGTTTCACAGTATAGTGAAGTTTGCAGTACACCAATTGTTACACAAGTTCTTTTTTTTTACGGTGCGAATCCTTTCTTTGCGCACCCCAAACACTTTTCGCGTCTATCTATCTATCATCTATCTATCTATCTATCTATCTATCTATCTATCTATCTATCTATCTATCTATCTATCTATCTATCTATCTATCTATCCGCTTATACGTCCGGGTGCTCCCGTGATTTCCCCCTTAACTTGGAGTGAACCAAAAGTAATTTGGGAGGGTAAAATGGTTTGACGAATATGACACGCTGGTCAAGACATGAATAATGTCACAATCCCGTCGCGTACGTCGTCACTTTCCGCCAAACAGTGGCACATACCTGAGGGCAGGTACGTGCCACTGGTATGCGGGTATGTGGCACAGGTGATGGACAGTATCTACTGTTACGCCTGAGAGTACAGACCGAACGTCATTGCCTCTGCAAAGGCAATCTGTGTCAAGGCCAGCGAGCAACCCCGCCTGACGCCATCCACTCAACGATGTCATCAAGCGGCGGCACCGGTCTGTCTTACGCAATGCACGGCAAGCTCCCTCAGCCCACGGACCCGACGGCAGACCGATGAAGCAATCGGCGCCATCCAGTCTGGTGAGTCTTACGCAATGGGTGGTAACATCACTCGTCCTTGGGTGCAACCCAGCGCAGCGGGTTCCGGATTGGGGGATCGTGACGCCATCCAGCGACGGGTCCCGATCTCAGGAAGCTGACGCCACCAGCGGCGGCTCCGATTGGACATTGGTGATGTAAGGGATAACCCGGGGCCTATAAAAAAGCCGAGCGGCGCGTCGACAAGCAGCCGACGTATGCGTCAGAGAGAAGACATCTTGGCTCTTCGAGTCCCTAAGCTGTCGGCCCCATGCAGTGCCGAATATGTAACGACTCGATTTCTATGTTGTACATAAACCCTGCTTTAGCTTATCGTCGTCTTGTCCGCTAGTCTATCAGCTCTACGCAGAAGCAGTCACGAGCTGAGAAACACACGTTATATACGAAACGGCTGAGGACCTTGGCGGCCCGTGACCTCGGCACACTACGCAAACGGCGTCGGCGGCAGTGCGAGTCGTAACAGTGGTGGCAGCGGTGGAATTCGTAACAATACCAAGTAACGACGAGAACACACATGGGCAATATAAACACGCTAAGAAATACTCGACATCAGTTGCGTTGACCCGACGAATGCAAACAAATGTCAGGTTCCCCACAGGAACAGAACCCTAGCAATCTGCATGGCAATTAAGTATTCTACAACTGAGCAATGCCATGCAGGTCTCGGAAGTACTTTTCAAAGAGACGCAGAGGTTCGTTAAACGTCAACTGTGGTTACAGTGCTGGCTATCAAATTTTATAACTTTACAGTTATACTTTTCTGTGATACAGCGGTCACGTGGGGTTGACATCAGTTGTGGTTAGGTGCCATCCGCTGAAGTTGATTTATATAGGGCTACCATCCTAGCGAACGTCACCGCTTCAAATCACCTCATTGCTTCTCCGTGGCATTGCTGATACTTGTGTTCCTGTTAGTATCGCTGCGCAAATGCAAATAAATGGATGTAAACACCTGCGACTCAGTGTTCAACATATGCCTGTGCGTGCAACATTTGTGCATATATGTAACGTCATTTCATAACGTGTCGCTCAATGAAAAAAAACGATTACCTTTCATCAGCATGCTCTGCGTCGATTCCCAAGGTACGTGGGATCTGCCGATTTTTTTCTTATTCTCCACTTCGAAAATTTTAGAACGAGTCCAATCCTGGGCCTGGATTGCCCTCTTGTGTTTGCGGCACCTGCAACGAAAGGCTCAAAAAAAGCTCTGTACATCAGGCCACCTTTTACTTACTGAATGATGCCCATCGATTAGCCGACTGTTACAATTGAGAACGCTGCTACACGTGATTCCTGGCAGCTGCCAGTCTGACCGACATTTCACACAACCTGCTGCACAAGCATCTCATTGGTGAAAGAAAGGTGGCGCCATGAAGGGAGCAAGACAAAGAGGCACGCACACTTTCTTTAATTAACAGCCTCGCCTCACATTTCAGCTATAGATTCTGTAAAGTGTTCCTAAATTCACTCGTCCACATCGCCACCCTTCTCAAGCCTTACTGAATGTCCATGGAATAGAGCACATAGGTGTTACGTCGACAGTGTTGACCTGCACATTTACCTTTGTCTTTGGGACCTTTTCTTCTCTTTCTTTTCTAGCGGCAGGGAAGGCAACTATAGTTCAGTCCTTCATGGTAAACTTCTCTGAATACATTTTATTCCTTAATTACCTCGTGATTGCTTTCTTATGACAAATTAGCATGATGGCAACTCCTTTACGAATGAGAAAAGTCGTCACCGCCTCTTGTTAAACTCTATTTTTTACCGTTCATCATTGTACTAGCTTATGGTTTCCTCCCATTATTCTCAGTTCAAATATAAATCCTTTTCAAAGCCGCAAAAACTCACAACAGGGTCGAACGTAATGCTAAGACTTACTTCCCTCAAGAAGAGTTTTCATTCTACGTTCTGTTTTCAGACCGCGTGCGGTGATTTCAAAGTGCCTTGTGAATACCATGTAAAACACAGTTTCTCCGTACTCGTGGATCCTTGCTGCCTTTGGTGCAGACTTCACCCCGTGCAACCGCCACTGCTACAGTTGTTGACTCTTTCGGATCCCACACTTTATCTTCTTCCTTTTATACTCTTTTTTATTTCTCTGGCCGAGGAAGCCCGTCGCAGCGACCGACTAAGCCCGCGGCCATTTCTTTTATTCCTTGTATTTTCCTCTATCACTCGGTCCTTCCGACTGCAACCTCGAGTTAGTCCCAACGAACCGTCGCTATCCGCCTTATCATTTTATGTGCGCCTTTTCTTCTTCTTCTTCTCCAAGCGAGTGACCGTAGTATCCGAACAAGCGTCGCTGGAACAGGCGGGCTCCACTGCTTCCTCCCAAAGCCCTGGCGGCGTCGGCCGAGCTGTTGTGTACAGCGGTGTGGCGTCGGCTGTCGGTGGCGTCAGGTCGCCCCGACGACGCGACGGAGGGCACATCCTCGCCCCGCTTCTTCATCCTTCCTTCCTTCCTGCTTCTTCTTCTTCTTCCCACTGTACGTGCACGCGCAGGAACGCAAGAAGAGAGCTTCTCCTCCGGAGCGCCGACTTTGGTCCCCAACGCCACAGCATCGGGCCAGGAAGAGCAAGGCGCACTCTGCACAGCGTTTTCTCTGGAGCGAGCGGGCTCTCGTAATGATAGGTTTCCCGTCGCATTAATGACAGTAATTTGAAGCAGCGTGCGCATCGCCCCAAAGAGCAAGAAGCGCGCAGGGAAACGGCGGGCCCGCTATAGCCGGCCTTTCTATCCCCCTCTCCTTGCTGCTCCACAACCGCCAAAGGACGACGGCGACGCGGTGGCGACGACTTCACTGCCGCAGGAAGGGAACCGGAGCGCCGCCTGGCGGAATATACCCTCCTCTCTGGCTTCCCACCCCGCGTCACCCCCCGGGTTCAACTCCGTTCCTCTGTGGTCTACCGTTTTTCCGCGTGTACTGCTCGCACGAATCCGATGAAGCAAAGCTATAGCTGTAAAGCCTGCATGACCGAGTTGACCGTGTGGGCTGAAGGAGGAGCTTGGTGTGCGTGTATGACACTCATAGCGAATATAATTAAACCAGCGCGAATATTACGAGGACAGAAGAAAAGTAGACGGACAATTACTGAATGATGCTTTCTTTAGTCTTCGTTTAATTTGCGCTAGTTTGATTATCCTTGTTATGCCCATTGTATCATATTTGACACATTCAATTTAATACCTCAAATAAGCTACTAAAAACAACTATAGGTGTCATGAAAAGTATCTATTGCAGATTTGACATGTTATGAAGAAGGTAAAGTGACTTACATATTACACGATAGTAAATCATTATTTCCAATTATTGCTAATTAGGTTGTGCCTTAAACAAAATTTCATTCATAATTTTCTTAAAATGAACTGCACAAGAAGAGTAAAAACAGTCAGCGTCTTTTCACAATTTTTGTCAAAGTACAACTGATCGTGAGTATTACAGGGTTATATTCGCTATCCATCTTGCCCAGTTCTCGATCCTGTTTCGTGTATAACACAGTTTGTGGCGTTGTCAAAGCAACGGACACTGAAAATACCGTGTAAAGCTCAATCGCATATAACCTGGTTAGTGTTGAGGCCTGCAAAACAAGAACATATATTCCTCTTCACTAGGGAAATTCTATGACGTCTATACTGGCGTGATTTTGAAGTTATTAGTGTATGAGTATCTCTAGTATTTGCGCATACTGATTGAAATTTTTTCTTCACCGAATGTGACATCTAACAAGCATGCATGACTATATGACGTTAAGCATGGCGTCAACAAACACGGTAACAATTTTCTGGAAGGCGTATCGATAATATAGTTAGTATATAGGGTTTTATGCCTAAAAATCACGATGTGATTATCAGGGACGCTGTAGTGTAGCGTTCAGGAATGTTCGACAATTTGTTGACGTGCATTAAATCGCACAGAACACAGGCCTCTACCACTGCACCTTCATCGAAATGTGACTGTCACGGCCGGGATTGAAACCGCCACCTTTATGACAGAGGTTGACTATCTTGTCCATAGGCGTGTGCACGGCGGCGGAAAGGCAGAACAGGGGGGGGGGGGGGGGCACTTCTTTCTTATAGTCACCTGAAAGGAGGAGGGGGGCGCGAAATCAGCTCTATACATTGACATAATAAAAAGGGGGGCGCTGCGGTGAACCTTCGCCCCCCCCCCCTCTCTTGAAGGGGAACCCAGCACTTGCCTATACGACCGTGACCGCTACACCACCATACAGATATATGTGTACTAAACATCAGTTTCTGTAAGGTTTTGAATACCAGAGAAGTGCTCATCTGATATGTTGACGACCCTGTGCATGTTGCTATCCCAGTGCGATTGGTACAAGCAATGAAGAAATGAGCATTTAAAATTAATGTAGTTTCACAGGGTAAAACTATTCTATCGAACAATTCCCGGAAAAGGCCTAGAGCCATCATAGGCAAACTATAATATAGACGAAAGACGTCCATAGTCCTTTGGCCATATCACTGTACGTGGGACCTTAGGAAAGCAGGAGAAGGGGAACTCTGTGTCAAGACACCAGATTCATTTTATGTCCCATCAGATGAGGCGGCCGTAGTTGACCTCTCGACTAGCATTGCAACGCCAAGGTCTCAGCGCCAGCACGATCGTAATGCACCAATAGACGTTCAATCAGAAAATCATCAGGAATTTTATAGGTGAATCGAAATTATATATTACCCGAATGAAATATGGTAAGACAATGGCACACATCTTTTTCAACCCGCTCGCTACAGATAATTCAGCAATAATTTCAGGCCTACACCCTATTCCTCTTGAACATCAATCTTTTTCATACTGTTGTTCTATAGTCAATGCGGAAAAATGGCATGTGGACATCAAAGTTCGAATGCTGGTATGTCAGCGTATTGCATGATTCATATTTAATTTTTGCGTATTTCGATCTTCTTTCAGTGAAGGAAAGGAATGGATATACAATATTTCAGGCATGTTATCTGGTGCACATAAATAAATAAACAGAACGAACCTTTGTATCGTTTCAGAGAAGAAAGTTGAAAGGAAGCACTACATACGCAACGAGAGAGAAAGGGCTCTACTATATAACTTGAAACTACTTGAAACTTCGGGAGGTGTGAAGCATGCAGCATGCGCCGGTGTTTCCCACGGTAAGATCTTTACTCTTTACTGATTTACCCGCCACAGATCCTCTAACCCATTAACAGTCTGCAGATAAGTTTCGGAAAGTGGTGTTTCAAAGTGATCACATCACCCGGTAGAGATGCACGTTTTTGTCTCTGATATCGCGAAGCAAACTTCAGCTCCTTGGTGAATTTCGTCGGGGATTAACACACGCCTCTGCTAAACCGGACAATGAATGTTTTATGCAGTAACGACGAAAGTTTACCTCATGGTATCCGTAGTATATAGACCATTGAGTAAGGGGGGGGGGGGGGCTTACCCATTTTTCCGTGGCAGATACCCGCTTATGATGAACCGTGACGACGACATGACAAGCCGCGACAATAGGGTTCTTAACCTCTGTTTGCTAAGTTTTATTGTGATCCCGTTTGGCCTTCCTTATCAACCCAGGTGCTTATTTGGGGGCATGTACGAATCCTTGATTGATGGAGGCAGAGGGTTTGTTGCGACACTGTTTTTTTTTTATCACCCCTGTTTTGTTCTCCTTTGAAACCATGCTGGCTACATGGTTTGACATGCCGAATGATTCAATGCGATACTTTTAATTTACCTAATAATAAAATTTAGAAGTACTGCAAAAACGTAAGCACACGTTTTTGAATAGCGAAGAAATATACGGTCATGGCACAGGTCTTATGGGCTTATGAAAACGTGTTTCTTTCTATGGTGATTTAGAAGCTGAGTGAAAGAATGAACAAGTGACTTCAATGTCTGCATTCTTGTTTGTTCATGAGAAGACAACACCGTAAATTTAAAATGAATTCAACTAACTAAAGGCTGAATGAACAAACCCTAACTAATGAGAAGATAAAATGCCCAAGACAGCACTTGGTGGAACGTGCGGCATGGTTCGAGAGAAGGGGTTGCAAGAACTGTTCGTGAGATCCCAAGTACCATGAATTGCTATCTGAAGCATGCGGATGAAAGTTGACTGGGGTGTAGTTCTTTTTTATAGAGGAAAATGTTACAAAATGACGCTGAATATGTGTACAAATGAACGCACAGACATATGCTCAACCATCACACAGGTTTTATATAACCAGCTGTTCGCAGTTGCGTTGCCACGTCAAAAGCGACGGGGCGTAAGCTGATATGCAGCGCTTGTGCTTGCGAGGATGGTGTGCCTGGATAGTGCTGACCGAAGCGACGCCGGTAACTGCTTAAGAAATGTGTAAGAAACTGAATAGCCAGCACTGAAAACCACAATTGAAATTTCACCAATATTAGGCCTGCATTCGGTCTTCTTCCTAATCACTTTAGAGACCCAGCGTTGCAATCAGGTTGTTTATCGCAGGGAGAACGACGACGAAAGCGTAAGATAAAACGCTCAGTGTGAACTGAGAAATGTTTATTTTTGCCAAAGCCCAATTTTGTACTGTTTCATTGAGCGCATGATTTGCGAGACAGCGGGCATTTAATTTTATTTAGACAACAGTTTCGTACAATTAAATACGTAGAAAATGAACCAGATAATCTGAATTTGCGTCCTGTCTTCAAGTATTCTCAGTGAAAGACAAAATAGAAACAACATTAAGGGGGAGAAGGGGCTTCACGGGGCAATGGGGTTAGCCTTTAGCGTATTGAAAAATAATTTTTACATTAAAGTTTCAGAAATATTCTGATAAAAGGAGACAATCACGTTTTATGATTGTTAATAACCAGTGGCCTATAGCCAGAAATTATTTCAGAGGGATGGGCTCGGCTGACTTTCATGTATGCTCATGCATGTGTGTTTGTATACTTATTTTATATGTGTGCATCTAAAGTTTTTTTTGAAAATTTGAGAAAGAGGGGTTTGGATGTTGGGCTCCCTTTCCTCCTTGGTATTGCTAATTTGATTAGCTACAGAAAAATACCATTCAATAAGCGAGCCTAAATGTTAGCCTCTGTGGACGAACTTTATTAGAAGGAAGGTTCCAAGACCGGTGCAAGAAAGTGGATTGTACGAGCGAAACCACGGCACAGGTCATTCCTTCCCCACTTCCTCCTCTATACAGTATCGGGGATGCTCGTCTGCTGGCTCGCTGGACCAAAAGTAATGTGCGTCCTCGCCGCCAGGAGGCGAGGGGTGCGAGCTGCTAAGTCTCCTTCCCTACTGCTGCCGAAAGCGTGTGGATGAATAAGTAAATACATAAACGGCGCAATCGGAAAGCGGGGCACCGAATCCCCACTTTGATGTTCAAACAATCATAGGAAACAAAAGAGCAAGAAAGAAAATGCGTACATATAAAAAAAACACAAAAGGTGACGTAGGTCAATAAGGAAAGAAAGAAAGAAAGAAAGAAAGAAAGAAAGAAAGAAAGAAAGAAAGAAAGAAAGAAAGAAAGAAAGAAAGAAAGAAAGAAAGAAAGAAAGAAAGAAAGAAAGAAAGAAAGAATAGACCATTGCTTTAACCATCCGTAACGTGAAAGATCCATGTGTCAAAGTTTCTGTTTCTTCCTTTCTTTTTCTTTTTTTCTTTACAACAACTTCTTAATGCAATTTTGGTGAAGCCAATGTCTTCTTTTTTTTTGTTTTTAACAATCAAAGCCATACTGAAATTTATAGATGGCATCTGCGATGTGAGTGTATATTGTTCACTTTTCTTTGTAGCCAACGCGTGGCTATTTAGAACGGTACATAGACGTTATAGAGAAGTGAAGAAGTGATTTCAGAGCAAGTTTCCATATACCAATTTCAACGTAACAGCTAGAGTGCAATATCTTATTATTGTCACTTGATCTGCAAGATTATACATTGTAATATGGAAGCCCTAAGGACTGCGAAGGGCGGGGATTTACAAAAAAAGTAACGGATGCAATTACAATACACGCAAAATATAGCGATTAAAATCACTAAAAACGCATTTTAGTAAATAAAAACTGTTACAGTACTAACAAGAACAGTGCAACACGAATCTCAGCTTTGGAAAAAATTCTAGGCAACATTCCACAAAAAAATTATAACATCATGAGGATAATATCGAAATGGTTACGTTTCTGAAATGAACGGTATAATTTGACACTATACAAGCAGTAACAAATACAATGAGGTTAACTATTCCTGAATGTTGCCACGTTCTTGAAATGAGCGGAGCGCCGACTGAAAATACTGATAACCCTTGGTAGCGTCAGTGCTAGGTGGCAGTGAATTCCATTGATCTATTGATAATACGAGGTAAATTCCGTCATTTCAAAGTGCATCCGGTATTTTTCAGTACACGCAAATAAAGGCAGAGCAGGAACACGGCAAAACAAATAATAACAAGAAAAAACTGCCCTACAAACCAGAGGTCAAGTGCTGTTTCATGAAGGAACGTTAGAAAAGCACGATGGTACCTTGTCTCGTGGAGATTGTACACCGAACAGTTATGTTCATATTGTCAATATTTTCGCAATACACGTGAGCGTTTTAATGAAATCGCATCCCGAGGTCAATGCACACGTGCTCTTTGTACTACGAAGGCAAATACTGCAATCTAACCTAGAGAGCCATACGCCGTTCGTACATGCAGCCCTACGACCTGCAAAAGGCACCAAAATCAACAAACGTTTCTGCTTCCATTCGCATGCGGATCGCATCAATTGCTGTAAATATTGTATAATGCTTGTAACTATTGCTTTTATGCCCTGTTTTTTCTAATCTTATATGCACGTTGTTTTTTGTCCCATCATCCCTCTTAGGCCATAAGATACAATCTTGTAACGCGTCCGGTTTTTTTGCTGTCTGCCAGGCTCTGCCACTCAAGCCACCAATTGGCTTTGGCAGGCCTAGTCACCTGTGTTGTTTTACTTGAAGAACTAAAAGGTATTATTATTATTATTATTATTATTATTATTATTATTATTATTATTATCTGCTCAGACGATAAGGAATGCGCATTAAATGCCGCCGAGCTCTGAAGAGGCCGTTACGCCATGAGTTCGAAGGGGTTTTCTTTTCATTCTGTCCGTTTAGTATACGCTCCCTTAACTTATTTAACAACCGAGAACGTTTTGCATGATTTAGTAGACTACAGCACTGTATCAAATTACGCCACATTTTCCTCTTATGGTATACACAAAGTATAACCTCCGAATAAATGTTCCATAAATTTGGGCTCTGTAACGTTTTTTTTTTCACGTTCTGTGCTTAAGAGTAGTTGTTTCTTTCATTTAAATAATTTTTCACAGTATTCGGCTGCGGTGTACAAGCTGTTCTTTTGTCTGCATCATAGACGTTGTTTTCTTATACGACCTTATTGAAAACCGATAGGTATTGAAACCATGGAATGTACAAGCGACGTTGTAACTGTACCATTTTAAGCGTGTGTCAGTAATTAGGATTCCAAAGTGGAAAAAAGTGGAGTGACAGAAAAGACGAATTTGTCACCGGCGGAGTCAGAACCCCACAACGTTCGGATAACGCACCCATTGCTCTACCAATTGAGCTGCGGTGGTGGTGGTCCTAGCTAGTTTAGATATATGGTATGACCACTGGTTACATCGGGCTTAATAGGTGTATATCAAGTGCTACATGGCGTTTCTTGAGCCTTATCGTGCGTAAAAAAAAGGTATCATCATCATCGCCATCATCATCGCCATCATCATCGCCATCATCATCATCATCAGCAGCAGCAGCAGCAGCAGCAGCCTGACTACACCCCCTTCTCGGCAAAGGCCTCTTCCAAGCTCCGCCAATCAAACTGATCCTGTGGTTTCTGCTGCGACGTCATACCTGCCAACTGCTTAATCTCGTCTACGAACCTAATTTTCTGTCTCTCCCTCACGCGTTCGCCTCCTCTGGAAATCCAGTAAGTTACCCAAATAACCAGTGGTTAACAAGGCGTAAGAAGAACTCATAGATATATACACCGGTAAGCCTTGTATTATTTTCTAGCCTTCGTGGGGAACACACTAGTTATTAAAGCCTTATATGTAATCACGCATGCTCTTTTTTCCTTGCCTCCGTTGTTCTGCTATTACACGGCTCGGTTTCTAAAGGTTGCGGTTAACATACTGTCGTGGTAAAAAAGATTGTGGTAACATGGTTCTGGCTATATATATATATATATATATATATATATATATATATATATATATATATATATATATATATATATATATATATATATATATATATATATATATATATATATATATATATATATATATATATATATATATATATATATATATATAAGGGAAAGAAGTGTATACCTAAGGGCTCGTTTTCCGTGTTTTTAACACAATAATAATCAGATATAACAGACAGTAATGCCAAGGAATGTACAGGGGAAGTTATTAACAATAATGGAATGTAAATAAGAAGAAAGAAAAGTGGATGAAAAAATTACCAACTGTAAGCAGGAATCGAACCTATATATATATATATATATATATATATATATATATATATATATATATATATATATATATCTGATGAAGGGAGGACCCCTCCCGAAACTGTTGGGAAATAAATATATTTATCCTTGTTGACAACGCTCCCGTTGTGCCATATCCCATACCTTCACGAAGACAAACTGGCCCATTGAATTATTACTCCCACTATATATATATATATATATATATATATATATATATATATATATATATATATATATATATATATATATATATATATATATATATATATATATATATATATATATATATATATATATATATATATATATATATATATATATATATATATATATATATAAATAGTTTTCTTATTACATTTGTCTATGCTATGGAGCAAAACAAAAAAGGTGTACGTAAATGCAGCCTTTGAATAAGCCACTACAATGTGTGTCAACAGAAGCTGTTATGAAAGGAACTTAGCGAATGGGTATTAACATCGAGCGTATACACTTTCCATGAAGAATTCCGTAAAAGAAGCTCTGTTTGCGATGAAAGAGAAGGTACGCGTCACATACAGCAGTGACAGTAAGCCCGAAGAAAGAACGAAAGAACGAAAGAAAGAAAGAAAGAAAGAAAGAAAGAAAGAAAGAAAGAAAGAAAGAAAGAAAGAAAGAAAGAAAGAAAGAAAGAAAGAAAGAAAGAAAGAAAGAAAGAAAGAAAGAAACGCCCAAATGAACGAAACAAAGAGAACGCTTAAACAGAAGTGCTCCCAGTGTCGCCGGCTTCGCACGAATAATAATGACAGCTCATATATATATCTGACCTGAAACAGGACCGGCTACGTAGGTTATACACGAACGCATAAATCTGAGCCGCGTAGCCCGCTGGACGCCGACGCACGTACAGAATCCCAGCACCGAGCGTATGCACAAGTGCCCACCGTGCTACTCCACCCCCTGCGCTGCAGCCAAGAGAAGGCGGCGCGCAGCGTCCCTAGCAGTGGCGCCATGCAACAGCGCCGAGGCCCAAGCAGGTCCGCGACACAATTATCACCGCATCACTTGCGGCCGGACCCTTATTAGGAGCGCGGCACCGGACGCATGTGTAATTAGAGCCCTCGGACTAAAGTCCCCCACTCTGGACCGTTCGCGCGCGCCATCTAGTGGGCAGACAGGACAGCGTACGCGCGCAATATATCACGTGTCCCCTCCCGGCGTCACCTACGTGCCGTACAAGTGCACATGTTCGGCCTGCGCTCTCGCGTCCACCGCGTTCGTGTACTTCGAGCAGTTAGACACTCACTTTTGTCATGCCTGCAAGCCGGAGCGAGTCGTCCGGATGGGTTGGGGGAGTGGATGGGAGACTCGCTTGTGTATGCTCGGGTGCACTCGGATACTGCAGCGAAAGCGAGCGCATGGGAGGTTCCTCGTGAAGGACGCCCCGGCTATTAGAAGACATTCGCTATCACCACATTCTGTGTTTCCTTAAAACTATGCTCAAATATATCTGATGCTCTCTACGCGCAATAGCTGGAGTTTCAGCAAATGTGTCTGACAATCTCACGGATTACAGAATACCATATATGCGCGGCCTTTTTGCGAAGCCAATTCGGTCAAAGTGGCATACAAGTCAAAATAACTCAGAATATTATTTTGAACTGAATTTTTTGATTGCCGTGCTTGTTAGTGGTTAAGCCGAGTTTGTCGAGTGATAGCCCGGTTTTGCTTCGTTTCAAAAAAAAAAAAAGACCACTGTCTTGAAGATATGCAATTTGAGGGCACTTTGGGGCATATCTTAATTTGAGCAAGGACGGCGAGATGTCTATATACACGCCACGACAAAGGAACGAACATCCTCTATCGCAAGATACCACAGCTATACGCACTCGGCAAGAACGCACGGTGAACGAAAATGGCGGTGGTGCATCACACGCGCACACACTATTTGCTTGTTTGGTGACAACTCGCGCTTCAGTGAATATAAATCTTGTCATATACGCATATCATAGCCTGAGATAAAGATGCGATATGCGTGTATGCATGTATACGGAAAGGCAGACTATAAGAGGCTGGAAACTTTCACACACCATGTAATCATAGAATGAGTGCAGGTTCTGCGTTCAGAGTTATGACGGACTTCTTCATTTCTTAAACATGCAGTGAAATCCATTAGGAGTATGTAGCGGAACGGTATAAAAGCGGAGCTGCGGTCAAGTAGGGGCAAACGACGGGTGGAGGGTCTTGATTGATGGCTCCATGATGACGGGCCAAGGAGGCCAATTTAGCTCGCTCGGTTTACCATAATTTCAATAATTTGTCATCCTTATCACAGCGTTGTCAGGTTTCTAGAGGAAATCGTTAACGCTTTAATTGTAAATATTTCAAAATTTTAAAAGCCGTGGAAGTAGCCGAGGCCTCTTGCCAGTGGCCGAAGGATTCACCGGCTCAACGAACTGTTTTTCCATTTATTTGGAAAATGCAGCATAATCGTCTCTATAATCAAGAAAAAATTCACCCATCTTCATTATTTACTGAAAGTGGATATTAGTCGATATAGGAGTAGAACGGCTTGCCCTACATTCCCCGATGGCAGAACTCCTCTCAGGTGGAGTAAAAAGTCCTTCCTTACTGAAGGGAGCTTTCAGATAGACTGATGGGAGTACTTGTTCTCCTTCATGGCGGAACGTGTTGGGGCAGCTATGGATGTATATGTTTACATCCATCGAAAAATAATTAAGGCACTCTTAGTCAAACAATATCCAAATAATTTATTAATATTGATCGCACATACATAATGATATGCACGTATGACGCCCCGTAGACGTACCTTGTTTTGGCACCCTTCAATAGCAATTCGGGAACGATTATGTAAAATAATCGTCATCGATATGACGTCTGACTCATTCGGATATAAATCGACGTTTTTCGAACACTTCATTGAATTGCCAGCTTTTGCACTGACAGTTGACATAAATTAGGTTTATAAAGCAGTGTATCCCCGCAATCCAATGGAAATGCTTGGGAAGCGTGTTTCGGACACCGAAAGTCGTCACAAAGTCCGAATAGATGCAACTTCAACACGTTAATCTGTGGCGTAATTTTAATACAATTAATACACGTATGAGTTTCGGCTGCTTAAAACTATCGTACCTCTTAGTTTCGGTGTTGCCTCAGACTTCCAATATAATGGGAGGAACTATGCTGCAGACCACATGCTGAAGTCACAAAAAGTGAGCAAGCAGTTAGTGCGTTCATAAAAATACAGGATAGCCAGATGCCATTTGGACGTATACAGTCGTTCGGCAACGTGTCTTGAAACACATTGATTAACGCTAGCACCACGTAGCCATGGTTTCTAGTGTCGAGACATTACCGACGCATTCCGATACTACCCAGGCATACAGATGTATTATTCGGCAATAGCGCCCAGCACTTTCGTGCTATAGTAATAATAAATGTAGTCCAGGCAAGGTGGTGGAACATTCGTGTTAAGTCTGCTTACAGCTATACCTAGATGTGCCTCATTGCAGGTCGCGGGTTCGCATCCCGGCTGCGGCGGCTGCATTTCCGATGGAGGCGGAATTGTTGTAGGCCCGTGTGCTCAGATTTGGGTGCACATTAAAGAACTCCAGGTGGTGGAAATTTTCGGAAATTTCCGGTGGAAATTTCCGAAAGTATGGCGGGAATAGACGTGATGGACACAAAAAAGCCACGTAGCGCTATGCGATTTTCGTGTGTCCCTCTCTTCGGGGCCGACGAAGGATGACAGTGACATTGAAAATTGAAATACTATTGTTGTTATTAGCTGCGCGTAGCATGTCATCGCATCTCGTGTGAGCATAGGTCGGCGAACTCACTCATGATTCGACTCGCTATAAAACTCGCTCAGACTCAGATCGAGACATAAGTTATAAGTCCGGTTGAGTGCTATTTTGGCGAAACTTGAGTCTGTGTGGGTCCGGTTGAAGAAAGAAATCTCGTGAGTTCGGCTCAGCAAAATTCTGGTGATCTGAGTGCGAATGAGCCCAAAGTGCAAGACATATTTCTTGAGTGAGTCTGAGCAAGTTCCATTTATTTTTTGTCGATCTCTGGTCGCATTACTCCCCTTCAGCATTGCTATCAGCCTTAGCTGCATTGACGTTTATACTCCATCGACTCACACGTATTCGAAATCAGTGTCGTTCATACACAAATACAATATTCATTTATCAGAGACACGAATTACGTGGGGGAGTGCCTTGACCCCCTCGTCAACTCTTCGAAAGACATTCTTGACAAAAATATCTCATGTTGCCACCTGTTTTAAAAAAAAAAATGACCATAGATTACTTTGGGAGCGCTCATAATTAGTACTATATCAAAAGTCACCAAGAAGAGCACCGATTACGTAGGATATTATAGAGCATTGCCATCACGGTTGTTAGAGATTATTTTAGGCTAACGGACTCGTGGGTCAACACTCGAGCTTCTCAGATCTAGCCATGAGTGTGATTCTGAGGGAGTCCGAGTGAGTAATGTTTCAATGAGTGTGGGTCTGGTGGAAAATTTGCGGGAGTGTGAGTCCTAGGGAGGCCGGCTCAGAAAAAATTTGGTGAGACAGAGTTCGAGTCAGTCCTAAGAACAAAATATATTTCATGAGTAGGTCTGAGTGAGCCCCACAACTTTTTCCCACCTATGCTTGTGAGCGAGTGGAGTGAGCGAGCGGAGTGAGTGAGTGGAGTGAGGGGGTGAGTGAGTTAGTGAGTACATGCAAGTGCGCAAGCGTTATCTTACACTCTTCTGTACTTTGTGACCTGCAGAGCTGACGATCTCTTGAACAATCCCGCTTCCTAAACGTTTCTCGCCCGCATCCTTCTTTACATGTCAGTATTCTAAAATTTAGGCCGCCCCCCGTCCACCTATCTCACTAGAATCAATCCGCAAATTACATTGTACTGCCCATTATAAAACCGACCTTAAAAGTACAATCGCTTGTGAACATCCCTAGATAACGTTTACATTTACCATCACTGTTGCGGATACCTAAGAAGCTCTGGAACAACACACACGCGAAACAAACACTTCCTTTTTAAAGGTGCTTCGTAGTTCATCGGGGACGCCTCGGCTTATAGACGGCGTGCTCTCAGTGAAAGCGCAAGGGTTCCATGTCGACGGCAGCAATTTTCTAAATGAATCGCCCTTCTTTTCTGCGAAGCCAAGCCGGGGGGGTCAGCCGAGGTATCAATCAACGCAAGCAGCAGGGTCCGGCTGGCAGTGCCGGTTTAAACGCGCGTACACAACGTATCCACACACTGCGGGTTGCGTTCGGCACGGCGGACAAATAAATTGGCATCGCCGCACGCAATAGATACGAAGTCTGGTGAGGGGGTCTGAGGACCTTCTGTTTTTCGGCCGGGCTAGGCCGGCACACCGCGAGCACTGGGCAATCCCCCCCCCCTCCCCCCGAAGAACGCGCTACTACGCTCATCGATAACATCGCCAGCGCGTATGATGACGTCATAAGTATAGCGGGGACGACGCCTATCCGCACTCTCGCGAGCACGAAGAGGCCTTCTTCACCTGCGTTCGCAGCACGCACGGTCCCGAGACAGCGACGCCTCCTCCGGCGTTTTCCGATTGGTTGATCGCTGCCGCACGGACGTCATCCATCAGGCGGCGAACGCGCCAAAAACGACCAATGGGACGCACGCCGAGGCGGCCATCGCTCTTGACAGATGATGCAGGCTTAAGCCTCGTTTTTCTTTTGTTTTCGTCTGCTCCGGCGGCGGTGGCGCCGCCATTTTTCTTCCTCTGTCTTTGGCTTCTTTGCTTCTCTTGGCTTGTCTGTGTGCACGCCATACGACTGAGGAGCCGCCGGCGGGCGAGGTTTTTGCCTTTGGTTGATCATTTATCAAAGAGCGAACCAACCCCTCCCAGGCCCAGCGAAAAAAAAAAACGGCGAATGAATGAAAGAAAAAAAAAACGGACGGCGCTGCAGAATAAGCGAGCTCGAAACAAACCTATGGACGAGCTGCAAGAAACGAGCGAAGTGATAAAAAGCAAAGAGGAAAAAACCCTCGAGCCAAGTATCTGGGCGCACGACCTCTGGTGGAATACGGCAAGAACCGACAGAGGCCGCAGCAGCCCTTCTGCGTATAGGAAAGCCGTTCTCCCGGTTGGCTCCTTTTCTTTTTTTTTCGATCGTTGCTGCCTCAACTGCTGGCAATGACTCACATTTATTATTTTTTCCCCTGTCTTGATCTTCTTCATCCTCGCCACTATAGACGCGGCTCGCCCCACCTATAGGATAATTGAGGAGTTATGAAATTTTGAACACGGTGGGGCAGACACGTCTTTTCTTTAATTTGTTTTTTTTTTTCCGAGCCCCCGCAGTCTAGGGAACTCACTTCTTTTTTTTTCTCTATTGGCTCCGAGCCAGCTGAAGTACAAGCCGAGTGGCAATGCAACGGGACAACCAACTGGGAATTCTCATTGAGCCTTACGAAAAAAAAAAAAATTGCCTCAGCTTCTTATATAGTGCATACTTGCTTATGTTACCAGACCAGAATATGTATCCGTTGAAAAAATTGGTGATAGTAGCGCTATTAAACCAGGTAACAAAACGTAACAGGTAACTAACTATATAATGTAGAATATGGAGCAAGTTTGCATTGCATATTAGAAATGGTTACATCACAGCAACCGAAAAGTAATAATTGATGAGGTTTAACGTCTAAAAACCACGACATGGTTATGAGAGACGCCGTAGTGGAGGGCTTCGCAAAGCTTCACCCCTTGAGGTTCTTTAACGTCAACCTAAACCTAACCACGCGGGCCTGGAGCGTTTTCTCCTGCTTCGAAAATGGGGCCGCGTTGGCTATAGGGTTCGACCCCGTGACCTTCAGATCAACAGTCGAGCCCCCCCCCCCCCTCCCCTAAACAAAATCAATGCAATGTCCGGTAGGTTCAAAAAGGAGGCAGTTTGTACAAATTGTCAGTTAACGTTGTGATTTGAAAAAAAAATCCACTAAATTACATATATTGGTTTTCTGAAGGAGATTTGGCGCCAGGATTTTAACGTCATATCAATGCCGAGCCCGATTTACTAAATCACTAAAATCTGGATGGCTATTCTGAGTTTCCTTTCGCGGTAATGTCGACACGTGGTGACCACAAGGGGTGCCTCAAGAAAAGAAATGCTTAAGACAACTTATGCCTGTGTAGCCCATGAACATACTTAATAGAAAAAGTTTAAAATATATCTGACGAAGAGAGTCATGCCTGGGGGATCTCCCTTTTTTTGTTTTTTATTAGCGACAACTGGAGTGGCTGGTTATCCCAACGCACATTTTAAAACACGATAGGGGGATAGAATGTACCACGTATAGGTCCCAATACCGAAACTAATATTAGATTAAAAACACCGCATAGACACATATTTGAAAGGCTACGCGTCGTTAAAAAATAGTTGTTGTGGACGACCGTCTAAAGCGCCGGATGAAAAATAGCTGCATTGCCTTCAGGGGCTCAGCCAGAGATTCATTTGGGGTAAACGCACGAATGAGGGGAGGGGGGGGGGAGGAGGTGCGACCCTCAAACAACCCCTCTGGGTACGCCACTCATTGCGTTCTTCTCAACCGCTTGGAAAGGCCGGCTCACCGAGACAAACGGGCTGCTGCATACGTTGTATTCGTGGTATAACGCTACAAGACGCTCGGCAGTCTCGGCAATAACAAACGTTCTCGGTACTAGCGTATAGGCCAGGTTATCTAGAAATCACAAGGCCAGCCTTGCCAATGAACCAAGCGCGGCCTGCATTCCAGCTGCGAACGCCTTCGTGCACCGCTACCAATTCGCCGCTCTCCCGTCTCAACCTTGATCGCTTTCTTTCGGTGGGTGGTCGTTGGCAGTCCCGTTACTAAATTTTCTTTTCGCGTAGCCACAATGGGCTCGTTAATCGCAGCTGTCATTGTTGCTATCAGTCGGAATGCGAATATGGTTACATCGAATATATCACAGGGCTAAGGAATGGCAACGAAATTGCAGGCTGCATGAAACGCTAATATTTTCAGTTATCAGATACGCAGTAGAGCCACCATGAAAAAAAGCTTTGTGTTTCGAATGCCGGAAGTATAGCATAACGGGAAAGAAGATAATAAAGGATATGACTCTGGACTTACGTCATGATAGCGACAACCACAATGTAATATACATGCACCGTACGCCACATCACTGGAAGTTAATGACAGTTTCCCACATATTTGTATGAGCAGACAGCCAACGCACTGCTCAGTGATTAATCATTTTAACTCTTTATATATGGTCACGGGATTGTGACGTGGCTGAAGGCTATAGACTGGATAGTCAGATCAAACTGTTTATTTGGGCAAACCTATGCCCGGTAAACAGAAAGTCGTGTTGCAGATAGCACACTTGCAGTGATAGCGACGAATGCAGCGTCGGCCATTGATCAACTGACAAGTGGAGAAGCGTGTCGCCATTTGTACACTTGCCGTGGAACATTCTAGCGTTATCGCTAGCGGCGACCTTAGTTACAGAATAATCTGAAAGATTCACGAAGTGGGCGTAATCTTAATGAAACGATCTACTACAGCCTCGAAGCTTCTCTAACGCCGTAGGCGTGGTTTGCGCTGAGCATATATAGTGTAACATGGCGATAACAAAACTTGAAAGAAGGAACGTGGCAATATTGGTTATGTGCGTGTACTTTTTTTCTATCGGTAATACGGGTGGTGCACTGACGCATGATATGAAGCCGACTCAGTGGGGGCGGTACGGCAAACAGGAGGAGTGGGTCGGGAAGGATTGAGGGCAAAGGAAAAAAAAATTCTGGGCATTAGCAATACTGTGTAACATTGCAGTAGAAATCATGTTTACTCTCTGCACGGATGTCACAAAGTTGCAATTTACAAGCATAGAGTATACAAGCGTAGATCCCATTTGACGTGCGACCCAATCGCGAGAGGTCTGAGCGGTTGGCTACCGTGTTGTGGAAATGCACGAAGCAAAGCCTTTCTGAAAATGTTCAGTTGGGACCACCACCTATTCATTCTGAAAGCGCTGAAGAAGCTTTTTACGCGAGCAGAACTCAACGTGAAACTATAGGTTGATTTTGCGCTTCCCAGGTTTCGCTTCATAGTCCTCTCGCTCATCATTATCATCATCATCAACAACAACAAAAACAACAACACCGTATCTCTCCTTTCTTTTTCAACCCCTCCCCTTTCCTGACGCCGAGTAGCATGCCCGGAACTTGATTCAGGCCGAACTCTTTCTGCCACAATAAACGTTTCCCTCTCTTCCATTTGAGGTCAGAAATGTCATGTTGGTCTTCAGGTAGGAAATGACACAGAGAGTGAAAGGGGTGTAAATCGGCGCAAGCGACAATTAAGAGGGGACAGAAAAAAGGACAGACAGCTGAGAGTACGGCCTGAACTGATTTGCTGGCCTGCTACTATGTTTTCTATCTTCTGTCCCCTGTGGTCGATTGCGCTAATTAGCACTCATAATCATGTCAATTATCCAATCAGTTAGTCAATCAATCAATCAATATGGGCTTATTTTCAGCTTCAAAGAATTTAGTGGAGCTTGTTGGGTATACAGACAAAAAATACATAGATCAAGTTTTACAGGGTCCATACTCCGGGCTAGGCAAACGTATCATACAGAGCACACTGAAAGGCACACCGGGCACGTGACAGTTTGCTTCACTGGAACAGCATAAACTAGTCAAGCTGAAAATTGTACGCAATAAAAAGAAAAGAAACAAAGGCATTGGTACAGCAGGTTGAGATGCACTTGTTCAAAAACAAAAAGTGTGAGTGGGGGGGATTTTATTTTGTACAGAACTTCTGCCACACGCTTTTCCTTGTGATCTGCGGCTTTCAAGTAAGAACGTGGACCTGGTATTCAAGGCAGTGTAACCAATTTGCAATGAATAAACCAAAGCTAACGCTTACACAAACGTCCACTCATGTATATTTGAACCCGCTATAGCGTTCATACGCCAGCTCAGTAATTATTATCGAAGGCGTGGATTCCCTCAACGTTTTCACGGCAGGTTCCTCGTAAAAATATTTCGTAAGCGATCTATTTCAATGAAAATGACCTTACTGAAATATAAACGTACGTATAATTGCACCCCTTAACCGATTTTCTGAGAGGGCGCTTGAAAAGAATGCCACTTCAAGGAACGATAGAATCTCGAAGCGCTGAAGTACGGGGTGTCGCTGGGCAGCCAGCGTTACGACTGGCGGAATTGACAACCAACGCCGCAACATCAGTCGGAAGCTTCAGGTACCGCCTTGAACCTCGGCATCTTCACTAGGAGGGAAAGGGTGGTGGGCACCGCCCCCTTATGATCGGAAAGGATTCGACAATTGTGCCTCAGACCTTTACTCAGTCGGACCTCTCACACTATTTTTTGTAGCGTTAGATACCATGGGAGGGTAACTAACTGGATTCCCAGAGAAGGCAAGAGGGTTAGGGGGAGACGGAAGATTAGGTGGGCAGATAAGATTAAGAGCTTTGCGGGTATAAATTGACAGCAGCAAGCACAGGATCGAGTTAAATGGCGGAACATGGGAGAGGTCTTATTCTGAAGTAAACGTAGTCAGGATGATGACGATGATGATGGTGATGATGATGATGATGGTGATGATGATGATGATGAGGAGGAGGATGATGATGATGATGACGACGACGACGACGACGACGATGATGATGATGATGATGATGATGATGATGATGATGATGATGATGATGATGTACACTGGCCGAGCCGAAGCAGTCTCGCGTGCACGTACAAGAACCGTGCTGCGCATGCGCGAGGAGCAGTGACGTCACACATTGCGCAGCTGAATATTTAGAGGGTGTTGCCTGGAATCGCCTGGAGGGACGTGTCACTGTAGTGGGCTGGCACTCGACTCACGTGACCTCACTCGCTGGTCCGTTCATTGGGCTGTCCGTCCTCATATATCTCACGCTAGGCATATCCTGGAGCTAGGCCACTGCTAATGTTTTATAAGTAGGGTTGTATGGATGCATGTCAAGGCTTACAGTCGGAAAGCACTCCCGTCCCCTGCTGCAAGCAGGTCTTCACTACAGTGACACAACCAGTTACGAACACTGGATACATCACGACACATTCTAAAGGACGCTGCTTCGCTTCATACACAACACCGGCTTAATGGAGCACGTGAAGCACTCATATGCACGGAATTACACAGAATATTATATGTTATGTCCTCTTGCTATAGCAAACGTTACTATTAGAAAAAAAGAGCTTTCCCACATCTCATATACGGGCCATTTTTCAGAGAGATTCGGCGCAAGGATTCCAACAACATGTCGATACAGTACCGTCAAAAAATGACTAAGATATTGCCACATACCCTACTTCCTATGTTTTATTCGGCGCATTGCACGGGTAGATACTGCCTCGCATTCTAGATAGTTCTCGGCATCTGTTCAGCGTCAGCTCACAAACGCCAACAGCTGGGTTTATCCTGAAATAATACTCGGCCGTCAGCGACAATGCTCGAATGTTCGATGCCGCCTGTATACATCCTGACGCCCTGTTTGCCGATGTCATTGTATGCACTACAGTGTGTTTTGCTGCTGTCTTACTTTATATTTCCCGCACACAAGTTCGGCCAAATTCACAGTTCCACCCATGGACACGCCGACTTCCGCCTTGGCCCACGTCACAACCACGTGACAACATGAGCGGTCCTTTTGAAATAAAATGGCAGCACATCCACGAAGTGAATGATGAAGAGTGGGGCGAAGAATTCGTCCGTCCATTCGTTCTTGCTTCCGTCCGTCCATGCGTCCGTCAGTGTGACCGTCCATGCGTTCATCACCCAGTCCGTGCGTGCGTCTGTTCGTGCGTCCGTCCCTGCGTTCGTCCATGCAGCCGCCCCTGCGTCCGTTCATGCGTCCATCCATGCATGTGTCTATGTGTCCGTTCGTCCATCTATTCAACACTACAAGTACCACCATCTCGCATCTTTTCATCATATATTCCCCATATGGGAGCACCGCCATCCAGCGGACATTCCAAGGACTATACGAGAGCTGGCACACGCACACTTTCTTACGGCTTGCGCTTCGGGTCCACTTCCCACCTTTAACCACCTCGAGTTCATGGTATATACTAGTTCACTGTATTCATGGCACTGCGGCCGAACGCTCGCTAAACCTTTCGAAAACCAAGGAGGTTAGGCCCAGCGAGTACGACGTAGCAAACTTTTTCAGTCAGATAGTGCTCAATGTACATGCCAATGGCTGCTAATGGGAAATGAGAGGCGGAGAATTAGGCTTTTAGTTTCTTACGGCTTGCGCTTCGTATCTACTTCCCATTTTTAACCTCCTCGAGTTCATTCATGGTATATACAAGTTCATTGTATTCATGGCACTGCGGCTCAACGCTCGCTAAACCTTTCTAAAGCTAAGGAGGTTACACCCAGCGAGTATAACGTAGCAACCCTTTCTTGTCAGATAGTGCTCAATGTACATGCCATTGGCTGCTAATGGCGATCGCAGCCTGCGCGTTAACTAAAAGCCGAATGCTCCTGTCTCTCATTCTCCATTAGCAGCCATTGACATGTACGTTGAGTACTATTTTTTATTGTTCAAGAACGCACAGAAGAAGTCTCTCACCGGCACCACCTTAAAGGTCAAAATGTTATACTTGCTTCATACTACGGGGGACGAACGGGGGCCGCTATAAGGAGCTTCGCCCCTAATAGTTTCTCGGTCACGTTTCAACACATGATGTCTATATGGGTGGCGGCCCAACGAAAACAATGTTTTAGACGAGTCGTGCCTGTGTAGCTAACGGACGTACTTATCAAGGTAAAAAATAACGTGGAACGAAGACAGTTAAGTGCAAACCGCAAGGGAGCTTTGTCAACCTCGTGCCACTTCTGCCGTATACCAATTATTTTTAACTCGTTCATTTAGTGACAGAAGTCACACCTTCGAAGTGCGAAGCTCTGTAGTGACGCTCGATCGATCGATATGTGGGGTTTAACGTCCCAAAACCACCGTATGATTGCGAGAGACGCCGTATAGTGGAGGGCTCCGGAAATTTCGACCACCTGGGGTTCGTTAACATGCACCCAAATCTGAGCTCACGGGCCTACAACATTTCCGCCTCCATCGGAAATGCAGCCGCTGCAGCCGGGATTCGATCCCGCGACCTGCCTGCGGTGACGCTCATTCGGCATGGAATCACGGAGACACGCGTGGCAGCCCTTATTCCTGTTAGGCACGACCTGCCAAGCACTGGTTAATATAACCACCTTAACCGCGTCTCAAGGAGATTCCGTTTAGGAAAAATCGCGATGCAATTACGCGCACGCTTCTCCGCTGTGATATCCGAGGACGCTGCAGGTTTACCGCGCAATCACGCTTGCCGAAACACTCGGCGCGCAAAGTGGCTTGTCATCGCTTAATGACGGTTGCCGAGTTGGGCCACATACTGTTAACGCGGCAATTTGAGCAATCATGAACGTGGAATTGGCAAAGTACGCAGCCATAATGAGAGAGAAAATAAGGGGGTCAGTATTCCATTAAGAGTTAGCTCATGGTGCGGCCGAACGAAACGGTCTCATTACAAGTGCTTACATTGTACTCACTGTTCCATCAGTTGCGCAGCTCAGCTGGTTTTTGTTGTTCATTTTCAGTGTTTTTTTAATATTTAATTGGCGGCAACGTTTTAAGGGGCGGAAGGAATTTCTGTGTCCGTTAGCTGCAACATGCTCTTATGGTGATCGCAATATGTCCAACTTTCTGGCATTAACACTAAAAAAAAAAAAAGACGAAAAACTGTAAGTAATGTATATAGCTGTTTCTTCGATGATTTAGTGACCTAGCCATAGGGTAGAGCACCGGGCCCGTGTAAGCCCCCCCCCCCCCCCCCCAAATCGTTTTTTTTTTTTTCGCCATGGCGTACAGAGCAAAAAATTACCATTTCAAAAATGTGACCCCCCTCCCTCCCCAAAAAGTTTCTTCCTACGCCTTTGCAGTGGTAGTTATCTCTATCTCTCTCTTACTTTAATGAAGTGTTCTTAAGCAGGTGATTCAGGCTTTAGACTTTTCAGCCCGCCTTCAAGTCATCGCAATGCCAAATAAAATCATTTGCATATTCGTTAACATAGTTTTTTTTTTCTTTTTTCTTTTTACTGTCATCACATACTATCCCATGATTTCTCACCTGATGTAAAGTAAGTCATCGTATGTTTTCGTGTGAATGTGTACTTTAATAAATACCTAAATCAATTAGCTGTTCCCGACCCACTAGTCGAGCGATAACACATAAAAAGCGCGTGTCAGCCGCTCGTATCGTTGATTTCAAGCTGGTTGTATCGGAACCCCCTTGAATGTTTTCAGTGGTTCGGGTTGTTTACACGACGCCAATAGTGAACAACAAAGTCGAGCACGTGTGAGTGTTACGGTGCTCCTGGTAGAATCTTCCGCAATTCATCATTAGGCAGCACTAGATTAGGCCTTATCGATATGATATACTATTCTGAGCACAAGTTTGCCCACCAAATACCTAAAGACTTGTTTCACGCCTTCGTAGGAACGTCGCATCTTGTTTTCCCAATTAGCTTCCCTCCGCTGAGGGAATAAAAGATACGGGCCCGATAACGAACTTTGATTTATTTATTGTGTCCGTGCGATCAAACGGGCACGTCCCGTTACGTAGTGAACAGCAGCAAGCTTTCGCGAATCACGCAGACCTTCAAGGTCCTATTTGACGATGATGGTGACGATTTGTGGCTGTATTATCAGTTATGGTAGGCGCATGCATGCGCACTAGCCGGAGAAAGGCGTGGCCGTCGCTGTGAGTTGGCGCGAGTGTCGCATGCGACGTTTTCATATTTGGAGAAGGGCCTTCGCCACCAATACTGCAGCTCTCAACTGTCGCACCAACGATATATTGCATGCGCGAATGCCAGCAAACCCCTGCGTAAACCGAAGAGAGAGAATAAAGAGTTAATAGAGGCTCGGCGCAACAAATAAGATCCTTGCTTGTTGCAGTAAGGGTGGCGCCGCCTGGTAGCCGTTTTGCAAACTGTAGCACATTAGTCTAAAAAAAAGAAACACTAGACGGCGCCAAAAAATTACGTTGTTTGCGGCATCTGGCGACAAGTAACAAAAGCGTAACATAATTTGTTTTACTCAAACTTCATAGATGGCGCAGCCTGTTCACAATCAGCGAGAATTTACAGAGGTTTGCAAGTTTCTGTGCGTGACGCGCTTTCACGACTCGCCACTAGTGATACAAAAACGAAACTTATTGAACTAGTATCTAAGGAGAAGGAGCCAATACCTAGGTGTAGACACAGGAATTGTTTGTAGAAAAAGCAGCAGCTTCCAAGTTATGCGTTCACTTCGATTGAATCTGGGAATGAAGGGGAGTGCGAATACCACTTCAGGTTTGCAAGGGGTTGTTTGACAGAAATTATTCGAAATAACCACCTTAGATATAGTATACCGAGCTATAGAAAGTTAGAATTAGAGCAATCACTTTTATTGTCCGTTTACACAGTTGCTCCCGTTTAATATGGTTCATTTTTTCAGAGCATAAAAAAAAACGGAAGCATAAAAAAAAAAGAAAAATGGGTATAGTTGATACAGTTAAATGACCATGATTGTCCAAGAAAAGGCAGCTGCACAACTTTTTACCCTCGTAAATACTCACGCTTTGCGTCACCTAATACGTCGACAAAAATATTAGGATCAATTCCTCTCTCAAGAACGTCTACGTTTGACCGGTCTTTTTTTTTTTTTTTTCAGCAACTTCCAGCTGCTTGTCAGTGTCTTTTGTACACTAAATTTTAATTTTCGGAAATGTTACATCACTCCAAAGGACACCCATGACTTCATTGAAAGACCAGACAAAGTACATATCTTTATGTTCGACAAAAAACGGATAGGAGCAACAAAGCAGAAAAGCCAATGACATAATTAATCATCAAAACTCAGACAAGCCATGCCCGGCAATGACGGCCAGTGGGGTTTAGTTTTCAAACTCAGCCTTCACACGCCTGAAGTAAAAAAAAAAAAGGAAACTATTCTTGCTTCTGCACATTGGGCATGAACAGTCGAATGTGGACAGCGGACGTCTGTCGCGTCTGTGTCGTAGGCTCCAGGTCGTCCGCGAGCGGCTCCAAGTCATCGACGACGCCAACCGTGGACGTGCGGACGTCCATTTCGAGGAGTCCTTGGTAGTTGGCCTCCACTTGCAAGGCCAAGTTGATGGCTCGGCCCACGGCAGCGCCCATGGCGTGCACAAACACCTCAGTCTTCCCGCTGTCGATCAGCTTGCGACAGCGTTCAAGCTGTCCCTTGAAGTTGGTCGACATGTTGACGTAGACGTCATTCTCCCGACGGGGTAGCTGGCTCTTCGAGGTCTTGCGCTTTCGCATCTGATACTCGTCCGGGTCGAACCTGGGCCTCCGAGTGGCGGCGGGTCGTTCGCTGGCTGCCTCGGCTCCTTCCATTGCAACTGACGGCGTACCCCTCCTGGAAATAAGAGACGATCTCCCAGTTATCGCAGACCGAGTATCGCAGCCAGAAGCGTCTGCGAACTCGTGTTAACCATGCGACAATAATCATAGGCATGCGCTGGCTTGCCCTTCGGTGCCAGGTAGGCGGGATCATCGCAGCTCCCTCCCCCCCTCTGTCTGCGCACGGCTACACTAATAGTTCTTAGGGTTCTGCGCCCTGAGGCCACCATACGAACGTGAGTACCACAGTCTTGGAGGGCTCTAGGGATTTTGACTATCAGGCGTTAAACGTCCCCCTAAATCTAAAAAAACATGGGCCTCAAGCAATTATGCCATATAAACGACAAACATACATAGGCTGTAACGGCTAAAGCATGATGCTCGTCATATTTTAGGATAATTTGTTATCTTTCAACGGCACAACGCACACACTCGGTCACGACGCGTAACAATCTCACACTAACTACACATGCAGCTATCGCATCATTCATGTAATGTCGCTGATCGCGCAATGATCGTGTGCTACAGCTCGACAGTGGTTGTTATTCTTTCATAACACAGACTTCCACGCGAGAAGTACGTAGCTCTCGTAAGGAATCATCGGTAATGTTAATATGCCAAAGCAAAACACGGCTATTGCGACATTTCCTGGCTGGGTGCTGGTAACGACAAACTTGAAGGATGGGTCACTATTAGGCACACTATACGTGTGAATGCAATATGATCAAATAAAATACGTTACCTAACGATTATCCGCCACTTCAGACAAGAACGCCTTCACCACTCTTCATAAACAACCGAAAATTAAGCTCGGGGAGCCCCGATGCATGGTTTGTGTTGCTGTGGGCGCTGCCATGTTGAAGTTGGTGTCAGTGGCGATTGAGAGCCGAAAAAGCTAAGAGGAATTGCTTCTGGTTTCGGTTCCTAGTATGTGTGCTTGCTCTACGTATTTTTTTTTTTCTTTTTAAGGTTAATTTACGACACTCACCTTGAAATTGCGTAATGCAGTATTACTTGAGAGCTTGCATATAAAATGTGAAGTACTTGCATAAGAAAATTCGAGAAAGTGGTGGGAAAATATCGTTTTCTAAAAGAAGCTGTATGTGTACGTCACTTCATAGGTTGATCAGAAAATATCTAAAGTAACGATTTTCTGACTAGCGCATCGGAATGACATTGTACGGGGGCGATAAAATCAGTAAAATATATGTCTTTTAACGACAATAGTAATAAAAACTAAGAGAGGCAGCGTAGGACCACGCAACAACGTGATTGGCTCGCCTCTCATTGATACTATTTTTATTTTCCTTGCGTTGTTGTCACAGTAGGGCAGTAGTGTAATCGTAACTCTACCCTCATCGCAACATCGGCCATCTCAAAGGATCTTGGAATGGCTGCTGCAAGTACACTTAAGTGTACGGCATAAATTTCTATTTTGCAATTCAGCGAATGGCACACTAGGCAACACGAGAAGCTACGCAGGTGCTCAAATTAATACTGTGTTTGCCGCTGGCGGTGACTAGGTATGTCTGAACACTGTGTAATCGGTGAACATCTAAAACACCCACTCGTCGCACAGCTCACAAGTTTTGGCGCCTGGTGCGGTCCTACGCTTTAGCCAGTATTACATGCGGAGGAGACTAGTTCTCAACATGGTATTGATACTGCCTTTTTTTTTATTTGAAACACTTGCAAGCATTAGCATAGATTTGTGGTAAAGTACTCGCTTGCCAATCAGATGGCCGGACTTCGATTCTCACTCAGACCAAATATATTTGTTGTTTATCTTATTTGCATCCTGATTTTTCTGTCATGATCGAAATGATGAATTTTTCCTCACAAACGACGGCACTGACACCGACGCCGAGACCAGCCTATCTGCAAAACTATCAATTTAAAGCTATCGCATTAAGAAAAGCAGGCATACACAGTCCCAGCGAAATATGCCAGCCAGGACGGCCAGCAGTCAACTGAGGGCCCGAGGCACCGAGCCCCTGGTACTGCTTTATTTCTTTTTCACCAGCCTCTCTTTGCTAGGTAAGAAAACTGGAGTAAATTGACTGATTCATTTATTGATTGATTGGTTGATTTGATTTGTTGATTTACTCATCGATATATATATATATATATATATATATATATATATATATATATATATATATATATATATATATATATATATATATATATATATATATATATATATATATATATATATATATATATATATATATATATATATATATATATATATATATAAATATATAATTAAATAATTATTTATTTACTATTTAGGTTATTTATTTATTTATTTATTTATTTATTTATTTATTTATTTATTTATTTATTCAAAAGACCACTGAATGTCATCGCCTTCGCTCGAGGGCAAAGAACTACCACCACTTAATTACAGAAAGCAAATGTATCCAAGTGTTTATGTTTACGATTTTATTACCTCAGTCCAGGTATTGCTAAAGGATAAAGCACACCGAAGTTTTTCAGCTATTATGGCGTGATCTGCGCTTGAGTATGGTGATTTGTGTTTATTTTTAAAATATGGCATGTGCATTTGGATGGTGATGAAATAAATGAAAAGACCAGTGCACACTGCTTCTATTTCAACACGACAAAATTCATGCGGACAAAACATTTATTCTGATCCTCCATGTGACATGCGTGCTTAAAATAAACGAAATTTCTATTCCGCTTTTTTTTTTACATTATCCTCGATTCCAATTCATCGAGCTTGTTCTCTTTGCCTGCTAAAACACCACCCACTCCCTGCGCACGCCCTTCTGTTTTACTTGGTGGCCTTCTCCTCCAAAGGTTGCCGACCTTGGCTTTAGATGGAATATATGTGCGGGCAAGAATTTTCTTCCGAAAGTGAAAATTAAGAATGCCTACTCCGCGGGACGACCATTAAAAGACTTCTGACACCATGTTCGAAAACTCGAAATGCTTGTGTTGTTTGAGAGTCCTGCGTGCTGGATCACTCCTGACCGATTATTAGTGACGAGCGTAGCCCACAAGATAGTTAAATTTGGTTTAAAATAAAGGGTGCGTGCTCGTACGAGTACTCAGGTGCAATCGAGATTTGCTGTCGTTTCACGTAGCGTTACTGTATATGCTACCTTTAGAGCTACTGTATATGGTACCAAAAGGTAGCATATACAGTAAGTCTAGTTTGACGTAGACAAGGGGGGGGGGGGGGCGTTGCAGAGGTCAAGCAAGTATTGTCAAAGTTTGAGAGCAATTGCGGGGCAAGCACAATACCCCAACTGACACCTACAGTGAGGACTATTGTTCGTCGCACCTCTATAGTTCTGTTGCCGGGCTGCTCCCAAGGTGGTTCTGGCTGGGTACTCCAGGAATGCTTCTCTCTCTCTCTTTTCTAGGGGGCCTCGCCGAGGTGGTCTTGGGGCTAAGGTACTCGGCTGGGTGCCCGCAGGTCGCGGGATCGTATCCTAGCTGTGGCGGCTGTATTTTCGATGGAGGCGGAAATGCTGTAGGCCCGTGTGCTCAGATTTGGGCGCACGTTAAAAGAAGCCCAGGGGGTCGAAATTTTCGGAGCCCTCCACTGCGGCGTCTCTCATAATCATATAGTGGTTTTGGGACGTTAAACCTCACATATCAATCAGCTTATGACGTAAGAGGAGCTGCACGGTGAGAAGTGGCGCTGCCATCGCGGCCGCCGGTTACAGTGTAGTACACTGTGGACCGAGTCGAGCAGCGGCGCATGCGCGAGGGGTGCACGCATGCGCAGTGAACCACCACGCTCGAACACGAACGACTCTCGCGCTCGCTGTCTGCAGCATGTGAGTATATGGCTTCACATTCGCTGTCGATAGAAACATTCTGATTAAGAATGTTTCGCGGTGTTTTCCCCTTTGTCGTTCCTTGAATATACTCACTGACCGGTGAACTTTCTGTCCCGCTGAAAAAGTTGCACCGTGAAAATTGGTTTGTCGGTCCCTTTAAGTTGCCGTGGTAATGGTAGTTCATGGATTTGGAACCGGCAGGCACCACAACTCGCTCTAACATTCTGGGAACTAGGTGTTCACACGCAGGTTGCCCTTCCATGAGTAATGCACGTTTTGCTCAACTAAAGCTCTCTTAACAGTCTCTGATAATACAAGGAACCACCATGTCACTTTCTTTGGGCGTTACTCGATCGTGCTTGAGGCGCATTTTGTGAAACCAGAGAGGGGATTCCCGAGACGTGCTGATGGTTAAGGCAAAATTTATCGATTGGCCCGTGCACGAAGAACATCAGTCGGGAACGGTCCCCAACCCTGCTTTGTCCACCCGTTTTCCCTATAGTCTCGCGTGAATGATGTGCGCGACCAACTGATTTCGCATCTTCTTGTGCGTTTGCGACTGGGCAAACAAAGATAACAAGGTACGGCCGCAAGCGCCATATCGTGATACGCTCAACGCTTACCGCTAAACATTGTACACGTGCTTTATGAAGAAATAAGTGGTGAAGGCGGGACGTCGCCTGAAGGGAAGATAGTGAATGCGAGACAGAAAGCACTGTGTAAGCTTTGAAGTAGGAGTGGTGATTGATTGATTGATTTGTGGGGTTTAACGTCCCAAAACCACGATATGATTATGAGAGACGCCGTAGTGGAGGGCTCCGGAATTTTCGACCACCTGGGGTTCTTTAACGTGCGCCCAAATCTGAGCACACGGGCCTACAACATTTCCGCCTCCATCGGAGATGCAGCCGCCGCAGCCGGGATTCGATCCCGCGGAAGTAGGAGTGGTGTAGGTGCTCTTTAAAAAATCATGGCTTTAAACAACGCTAATGCCCTATCTCGTGTGTGCGTGAGTCCGTTTGGTTACGTATCTTTGCTTATCGGGCTGACGGCAAAGTCAAGCGATCTACATTAAGGATAAAAAAAGGAACCGCGATATAAGAATGGTGAGAAACGAAACTGGGCACCTCTCAAACTTCGCAGTCACTACGACGCAAGCCGCGCCCTTTCAAGTCACACTCGAAATGTGTTATTACTTGAACAAGTAGTCGTGCAACGGTGATGTACTGAACGCCGCGCCTGCGAAGCGCTCAATGAACGCAAACCAAAGTGAGGTCATCTTTTGAACGAAAATCGATCCTTCCACGGTCTTCAACGCAACGCGTTAATGCGGATAAGGAGGGTAAACACCGTTCCCCATATACGTCTACTCTTCCTTCTTTGTGCCCAGCTTTCATAGGGAGATGAACGGCCCCTTATGTGCTGGCAGGGATAACAAACAAAAAAAGAAATGAGTGAAAGCCATATAGGACGAACGACCAATTACCACGACAGAAATCCAGAGGGGAAACGAAAGATCGTCAAAAGAAAACACTCTGGGAGAAAAAACGAAACGAATGGAATGAGATGAAAAGAACAAACTGGCCACCCAATGGCGCACGTCGCTGCCGGAAATTACCGGGGCACTTGAGCTTAATTTCCTGTCCCGACGATTCTCATCAGCGGCCCATTCGCCGAGACTGCCGAGCAAACAGGCGAGCGGTTCGGCCTAATTATATTTATCACTCGGCCTCGACGGTAACGCGGCTGAGAGCACTAGAGGGGAGGAGGACGGTGTAGAACCGGAGAGAGGGAGGCTGTTAGGGAGAGGTGGTCCCTGTTCCCCCCTCTCGTCTCTCCGCAAGTTTCCCCAAGTCCTCTCTGCGACAGCAGCGCCACCACCCCACGCCCTCCGTCCCAACCAAGTTATCCATGACTCCTTTTTTTCCTCGCGGTTCAAACGAAGGAGATGGCGCATTTGGGGACTCAGCGCTGCACTTCAGTGTGGATGTCGTTAAGGCTGGCCACCCTCTCTTTGTACCCTTCTCACTTGGGGCTCCTTCTGGGCTCAAATTAACTCCGATAGATCCAGTTTACCGAACCTGTAATGGGGCTCTCAGTTTTCAAGACGTTCTGACGGTAGGCGCAGAAAGGCGTTTCTGTTTCGTCCTTCTAGACGATTTTTCTGCCATCATTGACTAAAGCGGCCGCAGTTTACCTTTCTAGCTTTTATATTTTTCTCGCGTTAACGATGAACCTAACTGGGTGGTGTTATATTCCACTGAAGAAGCCCGGGCCAAGTCTAATGAGAAGATTCATTCTTAGACACCATCCACACTGGTGCTCTTGGTGTTACACTGGTTTATACTGTGCGGGTGGTGACCATAGAGTCACGTGTTCAATCCCTGCCATGACGATTGTACTTCGATAGAAGAGAAATGATAGAGACGCGCATACTGTGAGACGCCAGTGTGCGTTAAAGAGCACCAGATTGTCGAATATTCCCAAGTCCTACACTACGGCTCACCTCATAATCATATCGTGGTGTTGGCACTTAAAACTCTAGACATTATTATTAATGAGAGCAGACAATAATTCAAAAGAAAGTACAGGGCATGTTATTAGTAAATGTAATGTAAATGTGCAGAAAGGAAAGCAGACTAAAAGGTAACATGCCATTGGCAGGGAGCCCACCTACAACCTTCGAATAACTCGTCCGATGCTCTACCAACTGAGCTACCATGGCGGTCATCACCCCATTCACTTTATGAGATATATATCTGCATTTTAACGTGGGAGCGTCAGTCAGCGCCACCAATAGCCATGACAGCGAGTGGGAAACACTATGCCGATTGGCGTCACGCAGCAAGGGATGCTATCGAGCTGACAGCTGGCCAACGTTCTCTCGCATGCTACCTGATGGCATCGAGCCTGCCAGAACGAGACCCTCGCAACGAATGAAGGGTTGCTGTGGTCAATCTTGCATCCCTACCCCTGCTATTGGATACAACTGCGCACGTGTGTGGTATATAGTTAATGAAAAATGCCAGGCCTGCAAGTCGCCGCACAGTCACAGCGAAAGCTATAGAAGAGTGGCCTTTCAGAGCCTTTTCTGACACTCATTGAGTAACTGCTGCAACCACACTTGCTGAGCACCCAATACGGGATTAATAATGTCAATTTCTGAATAGTAGGCCGACTTTCGCTATCCTTCGTCATTCTTCTGAGAAGTTTGGTATGTGCTAAACACTTGCCAGGAATATTGTACCAATTGGTCATGCAGTGGCTGACGACGATGAAGAATTATGCCTGAGTTGGTATGTGCCACACCTAATAGGTGATCAAGAACAAGCTTTTGTAATGGGTTTCAGCATTGGATGACGCACTCGTTACACTATTCGCATTACGTGACGTCTGGTTGTTCCTTTGCTGTTCTAAAATGCTTTATTATTCATATTAACGCGATTCCTTTCCCGGCACTAAGCCTGCGGACAAGTTTGCGAACAAGCGCTAAGCTCCGGCGTGGCTCAGTGTTAGGATACTGGGCTGGCACGCAGCAGAGCCGAGTTAGAGTCCCACTGTGTCCTTGGTACTAAGGTATTTTTTTTATTATTTCGTGCGAAGTGGTTACGGACACCGGCGGCGGCAGCGAACAACTGCGGCGCCGCCCGCGACCCGAAATGAGATCTTATAACTTCTTTCGCTATAAAATGTTATCAATATAATTCTTCCGCCCATTCCTTTGACAGTCCCCAAATAATCGCGCAGGGGTTCCTCGTGCAGTTGGATAAGACCACTTGAAGGTGAAAGCCATCGTCTGCAGAAGTGGTTGTGATGCCCTGCTGCACCATAACCTAAGCTCTAGTCACGTGTTCAATCCCGGCCGTAGCGGTCGCATCTCGATGGAGGTGAAACGGTAGAGGCCCATGCACTGTGCAACGCCAGTGTACGTTGAAGAACAGCAGATGGTCGAACCTTCTGGAGTCCTCCGCTATACGGCGTCTCTCATGATTATATCGTAGTTTTGCGACGGGAAAACCCAGCTCTTATTACGATTACTTCTCGGTCGACGTATTGATTTAGAAGAACAGATACTTGGGCGAGTTTTAAGGATTCGAGGCGGTACTTGGAAGCGCTGAACAAACAAATACGCAAGAGAAGACTAGGCAAAACGGTCACTCTCTCGTCTAGTTCTTCTTTCTTGTTTACTATGTGTGTTGTGCGCTTCGAAGTATAGCATCATCGTTGTCTTCATACTCATACCCCTCTTACGAAAGGTTTTGTGCACATAACATCTTTCTTTTTCCTGTTTTTTTTTACATTACCCTCGGTATATGAGGCATTGCAAGCTCGCACGTATAAATTGCCCTTGCACCACCCCCGTGAAGGAGCCACCTTTCACCCGCCGACGATTTCATGCAATGACGTCACATATTTGGAATGCCTGTGACCATGGAGTTTCCTAAGGTTCACGATAGAGAACTCTGACACTGCGATCGTTCAGCCACTATAAAAATGATGGGTATAGTACACGGATTTCCTTATAGTGTTCGTGCTCGCGGGCTTTGAACCTACTTGTGTATTTGTTTATTACTGTGTATTGGTTTCGTTTCTAATGAAAGAAATAGCCGTTGTGAACTTCGAGAGCCGACTTGCACTGGTGAGTCTGAAACGCCTAGGTGGTGAAGCGTAACTGCTTAACCTTTGCTGAACTTTGTCTATCAGCAGAGCGGATTCAGGCCACGTGGTGCCAAAACGAGACGAAAGGCCAAAGACTACACGAATCGGTGTACTACACATAATCCCCATGCTGGCTGCAGCGCCGTGCGTTGCAGCTTCCACATACACTATAGCGCCAGAGTCTCTTATACTGTGCTTATAGAAAACTCAATGACTCTTGCATTCTGATGACGTCAAATGGTGACTCCATATCCTGATAACTTTAAGGCAAAGTGGGTTAAACTCGAACGATTATTGTTAACGTAAAGTGGTGTGCACGAATAATGACAAGGACAGGAAGACGACAGAGACAGGCGCAAACTTCCAAGTCACTCTTATTTTTCGTAACCCTTCAAATATATACTGATAAAACAGACATGTGTAAGCAGAAAAGTGGTCACATGGTCGCGACCGAACATATTACAAGAAGACATGCAAAAATTTACCAACCATTATCAAATAAAGATAGAGACGTGTCGCTAACACAAGCACTACCTCTTGCAGATGTGTGAAAGGCCTCCAGCAGTTCGCGGGCTGTGGCATCACCGCTCCGAGCCAGTATCTTCATTTTTCCGAAAATCGGTGAGCACATTTTGTTATTTCTAATTGAAAGACCGTGTTCCCTTGCACGATCGTCGACGCGGCGTCCCATTTGGCCGACGCAAGATTTCCCGCAAGACAACGGTGTTTCATATAGACGACGCCAGCCGCACATTTAGCATACGTCGGAGCATGCTTTTTTCCCTTAACCGCCGGGTTTCTTCCCGCCAGAGGAGGTTCTGGGACAAAGCCCAGCCGGCTCACGCGGGTGGAGAACACCATCGGCACATCGTGCCTACTCGCCATCTTTTTTCAGGTTGTGAAAAGTGCGATATAAGGCATCACCTCTGGACGCCTCCTGCGATGCGGGCCAGGGTTCACGCTGGAACGGACTGCCTTAGCATTACGCAGAAGAACCCATGCGATCGCCGTCAACGTGCAAAGATAACCAGCAGAAAATAAACGCCGAACATGATCACTAAAGCTACCTTGCATTGTACGTGGGCGTTATTTAGTGAGGGCCGAACGTAGGCAACCTCCCTTTTCACACGCTTAGACTTGGCTGACTCATAAGGCAACAGGGCCTTCTGCACTCAGGGTTTATAAAGCCAACAAAGCTGATCGGCTTGAAGAAGACGTAGATATAGAAACTGCTGCGAGTTATCAGAGGGGAATGCATAGGTGGAGGTCAAGCTCTTTACACATTGTCTAAAAAGTTTAGAATAGCATCAAAAGAGTTGTTTAAAGTTATAAAATGGGGCTTTTTAAAAGAATTTAAAAAATATTCCACACATATAAAAACGTTAGGAACACATCTTTCGTGAGTACTACCATCTAGAAACCGATCAACGTCCGCTGACAAAACAGGCGCAACACACGAGCAAATACAAATTCCTTGTGGCTGCAGATAAAGTCCGTTCTCAAACTAAAAAAAAAAGTAGAACGAAGATAAAATTGCAGCAATGTCATAAAATTATCGACCGACAAGTTAGCAGCATTCTCAAAAGCAATGACGCCATTGTTTTTAACAGTCGTGAACAGACGCTAACAACTGTGCATGAGGTGTTGAATAAAAAAATAATCTGTGTCAACAGAAAAAACAAACTTTAGAACTTCACACCTGCAAAAAACGCACATCTCCCGAAACAACATGGATCCAGAACTGACAGCCGATTTATTTCTTTGAGCGAAAACTGGCTAACTAAATATTGTCAAGATGCGTGCTCATTTACTATTGTGTGCAAAGATGACTTTTTTGCATCACTTATGTGATGACACCGACAGCCGATTTTTGCGTTTCATAAAAAAAATCTATGACTTTCGCATAAAAAAAATCATCTTGTAGTTTTTCTGTGTAGCATCATAGTCCATAAATAGTACGGTTTCAGAGGAAAAACACCCATTATTTTGATATATGCTATGCTACAAATTTCGTATGCAGAGATAAACGTGCCTATAGGTGGATGTTATACGAAGTATTACTTAAAAAGAGGGCAAAAAAAAAATAAGAACTTAGCACGCGCATGCCACACGAATGAGCAGAAGAGCAAGAAGAACAGAAACACGAAAGAACGCGGGTCGCCCTGAACGGCGACGAGGTCTTTGCGGCTTGGCGCTGAGAAAAGTCAACAGAACCGTTGGTCGCCAGATCTGATAGCGCGTTCAAACAGAGAGGTTGGGCCACGTTATATAACATTCACACGCCCGCAATGACTCTCTCTAATGGACGGACACCGGATATATACAGTGTGCGTGCTCTATACGACAAACACACGCGCCGGCGCTTGTGTGAGTGCCACTTCAGAGTGAGCAATCGAACCGTGCCCACCATTCTTTGTAATGGAGCGTACAATAGATGTGTTTTCGTTTTTTTTTTTTTTTTTTGAAGTCAACACAGATTTCTTTTTTTTTTTTATCGTCGGCGACCACGAAGCTTGTATTCATAGTTTTTCATAGTGACAACCTCTTTTCACAACAACTTGAGTCTTCCTACCAGAACCTACTTTAATCACATCTTTCTAAATATAAAGTATTTCTCAATTGTCCGAACACACACAAGCTGCTATGGCAAGGTTCAGACGACCAGGAGAGACGGAAAGCCAGCTGCTCTTCGCAGTTCTGCAGAGCTACAGTCTTGGACACTTGGCTGAGCTAGAGAGGTCGCAGATTCACACATATATTGTCCGGCAATCTAGAGAATCCCGAGGACCCATCATCGTCCTGCTTCTAACTTCCACCCTTTCCTCTCATATGAGCATGGACATGGACTTGTGGATAACAATGATGACCATCGTCAGCGCAATGCAAAGAACGCGCACCCGCTCGCAACAAACTCAAACGCATTTTCAATGGCTAACTTGCAATGTTGCTGCTGGTGTATACGGGGAAAATGGGCTGATTTTTGTTGAACTTGATTACGATCTGTACATGATCATCATCACACGGCGTTCTTCGACATCATCGCCGGTGGGGACGTACTCATCCTGATAATAATCCGTACATTGATCCACTTCAGGCCGTATTACAGGCGTATTAACTTCTATACGTCACAAGTAGGGGTGGTGGTGCTGGGAACCATTATACAGGTATATATGAAATAATATTTATTTGGTTTGGTTTGGTTTGCTTTATTCAAGGCAAAATTGAACAAGATTGCCTAGGGGGACAAGACTAAAGGCTAAGTAAATGCCTGACTTGGTCGTGCCACCCTGGCAGCAAAGCAGAAACATACCGCAAACACAGTACGCAGAAAATTACAACATCACGTGTTATCTTACGCGGGTACCATAGTCGAACAGGAACTGCCAGAAGTGTGAATAAAGGAATAAAAATATAAACAGTCCTTATTCGAGCGGTGGCAAATACAAACAAAATGCATGTTTTCTATAAAATAAATTAACAAGAAACATCTTGACTAGGAAATGAGTTGCTCTACAAGACAAATTAGAGTACAATAAACAACAGGCAAAGGGACAATAATGAACAAGGTGCAACGAATACAAAAACATCATTAACTACAAATTTCAAAAATTAAGAAAAGCATCGCTTTCATCCACTAGAAACTCTTTCGTTATTTTTTAAAATGATCTAGCTGAAATTTTGTCTTCCAGTAAGTGTAGTATAGATGGGTGTTTGTTTAGAATGTTTGGAATTTGGGACGCTAATCGTTGGTCACCGTAGTTCGTGCGTGATCTATATTTGTATATTAGGCTCTTTCTCAGCTCGTATGGTGTTTGTTTCACATAATATGTGTCTAAGAATAGTGATTTATTCAGTTTATACTGGTGTAATATTTCTATAGACATAGCTTATGTCTGTATAACAGTTTTATAGGCAATACTTTGTACATTTTAAAATATGGTCAAGCACTTTCGTAAAGGGGAGTGTTAGATATAGCACGTAGAGCACGCTTTTGTAATATCAACAGAGAATTAAGATTTGTGGTGGTCGTTGTAAGCCACACCAAGGAGCAGCATGTTAGTCGTCAATGTACTAGTGCGTAGTAAATTTGCAGCTTGACATTTGTTGGGACGTAATATCTCAGTCTTTTTAAAATGCCGATTCTCCTGAAAAGATCTTTTTTTATCGCGTCAATGTGAGGAGACCAAAAAAGTTGTTTTTGGAATAGAACTTCTAGAAATTTTATTGTTGTTGTGCGCTGAATTTCTATTGTCACTGGAATAGAGTGAGCATCATTTGTGGTAACTTTTTCTATCAGTATTTGATGCTCCTTTTGTTGCACTTGGGCCACCATGGATGCAGTGTCATAAATATTGCGCAGTTTCGACATAGCTCAAGAAATGATAAATGGTAAGCATGAGTGCCCCCCCCCCATTCGCCAAATGGTTCAGTCTTGATATTTTACATAAGATAAGTGGTGTATTTACAATAAAAAGTCACAGCTTTGCCGCAAAGGCGAAGCAATGAACACGACAGCAGCAATTTGACAGGTCACGCGCAGAATGGAAAGCAGATCGAAATGTGCCCCGCGTTTTTCGCGCACGAATCACGCAAGAAACGTACTCACAGGTACAGATGCACGCGAATAAGCGTCTCATCTGCTACTTCGCTGAGTCTGAAAAGCACGCGCTTTTCGGAAAGGAGACTACAATGATTGCAGTGACCTTTGTGCGCCCGGTAACTACAGCAGAATCGTTCCACGTAAAGCCATTGGTAAAGCCCGAGGCCAGCCAAGGCGTACGATCCTCCCCTCCTAGTCGCCGCGAAATAAGGGCGCGCGAGGGAGCGTCGCTCCCTTTCTCTAAGCCGGGCAAAGTACGCGTAGGAGATTAGAGCGGGTGCCGCTGCGCGATGTGGTGACGTGCGCTCATTGCGCCATCGTTCTGGTAATGCCGAAAACAAAACAGCGGTAAGTGGTAGATATAAATAGCTTGCCGTTTGAGCGCTGAGAACGTCCTCCGGGGTGGCTCAGTGAGAGAATGTGGTTAACGCCTCGCTTTCACGACGCAGAGGTCCAACGTTCGATTCCTCGCGCCGGAATGCTTTTTTTCCTGGATTTTTTTTCTTCCTTGCGTTTTCATATATATAGATACGTATACTTATACGGTACATGACATCAACGCCGACGTCGACGCCGGTGGCGAAATCCAACCGAGAGTGTCGATATAATTGCTATCGCAATGAAAATTGCCTGCCCCCATCCTTTCTTCTTGTTCTTTTTTTTTTCGGCGATGAATCTTCGCTCGTACGAGCTGATGCATACATGCTCTGTCACTGAATGGATAACGTTTCACAAAGCTTTCTCGATTGGCCCGTGATCAGTGCCGAATTATACACAAACCATGTAACATGTCAGAGTGTGTTTTCTCCAAATTAAGGCATACCTATAGTTATGCCCCTTACACAATTAAGATTTCCCGTTTAGCAAACTGCGACGCTTGCAAATGCCGGTGATCTCGCTAATTCCGTCCGTTCCTCAATAATTGCGCGCAGCTCGTCTGAGAGCTGAATTCGCGTAGTCGCGATGTGCACTGAAGCAAGCCCAGTTCTTCCGCGGCAGAAAGTAGTTCCTCTCTTTACTTTCCTCGCTTACCTTAGACTCCGTAGGTCACGTGATCTCTGTAAGCAGTCGTCCAGACTATAGATACACTCGTGCCCCTGTTGTTGAGATTCCTATAAAACCACCGTCAACGATTGTCGCGTGACGCAAACGATAGACGACAGGTTGCTCGCGGAGGTTGCGTGAATCGGCCGAACGGCCATCTCGTCTTTGTGATTGGCCGCTTCTCCGAAACACGATGACGGAATACTGTACGGAACTTGCGCAGCGCGCACCCTTTCCCTGATGCACCCTTTCCCTGAGGACCCTAAGGCGGTTCATTAGCGCTTCGCACTCAGAGGCCAAGCGGAGGCTCTCTTGATACGCCAAGTGCCCTTTATGAAATTTGCTTCCTCTCCTCTCTTCCCCACTACCTCCGTACATCCCTATCGTCCCCGATGAAGCTGGCAACCCTTTCTATATGGTCGGTGTGCCAGCTTTCCCGCCTATTTGCATGGGTAACTGCCTTCAAGCGGTTCGGCGAACGAACGCCTTTATGGAATACATTATTGCGAGACGGTGTACTTACGCATCCACGCTCCGGTGTTCCTTTTTTGAACATTTATTTAGTTTTATCACGTATACCGGGGAGCTGTTTAAAAGCATCGAGTTTAGCGAAGGTTGATATATGAGTGGGTGAAATTCGGAATCGACGGCGTTTTATTCGCATGGAGCCAATGACTCGGGTGCATTGTATACGCGATAGCTTGAATCGTCGTAGAGCTTGCTAAACAACCCGCATTTAATGAAGTCATCCGTGGTCCACTTTAAAAAAAAAAAACTCCTAATTGCAGGCCAGATAAGGTTGGTTGATTTTCTCCTCGTATCTCACGAGGGTTCTAGCTTTACTGTTCGTCGTGTCGAGTCTGATGTGGAAGCGAAAGGACTTTGTGAAACCCATGCATTCTTGGCCACTCTTTGCCCACCTTTGACAGCACCGGTGTGTGTGGCTTCTCTCTTTGTCCGTGCCGTTATTACGTCATACCGACGTGCCCGAAACTCCGCGCCGTCAAAGTTGAATGCACCAAGGTTCCAGCATTCTGCTTCAGTCAGGATGTGGATTCGTCGATGCGGGATTCGAACTTGGGACCTCTTCTTAGCAGCGTATAAGAGGGAGCCACCGAGCGCCGTATTTTCTCGGTGCCCACTCACTTGAGCTTACTTCCATCTTATGCAATGTGCATCCCTCATGTGTAATGTCATGCCCGATGGGTATACGTCTGGCTTCAGAACAGCGCCTTTACATAAAACTGATTATCTACCATCAATTAACGCATGTATATCGTATCATGGAAACATGTATAATAACCCACGAATTTGCACGTAGACTCACGTGACGGTATGGGACTGTATGCGTTTGGCAAATGTGTCTGTGCAATAGTGAAACGTCGAGGGTTCGACATCCGGCTCAGGACAGAATGAAGAAGCAATCCATGTACGAATTTCTTGGCGCGCACCCGGTGCCCTCCAATGCGGTGCCTAACATGACCTTCAATGTTGTTCCGGGACCTTATAACTGATCAATAATTGAATCGATCGAAACTGAAACAACAGTATACGTGCATGCATCGATAACACCCTGTCACTAGTTTTGTGGCCTCAGATTATTACGTGCGGCCAATCAAAAAACGCGAGTAGTTGACGCAAACTTTTCGATGATCGTGAGTGCACGGCCTCGCCCTACACAAAAATAACAAGGGTCCATGCAATACATACAAACATAAGCGAAGCTTCAGTCGTATATAGTTGCAATCATACGTGCTTCAGCTCAGGCTAAAATTCGTTTATTAAATTTCAGCATCTTTTCGGAGAACGTGTCTGAATTTGCTTCGAAGTCACGGCTGTTTAAATAAGGTCGACTCAATTGCCACACGCGGGTCACACAAAATTCGCTCCACAGCCTTCGTTACAGCCCAAAACAGCGACAGCTCCCCCTGAATGAATTTTGGAGAAAAAGTAATAATAGCAAAGGCAATAACAGATGAAAATATCACGTGTGCTTTATAAAATATGCTGAGCCCTTTAGCGCCAAACGAATCTCAAACGAGCAGATTCGAAAAAATATGCGCGAAACGGGTGCCTTAGCACAGCCTTTATCATGTCTCAAACAAAATCGTATAGAGGAATGAAACAAGAGCGAAAAGGTCTCAGATATAGAGCCGCCTTCCTTGATTGGTCACAGCTTCATCGTGTTATGCGTGTATGCATATCTCTATGTCGACGGGGCGGGCGTTCGCCGTATCGTTTTCCACTCCACCCGTCCCACAAATGAACGCCTTCGTGTCTGAAAAAGTCTCTCGCTTCACTCGTCTCGCGCTCTCTAAAGTTACTACCATTTTTCTTTGTCCTCCGTTATATACAGCGTTTTGTTGAGTTGCAGTTAGAAGCTTCGCGCGGAACGGGGTTCAACGTTCCCTCGAAAACGAACCTGGTACATGAACGTTTGATGCAACGATGTGAAGGAGGTGGGAGGGTGCTCCCTAACACCCTTTTAGGCCTAACGTCATGCACCGCGCATACGCTATGCGCCGGGTCAAAATGAACTCCTTTCGCAGCGAAGACTACGCTACACATACGGCTACGTAAAGCGCAAGTGGCCTATGCTCGAAATATGCCACTATTGTTTCTCCGGTACGGATCTTCATCAGCGCACTCCGCCGTTCGTTTCGGCGTGCAGCCGAGAACTGGATTATACTTGGTTCCGTGAAGAGGCGCGCTCCAGCCAGCCTAGGCGGCGCTGCGTTCGCGAGTTCGTTAAGCCTAAAGGTGTGAGCGGGGCTTTCCGCTCCCCCCATTCCTGACGTTCACATTTACATTCGTTTGCATACAAAATATGGGTGCTGCGAAAGGGGTGCGCCTATTGCTGCTCCTCGCTTGCTTCTGTTCACGGTACAACAGCGTCGATGCTCCGTGCGTTCGATGCGTGAAGGATACCTTTTGTTCGAGGTTTCGAGGCATGCACCGTCTGATACTTCCTTGTCGTACAGGCTGCATTTTCTAAACTTGCTTTTTCGCCACTCCGATGCTTCGCAACGCACATAAGACGGTTGTATACTTTCGTGCAACGTTTCAGCAGGACGCCTTTATGAAATCACGTTTTCTATTCTCGATGACCTGTTTTTTTATTTATTTAACAAACGAAGCCCGAACAAGGTGATGCCGAGGTCATTTCTTGTGATAGATTTTGACATACAGATTATAAGACTTGTATAGGGCAACGTTGGTTGAGCCTTCAGCTTTCAGCGGCTTGCCCTCGTATTGTAACTGCTGATAGCTACTTTATGGCAAGACAGACAGTGCTTAGGAACAGAAGAGCGATGCTGAAGTTGCCTGAAAATGTGCTCACTATATAAATGTGACGTCGGTAACGATTGTTGCTGGGCTATAATTTTTTCATACATATAAGAAGAAACCATGCGCGAAATGAAAAGTGAATAGAAGAGGGATATAACAAGCTAAGCTTCAATTGTTGATACCCTTGTTTTTTTCATTAACTAAATATGTTTTATGCTAAGTCGCCATAGTTCTGTAATGTCTGTGACGTCATTGCTTTCAACGCCCATTGAGCCTTTGAAATAACTAGCATTTGTTAGCTTCTTTTCTGCCTACAGGCAGAAAGAGTGTTTCGCAATCGCTGTCATGGCGACTAGCGACGTTCACCAACACGCCCACGTTTCAATTCTCATTCATAATCCGCAAAGTGGGAATGGGGACGCTCTAGCTCCGTTGTTCAATCTCGCACCCCTGCAGGCGCCTAGGTTTGCGGCACATATTATTGCGCCCAAATAGCCGTCTTATTTTCAACTGCTAAAGCGAGTATCTGTTGCTCTCAGATAACATAGCAAGCGGCGTCTGTTGTATTCGAAATACGTGAAAGCGCCTATTCGCAGCGCGCTCCCGCTTACAAGGCATCGTCTGCAGGTGCTATGCGCCGTCTTTGGATGCGAAAACAATCACAACTCTACGCGGGAATCGTGCTGTATGGCGTTTTAGAACTGCACATATTTCAAAAAGCAACCAAAAAACGTCGAACTCCCCTGATAGTGGATTTTTGCAATCAACGGGAAAAACTACATGGCCCAGTAAAAAGCTTACGAGTAAGTACACTTACTGCGTGTATTCAAGCGTGACGCCAGCTATATTTCGTTTGCAGCAGTAATTTGCGTGCAGCATGCCTGTAGTACGCGACACCAAATCATTTCCGTATGCTCTCGCAGGCTGCATGCCAGTAATAAAATATATTACTACTCACACGTGCATGCACAAACTGCGCTCGTTGTGTAGAAATGTAACGGCGTACTACCACCATGTAAAGAGATTTGAAGAGCGGAAAGTGTAGGCTTTCGATTCAGTCAAGCTGCGACACGCTTTAACTCTCACTAGGCGAATCAGTGCTTCCAGCTGGCGTCACCATTTAGCACTTTAAGATAGTGCTCTGGCTGGCACTCTCCCACTACGTGTGTGACACGAGTGCCAGTCATGACCGGCAAGCGATAAGCGCATGCGGTGCATGAGAGCGAGCCATAGCGGCGTTCTTGCACTATGACGCCGATTAAAAGCACAAGTATATCGCTTAGCGACAGCCAAGGCATGTGCAGTTCGACTGAGCAGAAAGCCCCCTCTCCGCTGCTAACGTATCTTCCTATCGCGATGATACGTACCTGATAAATTTGCTTCCGCAGATTGCAATGCACGTGCAATAGACATTCCGGAGTGTCAAGGAAGGTCGTCTAGACGTTTCACACACATAAAAAAACAGCACAAATTTCCATGAGAGGAAATGCGCGAAACATGCTTATAGCCCGTCTCGGGCTGGGAAGTTCGCGTTTGAACGGCGGAGCGTCCTCTAGCATGGCAGTTCGAGGTACTGCTTCGCCGCGCTCGCGACAGATGACGCGAAGTCCTGCCTAAATATGGCGGCACACACTGAACTCACTGTGTTCTGGTGTATAGGGTGGCTGCGGTTCCTCCGCACTGTTCTTCCTCATCTTCTCGATTACGTACTTTCCAGAAATGCCCCGCCGCGGTGGTCTAGTGGCTAAGGTACTCGTCTGCTGACCCGCAGGTCGCGGGATCGAATTCCGGCTGCGGCGGCTGCATTTCCGGTGGAGGCGGAAATGTTGTAGGCCCGTGTGCTCGGATTTGAGTGCACGTTAAGGAACCCCAGGTGGTCGAAATTTCCGCAGCCCTCCACTACGGCGTCTCACATAATCATATGGTGGTTTTGGGACGTTAAACCCCACGAATCATCATCAAATTATCATCACTTTCCAGAATGCCGCATGAACTTGGTAGCCGCTGGAATATTATGCTGTCATAGAAGTGACGTTATCGTCAGGTAGTCAGAAATATAGTTTGTTAAAGAATGCTTGTTACACTGGCTTGCGCCTCCTAAGGAATGACTGCAACCATGGCGGGAGCGAACAGGTATGCGGGCATTCCCGGAGGAGTGGCTCTCCAGTCCGGCCATGGTACAACTTGGCTGCGACGGCAACAATAACCGTTCCAGGCGATTTTCGGGCAACAGTGCCGTCTTCAGGCAACGCCTCCTTTATTTCTTTCAGTACCAGTGCAAACGCGCGCTTCTCAACGGGAGCCATTGATCCGCTTTGGTTAAAAGAGTGGTCCTGATGCGATGTTACATGAGGGGTAGTGCTGATCGCGTCACACGTACGTCCGAGTGCTTTCCACCGCAGATGCGCTGTGGACCCGTTTCCCATTTCATACGTGTCTGTCAGATTTGTTCTTTGGCTCGAAGCAATGCCGCCGCTAAATCACAGCGCTCTTAAAGTCAGCGCATGTAGCGTTGCAGTGACGCTTTCCCGTGGGTTAACCCGCATAGTGCCACGAACGGCGACACGCCATCTCAAAACGCCGTTGTCTCTTACAGAGCCAGCGTAACCGCCAATATTGTGAACACGAGTAATGCAAGACACCGCCCCACGAATATATACGAAACTGAACAAAAAATTACTTCAATTGATTGCCGTCGTGAGGCACTACATGATTGGCTCTATCCTCCATGAACTCAAAGCACGTAGAAGGCTAGGCGACGGGCGAGAGCAGGGAAGGGCTAGAGGAGAGGGTGGTGAAGGGCTGGATCAGGTCAAGGAGGATTAAAAATTAATCCTCCTTGGGATCAGGTGCATCTGGCTGGCATTCATAAAATAGAGGAGACGCTGCTTCACTTATCACCAGCGCTCACTTTAAAGCCGGTATGAAATGTTCAAGATACGCCCTGAATGCATGCATATATAGCTTCTAATTTGGTTGGTGTGCGAGGTTTAACGTCCCAAAACCACCATATGATTATGAGAGACGCCGTAGTGGAGGGATCCGGAAATTTCGACCACCTGGTGTTCTTTAACGTGCGCCCAAATCTTAGCACACGGGCCTACACCATTTCCGGATGCTTCCACCGGAAATATAGCGGCCGCAGCCAGGATTCGATCCCACGACCTGCGGGTCAGCAGCCGAGTACCTTAGCCACTAGACCACTGCGGCAGGGAGCTTCTACTTTCGGCCCTTATTTTGAAGAATCCCGACACCATTGTTTCTGGTCCGATTACCTTGATTAAACGGGCGACGCCTCGTGCAACAGACGGCGATGATAAAGCCACGAACTGGTATAGTTATCAGCGTGAGCAATATCAGTATAAAAAACTTCGCAGCCGTAAGGTGCCATTTCCTCGGGGTTCATCGTGAACTTGCCTGATATCAGAAACGTAATGCTCACGTGAGTCATGACGTCCAGCGACAGCTTGTTCTCTGCAGGATGGCAGCAGATAAACTTTTGAGAGCAGACCTTCTCCCGTCGTATCACGAAATGAAATCGCCTTCCTGTGTTATCACAACTGTGAACATGTGCTTCCACCTGGTGGGATTTCGAGAACCGTTTTTCGAACGAAATTCAGTTTGCTCTCGGCGCTTGGTCTGTGCTGGTCGCTTGGCGTGCCTGTTCTGTCCCGCTGTTCCAAGTGCATGGGCGTGCCGATTCCCGCCAGCGCCATGGACAGTCTACGCTTATGCCACACTGGACAGCATCGAAACTTGGTTGTCCCGGTGACGTCTGGCGGCCGTCTGCCTCTCCGCACGGGCAGCTTCTGGATGACATCGGTGTGGCGTGACCTCCCACCACGGCGACAATGAAAAGCTAAGAAAACCAACAGAATTACTTCTTCAACTTGTTTCGCGTCTGAATGTACGCAACAAATGAGCGTAGGCTTACATTAGGTGCCTAAGAAAGCGTCTGTACTTGTTACCATGCGACTACAGCGACTAGCCGCCGTCTTGTTTCGACAGCAAAGTAGACAGCATCGTATTTGTCCGCAATGAAACTTTAGAAAGCTATATTCATGCGAACTGGGGTAAAACTTTATTCTGTCTTGGTGCAACAGTGCCTATACGCAACTCGGCTTCTGTCCCAAAGGTCGCTGGTTCGATCCCGGGCGTGGCGATTGTATTTCGATGGAGGCGAAATCTTTGAGGCCCGTCTACTGTGCGACTTCAGTGCATATCTTAAGGAACACCAGATGGTCAAATTTTCGGAGCCCTCCGCTGCGGCGTCTTTCATGATGATATTGTGGTTTTGGGACTCCGAATGGTTTATTGAGCTTGACAAGGCCGCTATCTGCTTGACGGTATATATTGTCGTCTACGGGAAGCGTTAAAACACACGTTTAAATGCTTAAGACGTATGTCAAGTGTAGTCGTTACATATGTGTTGATGCATGCGTGTTCGCACTGAGCCCCCCCCCCCCCAACAAAGTGATGCCATCAAGTACAAAACCGACACCGTGCTCATTTTACAGAATTGTTAAGAAAAAGTGGTTAACGATTTAGAGCACTTGGTACTGTACTATGGGAGAGCATAAAGTCGTCACATGGGCCTCGCATTTAATGAGGCCTTGCCAACAAAAATTACGCCCTGAAGCGAACATGCTACGCCGGGCATGACATATTCAGTAAGTTGTCTACGCCACTGTACTGCTCTTAAAAAGAGGACCAAATAAAAGTTTATCTAATTCAATGTGAAAAACCCGAAGTCAGACGTGGTTGTTAAGCGATAAAATGGAGCTGCTCCTTTGTTGTTGCTTTTACTTTGGTACCCTGTATTAAAGCTGCACTTATTCGTTACTCTGTCCGATTTTTAACAACTGCAAATTACTGGGTGGTGCCTCCCATCGCGCCCCATTTTACGTTTTTCTTGATCGCTCGCAGCTATAAAACGCACCCTCAAGAGCGCTTTACCAGGCGTCTCTCATAATCAAATGGTGGTTTTGGGACGTTAAACCCCACAAATCAATCAAGAGCGCTTTATCGAATGATATATATATACCTGTATTTTGTTTTTACCAGGTACAGTCGCATATGCAGTCAACCACAAAATGTTGCGAACCACGCAAGCACGTCCCAAACTTCCTGTCCACGCCACATAGCGATGCGCCATTTTGCGTGAGTCGCACTGCTATAGGCCGACAGCGGGTATTTTTGTTTTTTACTGGCCTTTCGATTTCCTATACTTCCGCGCAGCACATTGTTAAACGGAGTGCCTCGAACGGCGTTCTGTTGGCGAGGCACCACTCTGTGATAAAGGTTGCCACTGATAACAGTTACGCTCATGCACTGCTCTTGAGGCAGAAGCACGTCGGCGCAGATGCCAAAAAGCGCGCCGCGTTTAAAAAGTGCAAGGTGAAAATTTTTGTACAGAATCGGAAAGCGGACAGTCTATAGACTAAGGGAGGAACGCTGCGCTGCTGTCAATCAGTGCTGACGAAGCGGAAATGTTGCGAAGAGGCGTTTAGCGATGGCGCTCGCGTGGTGCGCAAAACTTCGTGGTCGACTGCACTTTCGGTTGCCGTATACAAAGTCTTCCCTCACGAGGTGATGGCCCTGCAAGTAGCGAGCAATATTAGAGAAGTTTAAAGGTATTACCCACTTTCTTGCGTTTATTTAACTTATGTTGCTTTAAATAAAAGAAAATTTCAACAATAAAGAACTCTAGCCAAGTTATGTTTTGTTCAATCATATACCCGACTGGCTATTCATTCACGGAGTTCCAATTTCTCGCGGACCTATCTGAGTCATTAAGCCTATACAGCACTATTGAGGGTCAAATGTTCTTCACTAATACACGCCCTCTGTCCAATTCTATTTCTTTCATTTTCTTTTCTTTTCCTTTTTGAGCATTGAGGAGGAAGCCAAATCCCGCAGGGTAGAAACGCAACTCGACTCGCAAACTATACTCTCCCACGGCGTCGACTTTTGAGTGTTCAATTAAAATAAAATAGCCATTGAAACAAGAGCCGTTCAGATGGGGGCGAAACAAAAACACCCTCGCATACGGAGCGGGGGAGATTCGAGGCCCTCGCAGAACCCATCGCTGTATACACACTGAAGCACGCACTGCTTGCATCGGGTCGCACTATAGGGTTCGTCCTGCGAGGGAAGGGCTAATTCGATGCTAATCCAATTGAACGACGAAAAACTCTGTCCTACGATCTCGGTGCGCTTTGGGAATTCCGTGACGACCGACGGGCGGTCCATGCACGGGCTATACAGTCTGTAGCCCTGACGCAAAACAGTGCAGTGCTCGTTTGCGCTGTGTGCCCGCGATGCGGGCTATAGTTTGGTGATGGTGAGATAGGTTGGGGGTCACTCGTGGCGACCGAAACAGCGATAGGTAAAGTGATAACACGTACACACGTGACCCTAGGGATAGAGACGATAAGTATTACGTATAGCCACGGCTATGCATTCCTAGCGCAAAATGTAGAACGGAACACTTGAAGAAGCGCACACGCAGAGCGCCGATTCTCATTCGAGGTTTATGTTGATACGACATATGCGCAAGCATTCTCAGGATTTGGGGGGAGGGGAGCAACTGTACGTGGTGCCATCTCCGGCGGCTGCAACAGTTCTGCCATATAATGTATCACATAATTTGAAGAAAAAAAGAAGCTACTTTGCAGAAATGATTACGAGAGGTGACAGACGTGCCTCTCCATTCGGGGGTAGTGGGCAAAATTAACTTTTCCAATTCGGTTTTTATTTTGAAGGGGCTAAAACAGGTGCCAGGGCCTTCGTCTGACTGGTTGTGTGGCTTGGGTAGGTCACACATAAAACTGCATACCCACAAAAATGAAAATGTCACAAAATCAAGAGTCAGTAGACGGTGCACAATCCACACCTCTACACACTGCCCAGGCATATTGGGAGCAATTCCTACCACAGGCGATGGACTTGCGGGGACTCCCCGCTCCTGGACCAGATGTTGCACCAGAGTGTCGCCAAGACACCCAGCGACATCACGCCCTGGAGCTGGGCGGATCCGCTTATACCAGTGGCGTTGAGATGAGACGAGCTGAAAGACGGACGATACTACACCAACACTGCCTGGACGAGCAGGACACAGGTGCGCCACGTGCGCATAGACAGGCAGTTGAGAACAGGGGTAGTTGGCGTCCAGATTACTGAGAGATATCGTGCCATAGCCGATGTATTGTCCAAACCGGTCGGTGACTTCCAGGCGAGTCGATTTTTTGAATTCTCGGCCATGTTGGATACAAAAGCTGTGGCACAGATAGTAGAAGCCGTCCGATCCTCGGCGGGCACAAAACAGGATGAAGCAGCATACCTGAGATGTATGCTGCTGGGCGAAATTGTCGCTTCAGGCGACACTTTAAAATTACTCACACATGTAGCGACAGTTGTGGCTATCGACGCCTGCACTTTCCGCATTCAGCGCCACGTCGGCAAGTACGGCGCGTGCGCGCCAAACGGAATAATTGCAGCAGTCGACCTGTCATACTTCACCGCCCTTATGACACGGAAGGCCACCTATCAGTGGAACCGGGCATTCTACGCCGATGAATGGGACAGCTCGGTGGCTGTTGTACCTGTGAAAATGGAGTACAGCGGGTCACGAGCTCTGCCCCCCTATCTCCTTAGCTTCCTCTCAACAGGGTACTGGACCCAAAGAGTCGGATACAATGTTGAGTGTTTCGAAGTCGGCACTGCCGGCGAAGACATGAAACAGATCGACTGCCTGCACCATGCAGGTCAGGCCGTTGTGGGTGGGCCAGATAATCTGTTGATAGTGGTTTTGGACGTAGTGGTGCACCCAAGCGACGAGGTGTGGTTTGCCCTGGGTGATGGGCCAGTGGTGCATGTCCTTGGGAGGTCCGCAAGAGCAGGGCCCGGGGAGTTCCTCACGGTGCGCGAAGCCATCGTCGACCGATGGATCGGCAGCCCCAGGACAAGAGGCGCCCCTCCGGGCCGGCAGCGCGACGCCTACGAGGCGCTCGCCATGATGAACACACTGATAGGCACCCATGGCGTCTACGACACGGCCTTGAACCCTCGCGACTGAACTGTCGCGAGGGTTCCATCTCGGGTCAGTCGTTGACGGTGAAGGTAGCAGCAGCAGCCAAGGGCTGATGTGTTTTGGGAAGGACATGATCAGCGGCAGGCGGTTCGGAATCAACGGTCCCCGCGTGAAACAGTACGGCTTTGACGACCCTGACACTGTCAGTGGTCAGGTTGAATGGGCCAGAAGGTACAACATCTCGCCCTCTGGGTTGTTGGCTGAAAGGATGGCGGTAGCCGAAGGCTACCTAGGTGGGGTGTGGCCACATGCGCGTGCCTTTGCATGTGATTCGTTCTCAGTTGTGGTCAGTACTGCTGACCACGAGCTCCGCATTGCGCGTGCGCTCCAGCTGATTGAACCAGGTACGCCGTCAGTGGTGCCACGACACGGGCGCTCCCTGTCATTCTGGTTAAGTGGCAATGCTTTGCTCTTGGCCGGTGTGACATTAGGTGCTTACTTGTCTAGTGGTGCCAACTGGGCGATGATCAACGGGATGCTCACCCCCTCATCCGAGATGACAACATCCATTAAAGCCCTTGTCCCACTGGTGACAAACAACAGAGTCATCAACTGTGTGGACACAAAACGCCGACTGTACCGCGACGGAAACCAGTGGATGACGTATGCCGCCACCACCCAGGCCTCATCAACTGACGATGAGCGATAGATTATACAGATACAGATAGATTATAGAGACGTACTGGAACACTTCGGCAAATTTTATTATCACAATACGAAGTCGTGGCTTTCCAAGACAATAGAGCCCAGGCAATTGGAAATACATGAGGCCCAACAGCAAAATAGCGCTCCGGGAATCCACGTGCTTTGCAGCGCGATTTTGCTGCGATATTTAAACAAGTGTCTGCTCTAATGGACGCGTGGATTCATTTTTGGAGAACTAGCTCATTTCGTTAAGTATGCTTTTTTTTTCTCGTCTATCTCTTATTCAGTTACCGGAGCCTACCGTTGCCGCCGACAAGAGATAGCTCTACGTACACCTGTTCCCAAATTCTGTTCGCGGAAAAAATAGTTATAAGGAAAAAAAAAGGGGGGGGGAAGAAAGCGAGTACTTCAATCTGTTTACTACCTGCGCGTGGCTTTCGACCAGTGGGAGGCTGCCTTGTGCAGCTGGAGGCCCGACTTTCAGGAGGCCATCCTGTAATGGGCTGAGAGGATTACTTGAATTAGATCCTCCCCACCACGTTCTGTCATATTGCCCCCTTGCCTTTAACAAGGAGAAATAAAGTTGTTCATTCCTCCACTTATTAAATGCGAAGCAATTTTTAGTGAACTTCAGAGACTGTGAGCGTGTCTATCTATCTATCTATCTATCTATCTATCTATCTATCTATCTATCTATCTATCTATCTATCTATCTATCTATCTATCTATCTATCTATCTATCTATCTATCTATCTATCTATCTATCTATCTATATATCTATCTATATATCTATCTATCTATTTATTTATCTATCTATCTATATATCTATCTTTTTATCTATTTATCTATTTATCTATCTATCTATTTATCTATCTATCTATTTATCTATCTATCTATTTATCTATCTTTTTATCTATCTATCTATTTATCTATCTATCTTTTTATCTATCTTTTTATCTATCTTTTTATCTATCTATTTATCTATCTATCTATTTATCTATCTATCTATCTATCTATCTATCATCTTCTCACGTTTGGGTGCTCTCGTGGTCACCCCCTTAACTTGGCGTGAACCAAAATTAGCATGGGTTTGACGAATATGACGTGCTGGTCCAGACATGAATAATGTCGCAATCCCGTCACGCACGTTGTCAAACTTCACGCCAGACAGTGGCACATACCCACGTGCGGGTATTTGCCGCTGGTATGCGAGTTTGTGCCACCAGTGATTGACACTTACTGTCTACCCAGGAATGACGAGAACACACATGTACAATTTTAACGCGCGAGCGTTAAAAAATACCCGGCATCGCTATAGCGTCGACCCGACGAATGCAAAGAATAAATGTCAGGGTCCCAGCTGGTATCTAACCAAGCATTCTGCGTGGCAATGAAGCATTCTACCACAGAGATACGCAAGGTCTCTGAACTCCTTTTCAAATAGATGCTAACCTTCGCGAAACGTCAATAGTGGTTGCAGTGCTGCCTACACAATTTTATAAACGTTACATACGTACTCCTTTGATACAGCCGTCACGTAGGGTTAACGCCAGTTGTGGTTAGTTGCCATTCGCTGAAGTTGATTTGTGTAGCAATGTCCAGGGCCAGCATCCTCGCGAGTATCAGCGCTTGATATCAGTCTGGTGTTGCTAATACGCATGTTCCAGTAGGCATCGTTGCGCAAGTGCAGACAACTGGTTATAATAAACATCTGCAACTCTTCAACATGTCTGTGGGTGTAATATTTGTACATATATTTAGCGTCATTTCATCACGTGTCGCTCAATGAAAAAATTGCAACACGGTCCGCTTCCATCCGCATGCTTCGCATAACGTCGATTCCCGGGTACGTGGATCTGCCGAATTTTTCGCATTCAGGAATTCAAGTTCTTTATCCTTTGCAATGATAGAAGGCTGCTCTTTGTATTTGTGAATATGGTACATTTCTAGGATGTGCCTAACAAGAAAAAAAACAAGCCCTTAGTTTTACACTTCCTTGCTTCTGTTTCTAGAATAAATCTTTTGGTCATCTTACTTAATCTCTTTCGATTCCGCCTTGTTAAGCAGTTAGCTTACATTGGTGCTCTGTGCAGTGACGTTCACACAGCATCAATGCTGTGAGATACTGTTTGACTACGGTAACAAGACTGCGCATAATCCCAAATAAAAGAAATCATAAGGAAAGACAGAGAAGTTAACCAGTCAATGATAACTGATTTGCTACCCTAGCTATACACCTGGGAACGGGATGGAGATAATGGGGGTTGGGATTGTGCTTCATACAATATTCTATAAAATGTCGCATCCAAATATGAGGTGCAAGTTGTTTTTGCGACTCCCAGTAAGCTGGTAAACATTTGCGCTCGCGTTAAGTGCAAGGAAGAAGGTAAAATCAAAAGGAAAGTCAAATGTATAGTGTACCTTCGTTCCTTGTGCTGTATACGGAAGGTTCCTGTCATGCGACAAGAGTTATATTGCTCAGACTGGTCAGTGCGCACATGTTACATACCGGGAGCACCAGACGAAATTAAAAAATAATGATTGATAATCAAACTTGGTTCTTCATGGCAACCTGCCGCCACCAAAATGTTTCGATTTTACACGCGCATACACTTGCATGAGCATAAAGTGTAATAAACCCCCCCCCCCCTTCCCTGCCCCGAAAAATTTTCCTGCGATGACCACGCTAACTCGCTCACCCGATAAAGTTACTTATTTCTTCCTCGAGCACACATTATGCCAGCAGCATTTTTGGAGCAGAAACATGTATTGCCTTCACTGCATACCTTATATAGGCATTTATTTGTTGCTCTTCAGTTTTCTTTAGGAGTAATAAGGGTATATGCTGGTGACACTGCTCAATGCCATGGTACACTAGTAAAATCATTGCAAGGCTTTCCCTAGCACTAAAAGGCATTTCGCAGTGCCTTTCCAACTTCGTGGAAAACGTGGTATACGAGTATTCGCAACGCTGGCGAAGTGTACTTGCGTCACCTACATGTTGTTTGCATTAGAGATAACCGACCGCGGTAAATTCCTGCTGTAATATTGGCTAATTACTCCTGCATATTCACGCCTGCTTTAGGGGCTTATGTTCATGCTATGCACATTGAGCATGGGGATCGTGAGATCGACTCCCGGGCGTGAAGGTCACAGAATGCGGAAACCCCTGAGCACCATGCGGTTTATGCATGCTAAGTCTATATACTCTGTAGGAGTGCTCAGTGGCCGCCGGCAGTCATGGTGGACCTCTCTGAGTCCCTTGGTTCTTGGTCTCATCTCTGAGGGGCTTCCGGGCCAGCCGCAGTCCATAATTCCACAAGGCCTGACTTGAAGTGCTTTCCCATATACGGCGCTCATAATATTCAATTGCGCAGACTTGAGGCGCCTAAACAAATGATTTCTGTTAAGGGAACTGTAAGCCGTGAATAGGGCACCCTTTTTTTGACTGGTCACCCGGTTAAGGGCACCCAGTCGAGGGCTTACTTCCCTATGACGTCACGTGAACAAACGAATTGAGCCGAAAAGACGGCAAAAGTCAGGGAAGTATACATGGCACTCGTTCTTCGTATTTGCAGTGGTTGTTTAGGAGCCCTTCAAGTGCACTCCTAGTACATTCTACCTTCTAATTGGCTACATGCAGTAGCACATCCATGGAAGGGCGAACAATGTCCGTATGATGTAACCATGGCCATGGGGATCAAAAAGCGCTCTTTTTCATCCAGCAGCCGTGGTATACCACAAATCATTCACAGTGCCAGCGAGGCATATCTCTGAATAACTTGTTGTAATGAATCTCATTCGTTTGGGGATATAACGGAAGACTGATCTACGCCCAAGCGATAGATTTTGTGTTCTATGTGCTAACTCCTTGCGTACCTATCAACATATTGCTAGCTCCCTCGCAGTGTTCCATTGTGGCAAAGAACGACGCATTGTACTCTTATCATTTCTTAACGAGAAACCTAGTGAACTACTGACATCACCGACAACATATTCCGTGCCCGTTTCACAGGGCTTCATGGAGCTGAGTGAGAAAATTTTAATTAAAATAAAAAGTAACCACATGGTCGTCCACGGGCCCTGGGCATGGACGGAGTTCTTCAACCTGGACACCACTAGTCCAAGACTAGATCGCGCTTGTGTCGTTAGTCTGAGCTAGACGGTAAGGCTGCCTGTAAGACGGGAAGGCTGGGTGTGGGCTCGGATGGTTGGCGCTCATGTGCTGACACGTCCGAGTGGCATGTTATAGCGGGGGCATCACAATCCAGGCATTGATATTGTCTTGGGGAGATGGAACGCTGTTAGCATTAAGTTACCGTAACTCATGCTTACGTTTGTGATTCTCTGTTCGTGGCTCCATTACATAACTATCTTTCATTGTTTTTCTTTGAAGAAGAGGGGCTGCTGGTATCACACAAAGATGGCATCAATTAAACGTAATATAATAAAGATTAACCAACTATTATTAAAACGCAAGGCTTCTTCAATACAGCACAGCTTCTGCCATAGTGCATGGTTTTAAGGGGAGTACAAGTGAGTCACGCTTGCAGCGCGCGCGAGAAGCCGTCCCGCGGCAATCGATGCCGTCCTAGACGGCGCTGCGAGCGCGAGACCCTATATGGGCGCGCTGGCTCGCCTTCGGGCTTGGCTTCGGTCCCGGCGACTTGTAAACTAGACCCGGGCGCTTCGCCCACCGCTCAAGGAAGTCCTCGAGCCGGCGTCGCGCGATCAGATTAGCTTCGATTCCGAGCCGTTCTCGGCTGCGTGCCCGAAACAAGCCGAAGAACACATTGCATCAGATTGGGGAGACTCCTCGATCGCAGCACCCGTCTTCACTTGAAAGACAGTTTCATTATCGATCCCTAAAAACTAGCCGGTGGATCCGAGCTCTGACTGTGAACATGGGCAACCGTGTTCGGAGAGAGAAGCGACCCGGTATTTTTCTTTAAGTTTCAGCGTTCTCGAAAGAGCCCCGAAGCGTTTTTATCTCGTTCGCTTTTCTATTAGGAGGTCGCGCCTGCGAAATGAGCGCCACAGTGTTACATTACGGAGCGAGTTTTTAGCCGAGAGCCGTTTTCGATCGCATTGAGAAGAAAGCGACGATTTATATATACGGTAATTCCATACGGCAATTCTGCTCTGTCTCTCCGGACCAGGATAGATTGCACCATGTGTCCCGAATTTCTGTTGTGCAAGGTGGCCGAAAAATATTCATGCAATGCGTCATGCTGATGTGATCATACCCGATTATTTACAGCGCGCACAAACACACACCTAAAAGAGATTTTTATTTGTATTTGTATATTTCAGTCGAGTTCAATTCGAGTCCCGCGCTCTGATGATGAAAGGTTTTCACACCATTGCGTAGGAGCCGCCTGCGTCAACCTAAGCGTTGATATTCACTACCTCAATGAAGTTTACCATACCATATCGTATCATACCATACCATAATGTTTGTTAGGGACGCGGTTAGCAAACTTCGCATGCTGCATTGCACAGCGCGCAGAGCAGCATGCATGGGTGACCGAGCCCATCCTATATACGAAACAAAAGCAACGAATTGCCCACACATCGCCCGTGGGACGCAAGAGGAACAAAGGTTAGAAACGGGAGGGGGGAGAAGCGAGGACGCTTGATTAGCATATAACTGCTAAATGATAACAAACTCTTCCAATCATGTCGGTAGTCGGTTGCTATAACTTAGCACACGGGCACACCAAACCTTCCTTCCTCGCTTTCCCCCTCCCCCAAAGCGCCTGACTAATGACTGCAGCCGGGGGAGCGTTCGCTAATTGCTAATGAGCTAAGCCTAACGGGTGCTCATTTGCATCGGCGGGACATTAACGACGTCGAGGCGGGCATCCCGTACCAGGGCGCGCGCGCTAATGCGTCGGCAGCGATGCGAAGTGCGCCTGTCGTATAAGCGAATGTGCGGAGTATAAGCGCACCTCTCGGAGACGCTCCCGGTGCGACGATTAGCCGGCTCGTTACAAGGCCCGCCGCCTGCCGGGCAGTGATCGCGTGGACGGCAGCGATCACTGCGGACCGCCCGTTGCCGAGCGATTCAATGTCCGATGAAGTTAAGCTGTCCATATGGGCACACATTCCATGTATAATATCGGTATATGCGTATGACTGGCTTAAAGAAAGAGAGAGAATACCAAAGAAAACGCAGGAAGGTTAACCAAGTGTAAGCCGGTTTGCTACCCCACAAAAGGGGAAAGGAAACTGATTTAAAAATAGCGTTAAGCCAATCTGCTCGATTCTGTCGGAAGCCTCCCCTTTGCACCATTTCTCTTGCCGAGTATGCTTTCTTTTTCGTTACGTACTGTCGGCTTCAACGTACTGTCGGCGTTTTGGGATCGATAGCTTTGGCAAAATTTTTAATTGTTTTTAGGAATTCGTGGCTGTCAAACGGCACAGTACGGGTTGTTGGGCAGTTTTAGAAGAGGCTGTAAATACAAGGTCATGGTCGCCTCCTGAACAAGTAAAAATAATCACCTTTTCTTGTGAGACTGACATTCCGTATTTCTTGTGTGTCCTTGTGTGTTTGTGCATCCACATAAAACGACAACGATAGCACCACACGTTTCTACACGTACTTAAAGATGCTCTGCCACAAACGTTATGTGTATTATGGTATCATGTGATAATGCTTATTCATTATTTATATATATATATATATATATATATATATATATATATATATATATATATATATATATATATATATATATATATATATATATATATATATATATATATATATATATATAGATATATATATATATATATATATATATATACCAGACTCTTTGAACGTCATTCACGCTGGACCCGAGGTATTGCATGCAAGAAAGAGACGACGAAACTTTCACAGAAGCGTCTTCAGTTAACGTTTTCAGCTGGTGGACCAGCCTTAATCTATATATATATATATATATATATATATATATATATATATATATATATATATATATATATATATAGTATGTGTGTGTGTGTGTTATGTGATAGACACAAACCGTTATGCTTGAGGTGGAATAGTGTTGTTGTATCTATAGGCATAATGCAAAACTTGGCAAAAATGGGAGAGCTACCATTTGATGAAGCGTAATAATACGCTCAACGTAAATCCACGTAAATCATGGAATCGGCCAAGAAAAACTAACGTGTATAGGCTCCGGGCGCAGGAGAGCCGAGTGGACTAGGAAACAAATGAAATAAAGTGAAAAAATAATAAACAAAAAACACATAAAGTGGAATAAATGGACATAAGCACTGCACGTAACTCGAGGCCAAAGTAATCGCTGGTCATTTACAGTAAACACTGGATTCTAAGAGCAAGCAAGCATGTGAGAGGGAGGCAGAAAGTTAGGTGGCTGAATGATATTAAGAATTTTTTGGGTAGAACGTGGCTGCAAGAGAAAGATGGGGGTCATTTTTCTTACCTGCTACTCGGCGTTCGGTAAGGGAAGGAGGTGGCAAAGAAAGCAGTGAAGCGCAGGATTGGGTTGATTAGCGAAACATGGGAGAGGCCTTACCTCTGCAGTGGGCGTGGTCAGGCTCATGATGACGATGATTATGACCGTGTTGACGATCATAACAATCTCTAAATTTAGGAGATCGAAATGCCAGCCTTTAACTATGTGCACTTCAAAAGTTCGACGAAACCTCGTCAGTTGCGCAACTTTGTGGAGCAACTTTGTGCTCCGGGTTAAATATATACTTTGTGGTCCTGGTTACATATATCCAGAGAACCAGTATGTCCCGTTTCCTGGCTATATCTAGGGTTCTAAGTGGGATTTGCATGAAGTATATAGTGGTCATTCTTACCCTGATATGTCTCTCGTGTTTTGGCTATGACTTGGGTTGTAAGCTCAAGTACTTCTTCATGTGTACTTAAATCATGAGTATTATAAAGAGTGCTTGCAGGTCAAAATAATTTTCGAGTGAACCCTACCGGCGTGGTGCATAATAATGCCGTGGTATTGTCACGTAAAACGCCAAGTTAGTATATTAATTATTATTTAAATTAAAAGCACATCTGGATAGCATAGCTGAAATACGCAGAATAGGGAAGCTCATGCAAAGCGCATCGGTTTTGTTTTTACTAACAATGGGAATAGAGATTCAATTATATATAGGAGGGGGAAATGAACAATCAGCAGCTAACAAAAACATGATGACACACTTTAAAAAAACTTAAAATAGCTCGGTAATGTTCGCTTTGCTTTCAGCAGTTGACACTTTAATAAAACGTTCCCACGCACACATTTCTATAGAAATGTGTGCTTGTGAACATTTCCATAGAAACCCACTGTATATGTACTGACACATCATTCCGTACATCACAACGCCTGGCTGTATATCACGAGTGCTTATCCAATCCGGTGTCCGACAAGAAGTCTTTCAGGAAGATTTTCGCCTTCTCCTTAAGATGGTGGTCTATAGTTGTTTACAAGCGTTCGCGAAATCCGGTCGACTTCTGGAAACAACGCATGTGACGGCATGTAGGTTAATCAGAAATAATTCCGGCTAGCTCTCATGCATGAACTGAGTATATATAGACGGAGGATAGCGGAAGGAGTGAAAGTAACAATGACAAACACAAACAACTTAGCCGCGTTCGCTGAAGTGGGTATTCAGAAGATATTAAATTACCTCGTCTAACAACAAAATTAATCAGTGAAAACGAAGAGCAGTCAATGGGCATGCAGTTTTCGACAATTTCTCCATGAAGTAAGCAGGTACAGTATGCAACTGATGACAGGCGGCACAAAAAAGTTGCTGTATAGAGAATCTTACTTCGAATTTATATTGAACGTAAATTTTGAGTCGTGCTTATCGAGTTTCGGTGCTGGTGTCATAACAATTTCATGAGTGTGGTTATAGGAAGCAAGCAGGTGTACCATCTCCAGAACCATTCAATCAGTGGACATTGCTACTTGCGGTGACACTTGGTTGGCGCGGGGTGACGATTCCTAAGATTGTGGTGTCGACGATTATGGAATAATTCAACCGAGAGCACATGCGCTTAATTGTTCACAATGTCGTGGAAATAGAACAAATGCGTTTTCTCGGCTGACAAGTGGGACGTGTATGTAAGGAGGAACTTAGACATTTAGCGTAGGTGGAATGGGTGGAATAACGGGGTGATGTCCTGAATATGTGTTAAGCATGCAGTGCTGGTGCTCGCCGAATTTTCGAAAAATTTGTTTTCGCGAGGAACACTTTTCTTATACCTCTGTTGATATTCCCCGCGGTATACAGTGCTCCTCGATTATTTGACCGCACAAATTTATTGTATATTTCTTATTCTATCTTGTTTTGCCTGCCTAAAGTGTCTCACTATAATGTGCTCCAAATTCGAAGACCGGCACTCTCTTTTTGCCACTTTCGTTTGCAATGTCATATGACCGCATTAGTTGAGTTAAATTTTTTTTATTTGTGTGTGTTTGTTTTAACAGAACAGACTGTCGGGCTAGTTGGCTGGCTATCCATGAAGACTGGAAGAAGGAGCGATATAACAGACGAGTACAAACGGAATATCGAGCGCAGGGCAGACGCTTGTCTTCGCTGTGCTCCTCTTTGTGTGTTAGTCAGTTTTAGAGCTCATTCTTTCAGTATGTTAGTGCCACGATCACAAAGTCGGCTGGATTATTACGCCTGTACTTCAAAACGTTGGCAGAATGTGCACGTTGGTGAAAGGTTGAATACTAAGCAACCCTTCTTTCCATTTCGCGTTCACGTGAACAATAAAAAAGAGCCTTGTATCTTGGCCATATTCCAATATATCAGAAACTTATATATCGAGTACTGTCTACTCGAAGCTTCATATGTTTGATGCTTATCAGGAACTTCGAATATTTCCACACTTCTATGCAGAATGCATCCCGAACCAAGGCCATCGCGTATACATGCTCCAGCAGCCCTCCAGGTGACGTCATTATCTATCCCACCCCGCAAGGAAAAACGACCTGATGACGTCACCTTCTTTTAATTGGCTTCCTTCCTTTTTTTTTGCCTTTTTATCACCGCGGACGATAACAGCATATATCTCTCTTCCCCTCCCGTCCCTTTCCTAATCGCGTCAGAAGGCTCGGAGATCTGTGTGTTCAAGAGTGCCAACCGCAACAATCAGTCGACGAGACCTGGTGGTAGTGATTAGAATGAAGAGGAAAAAGGCACCTAATTTCTGTCTGCCTTCAGGCGACACGGCGCAGTGCCTTACAGGGGGTGGGGGGAAGGAGGGATAAAAAGAATAGAAGGAAAGTAGAAGCAGAAGAAGACAGCCAACGAGAGGAAAAAGAAGGAGATAGGAAAGTGGGGATCCGGTCGAAGCAGTCCAAGGGCGGGGTGCCACAATGCGAGAGCTACACGGCGTCAGGAGACCGCGGAGGGCGAACCAGTCGGCGGGAGCTACGCTGAAGTCGGAGATCGCGAGGGCACAACCGTCCAGCTTGAAATCCTGCGAGCGAATCCTCGGCGCGCTGATGGTCGTTTGTTGCGCGTTGTCCCCTCCTCTCTCTCTTCTCCACTTGTTCGTTTTTTTTTTTCGTGTCCCTCTCCCCGCTATCCATCTCTCTCCTCCACAGCAGCCGTAACCGTTAATCGCCGCCATCTTGGAAACGAGGCGGGTATTGTCGTTCCGCCGCGACCGAAGACCTGTAGCTCCACCCTCCAGTGGAACCCCGCCCACATTAGGGTGACGTCACGCCGACGCCCCGCCTTACACTTTTTGTGCTCTGCTCCGGTGGAGAACGGATTCCGGTCGATGACGCCACGCAGGGCTGCTCGGCGTGCTCCGCTATCGCCTTCGCACCCACAAAAAAAAAAAAGAAAATAAAAACATACTTTGCACAAAACGATTTCACTCGCATTGCTCTTTGGAGCAGTCGACTCGCGGTGGCGGTCCTGAAGCCCTGGCTCGGCCTGGCGGAAAGCTCGCCGCCAAAGCAGCGCTTTTCTCCATCGTCATCATCACCGCCATTCCGACGTCGTTTTCCGGGGCTATTTATGTTGACGCGATGCAGCAACAAACAAAACGGATTCGCCGTAGCCGAGGTAAAGAGAAAGGAGGGGGGGGGGGGGTGCGACTTAAGTGCGATACATTTACCGTCTTCCCATCGGACTCCTCTCGTCTTTACCCTTCTCCTCCCAACCCTCGTGTCATCTTACGCTTATTGTTTCGGCGTGTCCGCTGTTTCGTAGAGGAGCGCGCTTTTAATGACGTTGACAGCAGTCGAAATGAATACACCCGCTTTCCCCCTCTCACTCGGAACTGGCTGAGTAGCGTTCTCTCTCCCATCTTGGCCATTTATCCGTGACTTACTTTCCTTAGATCCCGTTGATTTATGGGCGGCGGATGAGAAAGGGAAAGCCAACCGCTGGGAGAGATGGCAACGTCAACTAGAAGCGCTTGAAATCTTGTTGATCGCCTGCCGGGGTGCGTATACAATCTATCAGCATCTAAAAGGCCACAACGAGTAACAGTGGGAGGCTTTTTATCAGCGAAGATAGCTCAAATTGGCGTCTTTTTCCCGAGAATCGATTTTTTTTTTTTCGATTGCCATGGTTTTCACCTCTAATGCACGCAATGCGTTCGTCTTTCTTTTTTTATTTCACGTCTTATATGAGAGGTAAATGATCAATCCGACATGTCACCAAGCGGTACAAGACGGTATGAACAAAATAACGCAAGAGACGGAATGGGGACGTTCCTCCGTGATTTAATTTTCTAAGCCCTTCAGCGTAGCGAGAAGAGCAATGCAATCGTATTTTTGCAGTAGTATAGTAATATGTTGTTCACTTAACAAGTTTTCTGCGACCATGACCTGCCTTCAGCGTGAGGAATTTTAGGCTCATACAGCCAGTTACCATACCAAATGCTCACATCTTTTGTCTCATGTATTGGCGCCCTTTGGTCATCACATGACCCTTGCGCCCTTTGGTAATACATCATCATCATCATCAAGTTTTGAGCGATTGGTTTGTTACTGCGTTACATATATTAGTACTCTGCCATGTTTAACTAGTTCGCAGCTTTATTCTGAGTAACAAGAGAGTAACTTGGGCGTAATATGTTACCCAATTTTTCAGTTGCAATCAAGTCGGAACAGGACGCACATTACTAATCTGTATATTAGGCTCCCTCAAAGGGGGCATAATTACAATAATTCCTTCCCCTTACCTATTACCTAGCGAGATGTGAGACGGCTCTCCGTTCGGACTCTGCTGGAAACCATTAATGTTTCAGGCAGGTTTGGGTGGCTATAGTCACCCCCCCCCCCCCACTTTTTTTTTTCACGTTCCTTTCTACTACAAGACCAGCTGTGTCAACTTATTACCCCAGTACATGCAAAAAAAAAACATTGCTACAAGGAAATGAGTCACTCAATTGTTGGCTACTTGGCTCTCGTAAAAGGGTACTTTTCCTAAGCAAAGGAGGGCTTCGGCTCACCCCGCTACGGAAGCCAAGACCCGAGCAACAAAATGGCATTAACGTACGGCATTCAGACGTTGTCTGTAAAGTTGGCATGTGGCAGGATGTACAGGACAAACAGGGCAATGCTTTAATGACCGAGCAAGACAGTGTGCATACAACGTCAAGATTGGGAGATGATTTAGACTCCAACCAAAAGTTTTGAAGAAACCCGACGTTTCAAAACCGACTTGGTTCCTTCCTCAGGGGTGACTGCGGAGACTGGAGTTAGGCCTGTCCAGTACGTACTTCTTCTACAAAGAAACTATTTTCAGGCCGAACAGTGGAACCGCGATGGGAGCTTCCATCTCCGTCACGATGGCAAACCTGACCATGGAGTATATATAGAAGAGAAAACACTCAGCTCCTTATCGCCACGACCCAAGCTTTTTCTGCGTTATATGGGCGATTGCTTTTGCGGCATGAAGACGTCTGAAGTTGAAAACTTCGGACAACATCTAAATATCGTGCACCCAGTCATACAATTCACGGCCGAGTGTGAAAGCGGCCACTGCCTGCCCTTTCTCGACGTCCAGGTGGTAAGCAAGCGCAACGGCCTGGAGTTCTCCGTTCATAGGAAGCCAACGCACACTGGCCGCCACCTTCAATTCGATTCTTCCCCCCCAGTCTGCCACAAGGGCTCGGTTGTGACCACGCTACTCGAGGGAGCTAAGAACTTATGCTCCAATGACACGGAACGAAAGAAAGAAGAGGCCCTGGTAATTGCGGACCTCAGAAAAAAAAAACGGATACCCAAAAAACTTCATTCGAGCCGCCACCCACTGCGCAGGGCAACAGAGGATACGAAAACCCCAATCAACCTTGATTGGCAGCCCCCCGAAACGCGTGCCGATTCCATACGTTCAGAGAACCAGCGAGACGTTGGCATGGATCTTCAAGAAGGAAGGGGTTCGCATCGCGCACGTGCCTTCGTGTACGCTGGGCCGCCTCCTCCCCCGCCCGAAAGGCCGGCCGACAATGGACAGGAGCCCCGGTGTCGTTTACGAAATTCCATGCGCCGGGTGCCCCCTCTTCGCATATCGGCGAGACGAAAAACCTACCGGAACGAGTGAGACGTTGGATCACCGGATGAATTTCGAAGCGACGGCCATCCTTGAAAGCGAGCCGAACTGGAGGAGAAGGTTATTACTCGAGTCGTGGCACATACAGAGGGCAGCACATAACATCAACCGCTCTCTCGGAACCCTTCCCCCAGTGTATACACACGGACTGCGCTCCACGGCAAAACGAGAGAGAGGGGGGAGTCATTATCCGCCCCGCGAGTGCTTCGAAGACGCCGCTGCTACGTAGTCTCCGCAGTCACCCCAGAGGAAGGAACCAAGTCGGTTTCGAAACATTGGGTTTCTTCAAAACTTTTGGTTAGAGTCTAAAGCATCTCCCAGTTTCGTGCCCAACCAGACAGACTTTTGTCGAATGTTTACATTCAAGTCAACGTCAAGATTGGTTATGCTAGCCACATATACTGCGAAGATTGTAAGCGCAGTCTTCTTTTCCACGAAACACGTTCTTTGAAAAAAGCGAGAACGAAGAATGAAAAGATATTATGTAAGCATTTTTTTATCAGGAATGCCACTGATCGATGCATAAGTACGTCATCCATTCATCACATCACCTTCCCGAGAAAGAGTATTAATTTCTGAGTTACCAATGTCATGCATAGTCACACGTGCTGTCGCACATGCGCACTTATATTGCACTCCGTATAAAAGCGGCTGCAGCATTTTCAATAAACTCTGCTGAAAGTCAGCGCTCTTTCCTGACCATGTTGTTTCTTCCGCACTGTACCGACTTTAACTATACAAGCGAGCAAGCAAACGAACTTTATTCACTAAGAGCACTGACAGCTGTTGATGACAGGGCCCATTTCATTCGCAACATCGAGGCTGTACCACGTCCCCAAGGATGCTTTGAAGGGGCACATGAAAAAAAAAATTGAACCTCCAAGTCATCGAAGATACAGAAGTGAACAGACATACTTCAGCGTAGCATGCAGAAAGCCTCCTAACCCGTTCCCGAAGACGCCGGCATGGATGTAATGGACAGCGAGCTCCTGCACATGTGGGAGGCAAGATGCAGCTTGCAAGAGCGTTGTACCGGTCAAAAGCACAACCGGCGTCTCAGAAAGAGAATCGTCGCACTCCACAGAGACATGGAGGAACACGAAAACAGCTGGTTGTGCCAAGAGCAGTAGAAAGGCAAGCGAGTTTTAATAGAGCGACTATTCAGAATGTCCAAAACTCGATGCTTCCTCGTTGCAGAGGGCACAAAAACAACACAACGGCAAAATCTGCAGCACATGCTACACAGCTATACCTAGGCACAGATGCAGAGCTCCAGGACGAGCTACGCCAGACCTACCCGGGCGATGCCACTAAGACCCCATTCCCATATAGTACCAAGAGAAGGATAACATGGGCCTCGACGCATGCATAACAAGCAGAAATTCGATACCAAATCGGACAACTGAATCCCAAGTCCGCCCCGAGCCCCGCTGGTGTAATGAATAAAACACTTTGCAATTCGGTTGACGAATCCGTCACTGATCTCACAGAGTACATAAAAGAATGTTGGGGGAAAAGAAGCCATGCCCCCCCCCCCCCCCCCCCCCAATGGAAAACCACCAAAATTGTATTCATACCCAAAGCGGGTAAAAGACCACTCATGTGAAATCTCAGGCCTATCTCACTGACGTCGTGCATAAGAAGCTCATGAAAAAAAGTAGTTTCAGCGTGTCTTGTTAGACATATGGAAGACAACAAGCTCTACCCTCACACGATGCTAGGCTTTCGACCACGACTTCAGCCGCAGGACGCTATGTTGCAGCTAAAGCATCAAATCATAGACGCCGAAACGCACTCTTGATACAAAAGCCATTTCGGGTATGGACTTGCAGAAGGCATTCGATAAAGTCCTCCACAAGGTCATAGTGCACGCGCAACTTGCAACACCTGCACGTCATGCACGTCAGCCGACGAGTGTACAATTATATCAAAGATTTCCTTCCTAACCATAAAGCCATAATCGAGACCGGCGAAGCGCAATCCGAAAAAAAATTGGACTTGTCAACAAGGGAATGCCACAAGGTTCCGTGCCTTCCCTCTTCCTATATTCAATGTGGCGATGCTTGGTCTGCACTCGGAGCTGGAACGCGTCGAAGGACTTCAGCACAGTCTTTATGCGGATGACATCACCCTCTGATTTACGGGCTCACATCGAAGAAATTTTACAGCAATCGGTAAATATGGTTGAGCGACACGTGGATTCCGAGGGCCTAAATTTTTTTCCTAAAAAATTGGAGGTCGTATACTATAGACATTTTCACTCAAGGTTCTCTGGACGCTGCCATAGTCCTCTCTGGGCTGTTTTAGTGCACATGACCCCCCTCCCCCAAATTGACTGCCGAGGCTGTGACGTCGCCTTTTGTACTCTCATGCAACATCCCAGAAAGAAGGAAATCCTCCTCTCCGTAAAAAAGGTCTATATAGACCTAGAGGCAGAGGGCGCATGTACAGTCTAAAACGGCCGAACATAGCAATCTTAGCAGGGGTTACCCAATTCCTCAAGTCCAACAAATCGGAATCCTGGGCCTCCGCATATCCGAAAACGGACATAATGGGGAAGCAATAAACATACTGAATTGCAACACCTAGCAGACCATTAGACTGATCCGAAGAATAGCCAACAAGAATTACAGAATAAAAGAACACAACTCAATTGGTGCAGTTCGTACAAGCCTTCATCGTCAGCTGCATATACAGTGTGTGATCCCATAACTCGAGTTATAATCAGCGAAAAAATTAAAGATAAAATGCATAACCAAAAAGGTATATAAGCGAGCACTCGGCGTACCAATCACCACATCTATAACGAAAAGTTTGACGCACTAGGTATGCATAACAAGTTAGACGAACTTATTGAGGCTCATATGATTGCAAAATATAAACGACTCTCACAAAGCGTCTCAGGAATAACCATCATGCACAAACTGGACATCACGTACGCCGGCCAAAGTGGGGATCAACACGATATCCCAAAAGAAATCAGAGGACGCATCATAATACCACCGCTACCCAGACACATGCACCCCGAGTATCACCGGGAGTGGAGGAATGTTTGGGCGAAAAAACTAGACAAGAAGTTTCAAAACGATGTGATCTATGTGGATGTGGCGGAGTATCCGGATGGTCAACACATGACATTTGCGGTTTCAAATCTAGTGGGCCACCTGCTCGCCAGCAGTTTCATTAAACCAGTAAGGTCTGATATTTATTTATTTATTTATTTATTTATTTATTTATAACTACTGCAATCCCTGATAGGGATTTTAGCAGGTGGGTTACAGTGCATAAAAAGGATACATGGTTTACAACAACTGTACAATTCAACACAGATGAAATGGCTCTTCTTCTCGGGTATAAAAAGTTGTTACAAAAACAGAGGATTGGTATACAATGCTAATTAAGGTGGGACTCAAACAAACTTAGAGAAGGCTGTAGAACTTGTGAATTCTGAAGTTTATTTCAATCGGAAATAGTTCTGGGAAAGAAGGAATACTTATAACAGTTAGTACGTGTGCGATGGGGGGTGACTGTTAGTTGGTGTCTTTGTCTGGTCGCGTACCCAGCTGAAAATGAAATCACATTTGAAAAATCTATTTTATAATGCGCCTTGATTATTTGATAGAAACACTTCAGTCGCGATAAAAGATTCCTGTGTGCTAACGACGGTAAGTCGGCTCGTCGTAGAAGTTCGGTAACTGAAGTGCGCCCAAGTTTGTTAAATATGTAGCACGCAGCCTTCTTTTCGCTGACGAAGTGGCCATAGCGTTGGCGCTTGCATCTATGGACAGCAGCCAGTGTTGCAATCGGTGACTCTTAATACCGCAGCTCTTAATTTTGATCACGATAAGGACTCAAAAGAGTTAAAAAAATTCTGACCAACTTTCATAAAGAGAGAGCGACGTGTATGTCTCATGGACGCCCACTCAGCATTACCCTCCACTACATTCCTCATTAAATGAACAGCAGGCGACAGCATAATGCTTATTACAAACAAGCACCTTCTAAAACCCAATTGCTTACATTCATTGCTATCCTGATCTTTACTCCGACAAATGTAAGCTCTGCAATCAGCTTGAGGACCTTGCAATCAGCGTGCAGACCTCGCACATTATCTGGGCTTGTTCTAACCTCGTGAATGGGCCAAACACCAAATATTTCATCGCTTAGCGGCGGGAGACCACGCCGCTTAGCTCAAACATCCAGGACCAGCTGCAAGTGATCAGGCAAGCTGAGGATGCCGCTAGGGCCCAAGGACTCTTAGCTGACATCTAGGGGAGCGGATATAATTCTGAAAATTGCCACTCCTATTAAAGTCAAGCCTATTAATGTCTCTATTTCGATTAAAGTCATTAAAGTCTATTAAAGTCAAGCTCTCTCCAAGTCAAGCCGTTCACAAACACGTCTTGAAATAGAGCTTCAATTAGATTTTGTGACACCGAAATCCTGAATATAACATGCGATAGGAAATCCGAAATTAATCGCCTCACAAAGCCCGGCTGACTAAGTTTAAAGCTGTGAAATGCTCATAGAGCTCTGGTTCAAAACGGCAAAAAAAAAAAAAAACAGGCGAATAAGATGCGTCAGAACATATCGAGCCTCCAATCATTGAACAATATAATGAAGTGCAAGCGTACAAGACTGGGCGTGCTTGATCGTGTAGCAGGTTTGGAGAAACGCACCGCCGGGTTATGTCTGGCTTCATTGCGTCTAGAGTGCAAGGAGTGGGCTCATCATGACTGCGTGAAGGCTCACGGAGTGAATGCTGCAGGTGCTTCTACAGCGAAATTTGATTGAGTCAATTTTTTTCACTCTCTTGTTTTGCCCCGTACTGGTGCCGAAATGAGACAGCCAGTGCATTTCTATTTCTCTTCAAACCACTCCTTTGAGCTGTGGCAACATGGTCACATTTATAATACAGCGTACCTCGTACCCAAAGTAATGTTTTGGCACTGACATTCAATGGCAAGGAGAGCAATAAAAATACTATTGAATATTTATTTTAATTTTGTCGCATTTCACCCCACCCTAACCTAAAGCACAATCCGTTGGTCTACGTAGCACTATATAGGTAGGGCTACCACCATCGTGAGCACAAGCACTGCATTTATGCTTACTGGTTATCGCGTTGGTAATACTCATGTTGCTCCTGGCATCGTAGCGATACTAAACAACTGGTTATTTTTTTTAAATAATGTGAGAGTTACACATGTGTTTGCGTGTAATATTCGTACAGATGTTCAGCGTTATTTTGTAACGTTCACAATGTAGCCTTCACAAAATTCCCCATCCGCTCACCGATAAACAATTGCAGGCTAAGGCGCTGGAGTAAAGAATGGGACAAATCTGTTGACGGATTCTAAAAACTTTGCAACTGTCTTTTCGTCATGCAATAGGCTCTTTTATTGAAATCATTAGACCATTATGTAACGAGGTTCATTGATGAGGGTTCTGTCTTTGTCTTCCTTTCTTCAATATACTTAGTAAATTGTTGCACAAAGAAAGCAGTTTATTCCGGGTTCTTTTCTGAAGGAAATGGAAAGGGGGGGGGGGGGTGATTGCTGAAGGCCTTAACCGTTTTATAGGAAACACCACCCTTCACAATTTATTTTCGCTGAAACACCCACTTCCATCCGAAATATAGAGAACGCCCAGACTCATGCTCCTCCACACCCCCCAACTAGCTACGAGCCTGCCTCAAGCAATAATGTTTCACTTTCCATTCATTATGAGTAAATCTAGTCGCGCATACGTTTTCACGCCGTGCCATCACCAGATTTCGGAGGTTAGCACGCCGTCGCATCTCTTTCCGTCACGGCGTTCTGCCACACCGCATCACGCAATGACACCACTGCAAAGTAGAGAAAGGATTAGCTGAACCAGCCATCTGTCGACCACACAATTACCATGCTCCACGGCTCCATCCTGCACGTAATACGCGGGGCTCCAGAAAGCGGCAGCGGTACGGCGATGCGAGTTCAATTGGGAGAGCCCGTCGCGCCAAATCCTCCCAACAACATCAGCAGTCGCAGCGCCGGCCGCAATCGAATCGCCCGACAGAGCTGCGCCCGAGCGGGCAGCGGGAGAGCGAGAGAGGCTGGTGGAGATGGGAAAGCGCCGCACAAAAAATACTGAAGAAAAGAAAAGAGGGAGCGCGCAATTTCCCTTTCGCCTCTGTGCCCGGACCCCGCCTTCGGAAACGCCAGCGCCGCTCTCCAACAGCGCCATCCGCAACGCATTAGGCCTAGCGGTTAGGCCTAGCGCCGCCCCCTTCCGCCGATACACGCGCAGCAGCCCCGGCTTCTGCCGCGACCGGCGCTATCGCGGAATCGGCCCTTCTCCTCCCGAAGCTCGCTGCCTTTCCCCCATCCTCCGGCGCGGCAACGGACGAAACGCCGGGACAAGACCGGCGTCGAAATCTCGCAGCGCGCTAGTGAGCGTAGCTCCTGCCCCGTATCCAGTAGATGTCGTGTAACCCTACGGTAGATGGAGATTGAGGGATACACACGTTAAATTTAACAGAAGGCAGAAGATATCTTCCACAGTGTGTATTGAAACGCCACCTACGTGGCCCGTCTAGCGACGGGGCGTGTGCTCTGTGTTGAAGAGACCGACGAACCTGTGTGTATTGTAGAAAAACACGCTTTGCAACTGTGTTTCGGAGTGATTAGACCAAAAAACGGCAGCAGCATGGCGGACACGACCGTGGCTGCTGCAGCGGCCGCGGCGTCAACTGCCAAGTCCTTCTGCATTGAAGCCCTGCTCGCGCGGGACTCCGGTCGAGCGACTCCTGCGTCCAAGTCGCCCGGCAGCTGTTCCGAAGGCGACGCCGCCAGCCCGCCGCCGTCCAGCATTCCGGTCTCGGTGGCCGCCGTGGTCGCGTCTCAGGCTGCCGGAAGGCTCCTTGGGGCCATTCCGGGCTACCATCCCGTGCTCCAGGCCGGACACCCGTTGTACGGACTTCAGGCGGCCGGCGGTGGTCTGCCTGCCGGTGCGCTGCCCGGACTGTTGCCCGGAAGTGCGTTTCACCCGACGCTGACCGAGCATGGCATCAAGTCGCATGTGTCGTTAGACTGGTTGGCCAGGACTGCGGGCTTTTACCAGCGACCGGGTGATGTCATGTCAGGTTAGTTTGGGTGCTTCTTCCAATATCGAGAGAAAGACCTGTGGGTCCTCTTTGAAGTCGCCTTTCTTCAAATCGACCAGAGTGATGTAACACTATTTTGAAGCCTAGAAGCATTTTTTTTTTCATCGCGAAACACACTGGAAGTAAGGACAGGCACACAATAACATAGAGACGAGCGCTGACTTCCAGCAGTTTATTTGAGCATCCAAGACATTTATACACCTACACCTTCAAAAGATCACTGTAAAACATATCAGGCAAACAAACCTAGCTGAATTACTTTAAAAACTGGTTTAATATCATAAACCAACTAGCACCCAGAATCCTGTGAAGTACTTGTTTATATTGATTTATTGATTTATTTAGGAGTACCTTACATGCCCCTGGAGGCATTGTGTAAGGACGGTAATACATAAAAACATTTTGAACGGGTATAGTGTACAAGAAGATCAACACTTTAAGAGAACACAAATGGGAAGGCATTATGCAATGTGATTGCGTTATGCTTCCTGTTCAACAAAGAGGCAAAAAATACACACTTTCAACATGGCAGCTCATTTACACAATAAGTATTGAGTGTATTCGACAGCAGTTGTAAGCTTAAATCGCGCATAAGTAACAATAAAAGATCTGAAAAAACAAGAGTATAGTTGTGGAATGAAACAATATTTTAACAAATGTGAGTTTAGTAGACTCTTAGTTTTCTTGCTTATTCCCGGAAGCAATAGTGTTAGGAAGGTCGCTCTAAAGGCGAATGGCCTTTGGAAGAGCGGAATAGTTAAATGAGTTCGTTGTTCTGTAAATGCGCATGACGTTAAACTGATTATGTAAACGTTGTGACCTATATGGGGTAGTTTGAAGCTGTAAAAATGGTGATGGTGCGTTAGATATGTAACGAATATAACGAATACTTTCGCCGTAATTTAGCCAAGTGATATTTAGTGGGTGCATAGCTCGAGAAATGCGGGCAAGTTCACAAACATATACTCTCCTATAGAAGACGAAGTTATACGGCAAGCCTACCAAAACACTGAATATACGTTTCATGGCTGAAACGCGCAAGGAGATCATCAACTCTTGTAGGACGTCCAGCTCTACATAAAAACATGCACCTAACGCACTATAGTGTATATTTAGGGTGACTCGCTTTTTTTGTTCGTTTTTTTCCGGTACCTTGTTATGTGCCTTAGCGCAGACAAATCAGTATATGTTTAGTCCCATAGTATAGAAACTACACAAAATTCCCTTCAGGTGCGATGCGCAACTTGTTCTTAGTCGCTACGTGTTCTTCCTTTTGACTGTGTATATTTCGTGCGAATCAACTTGCTTGACAACGTACCGTAACAAGTTGTTACGCTGTGTAAGCTATGATTTGTGAATTGTACCAAGCAACGCTCACCAAATACTACAGATTCACATTGAAATCTACAATAGTAAGCAACACCTTGGCGCCATGGCATCCTGAAAAACAAATGCCTGCAGTCGTATTTCGCGCTTCATGTTGGACACACAAAATTAAATGAATCACAGCAGTCATGTTCTAACTATACATGCAACACATACTTCACTATATTACGTGGCCATGCTACGAAAATATAAAATATTTCGCTTCGATAGTCATCCTCAAGCCTATAATCTCGGTACATAACTTTGTGCAGGTTTGGTAAAGTATGCTCTTCGATATCCTAAATGTAAATTATCCTTTATTTAAAACAGGTGTCCATCTATGCCAAAAGGCAGGCCATTGGCTTCACCGTGTGCTTGCTGAATCATTTTCTTTCTATAGTTCAAAGAATCAAGACGCCAGGCATTCACTGGGGTAGGGACAAAAAAGAGCACGATATGTGGCACCAAAGTTATGAGCTGAAAAAAGTACGGAAATAGCTGATAAACCTGACATTTCACCCAACTTTATCTAGCCTATATTTTATCTCATTAAAGTGTGTATACGATTAATCGTAGTCAACGCAGAAACTCTACACTCATTTTGTAACACACACTGACAAGACTCTACTGTGGCGTTAGCAATTTGCAGTTGAATATTTGTTAAAACGTGGGTTCACGTTACTGCTGAAGACACTAATCTATCAAGAAGGCAATAAAAAAACGACAAAAATTTCATGTCACTAAGACGAAAGCTTATCACATTAAAAAAAAACACTTTCTTTGCAGGCGTGAAACGCGCTCAGTTCATATTTATACTACGAGGCGCAAATTCTCATTTTGAATTATCCGAACAGTACCTGCCCGTATATTTCGTATTGTAAATTGGTTTCATAGACACTACATTGCGTTTAATGCTACCAAATGTGACAAAAAACAAAACAAAAACATGGCGGCCACTGCGGAAGCCTCAATCAGTGCTTTATATAAGTTCATATAAGGCAGTTTATTATCGCAATTGACAATGAAGATGTGTCTGTATGGTATATAGGATTTTCCGTTCCCGAACGCTCTGTCAATGACGGCATCGATTCACTAAAAAAATCCTCTATAGTTTGACTGTTTCGCTTTTGGCTGTGTACATGGCGCTGACACGTGATGCTATGCTTTAATATTTAGGCTCGCCGTATATTTTCTATAAGCATTTCATATATTCTGTATGCAAATGGATAAGTGAAGAAATCTGGAATTAGAGAAGCATTTAAAAGCCTCATTGCACCGGAGAAATTTCCACACAAGAACTTTCCACTAACATCTCCACAATGGCATTAATTTGTATCGTTGTCGTAACACGCATCTCATGAATGAAAATTCGGCGGATCTCACGTAGCTGGGAATCGGCATTACGCGAAGCATGTGGAGGGAAGATGACCGTGTTGCATTTTTTTTATTGAGTGACACGTCATGAACTGGTGCTAAATGAATGTACAAATGTTGCACGCACGGACATCTGTTGAAGAGTTGCAGATGTTTATTATAGCGAGTTGTCTGCACTTGCACAATGATGCCAACTGGAACATGAGTATTAGTAACACCAGAAGCTGATATAAAGCGCTGATGCTCGCGAGGATGCTTGCACTGGACACTGCTACATAAATCAACTTCAGCGCATGGCAACTAACCACAATTGACGTTAACCCAACTTGGCGGCTGTACCAAATGAGCACATATGCAATGTTTATAAAATTGGGTAGGTAGCACTGCAACCACTATTGACGTTTCACGAAGATTAGCGTCTATTTGAAAAGTAGTTCCGAGACCTGGCGTAGCTTTGTGGTAGAATGCTTGATTGCCACGCAGAATGCTTGGGTTCGATACCAGCTAGGACCCTGACATTTATTCTTTGCATTTGTCGGGTCGACGCTATAGCGATGCCGGGTATTTCTTAACGCTCGCACGTTAAAATTGCCCATGTGTGTTCTCGCCATTCCTGGGTGGATACTGAGTGTCAATCACCTGTGGCACATACCCGCATACCAGCGCCACATTCCCGCCCGTGGGTATGTGCCACTGTCTGGCGGGAAGTGTTTGACGACGTACGCGAAAGGATCCTGACATTATTCATGTCTTGACCAGCGTGTCATATTCGTCAAGCCGTCTTAACCGCCCATGCTAATTTTGGTTCACGCCAAGTTAACCATGACCCTGAGAGCACCTAAACGTAAGCGGATAGATAGATAGATAGATAGATAGATAGATAGATAGATAGATAGATAGATAGATAGATAGATAGATAGATAGATAGATAGATAGATAGATAGATAGATAGATAGATAGATAGATAGATAGATAGATAGATAGATAGATAGATAGATAGATAGATAGATAGATAGATAGATAGATAGATAGATACGCTCAATGTCGCCGAAGTTCGCTAAGAAACGCTTCGCATTCAATAGTATCGACAACATTTGCGAATAGCCTGTACATTTTGATGCGGCACTTGACAGCGTGAATGGTGGAGTAATACAGGCTAACACTCTAAATCGGCTATATTGTCTGCACATATAGGAGTGCAAAGTGCTTGCGAGTATCTTTTTGGCCATTCATAAATACAGCACAACTTATTCATTATTCAGCCTCTCTGAAGTGGTAGTTTTTCTCTCTGTATGCCAAGGTGAGTAAATGAAACAACTTTATTAGGTCCGCAACAAACTGCCATGGCGGAAAAAACATTTGTAGTGGGGTGGGGGGGGGGGGGCACACGGGGTTTTGGTGCCACCCCCTACCTACTCCTCTAATTCTGTCTTTTTTATTGCCACGTAGATCGACTTTTCAGGAGCGCAGTACGCAAGTAACATAATTACTGGTGCTTAATTAGACATTACCTTCGTATAGCCATAAGAACGAGTGCAATATTTGTGAATTGGTGACTTGCTTATTAATGTTATTATTGATTACGTTTACGTAGCCTTCACATGCTGAACTATCAGTTTAGCAGCGGCTCGTTTACGCAAGTCCCGTTCCTAATTTGCGTTGATAGGAAGTTTCAAGTTATTAGAAAGAAGCGTTGGAATGGGGCGATAAATATATTACTGCTAATTATTCGTGCTGTTAGTAAAGCCTGCAAGGTGCAACAACGTATACCCTCTTAGATATAGTTTTCGCATTCAGCTACAAAATTTGGATAGTAAACAATGTTCCAGCACTTTGTAGCGTGGAGGTATCTGTGAACTCATAAACACAAACAGGACAGCTGATAATTTTGTGATAAGAACAATGTCGCATTTATAATCAAGATCAGTGATTCTTACCAACGTATATGACATCTCAAACAGAGAGGCATCTTATTTTAGAGCTACGTTTAGCCGCAGAAACTCTTCTTATTTTATTTTCCAATTGCCCGTGTAAAATACACTAGATAGACAGCCACTTGCTGCAACTTCATTTCCCCCCATTTTTGTTGCCTATTTCTAATCGTGAATAGTTGATAAGGATCAGGCAATCAGGCAATTGCGCACTGTATCTATTGAATTTGTGAGCGAAAATGTTGATCGCACTTTCTTTGATACAATTTTGATTCGGAATATCAAATTGCTCACTGAAATGACTATCGATGAGTGAGTCGCAGAAATTCATATAAGCATCTCATTTGAGGTACGTTATCTTTCCAAAACCAAGCATGCATGCTTTGTAAGGTACTTCTGTGGCAACCTGTCTACCAGATCAATGCGGTCTTCTAAATTAGATATTGCGTCAAGAAACGATGCTGTGATACGTTCGCACAAATAAAACTCCCTAAGCAGATGTATATTAGGAGCAGTGCTCTCTTAAGATTTTCGTTGCGCCGGTATAGTGCGAACAGGAATTATCATCATCATGACACGATGCGCGTTTGCTTCGTCTTTTTCGACTCCTGCTGTGCTCCAACAACGCGTGCGCCAAATTGTCCAACGTATAGAGGACAAAAAGTGTGATGGGCGAAATGTCACTAGAAATCGGGTAAAATCACGTAGCTAGTTCACACAACGCGTGTAAAATGTTGGTATAAGAAAAAAACGAAAGAGCAGATAACATCGCAAACACGGCAGCAAAAAGACCCATCAAAAACCTAGAAATATCTTCTACTAACTGTATAGCAGCATTTCGACGATCACACAACACACAATGGCAACGAAAGTGGCATAAAAACAAACTCTTTGTTATCAAACCAGTTATTGGAGAATGGAAGTCTTGCAGACACTGCAGGAACGTCTCATAGAAGTCGTTCTGCGCAGACTTCGAATCGGGCATACACACCTGACCCATAGTTACCCTCTGCGTAAGAGGCAACAACCAGCTCGGCAGTTATGGAGAATCCTGACAATAAACCATTTTCTGATCTCTGGTACAGAACAATAGATAAGGAATAAAAATGGTTTTTTTCAGCCCCTGTATATATTCACAAGTTTATTTTCCTCTTATACAGCAGTATCTGTTTCTGCATGGGGTTAAGCAGCTGAATGATAGAACAAAAAAGAAAGCGTGGCGGACACCGGCGCTGGGGGAAGGAACTTGGGCATCCCAAGGTCTCTTCGGTTGGGCTTGTCCAATGAGGGACGTCCCTGATGATTGGTCCGGACGTCCTTTTCGCTCAGCCAGCTGCTTCTCTATCCGTTTTCTTGAGAAGCTAAAAAAAAACTAAAAAATGAAAATCGAACGTAGACAGATGATGCATGCAAAAAAAAAGGGGGAAAAATAAAAATAAAGGAAAATAATCACAGGAACACGGCTTTCGTTCCGGAGTAGGCTGTCACGCACTTTGTTTGCTGGCATTCAATGCACATAACTTGCATCGTTTGCCCCAGTTGAGGCCTTTTACTGGCCTGGAGGATAATTGCTGCGGCGTTGTACTGTGGTGACACACAAAAAAAGAATTACGCAAAAATGCACATTTTAAAATGAGAAAAAAAGGCAATACGGAGATAATTACATGCCATAAAAACATTTCTAGACTCAATACTAAATAAGTACTGAACTCACTAATCGAATGAATGAACAAGTGAAGGCGTGATGTCGATGGCCGATGGTGACTGAATATGGAAACTTTGACGCAGGCAAGAAAGGGGGGCGGCAAGATACATCCAGTCAAAAGACTTTTTTTGAAAAGCAGTTCAGGCAGATCAAAGTCCGACTAATGTTCTTGCACCTAACAAGGCTAAATCCTTCTCTTTAAGGCCGATTTCCTTTGCCGCCCTTTTCGTGCTTGGACATATGAGACCCCGAGCCCCAAAAGCCAGGCCTAAAACCAAAACCTCACTCTGAGGCTTTCGCTCGTGGAGAACGGAGATAAGGGTGGTGTCCTTGTTTTGTTTCTATGTACACATCGCCTCCAAGGTCTCTGTCCTGGCATCCCAAGTGACCGCCACATCCAAAATGAATGTTTTGTCCTTGATCTCAACCACGATGTCAGGACGGAGCCTGACACCGTCATTGGTCACAAGGAGGCGGTCGGTTGAGATGCCAGCGTCAGGATGAAGTGAATGAATCTTTTTAGTAATGGCTTTGCAAATGATGTTATGCCGTGAGCAACGCACGTGGCTTGTGGATGACTTCACATCCCTGGAGAATGTGAAAAGTTGTTTCTAATGCCTTGTGGCATCGTCGGCAAAACCGGGCCGAATCATCCTTACTGTGCCGATTGGAGAGCGTCCTGGTCGGGAAGAGGTTGGTGCGCAGCCGCAAGCCCTTGCTGCGATCATCGTCGCTCATAAATATGGCATCATGCTAGAGCCACCTGTTCCCGACTGCGTGGTCTTCGAAAGCGAAAAGGCTTTTGTTAGAGTAATTTTGTTTAACATTCTCCAGATACGTTAAACGGGCCTCCTTTAGTGCCTTGTTGAGCGAAGACGCCTGTACTATTCCCGTAGGGACTCCCATCTTCTCCTCGAGTTCCCGTCAAAAACCATTCAAGGCACCCTCTAAAACAGCATCCACAATAGGTGACCTAGGCGCTGAAGTCGAGCGTAGCAATTCACTTGGACCTCGGCTGAAACGCGAGAAAGTTCCAAAACGCCTAGGCCACCTGCTTGATAAGGGGCATGAACCATGATATCTGAAAATCATAATGGAAGATGAAGTAACTTTTTAACACTTTGCCAGATACTCTTATCCAATGCAGAAGTTACAGGAAGAACTGTCAGGGAAGCAGAGGCAGCGTAGAGCAATTTGGGGACCATTACGGTGGAGATGTAACTGAGTTTTCAGAAATGGTTCAATTGGGCCGAAATAACTAGGTCTAATTGTGCTTGAATGAAATCCATCGAAGCCTTTGGAGGTTTGTTAATGCAAAGATCAAGACACAAATACCAAAAAGGTTCATTGCGGCTCTTTGGCGAGACCACGGTGTCTACCACGCGAAGCGGGGGCACAACATAGTCAAACTACTCTAGCCGGTGGGCGTCATACATCCCGCCGAAGTACTGTGTTTTGCGGGAATTCAATTGTAATCCAATCTTACTAAAATTACGCTGGGCTACCTCGAAGTTCCGGGACAGCTCCTCTGGAGTGGATGCGATCAGGATGAGATCATCAGCATAGGCCAGGGCCGATACAGTCGTTCCTTGAAGTTGATAAGCGTAGGCCGACGTGTTTAGGGTGCTCATGAGGGGATACTAAGTCAAGTTAAACAGTAATGGGAACAGTGGGTCATCACGTTTGATTCCACGCTGCATGTACCCCCGAACACCATCGGTACGGCCACGGTAGCTGTAAATCGTTGACTGGCAGTTACATAAATCTGATATTGATTAAATACAGTAGTCATGTGCCCTACCCTCTCTAAGAGAGGTGAGAAGGGCAACATGACTGACGCTATCAAAGGCTTTCCGCAAGTCAAATGAAGCATAAAAACACCGTTTTATCCCGCTTTTTATATGATAAAACCCTAAAATGGAACTGAGAAATCTCATCAGATTCCTAAAAGCTGTAAATATACTAAAATGCTTCGAGACTCTCTGGCAAAAATTTTTAGAACTTTTTTCTAGTATATTTTATGTATACATGTAAAACACCTTGGGTTCAGTGCAATATGTATTCACGGTTGCTTTTACGCCACAAAACCCGACACAACCAAGCAACATAATGTAACTCGTCACTAAAATTACATAACGTTATGCAACATCTGGTGATGTGACTAACGATCTCTTAATTTTAGCCATGAGACGGAAATAGCGCAACATCGCGTAATAGCTAGTCACGTCACGTGTTCTAGCCAAAACCACGTAACTTGTCGCGTGACTAAAAACGCTCACGTTACAGGTAGTTACGTTACGTGTCTATATAGGCAAGTGTAGCCGTACTTGTGCTGCTAGCCATATACTTGGCCTCTCTAGCAAATGCTTCGCATTATTATATAGCAAAGCTTGGCCGTCTTATCTACCCATACCAGTTCTGGTCTGCACCAAATTATGGAGGTGATCCCGTGTATGATTTTAGTAGTTTCCCGGAAACACATCGGTTTATTGGAATATATTTTTCTTGTATTTCCAAATTATGTTCGTAATAGTTTCTCGGAAACATGTCGGTCTATCGTCCGGCACGCTAAGATATATTTGATGGTGCCAGGTTTAGATCCTGCCGGTGGAAAATATTTTATCGTCCATGTTCCTTTCGTTTAATTTACATTACAATTATTCCAGATAACCGTTCCCTATACTTGGCAACGTTGTCTGTTAGTTGTGAGAAAACTTGCTACTATTGTTTTATCTGTCCAACTTGAATAATTTTTCAGAAATACGTCATTTAGAAATTAGCTATAGTCTGAGCCTTAACTTCTCTTTACGAAGCAAGGGTTATCAGTTTTCTTTTTTCCGAGGAAAAAAAACTCTGCAGATACAACTTTTAAGAATCTATTTCATGCGAAGCAGTCGGCTAGTGATTGTCCATGTGGGATTTTTTCTGGCTTTGAACGAAGTGCTACAGAATGAATCGACCTGTTTTTCTAAGTGCGGTAGCTGCGTGCGCATTGTGGGCTTACTGGGAATGCCCACTACACTGGCATTTAAATGGTAACTTATGAGCTGACTTGACGTCAGCACTCGCGTTAGATCACATGAAAGCACAGCATTCATGTTATCGAAATGGTCACTTTACGGAGCGATGATGTGAATTTCAAATTGAACTTTCGTTAGCGCTTTCCTCCGTCGAGCAACGCTTGAATATAGCTTGCTCAATTATATCAATACAAATGGAATAATAATGAGACTGCTATAAAACTGGAACCAAAGTTACATTCCCAATAGACTTGACCCGGATGTGATGCGTGTTTTATATGGAAGTGCATACGTAATGTTTATTCCTTTGTTTCAAAATTAGATAGCCAGCATTGCAACCACAACATGACGTTGAACTGACATTAAGCCAGCATAGGGGTCTTTTTCTTTCTTGTAAAGTAGTTCTAAGACCTAGCGTGGCTCTTTGATAAAATATCACTGCCACGCAGAATACTTGTGTTAGAGAAGTACTGGGACACCAATCTTCATTCTTTGAGCCCCACCGCGGTGGTCTAGTGGCTAAAGTATACTTGGCTGCTGACCCGCAGGTCGCGGGATCTAATCCCGGCTGCGGCCGCTGCATTTCCAATGGAGGCAGAAATCCCCGTCTTTTAATAATTTAGAATCGTGGCATAGCCACTTATTGGCGAGAGTCTGATCCTGGTGCGTTAATAGGTCCCTGTTTGTGTAATGCCCCTTCAAAGGCGCCCACCACTTGTGTGTTCCTCTTTGAAGCGCGGCGTTTACGTCGGCGGCAGCCGTAATACCCGCCAGAACCTCAAAAAGAGTAGATATGCGAAGGAAGTTCTTGTTTAAAACAGTTTCAAATAGATTGTCTACAAAAGGACTGCCTAAACGGGGTAGCCTAGCAAGACTCTTGAGGTGAAGTGCCTGTGAGACTCTCTGAAGTTGGAGAACACCCAGCCCCCCAGATTTAGCCGGTAACCAAATGTGCAGGTTGCGAAACCCCCCTGGCAGGCGTAAAGACTGTTTAACCCACTTTCATAGGATTCCATCAAGCCTAGTGGACTGGGAAGAAACATCGAGTGTTGGAGGAAGCATATAGGAATATGGGCACTACCAGTTGCCTAAGACAGTTTACTTTCTGGAAAGGTTTTAAGGAAGCTTTGGAGAGTAAGTCCAAGAGTCGAAAAGCCTTTTCAGAATCGACCCTTGGATTCTTATTGACATAAAGATTGATGCCCAGGTATCTGATTGGTTCATCTCTATCCTTAGGAGACAGGAGGTGACCAGCTATATTCAGAGGAGGAATGGCGTAAATGAAGCCTTTGTTTTGATGGCAAGGCCGCCATCCAAAATATTGTGACTTAGAGAGATTGATTTGAAGGTGAACATTGTTAAGAAAGGAAACGGTTTGATCAACTAGGAGTTGGAGGCCTTCGAGTGTGTCGGACATAAGTAGCATGTCATCGGCAAAAGCCATTGCCGCTAAGGACACTTCTCCCAGAGGAACCCCAACACCTAAGTCGTTAAGCTGAAAGAGCAGGGGATCGAGAATACAGTTGAACAAGAAAGAAGACAGAGGATCTCCTTGTTTAATACCTCGTCTGAGGGGGACCCGGATATGATCGGTTTCACCATTGATTGAATAAGTTGTAGTACAGTTAACATACAGCTGCTTAATGAGGTTTGGGTGCACGTTAAAGAACCCGAGATGGTGGAAATTCGCGGAGCACTCCACTACGGCGTCTGTGGTAATCATATGGTGGTTTTGGGACGTTAAACCCCGCATATCAGTCTAATCTTTATTCTTTGAATTAATCTGCTCAACGTTGTCAATTCGGTTTTTATTAACTATCTCGCATTTAAATTTATTACCATTGCATGTTCTCTAAGTTCCTGAGTCGACAGATATAAACTGTAAATCACCCGTGGCTTATAACCGCATGCCACGTCCTGTGCTTCACGGGAATGTGCCACACGTGTCTGGAGGAAAGGTTTTCACTATATACGTATGCGACAAAATTTTTACGCTATTCACGTCTTGGCCAGACAGCCAGATTCATCGAACCGTCTTACCCACCCGTACCGGTTTCGATATACACCCAGTTAAGGAGGTGATCAGGTTAATTTTGCTTACATGCTCCACTTACTTTCCTCATATTTATTGAACTCCCGGAAACACATGGGTCTACTGGAATAACATACAGAACGTTGCATTAGTGATATCGTCTATAAATGCTTTTTTTTCATTGGCAGGGCTGTCATCTAAGGTTTGCCCTTTGTATTGCTTCCACATACGTAGACACAATGTTTATAGCAAAGAAAAATGAAGGTCCCAAATGTTCACTAAAATGTGACCAACGTCGCCGAAATTTCATCTTGAGCTTGCCCCAATTGAAGTTGCCGAGCGACAAGCATTGGTGCTCGGCACGATGATATTGTGGGAACATTGTGTGTGAGCCTTTTCACTAATAACATCAACACTCGCTCTCTTCTCCTTTATTACTTCTGTGGTTCGTGAGGTTGAGCCAAGCACACACACGCACACTCTGCTGGGGAATGCTGTTGCCGCTTTCTAGAAGGCTCTTGTCGAAACATTTCCTCCAGCGACGTTTCCTGCTCAAAGATTTTATCATTAAGATAGCACTTTTGTGGACACTCTCGACAAATTTTGGCCGTCGCCGTCATATCCCAGATATGTACATGTACATATATATGTATATGTCATATATGTAGAAGAGAAAAAAAATAACACAGGGTACACTTGACGTCAGACAAAACCACCTGCCATGAGACAGAGGGGTCATTCCACGTGTCGTAGTTTTAAAAATGAAAAAAAAAAAACGTGGAATATCCACGGGGGAATTATGATGAGTGGGTGCCACTCCAGAGGTACGTCTTCCATGAATTTCGCCCAATAGATCATCAAAGACATGACAAACACTGTATAAATTTATGCTATATCCACGAAGTGGATGATGATGATGCTTGCTCTGTCCACCCGTCTATCTCACTCACACTAGCGCTCCTTGCTGAGTTAGTCATAGAACCAGGTGGTCACGTACCAAGATATGCAAGAGATGTGCTGACCCACGGCTTTAGAAGCTTCGCCTCTAAAATCAAACAGCATCGGCTTCGGTGTTGTGCCAATTTGCAGCGAGTTCCTCAAATACAAACATTCAACAACTACGACAGTTCTTAGTTTACACGCTCATTATCGAGCGTCATTCTTTTGTGCTGCAGCACCGTGCTGAAAGTATCGAACTGCTTGTCGTTTCTTGCTATCGCATTCATTGCTTCATACCTTATAGTGCCTTCAACAAGTTCCTCATAGAAGAGCTGGATATACGATGCAGCAATACACATGCAACATTGTCTGCTCTCGACAGCAAATGAAGGACGCGTCAGTAAAAAATTCGGCAGATACGAACTTGAGAATCGACGTTATGCGTAGAAAAGGTGGCCGTGTTGCAATTTTTTTATTTAGTGACATGTCATGAAAAGACGCTAAATGTATGTACAAATTTTCCACGTACAGACTTATTTTGAAGAGTTACAGATGTTTTTATAACCGGTTGTATGCACTTGCGCAACGACGCCAACAGGGACATGCGTATTAGCAACACCAGAGGCTGACATGAAGCGCTGATGCTCGCGAGGATGCTTGCCCTAGACACTGCTACACAAATCAACTTCAGCGCATGGTAACTAACCCCAACTGACGTTAGCCCGACGTGAAGGCTGTATCAAGGGAGTACATATGTAATATTTATAAAATTGGGTATAGCCAGCACTGCAACCACTATTGATATTTCTCAAAGATTAGCGTCAATTTCAAAATTAGTTCCGAGACCTGGCGTAGCCCTGTGGTAGAATGCTTGATTGCCACGCAGAATGCTTGGGTTCGATTCCTGCTGGGACCCTGACATTTATTCTTTGCATTCGTCGGGTCGACGCTATAGCGATGCCGGGTATTTCCTGAACGCTCGCACGTTAAAATTGCCCATGTATGTTCTCGTCGTTCCTGGGTGGATACTAAGTGTCGATCACCTGTGGCACATATCCGCATACCAGCGGCACATACCCGCCCGTGGGTATGTGCCACTGTCTGGTGGAAAGCGTTTGACGACGTTCGCGACGGGAGTGTGACATTATGAATGTCTTGACCAGCGCGTCATTATCGTCAAACAATCTTACCTTCCCATGCTAATTTTGGTTCACGCCAAGTTAACCATGACCATGAGTCGCCGAAGTTCGCTATGAATTGCTTCGCATTTAGAACAATCAAGACGGCTGTATACCTTATAGTGGTGCGTAAACTGATGAGTAAGTGTAAAGGTGGACTGTCGTTTCTTTTCATTGATGATATATAAGGACATGTTAGCGCACAAGTGCCGGCCATTCTTTACCCCTTGAGTGCATGCGAACACATTTCTTAAACAGAAAACAGAACACCCGAACACACAGAACAGCACAAACGCAAAGACAAGTAAATGCTCTAAAGTTAATGAATAATGTCTCATGATGTCCCTAGTTAACATCGTCATGGTTTCTCTTCCATTTTCATTTTCTTTTCTGCATTTATCGTTCTTTTTCCCGCTCTCTCTGTTTTCTCTCCATTTCTATAGAATTCTATTTTTTATCCTATTTATATTTTTATCTTTTTCTTATCTTTATCTCTTCTATATTTTTATCTTTTTGTTATCTTTTTCTTATCTTTACCTATTCTATATTTTTATCTTTTTGTTATCTTTTTCTTATCTTTACCTCTTCTATATTTTTATCTTTTTGTTATCTTTTTCTTATCTTTACCTCTTCTATATTTTTATCTTTTTGTTATCTTTTTCTTATCTTTACCTCTTCTATATTTTTATCTTTTTGTTATCTTTTTCTTATCTTTACCTCTTCTATATTTTTATCTTTTTGTTATCTTTTTGTTATCTTTTTGTTATCTTTTTGTTATCTTTTTGTTATCTTTTTGTTATCTTTTTGTTATCTTTTTCTTTGTTATCTTTATCTTTTTATCTTTATCTTTTTAATCTTTTTGTTATCTTTTTGTTATCTTTTTGTTATCTTTTTGTTATCTTTTTGTTATCTTTTTTGTTATCTTTTTTTGTTATCTTTTTTTGTTATCTTTTTTTGTTATCTTTTTTTGTTATCTTTTTGTTATCTTTTTTTGTTATCTGCTTTATCTTCATTAACCGCGCTCTGTTCTTTTTTCAAGTTTTAAACGTGGTTTGTGCTGCCACGTTTCTCTGGCCACAGAAGGGATCTATTCACTTAATATCCTTATCAAGGCGCCCGAGGAAGAAGACTTCTGTTTGGCGCGAGAGCACGAACATTATGACGTACACTTGGCAATGCTGTATGTGGTTCTGTCAGCGTTATACTGAACGGCGACGACAGCATACGACAGGCCGCCCCCCTCCTCCTAAAGTGTCCTGCACTTAAAACTTATTCAATCAGGCAATCATATCCATGAGATGAATTGTATTCGGTAGGCTCGTAAATTTATTAACCGCCTTCTGACTTATTTGCTGTCTGTATTACAGAAATACATAGCCACATCCACAGTAACATCCGCATTTCTGTTATAGCATAAACATTTTTACTATAAATAGACTTTTATTAAACTGAAGCCACGTTTTTTTGAATGTCATAAGCAAGTCAGCATGACTAGTGGTACTCGTGTTGGTGCCCTTGTACCTCGGTTCGATTTCATATTTTCTATTTTGCCCCGTTTCTCTGTGCAATGAACAACTCTCATCTCCGGGTATATGTGGTGCTCAATTTGGTGACCACGAAATTGCCATTTTTTTTTTTTTGCTTTAGGGGTTCGGGTTAAATGCAACGTTTGTCTAGCTGGCCTCGCTCTTTTGATGTGTTCTTTGATGTGTTCCGCCTGTACACGGTGACCGGGTTAGCTGTCATCGTTCAACTATTGAGCCGGTAAGAATGTTCGACAGGCCCTCGCGCACCCTCTGCGCCAATTCGTAATCGCGGTTTTGAATATCTCGTAATTATTTTCTTTGTCCGACCAATTCATCCTTAGCAGTTAAGTGAGACTCTCAATTCGCTGGAAAATATACAACGAAATCCGACTGCTTATATACGGAATGATATCGACTTAGACGAACGTACATTAACTATTCTTATTTAATTAAATAGCTGATTATCGGCTGAAGGTAGAATGTCCTTGTAGAATTTGTCTAGAATTATAGGTGCGTAAGGTTTTCTTTATGCTCAAAGCGGGTACATTTCGTCACGTTGAGGCAGGGCGTGAGATTCCTGCCTATAGATGTCATTCTAGCGTATTTATTTATTTATTTATTTATTTATTTATTTATTTATTTATTTATTTATTTATTTATTTATTTATTTATTTATTTATTTATTTATTTATTTATTTATTAGTATACCTCAAAGGCCCCAGTCGGGGTATTACATGAGAGATGGGCATAATTAGCAACATATTAACGATTCAAGCACGGTCTTGAATACATGTGGGTCGGAGTGGTGCATGGCGAAGGCAGGCAAGTTGTTTCAGTCCCGGGCGGTTGCAACAAAAAAGGAGTGAAGGTGGGCAGTAGTTTGTGCTGGCGGTGGATAAACGGCTCGGGGATGGTTTGTACGGCTGGATAATCGATGAGCAGGCAAGACGGCTGGAACGTTGAAAGGAGCGTGATAAAATTTATGAAAAAGACAAAGCCGAGATATATGACGACGTGATTCTAGGTTGTTGAGGTGGCCACGAGTTTTAAGTTCGGAAACGCTGGAATGATAAGAGTACACGGAGTAGATGAACCGGGCTGCGCGATTTTGTACAGATTCGAGAAGGTTAGATAGATTAGATTGATGAGGGTCCCAAACCGAGCATGCGCACTCCAATTTAGGGCGAACAAATGTGGTGTAAGCTAACAACTTCACTGATGAGGGAGCAAGTTTTAAATTCCTACGAAGAAAACCCAGCGCACGATTAGCGGAGGATGCTACGTTGTTAACGTGAGCATCCTAGCGTATTATAGATATTGACACACCTCGATGGGCGCATGAAGAGGAAGAGGTGGAAGCGGTCTGGCTCACGAGCAGCTCGGTCGCCGGTTTTCTGGCTCTGAGCTGTACCGATCTCAACCATTTTCCTGTAAATAAACGCGTTCCTTCGTCACAGTTGTGGTGGAGGTGCTGGGTAAGCCAGCTACTGTCAAGCGAGACCGGAGAGCAGCCGTCTACTAACGACGGAACCGCAAGAGCACGAGCTTCGCCGCAGCCGTCGACTAGCGGGCTTGCCACCACTACCTCAAGATATGAACTTGGACGGAGACATCCAGCAGCCGGTCGCGAGGGCGCCGTCTTTCCACTACCGAGAGCCACGCACATTTACAGGAAAACCTGGCGATGACGTTGAAGAATGGCTCAGCCACTATCAACGGGTGAGCCGAGCCAATGGCTGGAATGCGGCCAGCCAGTTGTCCCACGTGGGTCTATTTCTCGATGGCAGTGCTTTAGTGTGGTTCGAGAATCATGAAGACACCTTGACAACATGGGACCAGTTTATGGAGGAGATCAAGAAGTGCTTTGGCGACCCTGCGACGAAGAAGAAACGTGCAGAGCAAATGTTGTCGCAGAGAGCTCAAGCTTGTGGTGAGACATGCAGAACCTACATTGAGGAGGTACTGAAACTGTGCAAATGTGTGGACACCAACATGACGGAAGAGGACAAGGTGGGCCACATTCTCAAAGGAATTGCGGAAGACGTCTACCACTTCCTTATCGGCAAGGAGAGTCTTGAGTCTGTGGCCGATGTGATTGGGCACTGCCGAACGTTTGAGGCCCTGAAGACTCGCCGCATCACTACGAAGTTCGGACGCCTTGCCAATGTTACGACCGTCGCCACTGTCGATGTGTGCCAAGACTCCGTGCCTACCGACCTTTCGTCAACGATTCGCCTCATTGTACGTGAGGAACTTCGTCGTCACCTTTACGCGCCCTTGAACGCCCGAGAACCACCGTGCGATACACCGTCCACAAGTATCAATGCTACGAGTTTCGAGGAGCGCAGCTATTCCAACCGCGGCCCTCAGCTAAGGGCTCCACCACCGGCGTCTTCTTATGTAGAGCCGCCTTATGCTCCCCACAGTCGTTACGGCTACAACAGCCATCCACCTCCTTTTGCGTCTCAGTGGGAACAGAGCGCCGCGTACCCTCAACATCCAGCGACGTTCCCTATGCCCCGTGAACGGCCCGTCTGCTACCAGTGCGGTGTTCGTGGACATATCGCCCGATTTTGCCCAATGCGACGTAATCCACGTTCGACATTCCCTCAGAGATCCGCGACGTTTGCACAACGAAGCCAACGGCCTGACTACACCTACTGGCCCCCCAACCCAACTGACGAGCGGCACGCCTACCAGCCGATCAACCGGAGTGATTCGCCCGGATCTGTGCGCAGCTTAACGCCGCCCACCACCCGTCCACCTCGGTCACCATCTCCACGGCGCCGGTCACGAATGTCGTCTCCGCCACCGGGAAACTAGCCAGCGCGGCCGACGGAGGTGAGGTCGCTGGACGTACCGATTTTCATCAAAGAATGCCTCCACCAGTTTCTATGCTTCAGAATAAGGTTCAGGTACTTGTTGACGACGTTCCCACGATGGCATTGATAGACACTGGCGCAAGTGTTTCCGTGATGAGTTTAGTTTTTAAGCAACGACTAGGCCGTAAGGTTATGTTTCACTGGGACAAACCTGCCACATTTCGGGCAGTGAGCGGCGCATTCTTGCGTCCTGTCGGCGTCTGCACTGCGTCTGTTAGTGTTGCCGGTAAAACGTTCAAGGCGGAATTCACAGTACTGGCTCAATCAACGCATGACGTTATACTTGGCATAGACTTTTTGCGAGAGTGTCGTGCGACCGTGGATTGTGGAGCAGGTGAGGTTCTGTTGTCTACTCTCGCCCAGCAGCCTGATTGTGAGAAAGGTAACCTCACTGTAGCTAAAGATGTACTTCTGCCAGCGTGGTCCACGGCCAGCGTACAAGTGACCACTTCGGAAACCAACTCGAGTTTGAATTCACGTGACATAGTGATTGAGCCGTTGCCTGTAGCTTGTCTCAAGAAAAACATCTTTGTACCACGATGCATTGTATCTCTCGCAGACGAGACGGCTCAATTATGGGTGATAAACAGCTCACCCGAGTCGGTTGTACTACCGGCTGGTATGCGCCTTGCCCTGTTCGAAAAGCAGAGCAGCACCTGCATTGGAGCTTTAAGCGATCTTGAAAGGGCGGGTCCGGAAACTTCTGGTATGGAAGCTGAATTTTCAAAAATGGTTAGCAAGTCCATTTCCTCACAGAAGCGCAAAGACCTGGTTGCACTGCTGGCGAGACATGCTAAAGTATTTGATTTTGCACGGAAGGTGCCTAGGGCTCAGATACCGACCACGCGCGCTCGTCACAAGATCGATACTGGCTCTGCTCATCCTCTCCGACAAAAGCCCTATCGCGTGTCCGTGTCCGAACGCAAAGTTATTGCTGAACAAGTTGGCGAGATGCTAGCCACTGGTGTAATTCAAGAATCGTCAAGTCCGTGGGCTGCGCCTGTTATTTTGGTAAAGAAAAAAGACGGGTCCTGGAGGTTCTGTGTTGATTATCGGCGTCTCAATTCTATAACCAAGAAGGACGTGTACCCCCTCCCCCGCATTGATGACGTAATTGACTGCCTTCATTCAGCTTCCTACTTTTCTTCGGTAGACTTGCGATCCGGGTATTGGCAGATTCCCATGGATCCAGTTGATAAAGAGAAGACGGCTTTTGTAACGCCAGACGGTCTATTTGAATTTAATGTTATGCCGTTCGGCTTGTGTAATGCTCCGGCAACATTTGAACGCTATATGGATACCGTCTTGAGAGGCCTTAAATGGGAAATTTGTTTATGTTACCTGGACGATGTGGTTATTTTTGGACGAACTTTTGAAGAACATAATCATCGCCTTGACGTTGTTCTAACATGTTTGGAGAAAGCCGCCTTGACACTGAACTCAAAAAAATGTCGTTTCGGTGAACGGCAAACACTGGTTTTAGGACACCTTGTGGACAAAGCTGGTGTTAGACCGGACCCGCAGAAAGTGGACGCCGTCAGCAAGTTTAAGCAGCCACAGTCTATCCGCGAGCTACGAAGCTTTCTGGGCCTATGCTCTTATTTTCGCCGCTTTGTACCTAATTTTGCTGAAAAGGCCCAGCCACTGACTGACTTGCTGCGCAAGGACGTCCCTTTCCACTGGACACCAAATTGTGAGTCAGCGTTTAAGCAACTAAAGTTCGCTCTCACTTCCGGGCCAATACTATGCCACTTCGATCCCTCTGCTTCCACGGAAATCCACACCGATGCCAGTGGAGTTGGTCTCGGCGCGGTGCTTATTCAACGACACAACAATGCTGAACACGTCGTCGCCTATGCAAGCCGGTCCCTGAGCAAGGCAGAGCGTAATTATACGGTTACCGAATTGGAGTGCCTCGCCGTCGTTTTCGCCGTACACAAGTTTCGCCCCTACATCTACGGTCGTCGTTTCTCAGTTATCACAGATCATCACTCTCTTTGCTGGTTGGTGAGCCTACGTGATCCATCTGGTCGACTTGCGCGATGGGCCATACGGTTACAAGAATTTGACTTCACGGTCCGCTACAAGAGCGGTAATCGCCACGCAGACGCTGACTGCCTGTCACGGCTTCCTCTACCAACGACCGAGTGTGAAGCTGATAATTTTGACGATTTTATCACAGCTATTGACTCTCATTTTCCTGACATCGCGGCTTTCCGGACAGCACAGCACGAGGATCATTGCTTAGATCACCTGTTTGCCTCCGCGAATGACCCGGCCAGTTCAAGCTCTTTTGTAGTCCATGACGCCGTCCTTTACAAGAAGAATTATTCTGGCCAAGGCGCCCGTCTGCTTCTGGTAGTTCCACGCACTCTACGTCCCCAAATTCTTCGGTTCTGCCATGACAACGCAACCAGTGGGCACATGGGCTTCGCCAGAACGTTTCATCGCATCCAGCAAAGGTTTTACTGGCCCAAGATGCGACGCGACACAGAAAAATACGTAGCGGGTTGCGAACAATGTCAACGTCACAAGCGTCCCACGACTACATCACCCGGACTTCTCCATCCCGTACCACCTCCTAGCTCTCCCTTCGAGATTGTTGGTGTCGACCTTCTAGGTCCGTTTCCGCGTTCAGCCAGTGCCAATCGATGGGTCATCGTGTGCGTCGACCACCTGACGCGCTACGCAGAAACTGCGGCTATACCTACTGCAACAGCCTTTCACGTGTCGCAGTTTATGCTTCGGCATATCATTCTCCGTCATGGCCCTCCACGAGTCGTCATTAGCGACCGGGGACGTCAGTTCGTCGCTGACGTCGTTGAAGAGATCCTACGCCTGTCTGCCAGCCAATTCCGCCACGCAACCCCGTATCACCCCCAGACGAATGGCCTCGTAGAGCGGACCAACAGGACGCTAACGAACATGTTGTCAATTTATGTTGATGCCAAGCACAAAAACTGGGACGAAGTACTGCCCTATATCACATACGCCTACAACACCGCGAAACACGAGACAACAGGGTACGCGCCCTTTTTCCTGCTCTACGCCCGCTCCCCCCGCAGTTGCCTCGACACCATTCTGCCTTTTACGTTAGATGTGGAAACATCGGTTGCCGAGTCACTATGCCGCGCTGAAGAAGCCCGTCGCGTCGCACGCCTTCGAACCATTGCATCTCAACAGCGCTCCAAGACCCGGTACGACGCCCACCATCACTCCGTTGCCTACACAAAGGGTGACCTGGTGTGGTTGTGGACACCTGTCCGCAAACGTGGTTTATGCCAAAAGTTTCTGGCCCACTACTCCGGACCATTTGTAGTCATTGACCGTCTCAGTGACGTCACATACGTCATCTCCGGCGTCACAAGCAATGGTCGGCGCTCTAGCAAGACACAGCTGACACACGTCGCGCGCCTCAAGCCATATCACCACCAACCTTCCTATTGACTCGCCCAGTGGGCATCGTCTGCGAACGGGGGAAATGACACACCTCGATGGGCGCATGAAGAGGAAGAGGTGGAAGCGGTCTGGCTCACGAGCAGCTCGGTCGCCGGTTTTCTGGCTCTGAGCTGTACCGATCTCAACCATTTCCTGTAAATAAACGCGTTCCTTCGTCACAATATCATTCTAGCCTAATCGAACAGCCGAGAATCGCTCATGGGTGTTTCCTGCCCAGTTAGGTCCGCACGGAAATGTGCATGTCACGAGTGTTTCAGGTTGTTTACTGCGTAAATCAAACGTATTTAGAACACCTCGAGTGTCCATCTCAATTATCCCAGTGATGGCGCTAGGCTATAAAGCAAGAGCCCGCAGCAGATAGCGAATTCGGGTGAGGCCAAATGGCGTCGAGCTAAGTGACATATAAGCACTTCGGCAACGAAAACTTCCTTGCTTCCATACGGGGAGTGTTTATAAATCTCGCAGCGTAGACACGAGGTTCTGCTTTATACGTAAGGTCAAAAGCAAAGGTGCGTCTCCATTAGAGCATCTGCTATCAACTTCCAACATCCGCTCATCAAAGTGATAAGCGCCGTAAGTGCCTGCAAAGTGTCACCTAAGGAGAACAGGAGATTGACCTGGAAGGGGGCGAAAATAATCGGCTATAAGAGCGGGTATCAAGTGCATTCTTCTCTTGCCAGTGCTAAATGTCGCCTACTGTGGTCGATAGCGTAATCGCATTGGGGAAAATACAGCGACGAAGTGAATGATTCTCGGAGAGTACAGGAAACGGAGAGGTGTAAACACGCCATCTGGCCGAGATTCGTGGGCACGGTGTAGGCAATGAAAGCCGGCCTCTTACTCATATACAAGAGTGTTGTGGTTTCTTGATTCCAAATCCTCGCGGTTAATTGTAGATGCTTCGTGTTCCTGCATTGCTTTAATTGTTTGTTGCGCCAGTTAAGCGGACATTTTGAGACAATGTACATCGTTGCAGGAAAATAATTTAAATACTTCAAAATCCGAAGCGCTTCTTAGCGAACATCTGTGACTTTGACCGTATCTGTCTACCTATCTAGCCACCTACAACATTTAGCTCTCCCGGCCGCTTTGACAATCGAACCTATACCAAAAATGGTATGGCGTAGCACAACTGGCACAGCTGTCTAAAAGTTGCGTTAATGTGAATTTACCTCACTCGAGTGTACTGCCAAGATAAGAGTATATATATTGTTGCGATAATGACCTTAAATGCTGGGTCCTTCCGGGTAAAACTGCCCAATATTTATTTGTTCAACCTCGAACTGGTAGTCATTTGCGTTTTGTACGTAATTTCATTTATATCTACATTGATTTCTTTTCTACGTAACACAATGTACGGCAAGTGTAATTCAAGCAGCAAAGCCAAAAGTAAAATCACCGTTCACCTGTTTCGTTTTACAAAGCTATCGAAACAAACTAACTCGCACACAAATTGAGTGGTACACAAAGCAAACGTTTACAAGCGCCCACACAGGATTCTGATGAACTAGTTTGCCCGAATCGGAATAGTACCAGTTTGACGAAATAGTATGATTACCCGTAACGCTTGTACTAGTATCGTACCATACATACAATAGATTGTTCTGCCACATCTACAAGCACATACAAAGGTGTACGTAATGTTCTCAGTTAAGTTGCACCGCTGTGCCCCCCCCCCCCCCCTTTTCCATTGGTCAAGCCCTAAAGCAAACTTGCTTGTCAATATATTCATACATTACAATGAAGCGATAACGTGAAGAGGCCCGTGCTGCCCCCTCTTTGCACATGCTTACGCATGTGCGTTAGATTGGGTACGCCAACCTTCCCACGTTCACGCATGCATGCATGTGCTGTATTTTTTTTTTTTTCAGACCTCAGAGTGATGTCCTTAAGCACTCGTTCTCTAATAAATAGTCGCAAGGGTGTTACCTCTGGTCGTAAAGCGACCGTTCTCGGTCACTCACTTCATGCTTGATTTTTCAATTGTTGCCGCCAGTGTTCCTCTTCGTTAACGACATCTGCGTTGTACTGTGCATTATTGATTCGTCGGGGCAATATTGTAGCACTGAGCGATGGCAGCTTGAAAATTTTAGCAGTGAGCGAAAGACAGTTTGCAGATGTCAGCAGGATCGAAGGCTGTCTGCAAATTGTAGCACCAACTGCAAATTTTTCATTGAGCCAAGGAAAATTTAACCTCCTATCAAATACAGCTTGCAAGTTTTACAGTGAGCAAAGAGCTTAAAAATTTTAACAGTGAGCAAAGAGCTTAAAAATTTTAACAGTGAAGAAGAAGAGCTTCAAAATTATAACAGTGAGCAAAGACATCATGTCAATTATAGCAGTGTTCGCGGACAGCATGCCAATATTATCAGGAAGCAAACAGTTTCCAAATTTGAGTAGTAACTGCAAATATTTGCAATGAACCAAGACAGCCTGGAAACTTTTACAGTGAGCAATGACATCTTGCAAGTTTTAGCAGTGAGGGAATACAACTTGCACATTTCAGCAGTGGGTGAATACAGATTGCGAATTTAAGCAGTGAGTGAATACAGCTTGCAAATTTTAGCAGTGAGTGAATACAACTTGCAAATTTCAGCAGTGAGTGAATACAGCTTGCAAATTTCAGCAGTGAGTGAATACAGCTTGCAAATTTCAGCAGTGAGTGAATACAGCTTACAAATTTCAGCAGTGAGTGAATACAGCTTGCAAGTTTCATCAGTGAGTGAATACAGCTTGCAAATTTCATCAGTGAGTGAATACAGCTTGCGAATTTCATCAGTGAGTGAATACAGCTTGCACATTTCGGCAGTGAGTCAGGAAGTGACCATCTGAGACTGATCGATCTCAGTGTGCTAGAACACCTGTCGCCGCCCCGGCTTGCAAATTGCAGCAGTGAGTGAATACAGCTTGCAAATTTCATCACTGAGTGAATACAGCTTGCACATTTCAGCAGTGAGCCAGTGAGTGACCATTTGCGACTGATCAATCTCAGTGTCCTAGAACACCTGTCGCCGCCTGGTCGTGCGACTTGGACGGTCGCCGGTGAGAATGATCCCTAAGAGATTGTGCGTGTCGCTCCAAGCGCGGTTGTCAGATGTAATTCACTCTTCAGCAGGTCGGCTACCTCGAGCGCTGTTGATACCTGTGCGTACTCTGCCACGACCTCTCACAACGCCACTGAAAAAACACTCGGCTCTCTCTTATCGCTGCAATTACCGTACTCTTCACCGCACCGATCGGCTCTATTGTTTTTGCGCGTACGTACTTCCCGTAGACAAATGAGTTCACACCTTTGCCAAAAACGAGTCCGGCTGACATCGCACATACGCAGATAGGACGTAAGTGTCGGCTTGCATAAAACTCAATGGCGGATCGTGTATTGGTCAAAAGCATCGTTTGGTATCCGGGAACACAACTATAGATTTTAACTGGGCCGTAAATTCTATCTTTTTACTCGCCTTAGCGCGAGGAATTTTAAAGCCCTTATACAGCCGCTAATCACAATCATTGTCCACATCTCTTGTCCCATGAACTGGTGCTCTTTGGCCATCAAATGTCTCATGCGCCACAAAGCACCAAACTTCATCATCAAATCATTGAAGAGAAGCTGTATATGACTAGATTAAAGAGCACCACATTCATGGACAAACTACCCGTGGAACAACAATTTCAGGCCAACTGACTAACTCAACTAATCCAACGTTGCTGCGTCAAAAAAATTGACGTAGAAAATGGTATTATTTTGTGAAATATGATTTGGCTGAGAAGGCAGGAGGACATAGTAATTTTTCTTCAAAGACAAGACTTCCTGCTTGCATTTCAGGCCGTTGCAATGAAACAGTGGTTACAGGGCTCGGCTGCTTACCTTAAAGACGCACGTTCGATCCTCACCATGGTGGTCACATTTCGATGGTGTGCGACCACCGTAGCCGGGATCGAAAGTGACGGAAAGGATGGACAGGAAAATGTGACAGGAAGGATGGACGAAAACGTTTCAACGCAGACGTGGTTAATTTCGCTCCGTTAGAAATTGCTCGACACCAACGAAAATTTCGACCGTATCCAGATAGGAAGCTTCTCGAAAGCGCATGGAGACCTGAGGACTTCGGTGAGGACATTCCTTCGTCCTGTCCTGCTGATACTGCGTGACTAGTCGACTTTGAATCTACAAGGCTGTCGTTTAGGCCTAGTGTGGGCCAGCGGCCATACTCGCCTGAAGAAGACGTGCTGGTGGCAGATGTGTGCGTTTCATCTAAGCCATCTACTGAACTATCGCGTATGACTACTTCTGTGCCAACTATGCAGCAGAAACGTGCAGCTGAACTGACAGTTCGACGATTCATGGAGCAACGACCAAGGAATGTGAACTTCGTGATGAGAGTACGAACCAACAAGAGGTCGTGCTGGCGGACAGTGGGGACACCATGGACTTGCAGTCTTCTGACTGTCCCGTGATTCCAGCAAAGCGAGGTCCCCCTGTCATTGTGCATCAAGAAGATGCCATCGCATCGGGGGATTCACTGAAAAAGGTGATGCATCCACGCTCTCCGCTTCTCAGTCTTACCACATGCCCGCCCGTTCCCATAACTTCAGTGCCCACCAAACATGTTCAAAGGGTCATTGACCATACCCTTGAAACAAATGGATACAAAGGGTTTTCAGCATACAGATCGACCAACACGATTAATGTGCACTTGGCATCTCTCAACGATGTGCAGAAGGTATGCTCTTTAACACCTATACTGCTGTCAGATGATCGAGAGCTGCCTGTGCAGTGCTACTTTGCATCAGGCCCTAGTGTACAAAAGTGTGTTTTCTATGACATTGACCCTGAATACTCTCCTGAGATAATGTCATGAATTGTACTCCCCGATGCACAGGGTTCTTGCGGCCAGAATCATGGGCAAACGTCGCACTTGCTTAGTAACGATGCAGGGCCCCTAATGTATTTCGGACAAAGTTTACTACTATGGGTATTTGTTGCGCCCCAAACCCTACCTTCCTCGGGCAATTTTCTGTTACCGTTGCTTTCAACGGCGACACATGCCGGAATTTCGCCCACAGCGTACTATTGAGCCAGAAAGGCTCACACCTTAGGGCCAATCACTATATCGGTGTGGCTTATGTAAATCCAATAAGCACGACATGACAAGCATAAACTGGCCAACTAAATAGAAGGTCACAGCAAGAATACGAAAAACTGCACCAAACAACAATATAAGAACTAACATATATATAAGAACTAACAATCGCTTCGAAGTTCTTACTGAAGAACCGGAGGTACCCATGGCAGAAGACACACAAGGCTCTGAGACGCAACTGTACTCTTCTGTGGTTAACCAAGGCAGACAGACCCAGACAATGAAACCAAAGTTAGCTGAACCACTGCTGGAATCGAATGATAGCCATGATGATATTGACGCTCGGATAGAAGCGCTGGCCAAAGAAATTGAGAGGCCACGCAAACGCAAGGAATTCGTCATTCTGAGGCGCCATAAAACAGGACCTACACGCAACAAATCGCTTAGTGCGCATTTTCCAGTTACGCCTGCAGCCCACACGACACGACGGGTCAACCAACCTGTTTGGACAGCAGTTTTGGATCAGCTTGCTCAACTAATGGCACTCATACAGGATTGCTTGCATCATGGCTAACTCTTCGCAGCAGCTGCCATGTGACGGAATTCTTCAATGGAACTGTCGAGGCTTAAGCTCCAAGCTGGGATAAATTAAAACCAAGCTTGAATACAACAAGCTACGTGTACGGGCACTACTTATTCAAGAGCAGTTCCTCCCCCCTCACCTTACTAGGACGGATGAAATTGTGCTTAGGAGGCTTCGGGCAGGGGTGGCCCTTACAGCGGCCGTTATATTGTCATGTAACTGGTCACATTTGCGAGTTGGTGATACGCGTCCCTATTGTCCCACTCCAGCGATGCAAGCAGGTACATACCACCTTTTATGGACAAGTGAAGCGTTGCAGCCAGAACGCTCCCGTCACCTCCTTCAAGCCGACCTTCGCTACGGCGACACAGACAGTTACAACCACTGGATACATGAAAACAGATTGCACAAGACACTGCTTCACTTCATACACAACACCGGCCTAACAGCACACATTAAAAAAAATATTATGCCTTAAAGGCAAGTCTTTGTCGCCATAAAAAAAAAAGATGACAGGCGTGTGTACTGTGTCATGCCAGTGCACGTTAACGCACCCCAGGTGGTAAGAATTTGTGTAGCTTTCCCCTACTACATGCCTAGTCAGCATGTCATGGTTTTGCCACTACCAAACTACACATATTGTTAACTATATATAAATTTAAATAAAATAATTAAACGAGAATATCGTGCCCGGCACACAAACACTCAATTGGTTTGCTTTTGTATTGGCGTTCATCTGCGAAAACATGACACCTAAATACCTGCCTAAATTACACTGAGGTCGATTTACGGGGCAAAGAGTGGAAATGGTGGGGAGGTGGGAGTGTTTGAGTGTCTGGGGGGGGGGGGGTGACAGACGGCGGTGATATGAAGAGAGTGACCGTTGCGTACAGCGTGGGAAGCTCTCCTCCGGCACCTGAATGAGACTTCATAGTCGCGCCCACCTTATCGCCGTAATAGGCGCCCGGAACACGCGCATTATCGCCTTTTCCGGCATGCTCTCTCTCTCCAGTTTTCCCGGCCGCGCAGAATGAAACCAGCTGCGCTCTTGAAACCCGTGCACGGGCGGCGCACTTGCATTGCCGCCACCGGCGCGGGATCGACACATTAGAGAGTTTTAGTACTGCGGAATGGTGCTACGTACGCATCACGCAAGCGCCTTGCGTTGCGTTGCGTCCTTTGCCACTAATCGGCTTTTAGTACGCCGTAGTACCCACGTACGTAACGAGCGTGAAGCGTGTTGCGTCATCTGGTATATCAAAATAGAAGCACGTGTTGTTGACAGCCAATGTGAGCCAATCCAAGTGTTATAGCCAGATTATGGCCATATTTTAAGCCACAGAGCCGGTCGGTGCTTGCCTTCGATGCCGCCATTTTGCAAAACGAACTCTCGCGCTGTCGCGAACTTGTTCGAGAGCGGCGCGATCACCTCGTACGTACGCACGCACGCATCTCATGCGTGCGTACGTAGCGGCTGCGTACGTAATGCGATACGTGCGCGTTGCGGTCTGCGCATGCGCACTACGCAGAACGTGGCGTCCTTACGTACGCAACGCCGCCACGTACGCAGCGTACGCAGTACTAAAACTCTCTATTATACGCGGTCATCGTCACGGCATGCACCCCCTCTTCTCGGGAGCCCGTTTATCGCGAGCGGAGGCTTATCCGGCGACGGCCACTCGGCGCCGCCCGTCGTGCACAAAGTCGCGGACGTGCCGTTAAGCACGGCTGCGACCTCTTGGGCTAAATAATACACCTGATGGCTCGCCATCGAGCCCCCCTTCCCCCCCTGCCCAATGTCCGCATCGCCCGGTGGGAATAGCGTAGCCATGAAGGCTAGTGGAGCACGGTGAATGGGTGGTTTAAATTGTTTGCCCCCGAAATCTTTCAAGTTTGCATGTGTGCAAATTCGCGCGCGCGCGTCATCTCGTCGTCTTGTGTGCTGCAATTTTGTTCGTCCTGTTTTAACTAAGCGCATTTTGAAGATGAATGAGCACGACTTTACCACCTTATAGATCTCGACTTATGGTGCCAATCTTATAGCTCACCTTATAGCTCTCTAATGTGTACATGTACACATACAAACTCACGCACGATAATGCGTACAAAGGCTGCTGAACACCACGCACCTAAAGATTTCTGGCTACACCCTGCCGAGAGAGGTGGAAACTCACAGGCGCTTTATCTTCTATCTAGCAAATATCTGCATGCTTGATGCAGTGTACTGGAGTCGCTAACAAGTGCAAAGACTTGTTTCCTATAGTGGTAAATTGAAGCGCAAATAGACACAATGTACTAAGAAACGAATGACAGACGGGCGCTAGCTTGGAACTAGATCCTCTTGTATTCTGTTCTGTCCTCTTGTCTGTTTGGTCCCTGTGTCGTGCTGCACTGCAGTTCACGGTGTTTTACCTTCATGTACGAACTGCAACGTTATCCAAACATCAGGTTTATTTTGTTTGCTTCAGTAAATAAATAATAGCGTACAGACTAGGGTTTTATCCTCCAAAACTGTTAGCCTACACCCTGTCCACATTTCATAGTGAATTATGTGCTGTTTTCGCGTATACACAAAACAAATAAAAGACATATGTCTCAACTTGGCCGGAAGCTTTAGAGGGTCGCGTACCTACACATGGTTGTATCGCAAGCTGAAACGTGAGCACATGATAGACGCTTTCGATTACCCATTGCAGTTTGTGTGTGTGTGTGTGTGTGTGTGTGTGTGTGTGTGTGTGTGTGTGTGTGTGTGTGTGTGTGTGTGTGTGTGTGTGTGTGTGTGTGTGTGTGTGTGTGTGTGTGTGTGTGTGTGTGTGTGTGTGTGTGTGTGTGTGTGTGTGTGTGTGTGTGTTGCCTGTGCCTCCCCTGTAGGTAGATTAATGCCCTACGAACAATCCCATATTAGACATTTATCGCAAGGCTAGATTCGCCTTCAGACAACAACATTCTGATGCAAACATGATGCAAGCTTGCGGCATTTAGGCAACTGAGAGTGTGATACTGATAATGATTGACAATGGCACCGATTAAAAACGCTTGTGTGTCAAAGGCAACAGGTCACCATGTTCAGATCAAGCGAGCTGGAGTCACGGACGGCGACGGAATATTTCAACAGCAGTTCTCTTGACGCAATGTGTTGTGCAAAAAAGAAACGTGTAACATCGGCGGTTATCTCTGCGAAGGCGCGCACTTGAAAAGCAACAAGATTCAGGCAAGTGGATGTCGAGCGGATTTCTCAATTCTGTAGCAGCAGAAAACATAGCGTTCAACTCGGCCAAATCGCCGAAAATAACCGAGCAAAATGTTCTATTCTAATTGGTGGGGTGCAACATCTCAAAATTACTAAATATGATTATTGTGATTATGAGAGGCGCCGTACCGGACAGCTTCGAAAATTTTGACCACCTTCGTTTTTTGGCGTGCACCTAAATCTAAGCGCACGGACCTCAAGCATTTTCACCTCCATCGAAAGTGCGGCCGTTGCGACCGAGGGAATTCTTATGGGCCTGAAGAATATGAATATACTCCCGGTATACTTATGGATACGGTTGAGAAGCACGTAGTGTTGGCTTAGTTGAATTCGTCTTAACGGTGGTGCGCGAAAAACGGTGGTGGTGCGCTGTGACTATTTTTTTTTCTTTTTGTGCCATCGTTCTTTCGCGCACCACAATTAAGATTCAAATAGTTATTGTACAGCGAAGATCATAATCTGTTCTTTGTATCGTTTTGCGTCGAGAGAAAATGAACCGGCCCATTCTGCCTTTGTCTTCTTTTTAGGGACCTTCGCTCTCAGAACGCGTGCGCTGATTTCTTTATTTATTTATTTATTTTTGCTTGGGATCATACAGTTCTTATGCGTGTGTCTTGGGATCCAACGACTCTTTGTACTGGGATCCAACAGCTCTTTTGTGAGTGTCTTGAAATCCAAACAACTATGGCTCTGGATCCAAAACAACTCTGGCTCGGGACCCAAACAACTCTGACTTGGGACCCAAACAACTCTGCCTCTGGACGCAAACAACACTGGCTCTGGACGCAAACAACTCTGGCTCTGAATGCAAACAACTCTTCTTCGGGTTTCAAAGAACTCTGGCGATATGGCTTGGGTTTCAAACAACTCTGGCTCGGGATTCAAACAACTCAGGCTCGGAATTCAAACGACTCTGGCTCCGGACTCAAACAACTCTGGCTCCGTACTCAAACAACTCTGGCTCCGGACTCAAACAACTCTGGCTCTGGACTCAAACAACTCTGGCTCCGGACTCAAACAACTCTGGCTCCGGACTCAAATAACTCTGGCTCTGGATCCAAACATCTCTGGCTCGGGATCCAAACATCTCTGGCTCGGGATCCAAACATATCTGGCTCGGGATCTAAACATCTCTGGTTCGGGATCCAAACAACTCTTGCTCCGGACTCAAACAACTCTGGCTCCGGGATCCAAGCAACTCTGGCTCCGGGATCCAAACAACTCTGGCTCCGGGATCCAAACCACTCTGGCTCGGTATCCAATAAACTCTGGCTCGGGATCCAAACAACTCTGGCTCGGGATCCGAACAACTCTGGCTCGGGATCCAAACAACTCTGGCTCGGGATCCAAACAACTCTTTTGCGTGGGAGAACGAGTACAGAGAGGGAGAAAGGAAGAAAGGAAGAGATGGAAACAAATAGAAATATAGGAATACTAGAACATTTTCATCAGGCGGAATTTGAGCTCGCGTACCGACAATCTGAATGCGAGCGTCGTAACCACTCGGCTGTCCAGGTACGCTAGCAAGGAAGTGGGAAAAGAGAATGAAGGGGAGGAAGATATGTTTCAGGGTGAGTAATGACAAAGGGACTATAGAAGAGAATAAGGCATAGCGTGGAAAGAAAAAAGAGGCATAGAGAGAGAAAGTGAAAGAGTGGAAGGGTGAGTTATATCGACAAAAAAGAGAGAATTCAAAATAAAGAGGCAGTGAGAAATACATAGATGGTGTGAGAAATAAATGCAATGACAGATAAAGAAAAAATAAAAAAATAAAAAATAAGAAAAATAAAAAAATAAGAAAAATAAGAAAAATAAAAAAAGAGATGAAGAAAGTGAAAGTTAAAGGAACGAAGACCATCCACGCTGAACTTCCTGCAGTCTCGACACCACAAGTGCAAAGCTGCCTTCTGGGTTTCACACACTTTTGCAAAAACTAGCGCCGAAAGTTCACTACAGGCACACGCTAGAACCACTATAGCTCAGACTTATTATCTATTTTTTCACTCCTATGTAATCTTGCTACTCATACACAATTAATCAAATCAATCAAATAAATTCATAATTGTCCAGCAACCTAAAATTTCACATTGATATGGAAGGCATCATTTAATGAAGACCATATGTCGCGTTGAACACATTCGTTGGCAGTTAATATACATGTATTTCTCGCGCACACACGCCCACGCACACACACACACTCACATGCAAAAACGGGAGTGTGGTGTTGTCCGCGAGTCACCACATATTCAGCTATATTTAGTAAGAGTAATCGATAGCGTTATTTGTATACAAGTGTTAATGATTGGGCGATTTAGTTTATCGTATACCTGAACTTGTATAGCACATTACTGAAAAAGAACAAACATAACTGATCAAGCCAATAGGAGAGGACAGAACGTTTCCACTGGCTCTGTCCTCTTGTGTCGGCCTGCTCGACCATTTCTTTTTTACCGTAATGCGCTATACCAGTTCAGGTGCTCATTGTATACCCTTCTTTTTATCCTGTAATAACCTTTTTCTTCTGTTTTCACAACTACAAGAAGAACTCTTGTTTTTCTTTGTAGTTGCACAATAATGCGGATGTTTTAGCATGCTAATTTGTATGAAATCACGCTGATATACACACCAAATAATCTAAATCGTGCTTCTGAGACATAATTATATAAAACGCATCACGAACACGGGGGAAAATAAAAACCGACGGCAGGTGTCGGTGTCAGCGCTGCGTTTTATTCATTATACATGAAAACTAGCTCAACTTGAAGTCATTCTGTTTCCCCGGTATACATCGTTTTCTCAGTACAAATCTGCTTTTCTTACTAAAGAGATTATAATGGTTCCTCGGTTTAGTCGCTTCGTATCTTATGAAAGCCTGTGGCTTGGAGTGGCCTTTACGAGCGCATACTTTTATCTCATTGGAATGGCCAGCTCTTCTACATGCACTTACTTCAGCTGCGAAGAAACCATCGCGCACCTTCTGTGTGAGTGCACCCATTTCAACGCACCAAGACAAGAACTGACTGCTGCTCTGGATAGACTGGATGATCGGCCTTTGTCGGAACAAAGGATTCTGCAGTCTTTGGCCGAGCCCATTCTCATCCCAGAAGCCTTTGAAAGCTGTGCTACGCTTTTTGCGGACAATTGGCCTCAGAGACATACTTTAATGTCCTATTCTCTTTAATGTTGCCTTTCCCCTGCCACTATTTTCTTTTATTTCCTCTCTGTCTCTCTTCGCAACATTTCTTTTTAACATCTTTTATTCCCCTCACCCCTTTTGCCCAGCACAGGGTAGCCAGGCGGTCTACGAACTGGCTAACCTCCCTGTCTTTCCGCTTCAACTTTCTTCCTCCTCTTCCTTATGCATGAAGATATCTACGAAGCTGGTTGTTCGGGTGGCGATAATCGTTTGTCCTCCGGACGCTCGATGTCTGTCCCGCGGTGTGACGTATCGGTCGTGCGTCCGTGCTCGTTCGCATGGAGCCGTAGCGACCACTTAGCGCTTGTAATTGCTCAGGACGGCCAAGCACAGAGATTGCATCGTCTCTCGGAACAGTTTTTCGAGTGTATACACTCTACGCTGGCCACAGTTGTCGACAAGGTGCCAAAGATAGCACTGCTGCTTCGCGGCGTGTTTGCAGATAGTGCCCTTTTCTCCATCCCATGACCTCGGCGAGGAATTCGTACCGCATACGCTCTTTGTGGGCACGTTGCGGCAGTCCTTGTGCCGTTTATAAAACTTCTTTCATGGTGGGGAGGGAACACTTCCGATCATTACAGCCTATAGAAAACGTCAGTGCTGTATGATAATGAGAAATAGGCTGCTTTAACTACGATACGAGCACAAGGCAAGAAAAGCAGAAATGATGGCAGCTTTGCACTAGGGGTATAAATCTTGAGAATGAGTTAATCAGGGTGGCTTTCCTTGTTTCGATTTATTTTTTTCTCTCCTTCTATCTGTTTGGTATATGTTTATGCACCAGTTCTTTTCTACTTTTGTCTTTCCGTTTTTTTTCATGAATTTATTTCTTTCTCTTTCTCACTCTTTTTATCTTTATTCACTTTTCTCCTTTTTTTTCTCTCGAAACTTCTCTGGCTCTCTCTGCTTCTTTTTATTTCGCTCGTTTCTTTTTCTACATCTTTTTCATGTGTGTTTCTCTTTTTGTAGTTTTTACATCTTGATTCCAGTTATTTTATTCTAGTTTCTCTCTTTTTATATCTCTTTCTCGTGTTTCACGTGATCTACTTCGACCAATAGAGGAGGAAGAGGAGGAGGAGGAGGAAAGATTAAGCGGAAGGACAGTGAGGTTAGCAAATTCTTAGACCGGCTTGCTACCCTTTGCTGGGGAAAGGGGTGCGGGAAATAAAAGATGACAGAAAAACTTAAACAGAGAGAGAGAGAGAGAATACAAAAAATAGTGATAGAGGAAAGGCAACATCACAGAGAGTGAGACACTAAAGTCTATCTCTGAGGCCAGTCGTCCGCAAAAAGCGTAGCAAAGCTTTCAAAGCCTTCTGGACTGAGGATGGGCTTGGCCAATGACCCAGAATCCTTTTTCCGACAAAGGCAAGTCATCTAGTCTATCCAGAGCTGCAGTAAGTTCTTGTCTTGGCGCGTTCAAATGAGTGCGCTCACATAGAAGGTGCGCGATGGTTTTTTCGCAGCTGCAGTAAGCGCATGTAGAAGAGCTGGCCATTTCAATAAGATAGAAGTATGCGTTCGTGAAGGCCACTCCAAGCCACAGGCGGTATAGAAGTGTATCTTCAGCTCGAGATATTTCTGAGGGAATACAAAGCTGCAGATCTGGATCCAAGTTATGCAGGCGCGCATTTGTGAATTCTGTCGAGTTCCACTGTACCAGTGTGAGATCACGTGCAAGTGAACGAAGTCTTGTAGCTGCGTCGGTTATTGAGAACGGGACGGCTGTGTATTGGGTACTATCGTGTGCAGATCTAGCGGCCTTATCTGCACGCTCATTGCCATATATACCGCAATAACCTGGTATCCACTGATAGACTATGCTGTGTTGTTTCTCGATTGCTTGTTGACGAAGAAGCGTTATTTCAGCTACTAACTGTTCATTAGGTCCATGGCTAAATGATGACATGAAACATTGAAGAGCTGCCTTCGAGTCCGAGAAGGTATACCAAGTTCCCGAAGGTTCTTCAACTCTAAACTCCAAAGCTGCACGTATAGTGGCGAGTTCTGCAGCTGTCGACGACGTCAAATGCGATGTCATGAATTTGTGATGTCCCTCGCGGGAATAACCACCGCCCCTGCTGAGCTTACTGAAGACGCAGAACCAACCGTGTAAATGTGAAGGCGTCCATTGTGCTTCTCTCGCAGGAAGAGTAATGTGGCCTGTTTCAGGGCTAGATGCGACGACTTTTTCTTATTTTGGATGCCAGGAATGGTACGTGCTTTGAGTGGGTGTAGGCACCGCAATGTTAACGGCGGCCGTGCTGCATGCGTCGAGTGCCATGGAAGAACTGCAATGCTGATCTACAGTTGCGCTGAATGCTGAGTGGGGCCTAGAAGTTCGAAGTGAGGCGAGGTGATGTGAAGGAACCCGAGCAAAATGTCTTAGGTGCGTTCTCAGAGCGTCTACGTGAATGTACGTGTCGACTGGATAATCACGCGCAACGATGACTGTCGCTGCTGTACATGCACATCTCGGTAGACCAAGGCATATTCGCAGTGCTTAGGCTTGGATCAACTGGAGGACGCGCAAATTTGTTCTTCGGATCCCGCGAAGCACGGGTAAGCTGTAGCGCATATAAAGGAGGAACAGAACAGTGTAGAGTGGAAGCATTGCTCGTACCAATGCATCCCACGTTTTTCCATCAAGAAACCTGAGCACGTGGGTGATCATAGTGAGTTTCGTTTTTATGTGGTCTATGTGAGGGCTCCAGGAGAGGTCGCGATCAACTATGACTCCGAGAAATCGGTGGGTCTTCATGTAGTTGATCGTCTGTCCATTGATTTTAATAACATTAACCCATAGCCTTAAGCAAGAATGCAATAAGCGAGCACTTCTCTGATAACAGCTCTAGTCCCCTTTCTTCATGTTACTTCGTCGCTAGTGTAGCCGCTCTCTTAAGCCGGGCACGTAAATGAAGGCGTGTTACGCCTGACGCCCAGATGCAGATGTCATCTGCATATATTGATAGATGGACTGACTCTGTAAGTGCGTGCACCAGTCCGAGGAGCGCTAGATTGAAAATGTAGGGCTAAGAACACCACCTTGAGGCGCACCACGACGGATGCAGTGATGCGTTGTTGAGTCATTCTCCATCTGTACAAAAAAAACGTTCTGCCCTTCAAATAGCTGTTGATCTATTGGTAAATCCAACCCCTTAATCCAACATTTTCCATGACATCCAGAATGTCTTCATTGCATGCGCCTTTCACGTCCAAGGACAACACCACAGATAAACGTTTCAGTCTTTTCTGGTGCTGCACAGACGAGACTGGGTCAATAACGTTATGAATTGTGGACTGCCCACGCCGAAAGCCCGTCATAGCATCAGGGCACCTGATGGTATGACGGGGGCACCATCAGGGCACCTGATGGTTCCTGGAGCACCATGTGGTGCTCCAGGTACCACTTTAAGCGAATCAAAATCATCCTCTTCATCACTTTCCCGAAACAGCTGGTAAACACGATGGAGCGATAAGAGGTCAAATCCCGACGAGATTTACCTGGTTTAAGCACAGGGACGAGGCGGCTGGATTTCCAGGAAAGATGGACAATCCGCTGCTCCAAGAGTCGTTGTACACTGATAGAAGGGTCCATCGAGCTGCTTCACTGAGGTTGCGAAAAGCTATATACGTGATCCCATACGGACCAGGCGATGAAGATCGTTTGCATGCCGTGAAGGCCGCTTGAAGTTCTTTTAGAGAAAGAAAGGTGTTCATTCTTGTATCTCTGGAGACTGGTTTGTTTTCTAAGTGACGCGTGGTGCACGCGGACGCCTGACCGGCAACTTTCATGCAGAAATCTTCTGCTACTCCAATTTCGGTGCAGCCTTGGTGGAGACACTCACACTTGAAGGGGGCGATGTTGATGCGGCGATGTTCGTATGCCACGAATAATTCTCCATGTCTGTGTCACAGGTTAGCACCTGCTGCACTCAATGCTGAGGCTTGCCCAATGCCCGGTGCATACCCACCTGTGCTTTCCTGCAAACACCTAAGTTTTTTACAGGGCACTTGCACAGTTTCGCTGTTAAAATGAAAGGCTGAAACAAAAGCCTGTAATTTACACAACATTGAGTAGAGCTCGGGCTCTCGCGAAACTCACTCTGATACTCTTAGCAGATTGTGTTGTTCTTCACCCCAGCCGCCTCCCAACGTGGCCCGTTCTGCACCTCACGCGTGTCACGCTATGTTCGGAATCGGTGCACATTTGACGAAGCGATGACGTCATGAGGTGTCGTTATAGATGACGTCATCATAGCGTCACACAGTGAAGTCATGTGAAAACATCTTGGAACTGTTCGCGCTCTCAACATCAGACGCCAGATTTTTCTCGTCATGAGATGCGTCACAGATTATTATAGCAGATGAAGCTCTGTTCAGAACCAATGATCAGGACATGCATGGTGATTGGTTGAAGAGGAAACTAGATAACCAGCTCAATCATCAAGAGATATCTAAATACGCGTGACGTTCCAATGACAGCGGCATTCGATCCGTCGTCTAACGCAGGGCTTTAGCATTGGCGCAGTCGACAGAATCACTCTGCAAGAAAAGTCTCAATGCCATCTGACAGCTGCGAAAATGGAAAATAAATAGAATGCTTCAAAGCGCAAAAATATGAGGGTTATACCAACTCTATAATATTGGCGCGAAAAGGGTCTCAAATGTCGTCGACTGAAATATTCCGTTTTTGACGGTCGCACATATCATGCCAGTACAGCTACGTAGGAATGGCCGTTCCGGACCTTGTGTTGCCGTATTCCAGTAGATTTAAATTCGCCTCTCTCGAAAAAGAATGACCTTCCATTCATTCTTTTCTATCCCTCGGAAAAGAATGACCTTCCATTGCTGTCCCTTGTGCCATAGACTACATATGACATCATCACATTGCCAATGATCAACGAAGGTGAGCGGAGAAAATAATAAAAATGAGGCAGTGTTAATGGTAATGCAGTAAACAAGTACAGCCCCGCCGCAGTGGTCCACTGGCTAAGGTACTAGGCAGCTGTGGCGGCTGCATTTCCGATGGAGGCGGATATGTTGTAGACCCGTGTGCTCAGATTTGGGTGCATGCACGTTAAAGAACCCCAGGTGGTCCAAATTTCTGGAGCCCTTCACTACGGCGTCTCTCATAATCATAGCGTGGTTTTGGGACGTTAAACCTCACAAATGAATCAATAAGTAAACAAGTAAAGTCACATGATCCGAGTATAGTTTTACAAGTGTCTTAACATCACCCTCACTGGTGTAGTGATGTTAATGTAGTGTTGGTCATGTCTTGTACGTGATTGTGCTTGTTGGAACATTCCTTACCCTTCTACAGAATAAGAAGTACTTAATGACAAGGTGCATTTTGAAGCAAAGCGTGTATTCACGCAGAATATTCTCATAAGGTCTACCGCTTTACCCAGGTAAATTTTTCGACCGATGACTAGATGACGCCTCGCTTCTAAACATTCATGCATTGTGCTATGTCAGTGTTGTGGGGTCAAGCTTATATAATGTGGGAGGGGGGGGGAGACTCCGTATTTTTCATTTCTCCCTTGTCATACTAAGTGACGATACTTAGTAACGATACCTAGTATTACTTAGTAATAATAGTAACGACATTATTTGAGGTTTCACCTTAAAAAGTCGCGATATGATTATCAGGCACACCTTAATAGTGTGCTCCAGAATTATGGACCATCTTGTGTTCTTAATGCTCAATTAGATCGCGCATTGCACGCTCGCCTTGCATTTAGCGTCCATTTAAAGGCGACTGCCATGACCGAGGTCGAACCCGCGACCTTCAGGTCAGCAGCTTAGCACCATCACCACACTATAGCACCGCGGCAGACGAACACTTGTGCCCACTTCTTTGTACATTCGATACAATCAGCTGATAAAAAAAGATGGCTTTCTCCTTCAAGTCGCCTTAAGAGAATTCCACGTATAAAAACAGTAGCGCACAATAAAAGAACATGCTCAGTGATCATAGCTCACTTGAGCACACTATGCGAGAATAGCCGTTCGCAAAGTGAAATGCGGCGCCGATCTTCAGCTGCAGTAATCGTGTGTCGTCTTCACGTTTTCTCGCTTCACGATTTCGAGTCTTCAGGGAATCACTCTTTTTTGTTTGCGTTATCTTCAAGCTTTCGAGTTGCGTAACAACGATTCTTCGATCAGTATTCGAAATGTCGAACGTTCTAATTTACTCCGTAAGGAGCCCCATCTATGAGCTCGTGTAAGCTGAGAATGTTTGAGGCTGTGAGTGGGCGAGAAAGGAAACGCCGATGTGGAGAAAGGAACAAGGCTGACATAAAAGGGAGGAGAAAATTCCTCGACGCCGGGAGAATAAGCTTGCGAACAGCGACCCGCCCTGAAAGTGATCGGCCAACGGGAGGAAATTACCTCACACATCGGCAGGATAAAAACCTCCGAAGACCGAAAAGCGCACGAAAGCGAGCGAACGATGGACCCGTGTCCCTGAGGCGCCCGCCTTGCTCGCTCCATACATCTATCTATCTCTTCAACGAGCGCCAAAGAGGGGTGGAAAACAAAACAAAAGCCCCGTTGCCACCACCAGGAAAGTCGTTCATCCATTTCGCACTTTGTGCGCGCTTTGTTCCACACTCCCGGGCTCGTCGCTCGCGTCTGCGATCACGTTTTCTCTATCCAGGGAGCTAGAAAGGGGAAGAGTGCAAGGTGCGGAGGGGAAACGGGGAAAACGAGTTTTGGGGACGAAACGCGGGACACGGGGAAAAGCCGTGGAAGTAGGAGGAGGAGACGACGAAAGACTGGCGTTTCAACCTCCTCCCGTGAAGAAGGGAGGTAGCGGGAAAAGCGTCTCGTCTTGACGCCAAACGCGCTACACTGGCGTCAATACATGGATCGTACAGGATCGATGGGAGGTTTCCATCCCTTTTTTCTGTTTTGTTCACCGATGGAAAAACGTTATTTTCCCTTTTCCTCTTCTTTCCTCCTCGAGATACCCTCGGTCTTTGCCTGCCTGCTCTTGCGCGTCTTCTGAACTTCCTCGCCTCCGATGTCTCTTCCATGCTCCCGGTTTCCCTCGTCAACTTTTCCCCGCGCCTCTCCCCTCTCTGTACTCCCGTCGCCATGGAAACACCGCTCTTCCCAAGATGGTGACCGATCCCTCGTCGTTCGGTCGCTACCGCCCTTTCGCTGCTGCCGTTTCCCTCTTTCTCTCTAGTTTCCGGCGACTGCTATACCCTAGATTAACTCGGGAAGAGAAGGAACTGAAACGGCGAATCGCTAAGGGACGAAAGAATCAACTAATAGAGAAACTGCATTAGGGTCATGAAGGCGAGGCAGGCTGCATCAGCAAACGCTGGAAAACCTATCCGGAATGACTTTTTTCTGCATCGCCTTTTCCCATTCGAAGAAAGCGAGAGTGAAAGAAAGGGCACGGAAAGGGAACACAAAACGTGACTTTGGAAATCGGGAAAGATCGGGAAACGCGTATGTATAATAACAAGATAGATTACGCTCGTCTGGAGGCAGGCTTGGTAGCGTCCAAAAGTAGAAGAGGCGGAGGAGGAGGAATCGTGATGGCGAGAAGACAGCTCGAACCGGCGATTAGCAGATTGCCCGTTCCGTGCGCCAAGAGGAAACTGTCGCGGTCGACGTCTGAGGGGGGCGCTCACCGATCGAATCTATCGGGACAAGCGGTGAGGGAAGAGAGAGAGAGATAGTCGCACACTTTGTCGCTCTCGCTTTGGTCCGACAGATTTCGCGTACACGAGATACCAATTACTCAACCGGTACAACTCGATTACTAGCGGTCAGAACTGGCACGTAATGAAGCCACGCCAGATAGACCGTTATCAAGGCGATGACAGCAGAAGTGACGATCAATGCTTGATATTTGCGCGAAGGTCTTTCTTCTTTTTCGGCGATGCGGGGGGGGGGGGGCAGTTGTATCAATTCAATGCTTGTCGCTTAGGCAAGCTGTCGTTTTGTATCTGCTGTTGTTTGTACAATTTTGCGAATTTTTTAACGAACTTGTACGAAGAGACACCATAGTATATTTTTATATTAGCCGTAATACCCTGGGAGCCTGCTTCTCATCGTATCACTTTTTGTTTTGCGCAAAGCGTGACTCGTGCAAACTGCCAAGTTAGTAAATTTGTGTAACACACAAATTTGACTGTGACAATCTTGCAATCAGGAAGCGAATTTCGCAGCAGCTTTGTTCTTTTGTACAACCCCCTTCCCTCCATCTGTTCTTAGTGTGACAACCTGATCTCATTCATATCGACTTTATGCAGAGGTTATTGTTCCTCTGGTGTTAATATTAAGTACTAACAGACAATGATGCCTAGAGAACTATAGCGGATGTTATTTGTTGTGATTCTGATACGTAACTAAGGTTAAGCGGACGAAAAGATAAGTTGCCGCTGGCAGAGTCTGACCGAACCTTCAACCTTAGAATTACGCATCCGATGCTCTACCACCTGAGCTACAGCGGCAGTCATTCCCTCGCCGTTTTTTGTATAACGGCGCAAATAAACATGAAACTGTTAGCCCCAATCCCAGTCATGGCTGCAAGTGTGGAACACAGTTTGTGGCTGTTGGTGTCACGTAGCACATGAGCTTATTATGAGGTGGCGGTAGACCGATAATCTTTTGCTACTACCTCAAGTCATCAAGTCGGCCAGAACGAGACCTCCGCTGTGAATAAAGGAAAGAAATGTAAATTTAAGGGCTCATTTTTCAGACGCATGATCAATGAAAACTAACGCGCAGTAATTCCGAGGAAAGCTCAAAATTCCCGGAGCCCTCCACTACGGCGTCTCTCAAAATCATATTGTGGTTTTGGGACGTTAAACCCCACAAATCAATCAATCAATCAATAATTCTGAGCAAAGTACAGGTGAAGTCATTAGAAGTAATTGTGATATAAACGTGAATGACAATACAGAGGGTGAGAAAATAACTTGCAGCCGGCAGGGCGGAAATTGCAATCTTCGAATGGCACGTTGTGTCGTACAAAACCTCCCACCTATTTATTACATGTCTGAACTACGTTCCGACGCTGCGTTTTTCTCGCGCTTAGTAATTCTTGTCGGTATGCGCAAGCTTGGTTCTCAAAAAGTCATATTAAGAGGAAGTATTGGTTGACACACGTACGTGGGCTCCAGACCTAGTGCGAATGGCCTGGGCGGCGAAATATGTAGATTCCATGGAAGGTAGTTGATGAAGTGAGCTTCAAAACATTTGTGCTGTAGCTGTAGTCAAGCGTTCAAAGGTCGCATTGTAATTTTAGGGACGCAGTGTTCGCAGAGTATATATACAAGGAATGCGGCATATGTATACAAGGAATGCAGCTTCAAGCGCGGTTCTATGGCGGGGGCACTGCTACTCGGGTTGTCGTTGGCGGCTACTTCGCGCCGAATTGGCCACTTTACGACACCATCAGGCGGCAAAAGTTTCATGTTGGCACTATTGCTACTTTTAGATGCGGAAGCATCTTATACTCGCGCCTTGTAGTGCGCCGTCCGCGCCATCCGCGCCGTCCGCACCGCTTCTCGAACATTCGACAGCTGACGCGCGCGCATGCGCCGTCGCGCCGTCGCCCACTCTTCCACCATCTGTGCATCCCTTCCTCCTCTACACACCGCGCGCGCTTCACTCCTCCACCATCTGTGCACCCTTCCTCCTCTACACACCGCGTTCGACATCTACAATTCTCCTGATTCTCCAGTGGACGCGCATGTGGCGTCGCGCTTCGAGAACATTCAACAGCTGACAGTGCATGCGCCGTCGAGCTGTATATATACTCAAGGTCGGCGCTCGCTCGCTCAGTTGCCGCTCGTCGGTTGGTTTGTACGGCGCGTCGACGTCCAAGGTCGCGGTGAAATGAATTCCAACGAATCCACAAACACAATGATCGACGTCCCTTCGACCAGCGCCGCCCTTTCGCATACGTGTGTACGTGTTCACTCATTTAACACCCCCTCCTACAACCACGTTAACCAATTTAGCCATCGACCCAAGTAAGTCGCAATTTAACACCCCATTTCACAACCACGTTAACCAATTTAGCCATCGACCCAAGTAAGTCGCACTTTAACACCCCGTTAACCAATTATATGCTCCGCATCCTCCTCAGTGTTCCCCCGAGGGAAGCTGCGGGCAATTTTTTTGGCTACGTTTGAATTTCTGTTTTGGCGCAATAAAGAACTATTTTTTTTCCTTACTATTTATAGATAAAGTACACTGTTTCTAAGCATTTCGGTCGTGTCAGCCGATGAACGCAGCATCCTTCTCCCAAATGGCAGGTGCATTGAGACAGCTTAAGGCAACATGCAGCGCGTTTTCAAATACGGAGTGTTGAGGTTGTGTGCATGCTGGCAAGCGCATATATATATCGGCCATGGTGCCCGCTATGTATGCTTAGCCCACGCGCAAGTACATAATAACGCCCTAATAACGCCCAAAATACTCCCAAGTAAGAATCATAAAACTCCGAGTTCGTTTTCACTGAGCCACAAAAGGAGTAAAGTTTTCTCCCAATCTACGCCCTTTGTATGCCCTATCGCATGGGCGTTTTTCTTTACTCCCATTTTGAGGGCGTAAAAACATGTACAGATGGGAGTTATGTGGAGGACAAGCCAAAAACTCCCATCTGGGTTTTTTTTTTTCTGTTTAGAGTGCATGGGTCTAGTGTGAACTCTGCAAAATCAGAGGTCCGCAAGAAGATTGAGCCTGGCTGTATGTCCAACTACATTTCACCATTTGAAGCTGAAGTGGTATTATATGTAAACTGTCCTGATCGAATTCTGTGCAGCTTGAAAGAAAAACGCATTCGGTGTTTAATGTTGCAATAACACTCTCTATTCGGCATAAACTTTGTCTATTTGACATAACTGCGTGTAAACGTACAAAATTTGCAATGACCAATTCATTTACTGACAATTCATGCTTGGATTGAAGACCGAATGGAAAGGGGAAAGCTTTACATGTTCTTATTTCCATTGCCTCTCTTATCATATTTAATCCTTTGTAGTAAAAGAACTAAAATTGCGCTCCTGGTATCGCTTCTGTTCTTTTTGGCTTCAAATTTGTCGATAAACTTAGGTGTGGTCCTTCTGGCGACGTTTGGCTTGAATTGTGGCTCCTTTTCAAATCCACGCAATGGCAACCCGACTGCAAAATCATGATTTTACATACCTCTGCGCTCCCCTTGATCTCTTGCCTCTGTTATTTCTTCGCGCAACATAACCATATCGTTGTGGTTTGTACATGTTGACAATACTTACGTACCTTAAAGAATCTGCACATGGAAGAACCAAGTCGTAACTAGAATTTTTTGTGGGGGGAATGGACGTGGGGGGGGGGGGGGAAGGGGGCTCAACGAACCTTCGTGCGTGTGTTTGTATGAATGCGCGTGCATACAAAAATGCAAAATAGAACTTGACAGAGGATTTGAACCCTATCCGACTTTGCTGGCTACGCCAACAATATAGAACCTCAACTTTTCCCCCTACTCCTCTTAGTGTGGGGTCACGAACCCTACGCTGATATCTGGTTAACCTCAAGTGCGCAGCAAGTTTGGTGGCTTTTAAAATAGAATGCTGTCGCTTAGCCTTTACAATGATCCTACGAAGATTTTTCCCGGATGCTTACAGTTCCTAAGCGAAACCGCAGTGATATCTGTAGTCGAAAAAGTCGGAAAAACGACGTCTTTCATGCTTCTGAATCTGCTTATACAAGTTACACATTTATACTGGCTGCGTGGTTCAGTATACCTCCAGTAGAAAACAGCTAAGTTTTGTGAATATGGAATGCTGCGTTAGTACATATGCAGTGAGTTGAAATAGAAAGCTGGGCGTGTGAACGCTTTACAGCGGTCCGCTGCAAGCAAACTGTACATTGCCATATTACTTCAGCTTCTTTCAGCGCGCTATTGTCTTTTTTTGTTGATTGTTCATCTTGGGTACCATTAGTTATCTTTTTTTTTGCTGCAGAACTTTTGAGTATGGATTAGACGAAGTGATATGGACCTTAACCTCTCCACAGCACAATCAAATGTTAGAACAGAACAGAATAGGGCTAAAAGACGGGCAGCAGAACGGACACAGCAGACCTCGGCGCTGACTAACAACTAAATTCGTTTTGCTCTTCCAGTCCACCTGCATGTACCCCACCACAATCTCAAGAAAACATAAATGCAATATATTTATGATCATCCTGCGCTGAGACAGTAAAAATGCTCAATGGGAAAGAAATCTCTCGCCGTTGTAGATATGTGATACGCTTCAGAAATTATTCACATAAAGACAGCGCCAATAACGAGGGACAAGAAAAGGAGACAGACAGCAGCACTGACAACAAGATTGATTTGCTGGAACCGCGCAATATATACTTGAGCAGTATCTGATGAATAAGAGGAATGACAAGCCAAAGAAAACAGAAATCATCTAACAACCGAGTAATCATTGTGATAACGCGCCATGAACATCACGTGTGCCAACATTTTGAAGAAAATCTATTTGTTTTTGTGATAGAGCAATCGAAGGCCTGCTGACACATAGATTGCCCAGCCTTTCCATTTCTTCGGCCTCATAATTTTCGCGTATCATCTGATCCCGATGACGCCTAATGACCGTACAATTCTGTAAGTCGGGGACACAACCGCAGTCCCGGCAAGGAATGTCGAGGTGGCGCGATACCTTCGAAAAAGATACATATTATACACAACACCGCCGCGAAATTCAACAAAATTGTACCGGTGCTTCTTCTACAGATTTTTCATCGTACTCTGCTTGCTGACACAGTGTGACAAGCATATTTCGTCCTGTACTGGGGAATATTTGTTCTTTGTTTAATAGAATACAACTCTTCCGTTTACATACCTTATATCTTAACTGCAGCACCACGTAGCTTCTATGGCAAGCAACGCATTTTCGACGATCAAGCGGCCACAAAACAACGCGCCCCAAGCCGTGAGGCAGACGTGCGGCAAAAGATTGGGCACCGCAACGCCTAACTGGGCACAAATGGTCGCACGTGGCTTTCCAGATTGCTACACTGGACACGCGAGACAGCGAGCAAACCTGCCCGCGACAATTGTTCCTCGCCGTTAGTTAACCAGCGGCACGGGAGGGCCGTCATCGCGGCGAAAACCTCAATACGCGGGTCATCGTTGCGTCAATTGAATTGTGCGAGGATAGGAAGAGCAGGGCGTGTCGATCCGGAGCAGAGCAGTCGAATGATCCGGACCAGCGCGTCCCGCTTAATGCTACAAAACGAGATTAGGGCGAATCTGTTAACTGTGTGTCCCCCCCGCTGCGCCCGTGTGTATTTATACACACGTGCATCAACCCCTGCGGACGTGTGGGGAAGACCCCACTTAGTCGATGGGCGCCGTGTTGGCGAAGGCCTCCACACAGCCGGGGTCCACGGGATTAGCTCACGAGGACTGACGCGAGAGATCCGCGGGAGCGGGGTTTCCCCGGGAGCAATCCTCTCGTTGCTCAGATGTAAATAGAGTAAAGAAAAAAGCGTGGCCAATTAGTCGAATCGAAAAGCGTCAGCGGGGGTCGGCGTGTCGAGGGAGATGCCCGCTGCACGGCGCCAGCGGCAAAAGGCGAACGACAGCTCGCGGCAACTGCTGAAAGTTAAGCGAGCGCCGCGCCACCGTGCGGCTGGGTGAAACGCTGCAAGTCCACGACTCGCTCAATCCCCCCTCAGGAAGGGGATACCGAGGTGGCGGAGGGGTTGTGACGCGTGGTGTGGGTTACCGAGCAGGACGTGGGGTGCGCGCGCCTAATGAATTTGCGGCGGGGTTTTTGCTCCACCGCTTGGCTGCGCTTTTCCTGCGTCCCACCCCTCTCTCTCTCGGTCGCTTGTCCACTTGCCCTCCCCTGTCCAACGCTGTTGTTCCTCAGCCTTGCTTTAGTGATTGGAATTCATGAGCGAATAGTGGCGCCCAACGTAGGGGATGCGCTCCTAGGTGGTAAGGGGTGCCCCCCTCCCAACAGTGACGTGGTGGGGGAGGAGGGATAGTTAGGGTTCTCACTTCTCTGCCATGAGAGGGCACCCCGAGAAACGTAGCAGAGGAGACCCCCCCCCCCCTTCTCTACCACCACGAACGCATGCACCCTTCGCTGTTAGCCGCTGATTTAACTATTTAATAGGAATAGCAAGAGGCTGGGCGGGGCAGCCCGACCGCAGTTCGCGCGCTGTGCTGTATAACTTTGTACAGTGAAGGCCCGGTGGGTGACGGAGGAAATCCCCGCTTGGGGTTTACGGCACAGGTGGAGGGGAAGAGGACGACGGGGGGTATCTTTCCCCAGCCACCCCAAATTTCGTCGACCTGACAGATGGGCCATGTAAACGGGCCCGTTATGCCGAGCTTGATTGCCGACACGCGACTGGAGAGAGCTCGTTTATGCTTCTGTCATCGCTCGGCGTTTACGACCGCCAATGCTCGAGGTTGTGGTAGAGGCATGGAGAGATGAAGGGAAGCGGAGCGGAGAGGAAATTGGGTGCGAGAAGGTGGGCCCTGGGTGCGTAAGGACGTCTGTTCGTATACAGCATAAAGGCTGGCTTGGTTCGTGCTAGTAGAAGGGGGGAAAAGGAACGGAGGGCACCACGAACAGGCTGCTAATGACGAGCTTGGGTGCGCACCGTCAACGCGTGCACGTGCAATGCGGTAATAATATTAGCACCATCTACGTAACACACCCCGGATCTGTTCACAAAAGTATACAGCTGGTGGTATTAGTAATGCATAATTGATCATTTAGCGCCAAGACTTCAGACAGAACAAAAGAAGGGACGATTATGATCGCTTTAGCGATCGCTGCTCTTGTCTTGCGTCAGTTTTGCGCTATGCCATCTGTTGGCGAAAAACGGTGATAGTTGGTATATATAAAAATGTTACCTGTGTCATTCAAGTAGGGAAGGCCGTCTAACCTGCCGTCATAGAGCTCATGTACGTTTGAAAGTGCAAGTGCATCGGCATTGTTCCGAAGGGCCCGAATCAGGCCAACGCGATCAGTCGAAGCTACATTCTCGTGCCGTTGTGGCTAGCTACCGGATATGACAGCCAAGGCGACGCTTCCGACGTCGTCCCTTACCATCATCGTGGGGCGGCGGCGCAAAACGCGTTCCGCACGCTTGTGCGAATAAATCGCGGCGAAATCGCTTAATCAGCGGCGGATCTCGGGCACTGTTCCGGCTTCCGCATGGCGACACAAACGCGTGCAACCACAAGGCGCTCTGCACTGAACAGCGTTCACAAGCAGAAAAGAAACAACAGGCGCGTTGATCGCTGAGCAGTGCGCATCTCGCCCGTCACGGCCGTATTACGCATGCATGTATTCGCGCTTGGGTTTCTCGCGGTTTAGGGAAACAGGGAAAGGGAAACGGGAAAGGTGAGTGGGCACTTGCTCCATGTAAAGGAGGCTTCCCTAGGGAGAGGCCCGAGAGGCAAGGCTGGGTGGAAGGGTACGACAAGAGAAAAGGCGTTCATCTCCGCGGTGAGCTTTGTCCAAAGGCGTTACTTTTGTCTAGCAGGCTTTCGTCTTTCGATGTTTTTTGCTGCGTCATGGGTGTGTCTCTCGGTGGGGCCAGTGTGTTCCCTGCATCCCGAATAAATACGGAATTCCGGGCGCGTGTGCCTTCTTCCCGCGTCGGCGGTGGCATTCTTGTCTCTTCGGCCGCCGACGCTTGTTGATTTGTCCGTTGGGACGCGTCGCGGAAAGCTTTTCCCGTGATTCCCTTATACTCGATGCGCGCGCACAACGGGGAGGCTTAAATATATGGAACCTGTCCGTCTGTTGCGAGTCGAATGGGACACTGCAGGTGGTGTGACGCACGTAAGGTAAACTCGACGAACGAGACGGGCTCGGAATAGATTCTGTTCTGTGTCTGCGACGCTCTTCGTAGCTGTAAGAAGACAACAATGATGATAACAAAAAATGGCAGCATATCCACGGAGTGAATGATGGAGACTGGGGCGAAGAATTCGTCCGTCCATTCGTTCTTGCTTCCGTCCGTCCATGCGTCCGTCAGTGTGACCGTCCATGCGTCCATCAGCCCGTCCGTGCGTGCGTCTGTTCGTGCGTCCGTCCCTGCGTTCGTCCATGCAGCCGCCCCTGCGTCCGTTCATGCGTCCATCCATGCATCTGTCTATGTGTTCGTTCGTCCATCTATTCAACACTCCAAGTACCACCATCTCGCATCTTTTCATCATATATTCCCCATATAGAAGCACCGCCATCCAGCGGACATTCCAAGGACTAAACGAGGCGTGGCACACGCACACTTTCTTACGGCTTGCGCTTCGGGTCCACTTCCCACCTTTAACCACCTCGAGTTCATGGTATATACTAGTTCACTGTATTCATGGCACTGCGGCCGAACGCTCGCTAAACCTTTCGAAAACCAAGGAGGTTACGCCCAGCGAGTATAACGTAGCAACCCTTTCTTGTCAGATAGTGCTCAATGTACATGCCAATGGCTGCTAATGGAAAATGAGAGGCGGAGAATTCGGCTTTTACTTTCTTACGGCTTGCGCTTCGTATCTACTTCCCATTTTTAACCACCTCGAGTTCGTTCATGGTATATACAAGTTCATTGTATTCATGGCACTGCGGCTCAACGCTCGCTAAACCTTTCTAAAGCTAAGGAGGTTACACCCAGCGAGTATAACGTAGCAACCCTTTCTTGTCAGATAGTGCTCAATGTACATGCCAATGGCTGCTAATGGTGATCGCAGCCTGCGCGTTAACTAAAAGCCGAATGTTCCTGTCTCTCATTCCCCATTAGCAGCCATTGACATGTACATTGAGCACTATTTTTTATTGTTCAACAACGCACAGAAGAAGTCTCTCACCGGCACCACCTTGGAGGTCAAAATGTTATACTTGTTACATACTACAGGGGACGAACGGGTGCCGCTATAAGGAGTTTCGCGCCTAAAAAAGACCTGTGAAGAATGAAATGATAGGAGCCGAGGCAGAAGCGTAGGCAGATTTTTTTGTTGTAGTTTTTTTAGGGGGGGGGGCTCCTCTCCGAAATGCTTTTTTTTTTTTTGCTCTGTATGCCATTGCGAAAAGAATTTCCAGGGGCTGGGGTGCACCTCTTCGAAATGCTCTTTTTTTGCTCTGTATGCCATCGCGAAAATTTCCAGGGGAATGGGGAGTGGCATGTGCCCAGTGTGCCACTTCTCCACTGTGCTACCCCACTGAATCTACGTGCAGAACAATATTCAATGTATTAAAATGGTACTGATATCAGTTTTCAAAGCTTTCCTTACTGCGCCATATAAATAGTCTACACGGAGACGGCTCTAAGCGAGCGCTGATATTTTATTTCGACATTAGCCAGTTATCGCATGGCGCACCTACTGACGTCGACAAATTAGAATTTCTTAACAAGCAAGTTTCAATTTTTTCCTTCTGCACCCTGACGTACCTACGACTATTTCATTGTCGCTCTACACTATGGCTCCGTCGATGACGCACAAGGGACCATTTTCGATGTTGCGGTATCTGACATCATCACAAACAATCCTATCGGTGCGTGTCATCACAAACAACCATACAGGCTACACTACAAATATGCTTCTTGTGATGGCGTCCGATACCACAAACTGCAAAAATTACAAATAGCTGAAATTACATCAAAAAACTCCCAAGCATTTCCCCGATGGTGAACATGGTTAAGTGCGAATACACGGGGTGATGCTATGAGTGGTATTTATTAATTCGCACTATTATATTTATTAATAACACTATGGTGCCTTTATGGTGTAATGGTTCCTCGGAATCGCAATTTGATCACACGGGGGAGTTTACGTTAACTCACTGGCGAATGCCAGCGGATTTTAACTTTACTCCCCCTCACGACCCGCTCTCGACGGGAGACTGAGAGAGAAGGCGGGCACGCGAGAGAGAGGGGTGCGCGCGCAGCTGCAGCGAGCGAGGAGAGCGGAGGAGCGAGCGAAGGGGGAGGGGGTATAAGGCGCGTTACTGACACCGATATCAGCGTCGCGTCCGTGGCTTATTCGGTAGAGCGTCGCGCTGCGGCCCGCCAAGTCCTCTTTCTTTTAAAGATAGAGAGAAGACTGCGGACGCCGCCGACGGCGGTGGATGGTTTGGGGTCGCTTATAAAGTGTATTCACACTTAATATAACACGATCTAAAGACTGTGTAAACGAAAGCACGTGCAGTGCTTATCCCTAAGTTATCGAACCGCCATTGGGGACTAGTGGCACAGTGATCGACTTCTGACCCAAAGGTTGCGGGCTCGAATTCCGGCCGCGTGGCTGCATTTTTGATAGAGGCGAAAGTGCTGGAGGCCCGGTGTATTTAGATTCAGATACACGTAAAGAACCTCAGGTGGCCCAAGTTTTGGGCAGCCTGAGGTTTTGTTGGCGTCCACCTCCCTCATAATTGTGTCTTGGTTCTGGGACGTAAGATGCCAATTATTATTATCAGATTTAAGTTGTCTCATTCAACTCTGAGTACTGTACATACCGTGAAACTTCTTTTCAGCCAGTTCACATTGTACATGAAATTGAGTTTGTTATATATAAACGAATACTTGGGACACCATACCAATGACAAGATTAGCAAGGTGAGGGTTGAGCTATTTGATATTTTATGAACAACTACTTTTTGTGCGAAATTTTTAGACAATGGACAAACTTCCAACTACATTTATTATCGAAACTAGGCACATATAGGTAAAAATATGACAAACTGAAACATCAATTAAAGCACAAAACTAAACGACGCAGAAATTGTGGAGGTGGCCCAAACGCAACGGGAGGGCAAGGACTGCGTGAGCATGATGTCATGATTGACAGAAAAGGAAACCACCTTCTTGGAAAGGGCGCTACATCTGGGGTAGGAAGTAGATGATGAGCGCTGTCCCACTGTGCACCTGTGACATTGGTGTTTTAGTTTCTCATGCCTACATATACATGTCTCGTATCCGTAATAAATTCAGCACACTAGGCCATTTGACTTGCAGCAATGGATTCGCGATACCGAACCACAGGTCCCCGCCTCGACTTTATGGAGAAAACGAAGCGTCATAACTTTATTTAATATGTAATGATGCCCCGGGGAGATACGGTACTTAGACAGGACACTGGCAAGCTGTCCCAGGACACGAAGAACCTCATTACAAAGCGCCAAATCATGAAAGTCTCAAGTATAACAGAAAAAATAGAAGTGGCAGAGCTTTCTAAGTTGATTAATAAGCGTAAGATATCCGATGTAAGAAGGTAAAACATGGAGAGAATCGAACACGTTCTGAAAAACGGAGGAAGCGTCAAAGCAGTGAAGAACAAACATGGGATATGCAGAAATCGGATGTATGTACTAAGGGACAAAGATGGCAAAATAACTACCGATATGAATATGATAGTTTAAATAGCGGAGGAGTTTTACAGAGACCTGTACAGTAGCCGGAACAACCCCGACCTTAATACTATAAGAACTAGCAGTAATCCAGATGACACCCCACCAGTAACGATACACGAAATCAGAAAAGCCTTTGAGAGCATGCAAAGAGGTAAAGCTGCTGGTGAGGACCAGGTAACATCAGATCTGCTAAAAGATGGAGGACAGATTGTGTTAGAAAAACTAGCCGCCCTGTTTACGAGGTGTCTTCTGATGGGAAGAGTACCAGAGTCTTGGAAGAATGCTAACATAATCTTAATACGTAAGAAGGAAGATGACAAGGACCTGAAGAATTACAGGCCGATCAGCTTGCTCTCCGTAGTATGCAAGCTATTTGCAAAAGTAATAGCTAACAGGGTTAAGAAAACATAATTCAATCAACCAAAGGAACAAGCAGGATTTTGAACAGGCTATTCAACAATTGACCACATTCATACTATCAATCAGGTAATAGAGAAATGCGCAGAATATAGCCAACCACTATACATAGCCTTCATAGATTACGAGAAGGCGTTGGATTCAGTAGAAATATCAGCAGTCATGCAGGCACTGCGGAATCAGGGCGTCGGTGAAGTACATATAAATATTCTGGAAGAAATCTACAAGGGATCAACTTCTACCATAGTGCTTCATAAAGAAAGCAACAGAATACCAATAAAGAAGGGTGTAAAGGAGGGGGATAAAATCTCCCCAATGCTATTTACCACGTGCTTACATTAGGTTTTCAGAGGCCTAGAATGGGAACAGTTAGGGATAAGAGTTAATAGAGAGTACGTTGGTAACCTGCGCTTCGCCGATGACATTGCATTGCTGAGTAACTCAGGCGACGAATCGCAACTCATGATTACGGAGGTAGACAAGGAGAGCAGAAAGGTGGGTCTTAAAATTATTCTGCAGAAAACTAAAGTAATGTACAACAACCTCGGAAGATAGCAGCACTTCCAGAATGGTAATAGTGCACTTCAAGTTGTAAAAGACTATGTCTACTTAGGACAGGTAATAACCGCTGAGCCGAACCACGAGATTGAAGTAACTAGAAGAATAACAAATGGGTGGAGCACATTCGGCAAGCACTCTCAAATTATGACAGGTAGATTGCCACTATCCCTCAAGAGGAAGGTATATAACAGCTGTATCTTGCCGGTACTTAGCTACGGAGCAGAAACCTGGAGACTTACAAAGAGGGTTCAGCTTAAATTGAGGACGACGCAGCGAGCAATGGAAAGAAAAATGGTAGGTGTAACCTTAAGAGACAAGAAGGGAGCAGAGTGGATTAGAGAACAAACGGGGGTTAAGAATATCATAGTTGAAATCAAAAAGAGGAAATGGACATAAGCTGGGCATGTAGCGCGTGGACAGGATAACCACTGGTCATTAAGGGTAACTAACTGGATTCTCAGAGAAGGCAAGTGGGTTAGGGGGAGACAGAAGGTTAGGTGGACAGATGAGATTAAGAAGTTTGCGGATATAAATTGGCAGCAGCAAGCACAGGACCGAGTTGACATGAGAGAGATGCCCTGGGGCAAACTTCCGCAATGAAATAATAATAAATTCAATGGGGATTTTGTGCCCGCTCGTGTCTGTTTCGTCCATTGTCTAAAAAATTTTGCGCTAAAAGTATAGCTGAACAATGTCAAAAGTTTTTTATCAATTTATTTATGTGCGTAGTTACTGATAATTTGTTATCCACTCATTTGAATAATGGTTACGTGGTTTCTTTGTCTCGCCGGAAGCCACATTTGCTCAGGGTCTCCGTGCAACGAGCCACTTAAGGCTTTCGCCTAAGCGTAAATTGATTCTGTCTGACTTTATCTGCAGCACTTTCACTGATCATTAAGCCCACGTGGGAGTCTATTATCGTCATTATCGCCATTCTTAGCCTGTTTTACATTCATTGCAGGACGAATACCTCTCCCATTGATTTCAAGTTGAGCCCTTGTCCTCTGCTAGCTGATTCTTTTCTATCCCTGCGAATTCCGTTCTTCTACCAAATCCTCTGCCTTTGTAGGCTGTGTTTTCCATGTTTTCTGTTGTATTGCTCTTGTTCTGCACGGGTTGTCTGTTCTATGTGTTGAGGGTCCAGCGTCAATTTCTTTCGCTTGGTGTCAAGCAGAACATCCGCAACCAACCTTCTTTCATGGCCCGTTCCGTTGGAGCAAGATTCTTTAATGTTACTCCTATTGCCGCGACAGGTTGGCCACGTTCAAGTAGCCCGCCGCAATCATCATGGCAAGAGCACCAGCAAGACCCGGCTGGCATGCGCCACGCGTTCGTGCGCTCCAACAACGAGGAAGAGGAAGTTAGTTGAATCTGTGCCTCTCGGCTACTCGGACTCGACGACCATAGTCATTAGACTTGTGGGCACAAGTTCGCCCTAATAAAGTTGCTTGTTTTTTAGCCTGTCTGCCTCAGCATCGCTACACTATCATTTCCCGCTACACATTCCGTGCTGCGTGATCCTCGACTTTTTAGTAGTTGCTTCGTTATGCTCCATGTTTCTGCCTCGTATGTCTCAATGGCAAAATCCAACTGTTCGCTTGAGTGACAGTGTCAGATTGCGTTCCATTATTTCAGAGTGTCATCCGTACGCGCTTTAGCCCATTCGGATTGTTCAGTTAGTTGCTTTTCCGTCATTATAGGCACCACTGTCAGTTATTGTCGTAGGTATGCACACTCCTGTATACACTCTAATATATTGTTTCCAATCGTGAACTCTTTCACTTACGCCGTGCTATTGAGCACTATCTTTGTATTCATCGTAATAATTTTAAGCCCACCTTAATGATTCATCAGTCATATTTGGAAAATCGTAACGATTTCTTGTCTGGTCGTACCAAGAACAAAACGACCCGAACACTTAAAGCGACCGGCACGGAAGCGGTGTTTTCGTACACGTTTTCAAACAGCCGTGACCTTCGCCTCTGCCTGACTTGTCTCCACTGCCGTAAATCGCGCTAGCCCGGAACCTCGGCCAAGTCTTTGGCGCCTATGGAGCGAGCGTGGCAGTGTTTGTTCTCTCTTTGACAGTTTCGAGTACCTGTTCCTGGGATAAATGGCGGGCCCTTCCACCGCGAGACCGCGCAGCAAGTGCCACCCCCCCCCCCTTTCTTTTTTTTTTCTCATGCAGTTCCGGGAGCTGATTAGCTGCATGCCGGCCGCCGACGATTAGAACGAGTGCACTACTTCCGTCGACAAGTGCAACGCCGCCGGCCCGCTAATGGAATATTCACGTGATACCGAAAGTGTGTGACGCATTTATGAAGGAGAGGTCCATGTGTCCCATTTCGCAGCGCAAGGGGCTAAATGGCCTTAAGTGGCACTGATACAAAAATTAGCTAGTGCCTAATATATTTTCAGCATCTCGGGAACGACACTAGACAAGGAAGGGCTGAAAATGTACGAACACGGTCACCTGCTTGTCTCGTAGACCTGTGTGTGCGTTAGTCACTGTAATGTAATATCATCATGCCCAAACTTACATTATTTCATACCCAATACCTGCTGAATGAACATCTCGGTGACGGCGAGGGGTCACATATCACCTCCCCCATTTTCGGGGCTCAGCGTACCTCTCTCTTTCTCTCCGCTCAGCCTTTCTTTCCTTCGTGTTCTTTGCACATATTATTGATATATTAAAAGGGCTAAGATATTATAGACATTGATTGACTTGTGGCGTTTATTGTCCCAAAACCACCGTATGATTATGAGAGACGCCGTAGTGGACGGTCCGGAAATTTCGACCACTTGGAGTTTTTTAACGTGCACTCAAATCTGAGCACACAGGCCTACAACATTTCCGCCTCCATCGGAAATGAAGCCACCAAAGCCGGGATTCAATCCCGCGACGTGCGGGTCAGCAGCCGAGTACCTTATCCACTAGACCACCGCGGCGGGGCATGTTATAGACATTGAAATTGGTAAGATAACGTATGGCCGCAGGCTTTGTTTCTTTTTTTATTTTTTTTTTTGCCGGCGGCGTAATGATACCATTATAATATTTCTATATACTCTATTGGCTGAAGAGTAGCGCAACCTGTTACTGTGTCTGCCAACCTCTTATTGCATCGGCCATTATGAGCAGCTACTTTCTCCCATAGCATCCACTTAATTCCCGACCCGTCGATATATATACAGCCCCGTTATCTCGTACCAACATCGGCTCTGTCGGAACGGCCATATTGCTGCAAGTGCCGTTATGTCGCAAACGAGTCTGTCAACCGCGGACTACTCTATTTTCGCGGTGACACGCAGATAACACACGCACACAGGCTCGCATAAGCTGCTAAAGCCGATACCCGAAAGTTCGCTCTGTGGACGCCAGATGGGGCCTCGAGCAGAGGGCGACTTAAAAAGAGCACCGACCGGCTGTCGCAGCAGTGGGTGAACCGAGTCCGAGATAATCTCTGTGGGGTTAGGGTGTATGTATATATACATATACAAGTGTGAGCGTGGGTGTATATGGCTAGCTGGCGCACGAAGTGTGTTAACCTGTCAAAGACCGTATCGGCTTCGGGGAGATAACGTTCTTTCGCCAAAAACTCGCTCTCGTTATCCTAGGTTGACCTCCTGCTCCTTGGACTAGGTCCGTCGCGAGCAAAGCCAACTAACTGCCTTTTACGCAAAACAATACATTGTTGTTTTTCACTCTCTTATACGTTCAAAAATGGAAAACAAAGAAAATGGATCGATTACGGAGTCACTAATTCAACAAAAAAGTTTCTTTTATCCAAATGTACAAGAAAACAAAATCAACAAGCAGCGCACGAGCAAGATTTAGAAGCAAATCGGAGGTGCACGATCGCAACAGTCATGTTCTCTAAAATAAGCGCGCCGATAACATGGACTGTAATCGCGTATTTATTGAAGTTTTTAACAGTGACATCTTATATCTACGCAGCTTCTTCCAGTACTTATCGTATATGTCAGCACTGTCACAGCGCATACGCGATGTGCGTCTTTAGACAATAAAGCAGTACAGCGCTTGCGTCTGAGTCTTTTATGCGTGCGTGAATGTGTCTTTTGTGTACTGCTTCATCCGTATCCGAAACGACGCCAGATCCCAGTGTTTGAAAGCTTAGGAATGAGCTGTCTTCGACAAGTTGCCGCGTACAAAAATTAGGTTGTCACCAAACAACTTTGAGAATCCACCGACTGCGTTCGTTTCGTTGTATTTTATGCCTAAGTCAACCCAATTTTTCGTGTAACGTGGTTATCGACTATCAAAGTGAGATTCATTCAATTCTACTAGCTCTATAATATAGAACCAATTGTCTGGGTAAAACGTCGTGTGTCTGCGAATTTTTAGGCTGTTTATATCATGAGCCACTAACACTGCACAGCCTTAACATGGGCAACAGCGGGCAAGCTTTATCCTGAAAAATCTTGATGAGGGCTAAAAGAGTCGGTAAAAAGAAGCACGAGGACAACAAGAAAACACAGCGCTTACTTCTCCGTTAAAAGTGTTTTATTCTTGTCTTGTACATTGAGTGCTGTCTTTTCTTTAAGTCAGTTATATCCAGTTCTGCTTAAGTAGGTTCGTTCCTCAATTTACTGTCCCTAGCGGCTCCATATAGTAGAGTTTTTCATTAGCGGTAGCTAATTTATAAGCTAGCTTATTAATTTATTGAGGGTTACGGTATATTCCTTAGGTTTCGCTTTGACTTCTGAAACTACAAATATTTTATGTTGTAGATTTTAAATCCTAGTGTAAAATATGCACTTTGTGATAGTCCCGATTACATTGCAGTTTTTAAATCCTAGTTTAAAATATGCACGCTTTAGTGCTGCCGATGCAAATTCGAATTTAAGTAACGTAATGGGCTGAAGCGCGGCGGCGTTCGTAAAAAAACTGCGTGAAGTCACAGCCCTCTTATATTACTTCACTGAGTGGCCACCAGACGGCGCAACCACCGACGCGACCGTCGCGCCGCGGAGCGACATCTGTGTTTGCCGAGCGGCGCCCCTCGCTTCGTTAAGCGCCGCCTGCGCCCTCTGGGGCGAGAAATGTGCACGCGTCGCGCACGCTCGCGCATCGATGAAGCGTTTTATTCGCGTGGTCGGTGGCATGGGCAGACGGGCGCGATGAATGGCGCGGCAACCGGAGGGGAGCAGACGGCCACGAGGGGAACACGTCCGGGCTGCTTTAATTGGTGCCGAGTGGAGAGCTAATGGGATAAAATCGCCGGGACGCCCGGCCATCCTCACCTAACACCCTACTACGTCATGCCTCTCCCCCACCCACCCGCTCCTTACAGCAGCCCGCTCGCAAATCGTCGCGTATGCCCCGGTAAAGCTTTAGCTGACCCACTATATCGATGAGCTGCAAGCCCGTGGCACGTACAGACAAATTGCGTCGTAAAGCGCGCGATTGTACGGTTCGTTACGCCACTGTTTGACATTCGGATCGCGCTAGCGACGACACGTATAGTCATAGAAGAAACGTGAAGAAAATGGCGGAGGCAGTTGCGACCATTAGCAAGAGGAAGGTGTTTGTCCACGCGTTATGTGCGTGTATAAAGAGCAAACGCTATTTCTTTACTTACTTTTTTGCTTTAGATAAATCGACGTTATGCTGTAACTAAGTGAGATTGGCTAGTGAACTGTGTTTATGATTTTGTGCGCCATGCGCACTCTACATACATAGGTACAAGTCATGGTCGTTATCGTTGAGCACTTTTGGATCGATGTGAAAGTGGGTGAAGTACGCATAAGTTGTGTCCTTTGTCTCCGGTCGCTTTACGCGCTGATCCAGGTATGAATTCCTTCCAACTGTCCAATCTTTGTACCCTGGTGTAATTTTATTACGATTACAATTACTTAAGCCACCTTGTAATGGTAAATCTTAAATAGTTATATATATTTAATAGTTTAGTTGGTTTGTTTGTTTTTCCAGTATGCGTGACGTTAAGCGCCAGACCTGTGTGTTGGGGCATCCTTGAATGTCGTGAGTCAAATTGGTGAGCACCAGGATAGAATTCGTGCTCGCAAATTGTGAAGGGCTTAAGAAGTGTACGCCTATATAATGCAACAACGCGCATGCTCAATTATAGTGGGCTGACGCTTTATGACGCTGCAATCAAGCGTACCGTCAACGTATATTGAGCTTCAAAAATATAATTGTCCGCGAAACTTGCCATATGAATTCATTTAAATCATATAATATTCAACGTGCAAGACGTCATTTTATTTTGTAGCTTGTTTTTATGTGATGCAAGTTTATAGTTCTTGAAATTTAGCATTCTGAACTTCAGTTGGAGAGTTCGTGGCATTTGGTACCGAAGTACACCTAATGACACATTCCCCGACGTGTCATTGGTATTGGAAGATAAATGAAAAAAGTACTTAACAGCGTAAACAATAGGAGAAGATAGATGAGACGATAATGAAGCGCTGAACTAGAGACCAAAGTTTATTGCAAATGAACTGCAGTATATAGGAAAGGGAATCTGCGCATTACCATGCAACATAATCGGAATGGCACATACATGCACCATACGGCGTACATTGTCAATAACCTGTTATATCAGTGGACCCTAGATAAATAATCTCACAGCCGTGAAGAAAAATCGAGGGTAGGCTAACACAAGAAGCACCAAGTTGTTGAATGTGGAAAGCTTCACTAATCTCGCACTCGCGCTGATTTCTATATCGCCCCGAGATCACACACTTGTCGAGAATCGGCTGACGACCACACTTTTTTACATTGGTCCGCCAGGTGGCTGGGAACAGAGCCTTTTAGAAGGTAAGCGTGCTCCCTCAACCGATCATTTTGCATCAGCCTGTTTGGCCAATGTAACAGAGCCCGCAAGTGTTGGTGGTACGAGCCAGCTGTAATTTATAATATAATTTAAATACAATATTTGTTTCAAAAACATTTGTAAATATAGTTTAATTACTTTTAAGGGTCAATATTCTCATCTCTGTATTTAACGAATAACTTAACAAGAATAAAACCGTTTTTTGACCAGGTTGCCGGAGGACTTCACAGCAACAGGAAACAAATGAGGAAGAGAAATCCAAGCAAATTTCCAACGACCAATAAAACTACGTAATGTTTCCTGTACGAAAGAAAGTGAAATTTGAAGGGCTCGTTTTTGTTCGCTAGGCACAGCATTAATTAGAACTATCTGACAAGAAAGCTACACTCACCCTTTCGTCTACTAGCGCGCTGAAAAACACTCTCAGGTTTTAATGTCCATATATGTATACCGCCCCATAAAGTGCACACAGAGATGCTCCACCGCTTGAGCTGTAGCTCAAATGGTTGAGCATCGGATTCAAAGGTCGCAGGGTTCGGTTCCCGCCAGCAGCAAGTTCTCTTCTCGTCCACTTTATTCTCAGCTACACCATAGTTACATAAATAACATCCGTTATACTGTGCTTAGATTTTTTTTCTGATTAGCTCTAATAAGTGTTATATGTACGACATCTTGTTTTCGCAGCACCACAGCTTTAGTTGCTAGTGTGCCACAAAGCACAACACAAAACATTCATACTGTTTACGTTGACAAAAAAAAAAGGCACAAACTAATAAAATATGAGGGAGCTATACTGCACGTATAACAACAAGAGATACCCTATAGCTTCACGAAAGCGCTCACACTACGCGCAGAAAAAAAGGCGATCCGCGAACAGGCGCAAGAAATGTGGAGCTCGTGCTTGGCAGCAGAAATCCACGCGGAGCTCCCGAGCGACCCATAAGTTGGCTGCGAAATGGAGAGGAGGCGCTTGCGTCGACTCTCTTCGTCATCCTCGTTGCCGCTCTTGTTTTTATTTACTTACGTTTGTACCCCTCCGCGATACATCTGTATGTTTTCTGCGTTTCATTGCTGGCGCTTCACGCATGCGCACGCCATCCAATACGTCTTTTTCTTTATAGAACAAACAAAAAAAAGTGACCATGAATGACGGCTTCTTTGTGCTGCCGTACTTCAGCCTGACACTTTGCAGGTTCGCTCGTAGGAACACTCGATGTTTAGTACAGTATGAGAATGGAGTGTACGGGTACCCAACCTGGTGCTGTAGCATCACGCGTTTTCTCTCAGCCAAAATAGGAGAGCCGATCTTTACGCACCGAACATAACCTATTCGAATGTTCGCGAGCCACGCTTCGCCTGCTTTCATTTTTCTTGGCGCCACATACAATGTGCACCATACGCAATGTCAAAGCGCGCATACATTGTGCACGACGTCATTCGGCTTTTCGTTGCTTTAGAACGACACAACTCGAGGTATACGATCGCCTAGGTGGCGCCTGGGTTCCATACAGAGGTCTCGACTGGAAATAGTAAAACGTGGCTTTTTATTCTTTTTCTTTAAGGGAATGTGACTGTGAGAGGGAGAACGGGAAAGCAGTGCAAGGAATGGGTGGGGAAGGTGGGTAGCGATTTATGTGCAGAAAACTGCACGGACGAGAGCGGGGAACAAAAAAAAAATGCTCGGCGAGTTCTCCCCCCTGGCTTCCCTCGGGACTTCCAATCATCCGTTGTTTGCTCAAGCACCTTTGGTTGTGTTTACCGCGCTCACCAGGGGGCGCCTTTTTTTATTTCTTCGTTCGGCGCCCTTTTCGCCATCACTCGCTCCCTTCCCTACATCCCCATTCCCATCTCGCCATTCGACGTCCTTTTCCCTCTTCCGCTTCGTTGTGTTAAAGCCATCAATGTTATTCTCTCTGCGCATGCGCATCTATGGGTTGTCTTTTGTTCCGTCGTTGAGTCGCACTGCCAAGGGCCTTCTTCCACAGTTTCGTATATACACAAGTCTGCTCCGGTGGCGTTGTTCCTTGCATTTTCTCCCGTCCTTCCTTTTTTTCTTCTCCCTCAGCTTGTGCGCTCGACGCGTTAGTCGCGAGAGTTTACGATTTTCCAGGTCCCCTCTCCGGAGTCCCATATTACACTCAGAGAGAAACCGTCGCTACGACTGTGTTATTCCGCTGTTGTGCGGCTCTACACATTTGTCTATCTATCTGTCTATCCCGAGACGTCCTTCATACACTCGTTTCCCCGATGTCCCCTTCTTTCTGTCGTGGGCCTGGAAGGGGCCGTAATCATTACCTAATGCGATTTCCTCGGCCCGTTTCCCTTTCGGCATCGTTCGCGCCTCACCGGAAACCCAGTTTTTGTTCCGTTTTCTTTTTTTTTTTGTTTCTGTGCTTGCGTCACTTTGTCTTGTTATGCACCGGGACTCGCTCTAAACCAACTTTCTCCTCTCCTTTGAAAGCGTGCACATCCACGTGACTGCGTGCAGCCTGAAATAAAGAATGTGTATAGATAACAGACGAGCAGAACGAAATGTCCCGGTGAACAACATAACGGTGTTTCACACACGGACAGAGGAGGTGCACTATTGTTTGCACTTTCGCTTTGCATCCAATCACTCGTGGAACAGGTATACGACTTGGGAACGACGGTGACCCTCTGCGCCTCGGTTCCTCATTCTTATTCCCGGGAGAGAAAACTTAGCTCGGTGAGGCTGATTCGACTGCGGTACGGAAAAAGATTGGAAACACTGCGGCTCTTAGTTTTTAACGGTGTATTTCAGTAAGCTTCCTCGGGGCCGTTCCTTTTGGTGACTGGTCTATAGACACGTCGCCACATTTCGCATGCTCCGCTGGTCCGCATTCAATTCTTGCTAGAACTGCGACAACAGCGTGTTCGCGTGTCAGCCGACCGATAATGTCTCAACAATCCGCTTGGAAGGAGTGCAGAAAACTATGATGAAGGGACGCATCGTATGGCGTCGCAGGTTCTCGAACATCGTGGTGATGAGGCGATGTTTGTGCTTTCACTTTCATTCTCGGAAATCAGAAGAGTACCGATTTAAGCTAGTTGATTGATGTTCCCGCTAAGGACTGTATGCTATAGATGACAAGTTACCTTGCAATAGTATTTTTCTTTGCCACGTTGACCACAGGTATGTTACTCACACTTGTGCACTATCGTGCATGATTTCCCTTTCGCCTGTTGTCGTGTGTATATCACTGCAGGGACTATGAAAAGGAGACAAAGAAGGCATGTCACCCGCTTCTCAAATACAAAAAAATAGTTTAGTGTCGTGATAAAAACGCAGTGATAAGAAAACACGTGCGTATGTCGGCAACTGGTGGGTGCTAGCTGCTTGCAGACTGTAAACGAGTTCACGTGTCTTCCTTTTGACCAATGAGCTAATGCTGTTTTTTATGCTCAATATGTATATACATGTAGGCAAGGTAACCGCTAGTCATTAAGGGTAACTGACTGGATTCCCGGAGAAGGCAAGTGGGTTATGGGGAGACAGACAGTTAGGTGGACAGGTGAGATTCGGAAGTTTGCGGGTATAAAGTGTCAGCAGCCAAGCACGTAGGACCGAGTTGACTGGTGGATCATGGGAAAGGCCTTTGTCCTGCAGTAGACGTAGTCATGCTGATGGTGATGAGGACGTATACGCCAGCTTTCACTGTCTATGTGAACGTTGTATTATCGCAGTAAAACTATTTCATAAATCATCCTTTAATGAAATTACTCTGCCACGATGGTCTCGTGGCTCTCTTGTCTTCTTATACCAGCAAATTTACTCATCTTTCTGAGGTTTGTTCTGAAGACATCCCGGTTGCATCCGTTGCCGTCGCGTATCGATAGCGATTAATAATCATGATAGATCGAGCAAGATAAATCACGCCGCCGAACTGCACGACAACTGATGTTTATCCCGTCTCAGCTTAATGGTTCCCTCTTTTTTGGGTGTTATAAAAGACCGTCACCATTACACCTCTTTCTCATAGTGAAACTACTCGGAGTTGATTGATTGATGTGTGGGCTTCAACGTCCCGAAACCACCATGTGACTATGAGAAATGCCGTACTGGAAGGCTCCGGAAATTTCGACCACCTTAGAATATTTAAGGTGCCCTCAAATCTGAGCACACGGGCCTACAGCATTTTCGCCTGCATCGAAAATGCAGCCGCCCCAGCCGCAATTCGATCTCGCGACCTGCTGGTCAGCAGCCGAGTATACCTTAGCCACTAGACCAACCACCTTGGTGGGGCAAGCCACTTGAAGTGTCGTTGTCAGTAGTTCAGAATTAATATAGCTTTAAAACTAAACTTCAAGGGTGAACTTGTCAGCTAGTCTAAAACTGATCGGCTAGCCTTAAAGTTCGTCGTGCCAAGGCTAAGATGAACTTCAAGGCCTTTACTCACCTTCACCATGCAAGCAGATTTGTTTGCCTTAATGCTTGTTTTACCAGCTTCCACGCCCAGGTTGCTAGGCCCAAGTCAGCTGAATATCCTGCGCCAGTCTCGGTATCTGTGGCCGAAAATATCCGTAGAAAACGGAGGGATAAAGATGGCCAAATAAATGGTTCAACAAGGCGAGATAAAAGCAACCATGAAAAAAATAGCTGTTGTCCCTTACATGCATCAGGTCACCCACCGCCTCAAAAAGCTGGGGCAACGCATGGAAATGCGTGTGCTTTCCTCAGCACCAGACAAGCTTTCTCAGCTGGCTAAGCTGACATGTGCCGCTAGACACAAGAAACAGCTGTGCAAAACAAAGCACCGAAACCGTTTTGTCAATTGCATTAGCAACGTTGTTTACATGATCATGATTTTGGGCGGTCCCTGTAATATTGAACAAACTGGAAATGCCTTAACGACAGATTGCGTGAGCATGCCTGCAATGTTCGCAGCGGCAGCGTTGGTTTTCTGGTCCAGCACGTCACGAGATGTGGCTGTGAAGTTCAGTTTGACAACACAGTCGTACTTAACAAACACAAAAGTTAGCGCACAATGATTATAATTGAAGCTTGAAGCTGCATACACAGCGCGTAAACACTTAACTTGCGTGAGCAAACCATCAGTAGCTCTATCTGATAAGGAGCTAGCATTTTTGGACAGTCGCAGACGTCATAGGCGTTAGGTAATCGCTATAAGGCACAGTGGCCGTCGGTAAGGTGGGGCTGACATACATAAATATTTTATCGGTTTTGTTATTTTGGTTCGCGATTTGGGTCTTATCGTATGTGCCACGACACTGTTTCATCTGTCAGTATATATTTCACAGCTCTCCAAATAAACTTTCCCTTGGTAGTAAGCGCTTGTCCCTGTCTATGCTGTCTGTGTCTACGTATCTTGTTTCATACAATCATGCATCAACAACTCGCCCAATCAACCATATTGACAACTTAAAGAAGCGCCTAACAGCCATCTCCTAACTTTTCAACTTCCTCGAAGGCCAGAAAAGTGGGACACATCAGTAGACGCAATGTTTCAGCTATACAAGACGTTGTTTCTAGGGTGCCTGCGGTACGTCTCACCAGTTCTTGACGAGCACCTGCAAAAGTGATCGAAAACGCCTAGGGCCAAGCACCTGGAGTTTGCCTTGGACTGCCACGCTGCAAATACACAGCGGTGACCATTGCAATATTCAAATATCATCCGGCCACAATGCACATTACTCTAGAGGTACTTTGAGCGCATATTAGGCACCTTGCTCTCACCGCTGCCCACCACCTCGCTTCACTTCCAGAAGACCGACTGAGTACCTCCTTTTGTAAGAGAATGTGGAGCTACCATGAGTGCCTTCCAGCAGACCACACACCTTCGGAACGGAGCCTGACAACCCCTTGGTGTTTGGACTGTCCAAACCTACGCTTGACAGTGCCAGGAATTCGCAAGAAGACGGATCTCTCTACACCAGCTTTGAAACGTGACTCTACTGATGCCGCATGAAAAATACAAACACCACGCTGAACTTTATACGGATGGTTCGACAAATGCTAGGGCATCTGCAGGAGCAGTGATCTTCCCAGCACCAGCCGAAACCATCTAATTTCGAACGTCTCACAAAACAACATCGACAACCGCAGAGCTCGCTGCACTCCGCTGTGCACTCCGGAGGATTGATTGAGAAGCACCTTTAAAATTGTCCATTCTCAGCTATTCGAAACCAGCTCTGTATTTTATTCTATCTGCGCTACGTCGTGGACCTCATGACAATTGATGCCGAAAACAGGACAACTGTATCGACAAGTACTACAGAAAGGACATAATGTCACTTTTCGATGGGTACCAGGCCACTGCGGAATCATCAATAACGAGCATGCCAACGCTGCGGCGAAGAACGTTCACGAAAATGGCACGATGGATCCCACTCCACTGTCAAGAAGCGACGCAGCCGCAAGGATTAATACGCTCACGCACAATAGACACCTTTAGTTTGGCGTACGTAACGAGCCTAACAGTACGTAACAGTACGTAACGTATCTATTCCATGGATGCGTGCGTGCGCCCGAAAAAAAAAGAAGCGTTGCATGCGTAAACGTGACGAGGCGGAGCGTGCGCGGCGTGACGCTCTCGCGATATCTCGATTGAAATAGGAACCAGATAGCGAAATAGCAGCGATGGCGGCGAATTCAGAGAGCAACAAGGCGGGACCAATTCGAGTATATTTTGCTTTGAGGGACGATGTTGCGCTGCTAGCGGAAGTACAAACCACCGATCCGTTTAGGCATCCGGAACAAACTGGCGTAACCCATGGATCCGAAATGATTCGCTTTGGCTTGGATGGTAGTGGCCATTATGACAGCCGCTACCGCACGAGTGCGCTAAGAAGCACCCAAAAGCTGTTCTATTTCTAATAACATATGTCTAGTTGAACCAAACGTATCTCGGTACGCTCAATACGGTGAACTAAAAGTGCCGTTGAGCGATTCGGATGCAGCGTACGCAACCTGTCGTGCCGTGTATACACGTACGCTCGTTACGTACGTCCAACTAAAAGTGTCTAATGTCGCCAGGTCTCCGTGGAACACGTCCGGGTTTCTTCACACCCGTCTTCACCGTCTGGATCCAAACCTACGACTTGCCGTTCCATCTGGTTTATCCAGATCTGAGACAACCGTTCTCTGTCGCATGTGGCTTGGGGTGTCTTTTACGAACGCCTTTGCTTGCCGTATCGGAAGGGCAGATTGTGCTGCGTGGGACCATTGCGGTGCTGACCAAACCGTCGAACATATTTCGTGTCAGTGCCTTCAATGTAACTGTCAGAGACAGTCCCTGTCAGCACAATTTACACGCCTCAACTGCCAGCCGCTTTCCGAAAAATTAATTTTGGAATGCCGGAAAGATCGAGCTTCACGCCGAAAAGCGATGAAGGCACTCCTGAAGTTTCTGCGATCGACCCGCCTCGTCAAACGTTTGTGAAATTCCACTGTGTGTGTGTGTGTGTGTGTGTGTGTGTGTGTGTGTGTGTGTGTGTGTGTGTGTGTGTGTGTGTGTGTGTGTGTGTGTGTGTGTGTGTGTGTGTGTGTGTGTGTGTGTGTGTGTGTGTGTGTGTGTGTGTGTGTGTGTGTGTTCCACTTTTCTCCCCCTCTCTCTTTCTCTCTTTCATTCTGTTTTCCTTACTTTTCTGTCTCCCCTTCTCCAGTGCAGGGTAGCACACCAGATACTTCTTTTCCGGTTAACCTCCGTGCCTCAAGTGCCTATCTTGCGTATGAGAACAAAAAATAAACTTCAGGTGGCGTCTTTTACTCGTCCTCTACATCGGTTATAGGTGTTTGTTCATAAAGAATGTCCTCGCAGTGTCGCTGCACACTTTATAGCATCAGGCAGGCTGCCCACGTCGCCGTATTTGCGTGGACGGTTCTCCGAACCTCGCAATCGCAGCGTCCACTCATACGCTGCTGTCTTCAAGAGTGCGTGGTGATCCAATTTTCCGGCTACGAAACAACGTCAAGCGAAAAAACTGACGACGCAGCATTAAATTTTCTTGACGCTTCAAGTTGGGCGATTCGTTCTGGATACAGGACCATTTGTTGCTGACCACGGCGATACGTGACAATAATACGGTGCCTCTATTGCGGCGCTCGACGATTCTGACCGCGTCAAAGCAAAGCACACAAAAACAGGGCAGCAAACGGTACTGCAAAGTGCAGGCGACGACTTTAGAACGTACAGCAACTTCGAACTAGAACAGGATTTCCCACCGCCGAAAAATTGTCTCGTATGCTTTTAGTTTGCCTTCGAGCTTCAGAGGTCGGGATGGAATTCGAAATAGGCGAGCAGTTATTTTGTGGACTCTTCCCCAAGTTATCCCGAGTTCGCTTACACCGAGTTGAAGATTTCGCCACCGGAAGACAGCGTTATGGCCTGTTATTTCGCTGAATAAGTAAACAAGCTGTTGAATTGTGTAGCAGGAAAAACCGACGTGTCCCTGTCCGCTAACTTTGTTGTGGTAGTACCGCTTACTTCCTCTTCTGCAATGCATATAGATCGACTTGTCGAACCTCTCCCCGTGACAATTATAAGCAGCACAGTTTTTTCAATCGATGTTTTTGCTGATGAGGTTCAACATGATTTCAATGACGTCACTTCTTTCATGCAAAAGGCGTTCGTAAAAATGCATGTTAACAGGTCATAAAAATTTACAGTTGTTTCCCGACCAACTCGTTCGGGTATTGTACCTGCAACTATGTTGACCTTGATTGCCAGCAGCTATAACTACTGCTACAGCAACACAAGTCTGTTACTCATCAATCCATCAAAGACTAATTTCATGGTATTCCATTGCCCGCAGTTGTTTCCAAACATCGCTTCATTAGCAGTGACGCTTGATGGACACTTCATTCATGCATGTTCATCTACTAAATTTCTTGGTGTGATGTTAGATAAACATGTGAAATTCAGTGAGCATTCGCAGGCCTTAATTCAAAAGGTGTCTTTCGGTATTCACGTGATCATCAAAACACGACCTTACTTCTCCACTGAAATCCTTTTATCTTTATATTACGTATTCATTCATAGTCACCTGTCATACTGCGTATCATCATGGGGAAATACATATTGGTCACATGTAAATCATCTAGAACGATTACAGAAGCAAGCTTTGAGACTCATTACTTTCAAACCATTTTGACCACCATCAGCCCCCCTTTTTAGCACCATGAACATTTTACCTCTGCATGAACTCTTTAGCTACGAAATTCTAATGATCATGTTTCGTATCCTTAATAATGAATTACACATTTCCAGTTTCTCGGGAGCTACTCTTGTAAATACTAACAACACGAGGTTTTCAGCTAACCGTAATCTACTTCTACCTGAAGTACGTACCAACTATGGTCAAATGACGGCAAGATTTTCATGCATAACACTATGGAACATGCTGCCTGTCGATCTCAAATCATGCTCAATGTACTCCTTTAGTAAGCGCTTAAAGGTCTTATTGTTAAATGACTTATGACTTGAATGTTTTCTTTTGGGTTTCTTTGTTTCAAGCACATTGTCACTATTGCTCATATGGCCCTACATTTTTACACCATTTTCTTTTCAATATTGCTGTGATTTCGTCACTGTTTGCTGACTAAAAAGCTAATCCTGCTTTTACTTTTTGTTAGGAGGTCCCCCTGACAGTTATTACTTTGGGACCTCTCATTGTTCGTTCGACATGCAAAAAATGTATTCATAAAAAATGTATCTATTTTTAATAAACAACAAACAAACAAAACAAACAAACAAAAGATAAGAAAACAAAAAAAGTACCATCTACCAAAAGCGTGATGAACGCGCGTTTTCACCATTCTTATCGCCTCGTCACTCTTAGTCAGCACTTCATATGGGTCGTGCCGCCATCTAGGAGCAGTGCAGCCGAGTAGTGCATCATGACACCAACAAGAAGTGACAGTAAGTGCTTCAGTACAGCGTGGGGGCTCCCTCTGCAACTTGGTGTATGCCTTCTGCTTTGATGACAACACAGTTTTCACACGTGCTTTGTCTCTCCCGTCGGATTGATTTGTGATGCCTCATCGTGTGCCTAGCGGCGCTTTGACAGGGTTCAACAGTGTTCACGCGCATACTGTTTCTCTTGGGCGTCGACGACCGGATATCGCGAAAGCGAACGCTTTGTTCTAAAAAAGGGACACGCCAGCGTTGAGCAGAACGAATTTTTGCGTTCACTGCATTTGTGCCTATTCCAATCCTGGAGCCCTTCACAACTCAACTGCCTCCTACCAAGTACACGAGTAGTCGGGCCGAAATCACAGTACGTTTGCAGAAGCGAACCTCCAGGAGCACGACAACGTACGTTGCACGTCCCTAACTGTACGTCGCGCGCCAAGCCGTCCCGCAAATCACGTCCCTGGCTCAGCAGCGCACCATGAGCCCGGTGTTCTACGAACTACTTTAGCTACCACATAGGGTTGGTCGTGGTCTTCAAGGATACTTGTGGGGTTAGAGATGTACCATCATAGGCATCAACGTAGATGCATCAACGTCAAGCATGCAGTGTCATGCCGGCCAAACAGCGATAGTCGTAGTGCGAACTCGAGCTGCTACAATTCTTAGTTCTCAATGACGTGCTATCAACGTGGAACTGCTTCTTTAAGAGTCATTTCTTTTTCGCTTTATACAGATGCCTAGCACCAGACAACACATTTCGGATAACGGAAGCGGCCGGTCGGAAAACGCGTTGCTGTAATGAGCTTACTGTGATTATTGTTCCATGAGTGACACGACCAGTACCCTGAATTGTGGATTCATGCGACTTATACTTGTTCGATTCCAACCTACCGACATAAGTGGCCTGAAAATATGGTGGCGTTTTTGTGTACTGTGCTGTGTCACGCTAATTTTTTTATTTCACAGCCTTCTAGGCAAATCAATGTCCTATTGCGTACAAAACGAATGCAACAAATGACAGATTCAACATGGTCGAGTAAAGCTTTTTCGTAGTTCAATAGCGCGAGCAAAGATACTTCAATTATACACACCAGCTTTATGATGAGACACATTCGGTTCATGATGTTGTCTGGTGCATGTTGATTTAGTGGGTGTGACGTAAATTTGGGTGATCGAATGAATCAGACTTTAGACTTCAAAAGTCCAACGTCACGACGAAAGCAGAGACCAGTAAGCTAAAAGCTAAGAAGCTTGTAGTACATACTTTACTATTGAAGCTGAAAACTGTGATGCGAAACGCGCCTGACTCTAATGATGTGCACTCTACTGACGCTCAGGCCAGCCGCAGGCGGCGCTGTTGGGCAAGACGCGGCGTCCGCGGACGGCGTTCACTAGCCAGCAGCTCCTGGAGCTGGAGAACCAGTTTCGCATGAACAAGTACCTTTCCAGGCCCAAGAGGTTCGAGGTGGCCACCAACCTCATGCTCACCGAGACGCAGGTAAGCGTAGCGAATAAGTACGCCACGAATTCTGAACTGCCCGTTTCGTTTTATCGTTTTTTATATTTAAGGCGGCTATCTTTGCTATGTATTGTCTGTCTAGGATGGAATAAGTATCCCTTATTATGTCAGCCTGCTATTTCTATGTCCAGCCATATTGCATTGCTTTCACTCCAAAGTCACTAGCAGGTACAAGCACTGTGGGAAAATCCCGATGCCTTCCATGTGGTATGAGCCTTCCAACTGAACATTTGTCCCCTCCCTCTTACAACGCGAGAGAATTGGCTTACAATTGATAGTGCCAACACACGCCCCGCCCCCTTCAAAGAAAAGAAGTGACACACACTAGCCCTGACTATCAACGGCATAAATCAGTTAATAGTCAACGCTCGTGTGTGTCGTCGTTAGTTTTTTTTGTGGAGCGTGTTCTGTGTTGGCGCTGTTAATTTCGATTCATAGATATTTACCAACTAGGCCCAAATAAACTTTTATCGACACTGATTTCATTTAACCACCACCTCTCGTGCACACATTCTGTCGATTGAATTATTTCATTGTTTCTCTTGGCAGTAAGCAGACCGCTGCACTGAGCACCGCAGATAGGCAATGGCGTTAACGGTCGGTTGTGGTGCTAGCCAATGATTTAGAGTGCATGCACGCCGGGCGCATAGCACATATTCGCAACTCTAAAATTGACAGTAGTTATGGCATTATGTCTAATAAAGATAACGCTGCCTACAGCGCGCGACTTCGCAACCAGACGCGCATGCAGTAAGCACGTGAGTGGTGGTGCCCTATCATGCAAGTAGTCTGCGGTGGTTAGAAGGTGGCAGGTCGCTTCGTGCGCACCACCTTGTATCCACACGCATCATGTGGCGTCATCACAAAGTGAGAGGCAGCGCGATGTGTGTTCGGTCACTTCTGCTTGCGCTCTTCACCACGTCAACATGGCGAAAGTAAGCGCTGACCGTCATCGATTGTGGCATCAGTAGACAGTTATAGTTTGCGATTGACGTGATAGCGGAGGTTAAGGGAATGACGTTACCGTGCAGCAAACGTTCGTTGTGGACAGCGTCTTATAGTTTAGCGGGATAGCGTTTACGTGGTTTACGTGCCCCAGCTGGGACGGTGGCGTCACCTATCGGATGGTTAATAAGTTAGACAGTGAAAAGGAAAAGAAAACGAGAATGTTTGCCTATGCCACCACGTGAAGCATTGTTACAAGTTTATTTTATTAATAATAAAAGCAAATAAATGTGAACCACGCACCAAACGCGAAAAAAATTATGTTGCCGATTTGTTTACATCGATCTTGTAGTTATGCCTAGACGCGTTCGAAATGGGAAGCTATCTAAAAAATTACGCGAATTCGCTCGTAATACTCGGTCATCGAAGCTAACTGAAGGCAAGCAAAGCCACTTTGAACAGTCGTTTGCTGCGAACAAGGTGAAGCTTTCAGCAACTATGCCAAAATCACTTCGAAGCGGGCGTCCGAGAGTGCCGCCATGTTTACGTACGTATACTTACGCTTCCACGGCAACCTTAAATCTGAAAGATACCGTGCGTACGGCAGGCGGTACGGGTACCGTACGTATCTGCGCATGCGCACTTTGATTCCGGGATCACGGTACGCCCGGTAAGCCCGGTATACTATAACTGTCTAGTATTCGCGCGCGTGCGTGGGGTACGCAGTGGTAAACTGCTGAGGAGATCGTCAGAGTGCCTAGCATCCTCTTGGTGCCGCCGCCCGCTTGTAGCTGCAATGATCTTCACGCAGGTGACGTGGATGGTGTTGTCTTGTTATTCACCACCACCTGCTACCGCTCTTCGCACCGTCACGAAACAAGCCGTCCACTCGACGAAACAGCGAGGCATTCGCTGGGCCTGCGCAACAATCGTGTAGGCCACCAGCACGCAGATCACGGCACCGAGCAGACGACCCGAACATTCAGACCCGTCAATGGGCCTCATATCAACGACACCGAGTTCAAAAGCGAGATGGTTGTTTCTTGCTCGCCTGTTCCTTCAAGTGTCGTCTCCTCCTCCTCGCTTATTTATTCATAAAACACGTGCAGTGTCAGCAATATGCAGCGAGTCAGTCAGGATTCCATGCTTTTCCTCCACGCTGCAGCTATCTCCGCTTGCGCAGTCGCAAACGCGGTATGCGAAGTGAAATCAGTTTATCGCGCACGAAATAGTCGTGCCAGACATGGCAGGACGGGCATGCGGTGGTACGGCAAAGCGAGGCACGAGACAGTTTACGACAGATGTCTCTCGTATATCAACGTATGGAGAGCTTACTTCATGCTGACTTCACTAGAACGAACCAAACTGCTCACGTCACGAATCGTGCCGCAAAGACGGGAAATGTGGAAGTGAATGGAATGGAACACTTTCTTCGTTTTTTCAAATGTTCTTTAGGAGCCTGTTAATTGCATCGGTAGGTGGTGTAGTGATGCGCCTATGGTAAGGTAACACGCACAACAAATGGGGTTTAACGTCGCAAAATCACCATATTATGATGAGAGACGCCGTAGTGGAGGGGTTCGGTAATTTAGACCACCTGGGGTTCCTTAAGGGGCACCCCAATCTGAGCACACGGGCCTACAGCATTTTCGCCTCCGTCGAAAATGCAGCCACCGCAGCCGTGATTTGACCCCGTGACCTGCGGGTGAGCAGCCGAGTACCTTAGCCACGAGACCACCGCGGTGGGACACACCGCTAAATCGGAACCGACAAGCCGCATTAATCGTATCTCTGTATCAGTAGACCAACTTTTACTGCAACGTAGAAGACGAAAATAACTACGAAACTTACTTTCCAAAGCTCTTTGATGCGCTGCTATCCATCCCTTGCGTTTTATATGAAATCGCGGCTTTTTCTTCTCGGGGTGAGGGTAAGTTTTCATTGCGTTGCCCATTTGGCAGAGCCCACATTTAATGCTGTCCTGCTTAACGAAACTCTGATAGGTGTATATGAAGCAATTCAACAAACGCAATGATTAAATGATCGCGCAACCTTCAAGACACCGTTTTCTCTATTTCAGGTGAAAATCTGGTTCCAGAACCGGCGCATGAAGTGGAAACGGAGCAAAAAGGCCCAGCAGGAGGCCAAGGCACGAGCGGCCGAGAAAGGCGCCGACCAGTGCCGACAGAGTCCGGCACCGTCAACGGGCAGTGCGGCTTCTCAGCCGCCCAACCCGCCCCAGTCGTCGCAGCAGCCGCACCGCCACACACAACACGCGCCCTCGCAGCACCGGCTACCTCTGAACAACGGCGGTGACTACCCGGACTCACCCGTGGCGCGAGACCTTCACCTGCGACTCCAGCAGCCACATCAGCATCACCATCAGCAGGACAGTGAGAGCATGTCGTCGCGTGGCGCCAACAGTGACGTCGAGCCAGACGTTGATTTGTCGCCGGGACTGGCGGACTCCAACATGGCGCTTTCGCTGTGTTCCCAGCCCACGGGACGTAGCACGGACCTCATATACCGCCCGTACGTGGTGTGACGCTAGGCCTTTGGCGGCGAGAAACGTAATAGTGCGTCGCCGTTAAGCCCGACGCGCTAAAGTATAAGTGCAAGCCCTTGGGGCACCGAGATCTCACACGGGCGCCGCCATGTTTGGAAATGCTGGTGGCGCCACCTTTCACAAATGTTGGGGAAGCTTTCCCTGGAGGACAATGACGCCAAGGCCGTTCGTAAAACTATATTTCTGAGCATGGTAAAGTTAGCGGACGTCCATCCAGACTGAATAGACGAGGAACGCGCCGCATTTTTTTATTATGCGTAGCTGATCGAAATGTTTCCAGTGCTTAAGAAAAGTGAAGTCGATCGTAGCGCCAAATGTGGCACAGTCTTCATCCTGTCAGTGCACCGAATTGACCTGCCATTCGGTAAGTCGGGCGCAGAGTTTCGTCTGTTCCGCGGCCGGCGGAACTTTCGACCAAATTTGCGTGTTTTTTTTTTTCTGCACCATGCTGCTGCCTCGTTTCTAGTCGTTCCTATATTTTCCCTGAGTCTTCGGTTGTGACACCGACATAGAGTGTATTTAGACTACATGGTATCATTGGTGCTGTAGGTGCTTTATGACACCAAGCCCCAACTGTTGTGAGGCGTACGAGTGCGGGATTGTTTTTTTTTTGTTTTTTTTTCAACGAGTACGTGAGGTTTCCAGAAACTCTCGCGTTACACCTACAAGCGCGTTTAGAGTACTTCATTTAGGGAGTCGGAAGTTTCACCGAAGCGCCGATTCGGCCCCCCCCCCCTTTTTTTTTTCGAGTCCGAAAAAAAATCAAGTTCTACAATTCACGTGAAAATACATATTAAGAAATATGCTGTTCACAAAGACCAGCCTTCGGTTCCCGGCGTTATGGAGATTAAGGGAAGAATTCCTGGTATGAAAGATGGTGAAAATAACAGCGCAAAAGTAGACGGACTAACACACATCAATAAACGAGCGCCGACTTCCAAGTGGTTTATTTCTGAAGACAGACATAATTTAGTGCAGGTACGCATTGCAAGGCACATGATCACTTCTTGCGCAGGAAGTCTTTTGCTTTGTGACGAAGATCTATCAAGGGAGTGCTAACGTACTGATCACCCAGCTTATCAATCAAACCCGCTTCTATATTGTCACGCATGATCTGTTCCCTCGATAGCTCTTCTTTCTGAAAAAAAAAAAGAGTTTCGGGGCATTGTTGTTATGTGTCTTGTGTTGTGCCAGCGCTCTAAATTCTGTGTCTCTTCAAAAATAAACCAGCTGGAAGTCGGTGCTCGTTAGTCTTTGTGTGTGAGCTGGTGATCTTTTGCGCCGTAATTTTCACAATCACGAATAACCAACTAGCCCGAGTTCACGCCATTGTGAAGTTGTTATCACAAGCCTTCGGTTGACGGTATCTTCAAAAACTGGCATGGCCATAGCTTTGCCATAACTCGGCACTGTGAGCAAATAAGGTACCGGGTTGATTGATCGATTGATATGTGGAGTTTAACGTCCCAAAACCACCATGAGGGCTCTAGAAATTTCGGCCACCTAGGGTTCTTTAGCGTGCACCGAAATCTGGGCACACGTGCTTACAACATTTCCGCCTCCATCGGAAACGCAGCCGCCGCAGCCAGGATTTGACCCCGCCACCTGAGGGTCAGTTAAGATACCGGTCTGTCCAATTAAAGTGCGGCGCACACTTGACGCCATTTCCTTCGATTATTAGCGGGACTTTTCCAACACCCGCCCCTCTTGACCTGAACTCCGCGCACACGTCTACAATTTTATTTTTACAACTAGAAGTGCTGAACTACCCCTAAATCGCGTGGTAACTGCACAGTCACAGATACTGGTTTCAACCCGTCATTTTTTTTTTTTCGAGAAAACTGTCCGGCATGAAACGACTAGCTAATAAAGTACCAGAGAAGGAACGCATGTGCATGGCTTGCGCGTGCGTAGAACTTCATTTGTCAGAACTTCATCTCGGAAAGAGGGGAGAGCCGCGAATTTCAAACAGGGCTTGATAATTTCATAAGAAATCGCAGGTATACAGAGCCCCAGCGTCCCAGAATGACGACATGCTGGGTCATCGACATTCAACTCGTGAAAATGACCTTTGACCTGACGTGCAGGCCGTCTCAAGTGTCGGTGAAATCACGTCCTGTTGCTCACGTCAAGGAGTGAACACCCATTCTGATGAGAATAAAACGAAGATCGAACGTATTGTAGGGAATAAACAATTTGTTCGGGTAGCATTTCAATGCATTGGCGTGGATATCGTAAGATCGTTTTGCATTCCGTCGGTGCTGTTGCAGAGTTCTTGTCGTGAATTGACGCGAGGTGAAACAGATTTAGATTACTTTCGCACTGGAAACCGAGATGCTTGACTGCAAGTGTTATTATCAGGTAACCACTTATTTTAGATGCACGAGCACCGCAGCTGAATATGACAGAGCAATAATAAGTATGAAGCGTGCTTTAATTTTGTGTCCCTGAATGAATGTGAGCGTCGCAATACCGTTTGTTGGGAAAACAACTGACAAATATTGGTGAATAAGCTGCCTTCTTTTCGTTACGCAGGTTAGATTAGAAAATAGAGGGCAGGAGTTTCGAGACAACTGTCACTGCTGCGTGGAGTACAGTTCAGCTTGTAGAACTCTCAATGCACGCGTACCAATTTGTGCGCGAAACTTTCTATTATTATCTACGTAACAACCATTGGAACCTAGTGGGAGCGGTATCTTCATATTGATTAAATGCAATGTCCCTTATTTGCCATCGGCTTTCTGTCCTTTTTTGCCAAAATTTTTGCTCCTTTCTCGCACATAATCCTCAGGCGCTAAAGAATACGAAATATATTTCTAACGAAACAACCTACAGTTAAGTACAATGTAAGAATCAGTGCAAGCTCCACTCCCTACACTGCGTCCTGCCCGTCAATCATCTGTCTAAAAGAGTCGGACTGAGTTGTATTGCTTGTAACTGAGTACGTTTTCGCTACTACCGTGAATACTACGCCTGCACTCTGACCAGACAAAAATGTTTCGTTTCACTCGTCCTTGCTACGCATTGGACTCTGTTAGGGCGCGTTCACACTGAGCATTCCGGCCGCCGAAAGTGCTCCGAATCCGGTTCGGCGGCGGTGAGATCCGCCGGAAGGGCCCTCTCCGTGCCGATCGCTCTCGGACCGATTTTTGCAGCTCCTGCCGCCGAATCGGTCACCGCCGACCAATAGGAGTGCTAGTAAAGGAATTTTGAAAAATGGCGGCAAAGATCTACTCACTTGTCATGTCGCAGTGCACATAACTCAATGTTGTTACCAAACGGAGTTTAACCGATTCTGTGCCTATTTGACGTACCTATTTCGTGGAAAAGGAGACAGAGCTTGTCGTTTGCGTGACCGAGCTTGTCGTGGTCTTGCAGAGCAGGATGAACCCACCAACGCCGCTGGCGTCGGCAGCTTTTCCTGCTCTTCATGCATTACAAGACAGTGACTTGCCAGCAAAGTAAGCACTACTGCTTGTTCTTGCTTCCTGCATACGAGAATCATCGAAGTCTAGAGAACTGGATAGTCTAGTGGCGTTTGCGAGCCGCGACAACCGGGCGACAGAGCATCCATCTCGCGTTCGCCCCGTGGTACATAGCATATTCGGCGGCGCGGGGTGTGTCCAGTAGAGCCCTGATGTGTGTGACTCTCTTCAGTAGAGTCCTAATGTGCAGGACTCTCTTTAATGAGAGACAGTAATTACATTTTGGAAAGGCGTGTATTCCACGATTCTCCTATAGAGAGTTAGTGTGGCTCTCTAATGAGAGTTACGTATGTGGGAGCCACATGTGTCCCACAGAAGAGTCAAGCGACACCTTTTTTTTTTTTTCTAAGTCAGTACTGGTCATGAAAAGTTACGGTGGCGCCACAAAATTGCCTGAGGCCTAGCTTTTTGTGCATTCTTTGCTACAAGGCCAAGAAGAAGATACACGCAGCGAAAATCGGTAAACGAGGCCGGTAAAGCTTTCGATTTGATAGTACGTTTGCCTTGAAGTTCACGTTTTCGACCGGAAGCTACCGAAATGAGTATGTAGCTGCCTGTGTGCGAAAAAAATCACCTGCCTGAAATTCACCAATGCTGCGTCATGTCACGTAACATAACAGGTTCAATTGTGTTAAGTATGTACGCAAACTTTTCTAACCGGAACAGCGCCTCCCACAGGCGGCGCTTCCATTTATTCTTAGGTTTAACAGTGTTTAGCTGCAATCTGCCTTTTTTTGCCGTGATCCAGCGCGTGTGCCCTTCCCTTAACGACACATTCGCGGAACATCTTTTCATCTCGGAGGCTTTGCTTCTTGCTATACCAGTTGCCACGGCCTTTACCAAAATGGCAGACAGCAGCGCAGGAAAATAAAATAGGCGGCTGGTTTTGCATACTGATAGGCGCGGAAACATATTAAACGGTGATCTCTCAAACAAAGAGAGAAGCAAGCTATGTCGGCCTGCAATGATCGATAAGAAGCTGGCGTTTCGCTGTGGGGCGATTTTCGCCACGTAGTGCTAATGATGTCAGCTGCCAGAGTTTGTTTTGTTTTTATGACTGAATTTTCACAAATATGTCTAGAAAAAGTGATTAACGATTTCGAATACTCCGTACTCAACTATGGGTGAAGGAATCGGCGACCTGCAAACCCCCTCTCGAAGGACGGTTGTGTATGTAATTTGGTCAAAATATACATTGAGGTGGAAAAAAATCGCTGAGCAGAATGTCTGATCTCTGATGGCGCCGTGCAGGTTCTGGTTTCCCTAATGTGCTCATAGTCGATATTTCTGAAAAAAAAAAACTGTCTGAAACGAACAATCTCAATTTTCTTTAATGTACCTCATACTGTACATAAACCTGTTCATTAAAAACTCATCTATAAGAATGTTCGCGTTTGTGTTTCCTTCACTCGTAGGGCGCAAGTGTTTTGCCAATGTTGTCCAAACTCGCTGCCTCGCGAAACTTTCTTCCAAGAGCCCCTTATTTCAAAAGCTATGCTTTGGAGTGCTGCAAGCGGAGCACGCCAGACCTTCATAGAGCAACCACTTCCCGTAAGGTATGTGAACCTTTGGCAAACCTTTGACGCTGGCTACATCTGCTGGGGGTTTAATTGTTGAAATTTTGTTCATTTCTAAAACCGTTGAGCGAAGACAAAAAATTCACATATTTACACAATTTATAAATTACGTAATTCCACATTTCGTTTTACCTGGTAACACAACCTAGTAAAGATTGTAATGAGAAAATCTTGAACGCAGACGTTCCACTTCGGCGTAATGAGACCGTCTTGCTTCCGTAGACGTTTCCTGCCGACGTTGATGTTTACATTCGGCTTCCTGGTCCTTCCTCTGCTCCGCGGTGGCGCAGCCGCAACTAGCGTCTACGTTGACGTTGTTCGTGGCGTTTCGCACACCGTTGCACAGCGAATAACGAAAACACAGTGAACGCGCTCATTATACTGCACCAACGCGCCACTTGCGCCACCTACTGGCTTACCCATACGGATAGGGGAGAGATGAGAGAGTAGTATGCAACGATTTGCTGCGCCGCACCAGTGGAAAAGAGAAAGGGGAGTAGAGCACGTAGATGAGAACGAGGGAGTTGGGTACGCGCAGTCTGGGAGCGGACATTGCAGGACAGTCACAGCCCCGCGCATGAAATGCTCTCGAACCTAAAACAGGATCGGTGGCCGAGTGAATTTAGCGTCAGACTTTAATGCGGCTTTCGGCAGTGTCGTCGGGTATCCACGATATTTTGTATCCATGACTAGCTGGATACAGCTTTAGAAGTCGGCGGAATTCGCTCCTCAACGGCCGATGTACGCGATTCTCCACCGACCATCGCGCACTCCAGGCTGACGTCATGAGCTGCGTGGTCGATGATTCCGCCTTGTGGCAACATGCTGTCAATGCATGTGCATAACCAATACTTCAGCGATCGCTGGCTTGCGCTTCGGTCACCTGGGCTCTCTGTGTGTGAAGAGTAAGTGATATACCTTTGACCTGTGGTCAAGGCTACGTCGGACAAAAAGGCAAATCTTTCAATGTGCCATTACTTGAACACAAGTAAAAAAAAATGGCCCTGATGGCGTTTCCCCGTGACACATTGCCCAGAATGCCAATGCACGCTAGTATTCGATAAAACAACTGTGTTGTCTGCTCACCCTAACGATAGTGCAAGACTTATCCCTAAGGCGGCGGCGATATAAAATCGAAGCTGCATGAGCAAGTCATCCGTCGCACAAACAAAAAACTAACTAGATTACTTAAATACACTGGCACGTGCTTTTGCTATATGCGTAAAATTGCCCGCCGCTTAGATTTATTTTGTCTTAACCCTATTGCATTGACTTATGATTGTGATGTCGTGTGAAAGGTATATAATATTGGTGCTTTGGAATAAAATTTTAGTTGGAAGTTAGCGCTCGTTCTTTCCTTGGTCCGTTGTCTACCATTTTTAAGCTGTAATAAATATGGAAGACCAACAATCCTACTCTCACATCTTGCTTGAGAGAGGTTCTCCAGCCTGGAGCTCAATGCTGCAGGGATTCATTTTCCAAAAGGTGGTATTTCTTTTTCCTATTTCTTTTCTTTCATCCTACACCCATCCTACGTTGTGCTCAAGCTGAAGTCGCTGGATTTTTGTCATTGGACTTTCAAGGGCCCTTGCTCAAACTTCTGCTCTGCAAGCGGTGCACCGCGATTTTTACGTAGACAGTCAAATGGGCGTTTCAGCAGCGGCCGTAATATGACATAAGGGCAGAATTTACGGCACTGTCCTGGTTGGCTTTCTTAGCATGTAGTATGTTACCGAAAAGCGGCAAATCTTTTCAGGCTCAACGGTGAGGGCTGGCAATGTCCAGATGCACAATGAGAAATAGGTGGCCAGGAAAGGATAGCACCAGCAGGAACAGAATAGTGAAAAGAAACTTCTCTTTCATCTCTGCCCTCGAAGTAATTTAAGGACCCTTCAAACACCATCTTTTAAGAATGAGGTGCGATAGCATCATCGGTCTCGTTCGCATCACTTTTAGGAGCGGGGCCTCCGCGATTATCTCGGGCAATGACGCGTTGCCGGAGGAAATCGTGGAGGTCATGGCAACAGACTGGAGAGAGTGCTCTCACACTATAGAGAGCACTCTCACTGTACAAAGGAACGCTGGCGTCAATGGTCAAGGTGCCCTAAGGCCTTTTTAGGGGCGAAGCTCCTTAGGGCGTGGGCTGTGCGTCCCCTGTAGCCTGTATGTAGCCACCTCTAGTTTAGTTCTTGCAGTGTTCACTAGATGGCGGTACCGTCCCCTGTATGTAGCCACCTCTAGTTTAGTTCTTGCAGTGTTCACTAGATGGCGGTACCGTCTCCTGTATGTAGCCACCTCTCGTTTAGTTCTTGTAGTGTTTACTAGATGGTGGTACTTGTAGCTGATGATGAAAAGATGCAAGAAGTTATAAACTAGAAAGCGGTACTTGTAGTTGATGAAAGACGCGAGATCTTATAAAATAGGAATGATGTCACATATGGCGCGTGTCATTGGTTGAAGGCAATCGTTCGATTTAGTGCGGCGACGTACGCTAGGGGGAGCGATGTAATAAAATCGAGTGGGCAAAATGTACAGAGGATTCATGATTTACCAGGTTTACCTCCGGAGCTTCGCCCACTCATCATCATTCACTTCGTGGATATGGCGGAATTTTTTTTAACACTTTTTAGGTAACTATATCACGCACACTGGCAGGGCGTCCATTATCCATTGTGTAGTACGCAAGCAATCACGGTGCTATCCTTTGTCATTCTTCGGAGAAGCGTGGCACCTGCTGTTCACTTGCAAGAAACTTTATACATATTTTGTGCTGTGCTTGACAATGACGTAGCATTATATGGCAGAAACATTTGTAATCCCCACGATTCCCCACAGTGTGTCTGCGCCACAGTTAATATGTGGACAAGATCGAGCATTTGTAAACGGTTAGAGAATTGTACGACCCACTGTTTACGCAATTCCCATTATGTGACGCCATCAAGCCTGCCTAAGGCGTGTTTGCAAAGAAATTCCAAGCACCGGCGTGACGCAGTGGTAGAGTACTGAGTTGGCACGCAACGGACTCGAGTTCCAATTCCATTGTGTCCTTGGTGTGTTTTGTTTTTAAGGTTTTTCTTGTGCGATTGTGGCTACGGACACCGGCGGCGGCGGACAACTACGGCGCGCCGAGTTGTAATATAAGAGCTTTCGCTGTTATATAGCAGAAGTCCCGACCCTATTTTGATGACCTCCTTACAAAGAGACTGAATTGGTGTGTCCACAAAATCTGCGACTAACAGACCAAAAGGGCCAAAGAAGAAATGAAGCAGACGACAGCGAGCGGGCGAAAAAAAAGGGGTGGGGGGCCGCATGTGGCGCCACACTTGGGCAAAACGTACATACGTCTCCAGCCACACTGACAGCAACCTCGTTACAGCAACGCACAGCCGGCGTACATCGGCCATTAGGCTGATTGCCCGTCCGCACTCCCTTAGGGACCCGAAACAAATCGCCGCTGAGCGTAAAATTACGCGACCCATTTGCTTCGTCGCAGCGCAAGAAGGATAGGGGCCCGTTTCGCAAGCATCCATCCGGTACGTATATATTATCCCACATGCGCACACTTTCAGCAAACGCTGCAGTAATCTTATACGCACTTCACTTTGCGATCGCTAACCTGGCTTGGAGTCCTGGTGATGTGGATGTGGAATCCTGGTGATATGGTGATATGTCCTGGTGATATGACCCTGCTGCAAGAAAAGGAATGCATCCGTGTTTAAAGGAACACTAAAGAGTAAAAATATTGAATAACCACACTTTGAGAAGTCTTTAAAAAAACTCCTAATTTTAAAATTCTGGAGGGTATGTTGTATTCGAAGGAAACCAACTCCTAGGGGTTTTACAATTAGAAAAGTTAGGTCAAGTTAGGTTAGGTAAGGTTCCGTTCGGTTAGGTTAGGTTAGGTTAGGTTAGGTTAGGTTAGGTTAGGTTAGGTTAGCTTACAAATACGAATACGAGAAAACCTCTTGAAATCACTTTTCAGTTTCAAAAACCACTTTTCAGTTTCAAGAGTCGATTTCAAGACAATTTTAGGCAAAACGGCAAGCGTATAGCTTTTGCAAGATTGCATATTTATAGATTTTGCGAGGTTGAGAATGGCCTATTCTTCTATGCATGGTATTTAGAATATATGAACATTGGCACCAAATTTTGTGAGAAAATGCATATAACCTTCATTGCGATTGGGGCCAACAATTTTGGTACGTGGTTCGAAAATACTAAATATAATGCAGACAACACTATTGCTACATTTTCCTGAATAAGCTCTGTACTAATGCACAGACTATAGCTTATAAGCAGTGCATGATGTGCCATTCCAGCGGTCGAGTGGCCAAGATGTCGAGCTTGCAACCGAGAAAGTGATGGTTCGAATCCCGCTGTGGGAATAGCAATACAAAAACTCGGTCTCGGGAAGTCTCAATAAATGCCATTCCGTGTTCTTTTTAACTGTTTTAAGATTTCTTGAGACGGATATGTAGCACTTTAGCAGCTAGAGCCTTCACCGTAGCTGTGGCATTGCACGTACGCGTCCGCTTCAGCTACGGGAGGTGCGGGGTTCGATCCCCAGTGCCGGCCGGCCACCCACCGGTAGCTAAACAGGGTACAGGCGGGCTTCGAGGGGCTGTGACGCGTCGCCCCAGTGGTGAAGCTTACTCTGCCTGGATACCCCCAACACGCTGCGCGGGGACTCTGGTACCATGTCACGCGCAGCGAACCGGGGGTATTTTTGATATTTTTTTTTATTCGAAAGATCAATAAAAAAAATAAAACCCATGATAGCGCCTTTGATCTCCGGTCGGAGTTTTTTAGTTCGATTGACGGCTATTGACGGCTGATCTCTGTGGTCAGAAGTTCGGCTCGAAACCGACTCTTCGGTTTCGAGCCGAACGCCTTACCATCTGAGCTACCACAGCAGCACGGGAGGAAGAATTTGGAAGTTGCACAGCACAGTGTTCAAGCCAATTGTCCTTTTTTCGAGGTTGCGTGGCCAATTGTGTAATTCGATTTCAAGACAATTTTTGGCTAAATGGCAAGCCTATACCCTTCGGAAAATGGCCTAATTATCGATTTTTTGAGGTTGCGTGGCATATCGAGTAATTCATTTTTAAGATAATTTTTTATAAAATGGCAGGCCTATACCCTTTGGAAAGTGGCCTAATTATCGATTTTTCGAGGATGCGTGGCATATCGAGTAATTCATTTTCAGGATCATTTTTCATAAAATAGCAAGCCTATATACCTTTTGGAAAATGGCCTAATTATCGATTTTTCGAAGATGCGTGGCATATCGAGTAATTCCTTTTTAAGATCATTTTTGATAAAATGGCAAGCCTATAGCTTTAGGAAAATTGCATATTTATAGATTTTGCGAGGTTGAGAATGGCCTATTCTTCGATGCATGGTATTTAGAATATTTGAACATTGGCACGAAATTTTGTGAGAAGATGCATATAACCTTCATTACGATTAGGGCCAACAATTTTGGTACCTGGTTCGTATATACTAAATATAATGCAGACAACACTATTGCTACATTTTCATGAATAAGCTCTGTACTAATGCACAGACTATAGCTTATAAGCAGCGCATGCTGTGCCATTCCAGCGGTCGATTGGCTAAGATGTCGAGCTTGCAACCGAGAAAGTGATGGTTCGAATCTCGCTGTGGGAACAGCATTGAAAAAAATCGGTCTCGGGAAGTCTCAATAAATGCCATTCCGTTTTCTTTTTACCTGTTTTAAGATTTCTTGAGACGGATATGTAGCCCTTTAGCAGCTAGAGCCTTCACCGTAGCTGTGGCATTGCACGTACGCGTCCGCTTCAGCTACGGGAGGTGCGGGGTTCGATCCCCAGTGCCGGCCGGCCACCCACCGGTAGCTAAACAGGGTACAGGCGGGCTTCGAGGGGCTGTGACGCGTCGCCCCAGTGGTGAAGCTTACTCTGCCTGGATACCCCCAACACGCTGCGTGGGGACTCTGGTACCATGTCACGCGCAGCGAACCGGGGGTATTTTTGATATTTTTTTATTCGAAAGATCAATAAAAAAAATAAAACCCATGATAGCGCCTTTGATCTCCGGTCGGAGTTTTTTAGTTCGATTGACGGCTAATCTCTGTGGTCAGAAGTGCTTGAATGGCCCTGCCATTGCAGGCCTCGAGACTGGGCTCAGCATTCACCTTCTATGATGGCCGGTCCCAGCCATGGAATCCACCATTTCACTTTTCCCAGCCAAGTGCCGGCAGGATTCGAACCATGGACTCTTCGATTTCGAGCCGAACGCCTTACCATCTGAGCTACCACAGCAGCACGGGAGGAATAATTTGGAAGTTGCACAGCACAGTGTTCAAGCCAATTGTCCTTTTTTCGAGGTTGCGTGGCCCATTGTGTAATTCGATTTCAAGACAATTTTTGGCAAAATGGCAAGCCTATACCCTTCGGAAAATGGCCTAATTATCGATTTTTTGAGGTTGCGTGGCATATCGAGAAATTCATTTTTAAGATAATTTTTTATAAAATGGCAGGCCTATACCCTTTGGAAAATGGCCTAATTATTGATTTTTCGAGGTTGCGTGGCATATCGGGTAATTCATTTTTAAGATAAGTTTTTATAAAATGGCAGGCCTATACCTTTTCGAAAATGGCCTAATTATTGATTTTTCGAGGATGCGTGGCATATCGAGTAATTCATTTTTAAGATCATTTTTGATAAAATGGCAAGCCTATAGCTTTTGGAAAATTGCATATTTATCGATTTTGCGAGGTTGAGAATGGCCTATCCTTCGATGCATGGTATTTAGAATATTTGAACATTAGCACCAAATTTTGTGAGAAAATGCATATAACCTTCATTACGATTAGGGCCAACAATTTTGGTACCTGGTTCGTATAAACTAAATATAATGCAGACAACACTATTACTACATTTTCATGAATAAGCTCTGTTCTAATGCACAGACTATAGCTTATAAGCAGCGCATGCTGTGCCATTCAAGCGGTCGAGTGGCTAAGATGTCAAGCTTGCAACCGAGAAAGTGATGGTTCGAATCCCGCTGTGGGAATAGCAATACAAAAAGTCGGTCTCGGAAAGTCTCAACAAATGCCATTCCGTTTTCTTTTTACCTGTTTTAAGATTTCTTGAGACGGATATGTAGCACTTTAGCAGCTAGAGCCTTCACCGTAGCTGTGGCATTGCACGTACGCGTCCGCTTCAGCTACGGGAGGTGCGGGGTTCGATCCCCAGTGCCGGCCGGCCACCCACCGGTAGCTAAACAGGGTACAGGCGGGCTTCGAGGGGCTGTGACGCGTCGCCCCAGTGGTGAAGCTTACTCTGCCTGGATACCCCCAACACGCTGCGTGGGGACTCTGGTACCATGTCACGCGCAGCGAACCGGGGGTATTTTTGATATTTTTTTATTCGAAAGATCAATAAAAAAAATAAAACCCATGATAGCGCCTTTGATCTCCGGTCGGAGTTTTTTAGTTCGATTGACGGCTATTGACGGCTGATCTCTGTGGTCAGAAGTGCTTGAATGGCCCTGCCATTGCAGGCCTCGAGACTGGGCTCAGCATTCACCTTCTATGATGGCCGGTCCCAGCCATGGAATCCACCATTTCACTTTTCCCAGCCAAGTGCCGGCAGGATTCGAACCATGGACTCTTCGATTTCGAGCCGAACGCCTTACCATCTGAGCTACCACAGCAGCACGGGAGGAATAATTTGGAAGTTGCACAGCACAGTGTTCAAGCCAATTGTCCTTTTTTCGAGGTTGCGTGGCCCATTGTGTAATTCGATTTCAAGACAATTTTTGGCAAAATGGCAAGCCTATACCCTTCGGAAAATGGCCTAATTATCGATTTTTTGAGGTTGCGTGGCATATCGAGAAATTCATTTTTAAGATAATTTTTTATAAAATGGCAGGCCTATACCCTTTGGAAAGTGGCCTAATTATCGATTTTTCGAGGATGCGTGGCATATCGAGTAATTCATTTTCAGGATCATTTTTCATAAAATAGCAAGCCTATATACCTTTTGGAAAATGGCCTAATTATCGATTTTTCGAAGATGCGTGGCATATCGAGTAATTCCTTTTTAAGATCATTTTTGATAAAATGGCAAGCCTATAGCTTTAGGAAAATTGCATATTTATAGATTTTGCGAGGTTGAGAATGGCCTATTCTTCGATGCATGGTATTTAGAATATTTGAACATTGGCACGAAATTTTGTGAGAAGATGCATATAACCTTCATTACGATTAGGGCCAACAATTTTGGTACCTGGTTCGTATATACTAAATATAATGCAGACAACACTATTGCTACATTTTCATGAATAAGCTCTGTACTAATGCACAGACTATAGCTTATAAGCAGCGCATGCTGTGCCATTCCAGCGGTCGATTGGCTAAGATGTCGAGCTTGCAACCGAGAAAGTGATGGTTCGAATCTCGCTGTGGGAACAGCATTGAAAAAAATCGGTCTCGGGAAGTCTCAATAAATGCCATTCCGTTTTCTTTTTACCTGTTTTAAGATTTCTTGAGACGGATATGTAGCCCTTTAGCAGCTAGAGCCTTCACCGTAGCTGTGGCATTGCACGTACGCGTCCGCTTCAGCTACGGGAGGTGCGGGGTTCGATCCCCAGTGCCGGCCGGCCACCCACCGGTAGCTAAACAGGGTACAGGCGGGCTTCGAGGGGCTGTGACGCGTCGTTCCAGTGGTGAAGCTTACTCTGCCTGGATACCCCCAACACGCTGCGTGGGGACTCTGGTACCATGTCACGCGCAGCGAACCGGGGGTATTTTTGATATTTTTTTATTCGAAAGATCAATAAAAAAAATAAAACCCATGATAGCGCCTTTGATCTCCGGTCGGAGTTTTTTAGTTCGATTGACGGCTAATCTCTGTGGTCAGAAGTGCTTGAATGGCCCTGCCATTGCAGGCCTCGAGACTGGGCTCAGCATTCACCTTCTATGATGGCCGGTCCCAGCCATGGAATCCACCATTTCACTTTTCCCAGCCAAGTGCCGGCAGGATTCGAACCATGGACTCTTCGATTTCGAGCCGAACGCCTTACCATCTGAGCTACCACAGCAGCACGGGAGGAATAATTTGGAAGTTGCACAGCACAGTGTTCAAGCCAATTGTCCTTTTTTCGAGGTTGCGTGGCCCATTGTGTAATTCGATTTCAAGACAATTTTTGGCAAAATGGCAAGCCTATACCCTTCGGAAAATGGCCTAATTATCGATTTTTTGAGGTTGCGTGGCATATCGAGAAATTCATTTTTAAGATAATTTTTTATAAAATGGCAGGCCTATACCCTTTGGAAAATGGCCTAATTATTGATTTTTCGAGGTTGCGTGGCATATCGGGTAATTCATTTTTAAGATAAGTTTTTATAAAATGGCAGGCCTATACCTTTTCGAAAATGGCCTAATTATTGATTTTTCGAGGATGCGTGGCATATCGAGTAATTCATTTTTAAGATCATTTTTGATAAAATGGCAAGCCTATAGCTTTTGGAAAATTGCATATTTATCGATTTTGCGAGGTTGAGAATGGCCTATCCTTCGATGCATGGTATTTAGAATATTTGAACATTAGCACCAAATTTTGTGAGAAAATGCATATAACCTTCATTACGATTAGGGCCAACAATTTTGGTACCTGGTTCGTATAAACTAAATATAATGCAGACAACACTATTACTACATTTTCATGAATAAGCTCTGTTCTAATGCACAGACTATAGCTTATAAGCAGCGCATGCTGTGCCATTCAAGCGGTCGAGTGGCTAAGATGTCAAGCTTGCAACCGAGAAAGTGATGGTTCGAATCCCGCTGTGGGAATAGCAATACAAAAAGTCGGTCTCGGAAAGTCTCAACAAATGCCATTCCGTTTTCTTTTTACCTGTTTTAAGATTTCTTGAGACGGATATGTAGCACTTTAGCAGCTAGAGCCTTCACCGTAGCTGTGGCATTGCACGTACGCGTCCGCTTCAGCTACGGGAGGTGCGGGGTTCGATCCCCAGTGCCGGCCGGCCACCCACCGGTAGCTAAACAGGGTACAGGCGGGCTTCGAGGGGCTGTGACGCGTCGCCCCAGTGGTGAAGCTTACTCTGCCTGGATACCCCCAACACGCTGCGTGGGGACTCTGGTACCATGTCACGCGCAGCGAACCGGGGGTATTTTTGATATTTTTTTATTCGAAAGATCAATAAAAAAAATAAAACCCATGATAGCGCCTTTGATCTCCGGTCGGAGTTTTTTAGTTCGATTGACGGCTATTGACGGCTGATCTCTGTGGTCAGAAGTGCTTGAATGGCCCTGCCATTGCAGGCCTCGAGACTGGGCTCAGCATTCACCTTCTATGATGGCCGGTCCCAGCCATGGAATCCACCATTTCACTTTTCCCAGCCAAGTGCCGGCAGGATTCGAACCATGGACTCTTCGATTTCGAGCCGAACGCCTTACCATCTGAGCTACCACAGCAGCACGGGAGGAATAATTTGGAAGTTGCACAGCACAGTGTTCAAGCCAATTGTCCTTTTTTCGAGGTTGCGTGGCCCATTGTGTAATTCGATTTCAAGACAATTTTTGGCAAAATGGCAAGCCTATACCCTTCGGAAAATGGCCTAATTATCGATTTTTTGAGGTTGCGTGGCATATCGAGAAATTCATTTTTAAGATAATTTTTTATAAAATGGCAGGCCTATACCCTTTGGAAAATGGCCTAATTATTGATTTTTCGAGGTTGCGTGGCATATCGGGTAATTCATTTTTAAGATAAGTTTTTATAAAATGGCAGGCCTATACCTTTTGGAAAATGGCCTAATTATTGATTTTTCGAGGATGCGTGGCATATCGAGTAATTCATTTTTAAGATCATTTTTGATAAAATGGCAAGCCTATAGCTTTTGGAAAATTGCATATTTATCGATTTTGCGAGGTTGAGAATGGCCTATCCTTCGATGCATGGTATTCAGAATATTTGACCATTAGCACCAAATTTTGTGAGAAAATGCATATAACCTTCATTACGATTAGGGCCAACAATTTTGGTACCTGGTTCGTATAAACTAAATATAATGCAGACAACACTATTACTACATTTTCATGAATAAGCTCTGTTCTAATGCACAGACTATAGCTTATAAGCAGCGCATGCTGTGCCATTCAAGCGGTCGAGTGGCTAAGATGTCAAGCTTGCAACCGAGAAAGTGATGGTTCGAATCCCGCTGTGGGAATAGCAATACAAAAAGTCGGTCTCGGAAAGTCTCAACAAATGCCATTCCGTTTTCTTTTTACCTGTTTTAAGATTTCTTGAGACGGATATGTAGCACTTTAGCAGCTAGAGCCTTCACCGTAGCTGTGGCATTGCACGTACGCGTCCGCTTCAGCTACGGGAGGTGCGGGGTTCGATCCCCAGTGCCGGCCGGCCACCCACCGGTAGCTAAACAGGGTACAGGCGGGCTTCGAGGGGCTGTGACGCGTCGCCCCAGTGGTGAAGCTTACTCTGCCTGGATACCCCCAACACGCTGCGTGGGGACTCTGGTACCATGTCACGCGCAGCGAACCGGGGGTATTTTTGATATTTTTTTATTCGAAAGATCAATAAAAAAATAAAACTTATGATAGCGCCTTTGATCTCCGGTCGGAGTTTTTTAGTTTGATTGACGGCTATTGACGGCTGATCTCTGTGGTCAGAAGTGCTTGAATGGCCCTGCCATTGCAGGCCTCGAGACTGGGCTCAGCATTCACCTTCTATGATGGCCGGTCCCAGCCATGGAATCCGCCTTTTCACTTTTCCCAGCCAAGTGCCGGCAGGATTCGAAACATCGACTCTTCGGTTTCGAGCCGAACGCCTTACCATCTGAGCTACCACAGCAGCACGGGAGGAATAATTTGGAAGTTGCACAGCACAGTGTTCAAGCCAATTGTCCTTTTTTCGAGGTTGCGTGGCCAATTGTGTAATTCGATTTCAAGACAATTTTTGGCAAAATGGCAAGCCTATACCCTTCGGAAAATGGCCTAATTATCGATTTTTTGAGGTTGCGTGGCATATCGAGAAATTCATTTTTAAGATAATTTTTTATAAAATGGCAGGCCTATACCCTTTGGAAAATGGCCTAATTATTGATTTTTCGAGGTTGCGTGGCATATCGGGTAATTCATTTTTAAGATAAGTTTTTATAAAATGGCAGGCCTATACCTTTTGGAAAATGGCCTAATTATTGATTTTTCGAGGATGCGTGGCATATCGAGTAATTCATTTTTAAGATCATTTTTGATAAAATGGCAAGCCTATAGCTTTAGGAAAATTGCATATTTATAGATTTTGCGAGGTTGAGAATGGCCTATCCTTCGATGCATGGTATTTAGAATATTTGAAGATTAGCACCAAATCTTGTGAGAAAATGCATATAACCTTCATTACGATTAGGGCCAACAATTTTGGTACCTGGTTCGTATAAACTAAATATAATGCAGACAACACTATTGTTACATTTGAATGAATAAGCTCTGATATTTTGCGCAGACTATAGCTTATAAGCAGTGGTTACTGTGCAATTCCAGTAGTCGAGTGGCTAAGATGCCGAGCTTGTAACCGCAAAAGTGATGGTTCGAATCCCGCTGTGGGAATAGCAATACAAAAAGTCGGTCTCGGAAAGTCTCAACAAATGCCATTCCGTTTTCTTTTTACCTGTTTTAAGATTTCTTGAGACGGATATGTAGCACTTTAGCAGCTAGAGCCTTCACCGTAGCTGTGGCATTGCACGTACGCGTCCGCTTCAGCTACGGGAGGTGCGGGGTTCGATCCCCAGTGCCGGCCGGCCACCCACCGGTAGCTAAACAGGGTACAGGCGGGCTTCGAGGGGCTGTGACGCGTCGCCCCAGTGGTGAAGCTTACTCTGCCTGGATACCCCCAACACGCTGCGTGGGGACTCTGGTACCATGTCACGCGCAGCGAACCGGGGGTATTTTTGATATTTTTTTATTCGAAAGATCAATAAAAAAATAAAACTTATGATAGCGCCTTTGATCTCCGGTCGGAGTTTTTTAGTTTGATTGACGGCTATTGACGGCTGATCTCTGTGGTCAGAAGTGCTTGAATGGCCCTGCCATTGCAGGCCTCGAGACTGGGCTCAGCATTCACCTTCTATGATGGCCGGTCCCAGCCATGGAATCCGCCTTTTCACTTTTCCCAGCCAAGTGCCGGCAGGATTCGAACCATCGACTCTTCGGTTTCGAGCCGAACGCCTTACCATCTGAGCTACCACAGCAGCACGGGAGGAATAATTTGGAAGTTGCACAGCACAGTGTTCAAGCCAATTGTCCTTTTTTCGAGGTTGCGTGGCCAATTGTGTAATTCGATTTCAAGACAATTTTTGGCTAAATGGCAAGCCTATACCCTTCGGAAAATGGCCTAATTATCGATTTTTTGAGGTTGCGTGGCATATCGAGTAATTCATTTTTAAGATAATTTTTTATAAAATGGCAGGCCTATACCCTTTGGAAAGTGGCCTAATTATCGATTTCGGCTCATTTTTGATAAAATAGCAAGCCTATATACCTTTTGGAAAATGGCCTAATTATCGATTTTTCGAAGATGCGTGGCATATCGAGTAATTCATTTTTAAGATCATTTTTGATAAAATGGCAAGCCTATAGCTTTAGGAAAATTGCATATTTATAGATTTTGCGAGGTTGAGAATGGCCTATTCTTCGATGCATGGTATTTAGAATATTTGAACATTGGCACGAAATTTTGTGAGAAGATGCATATAACCTTCATTACGATTAGGGCCAACAATTTTGGTACCTGGTTCGTATATACTAAATATAATGCAGACAACACTATTGCTACATTTTCATGAATAAGCTCTGTACTAATGCACAGACTATAGCTTATAAGCAGCGCATGCTGTGCCATTCCAGCGGTCGATTGGCTAAGATGTCGAGCTTGCAACCGAGAAAGTGATGGTTCGAATCTCGCTGTGGGAACAGCATTGAAAAAAATCGGTCTCGGGAAGTCTCAATAAATGCCATTCCGTTTTCTTTTTACCTGTTTTAAGATTTCTTGAGACGGATATGTAGCCCTTTAGCAGCTAGAGCCTTCACCGTAGCTGTGGCATTGCACGTACGCGTCCGCTTCAGCTACGGGAGGTGCGGGGTTCGATCCCCAGTGCCGGCCGGCCACCCACCGGTAGCTAAACAGGGTACAGGCGGGCTTCGAGGGGCTGTGACGCGTCGCCCCAGTGGTGAAGCTTACTCTGCCTGGATACCCCCAACACGCTGCGTGGGGACTCTGGTACCATGTCACGCGCAGCGAACCGGGGGTATTTTTGATATTTTTTTATTCGAAAGATCAATAAAAAAAATAAAACTCATGATAGCGCCTTTGATCTCCGGTCGGAGTTTTTTAGTTCGATTGACGGCTATTGACGGCTGATCTCTGTGGTCAGAAGTGCTTGAATGGCCCTGCCATTGCAGGCCTCGAGACTGGGCTCAGCATTCACCTTCTATGATGGCCGGTCCCAGCCATGGAATCCACCATTTCACTTTTCCCAGCCAAGTGCCGGCAGGATTCGAACCATGGACTCTTCGATTTCGAGCCGAACGCCTTACCATCTGAGCTACCACAGCAGCACGGGAGGAATAATTTGGAAGTTGCACAGCACAGTGTTCAAGCCAATTGTCCTTTTTTCGAGGTTGCGTGGCCCATTGTGTAATTCGATTTCAAGACAATTTTTGGCAAAATGGCAAGCCTATACCCTTCGGAAAATGGCCTAATTATCGATTTTTTGAGGTTGCGTGGCATATCGAGAAATTCATTTTTAAGATAATTTTTTATAAAATGGCAGGCCTATACCCTTTGGAAAATGGCCTAATTATTGATTTTTCGAGGTTGCGTGGCATATCGGGTAATTCATTTTTAAGATAAGTTTTTATAAAATGGCAGGCCTATACCTTTTGGAAAATGGCCTAATTATTGATTTTTCGAGGATGCGTGGCATATCGAGTAATTCATTTTTAAGATCATTTTTGATAAAATGGCAAGCCTATAGCTTTTGGAAAATTGCATATTTATCGATTTTGCGAGGTTGAGAATGGCCTATCCTTCGATGCATGGTATTTAGAATATTTGAACATTAGCACCAAATTTTGTGAGAAAATGCATATAACCTTCATTACGATTAGGGCCAACAATTTTGGTACCTGGTTCGTATAAACTAAATATAATGCAGACAACACTATTACTACATTTTCATGAATAAGCTCTGTTCTAATGCACAGACTATAGCTTATAAGCAGCGCATGCTGTGCCATTCAAGCGGTCGAGTGGCTAAGATGTCAAGCTTGCAACCGAGAAAGTGATGGTTCGAATCCCGCTGTGGGAATAGCAATACAAAAAGTCGGTCTCGGAAAGTCTCAACAAATGCCATTCCGTTTTCTTTTTACCTGTTTTAAGATTTCTTGAGACGGATATGTAGCACTTTAGCAGCTAGAGCCTTCACCGTAGCTGTGGCATTGCACGTACGCGTCCGCTTCAGCTACGGGAGGTGCGGGGTTCGATCCCCAGTGCCGGCCGGCCACCCACCGGTAGCTAAACAGGGTACAGGCGGGCTTCGAGGGGCTGTGACGCGTCGCCCCAGTGGTGAAGCTTACTCTGCCTGGATACCCCCAACACGCTGCGTGGGGACTCTGGTACCATGTCACGCGCAGCGAACCGGGGGTATTTTTGATATTTTTTTATTCGAAAGATCAATAAAAAAATAAAACTTATGATAGCGCCTTTGATCTCCGGTCGGAGTTTTTTAGTTTGATTGACGGCTATTGACGGCTGATCTCTGTGGTCAGAAGTGCTTGAATGGCCCTGCCATTGCAGGCCTCGAGACTGGGCTCAGCATTCACCTTCTATGATGGCCGGTCCCAGCCATGGAATCCGCCTTTTCACTTTTCCCAGCCAAGTGCCGGCAGGATTCGAACCATCGACTCTTCGGTTTCGAGCCGAACGCCTTACCATCTGAGCTACCACAGCAGCACGGGAGGAATAATTTGGAAGTTGCACAGCACAGTGTTCAAGCCAATTGTCCTTTTTTCGAGGTTGCGTGGCCAATTGTGTAATTCGATTTCAAGACAATTTTTGGCAAAATGGCAAGCCTATACCCTTCGGAAAATGGCCTAATTATCGATTTTTTGAGGTTGCGTGGCATATCGAGAAATTCATTTTTAAGATAATTTTTTATAAAATGGCAGGCCTATACCCTTTGGAAAATGGCCTAATTATTGATTTTTCGAGGTTGCGTGGCATATCGGGTAATTCATTTTTAAGATAAGTTTTTATAAAATGGCAGGCCTATACCTTTTGGAAAATGGCCTAATTATTGATTTTTCGAGGATGCGTGGCATATCGAGTAATTCATTTTTAAGATCATTTTTGATAAAATGGCAAGCCTATAGCTTTAGGAAAATTGCATATTTATAGATTTTGCGAGGTTGAGAATGGCCTATCCTTCGATGCATGGTATTTAGAATATTTGAAGATTAGCACCAAATCTTGTGAGAAAATGCATATAACCTTCATTACGATTAGGGCCAACAATTTTGGTACCTGGTTCGTATAAACTAAATATAATGCAGACAACACTATTGTTACATTTGAATGAATAAGCTCTGATATTTTGCGCAGACTATAGCTTATAAGCAGTGGTTACTGTGCAATTCCAGTAGTCGAGTGGCTAAGATGCCGAGCTTGTAACCGCAAAAGTGATGGTTCGAATCCCGCTGTGGGAATAGCAATACAAAAAGTCGGTCTCGGAAAGTCTCAACAAATGCCATTCCGTTTTCTTTTTACCTGTTTTAAGATTTCTTGAGACGGATATGTAGCACTTTAGCAGCTAGAGCCTTCACCGTAGCTGTGGCATTGCACGTACGCGTCCGCTTCAGCTACGGGAGGTGCGGGGTTCGATCCCCAGTGCCGGCCGGCCACCCACCGGTAGCTAAACAGGGTACAGGCGGGCTTCGAGGGGCTGTGACGCGTCGCCCCAGTGGTGAAGCTTACTCTGCCTGGATACCCCCAACACGCTGCGTGGGGACTCTGGTACCATGTCACGCGCAGCGAACCGGGGGTATTTTTGATATTTTTTTATTCGAAAGATCAATAAAAAAATAAAACTTATGATAGCGCCTTTGATCTCCGGTCGGAGTTTTTTAGTTTGATTGACGGCTATTGACGGCTGATCTCTGTGGTCAGAAGTGCTTGAATGGCCCTGCCATTGCAGGCCTCCAGACTGGGCTCAGCATTCACCTTCTATGATGGCCGGTCCCAGCCATGGAATCCGCCTTTTCACTTTTCCCAGCCAAGTGCCGGCAGGATTCGAACCATCGACTCTTCGGTTTCGAGCCGAACGCCTTACCATCTGAGCTACCACAGCAGCACGGGAGGAATAATTTGGAAGTTGCACAGCACAGTGTTCAAGCCAATTGTCCTTTTTTCGAGGTTGCGTGGCCAATTGTGTAATTCAATTTCAAGACAATTTTTGGCAAAATGGCAAGCCTATACCCTTCGGAAAATGGCCTAATTATCGATTTTTTGAGGTTGCGTGGCATATCGAGAAATTCATTTTTAAGATAATTTTTTATAAAATGGCAGGCCTATACCCTTTGGAAAGTGGCCTAATTATCGATTTCGGCTCATTTTTGATAAAATAGCAAGCCTATATACCTTTTGGAAAATGGCCTAATTATCGATTTTTCGAAGATGCGTGGCATATCGAGTAATTTATTTTTAAGATCATTTTTGATAAAATGGCAAGCCTATAGCTTTAGGAAAATTGCATATTTATAGATTTTGCGAGGTTGAGAATGGCCTATTCTTCGATGCATGGTATTTAGAATATTTGAACATTGGCACGAAATTTTGTGAGAAGATGCATATAACCTTCATTACGATTAGGGCCAACAATTTTGGTACCTGGTTCGTATATACTAAATATAATGCAGACAACACTATTGCTACATTTTCATGAATAAGCTCTGTACTAATGCACAGACTATAGCTTATAAGCAGCGCATGCTGTGCCATTCCAGCGGTCGATTGGCTAAGATGTCGAGCTTGCAACCGAGAAAGTGATGGTTCGAATCTCGCTGTGGGAACAGCATTGAAAAAAATCGGTCTCGGGAAGTCTCAATAAATGCCATTCCGTTTTCTTTTTACCTGTTTTAAGATTTCTTGAGACGGATATGTAGCCCTTTAGCAGCTAGAGCCTTCACCGTAGCTGTGGCATTGCACGTACGCGTCCGCTTCAGCTACGGGAGGTGCGGGGTTCGATCCCCAGTGCCGGCCGGCCACCCACCGGTAGCTAAACAGGGTACAGGCGGGCTTCGAGGGGCTGTGACGCGTCGCCCCAGTGGTGAAGCTTACTCTGCCTGGATACCCCCAACACGCTGCGTGGGGACTCTGGTACCATGTCACGCGCAGCGAACCGGGGGTATTTTTGATATTTTTTTATTCGAAAGATCAATAAAAAAAATAAAACCCATGATAGCGCCTTTGATCTCCGGTCGGAGTTTTTTAGTTCGATTGACGGCTATTGACGGCTGATCTCTGTGGTCAGAAGTGCTTGAATGGCCCTGCCATTGCAGGCCTCGAGACTGGGCTCAGCATTCACCTTCTATGATGGCCGGTCCCAGCCATGGAATCCACCATTTCACTTTTCCCAGCCAAGTGCCGGCAGGATTCGAACCATGGACTCTTCGATTTCGAGCCGAACGCCTTACCATCTGAGCTACCACAGCAGCACGGGAGGAATAATTTGGAAGTTGCACAGCACAGTGTTCAAGCCAATTGTCCTTTTTTCGAGGTTGCGTGGCCCATTGTGTAATTCGATTTCAAGACAATTTTTGGCAAAATGGCAAGCCTATACCCTTCGGAAAATGGCCTAATTATCGATTTTTTGAGGTTGCGTGGCATATCGAGAAATTCATTTTTAAGATAATTTTTTATAAAATGGCAGGCCTATACCCTTTGGAAAATGGCCTAATTATTGATTTTTCGAGGTTGCGTGGCATATCGGGTAATTCATTTTTAAGATAAGTTTTTATAAAATGGCAGGCCTATACCTTTTGGAAAATGGCCTAATTATTGATTTTTCGAGGATGCGTGGCATATCGAGTAATTCATTTTTAAGATCATTTTTGATAAAATGGCAAGCCTATAGCTTTTGGAAAATTGCATATTTATCGATTTTGCGAGGTTGAGAATGGCCTATCCTTCGATGCATGGTATTTAGAATATTTGAACATTAGCACCAAATTTTGTGAGAAAATGCATATAACCTTCATTACGATTAGGGCCAACAATTTTGGTACCTGGTTCGTATAAACTAAATATAATGCAGACAACACTATTACTACATTTTCATGAATAAGCTCTGTTCTAATGCACAGACTATAGCTTATAAGCAGCGCATGCTGTGCCATTCAAGCGGTCGAGTGGCTAAGATGTCAAGCTTGCAACCGAGAAAGTGATGGTTCGAATCCCGCTGTGGGAATAGCAATACAAAAAGTCGGTCTCGGAAAGTCTCAACAAATGCCATTCCGTTTTCTTTTTACCTGTTTTAAGATTTCTTGAGACGGATATGTAGCACTTTAGCAGCTAGAGCCTTCACCGTAGCTGTGGCATTGCACGTACGCGTCCGCTTCAGCTACGGGAGGTGCGGGGTTCGATCCCCAGTGCCGGCCGGCCACCCACCGGTAGCTAAACAGGGTACAGGCGGGCTTCGAGGGGCTGTGACGCGTCGCCCCAGTGGTGAAGCTTACTCTGCCTGGATACCCCCAACACGCTGCGTGGGGACTCTGGTACCATGTCACGCGCAGCGAACCGGGGGTATTTTTGATATTTTTTATTCGAAATATCAATAAAAAAAAATAAAACCCATGATAGCGCCTTTGATCTCCGGTCGGAGTTTTCTAGTTCGATTGACGGCTGATCTCTGTGGTCAGAAGTGCTTGAATGGCCCTGTCATTGCAGGCCTCGAGACTGGGCTCAGCATTCACCTTCTATGATGGCCGGTCCCAGCCATGGAATCCGCCTTTTCATTTTTGCCAGCCAAGTACCGGCAGGATTCGAACCATCGACTCTTCGGTTTCGAGCCGAACGCCTTACCATCTGAGCTACCACAGCAGCACGGGAGGAATAATTTGGAAGTTGCACAGCACAATGTTCAAGCCAATTGTCCATTTTTCGAGGTGTCGTGGATAATTGTGTAATTGGATTCCAAGACAATTTTTGGCAAAACGGCAAGCCCATAACCTTTGCAAAAAGGTCTATTGATTGTCCGGTCCTGAAGGCCACCGGTTTCAAACAAAGTGTGATTGGGAAGTTGTACCCGGACCTGGCTTAAGTGGTACACCGCTCAAATGGTACACCCCTCGCCCCTTAAGTGGTACACCCCAATCCTTAAGTGGTGCACCCCTGGCCCCGGCGATTTCTCGGGAAGAAGAGCACTCTTCACGGTTGTGCTACGGCACGGTGAGGCTTACGTCGCTCGCGCGGGGGGGGGGGGGGACGCTTGAGCTACATGGTGGCTATGGGGTACCCTGGGCATTCGGAAAGTCTAGAGCCGCTGTAAATCGCGCCCCCTTTTTTTTGAAAAAAAAAACACACGTTGTCGAACGAGAAAAAAAGCATTATTTTATTTACCGTGGAAATATACGTCTGTAAGTCCCAACAGCAGTGTGATCCATAGAGTTACGGTTTCAGAACTTCACAGTACGTGCATTTCAATTTTGGCACTAATGCACCTGATGGCATCCTGGTGTTTCGGCCATCACCATTCGAACCATCAAACTTTTGGTTGTGAACTGAACACCAGACGCACTGGGCTACTGCAACGACACAGCATACAGAATTTAGAACTTGCTCTGCTCAATACCATGCAGGTTATATTATGAAAATTAACAACGGACTTATGTGTATTTGCCCCCTTAACTACATCTCCTTTTTCATTTCTTTTTCAACACTACTTGCACAGGATTTGAGCCAGCGACCTTTCTGTTTAGAGCTGACCTCCTTAACGACTAGTCTATACTGCCGCGGCTTGCTGAGATGGCAGAAACTTTGGTGTGTGCATTATGCAGCATCGCAAGCCTGTAGCCTTGGGAAAATTTTTTTAGAGTATGCATCGGATGCTGATAATTCTTTTTAAGGCCATTTTCAGAAAAAATGGGTAACCTCTAACCTTCAGAAAGTTTCTCTTTTTCGTTGTTTTGGCGTTCAGTTGAGTTTCGAATAATTCCATTTCGGCATTACTTTGAGAAAAAATTGCAAGCCTATAGCCTGGGGAAAATTTCAATTTTTTGAGGTTGCGTTTAGTGCTAATAATTCTTGTTTCTCCTTAAATGTCTTTACTGATAGCGTCACTGTGTGTAGCTTAAAGAAAAATGTTTTCATCCCTGTAGGTACCTGCACGTCTTTCACTCGCTTCTGTAGGTTTTTTTCCCGGTCTTCCACTGTATTGACCCTGCACAATTGTATTGGAAAAACTACTTCGCATACATCTTTATGCAATTCTTTTTTTACACTTCATAAGTAATCAATAGAAAAACGAACAAGCAGGAAATGTACACTATCTACCACTTTCTTGAGATAGCCCCGCAAAGTCCCCGCCATGCCTTTATCTGTAGTGACAAAGAGATCTGCTAAGGCGATTGCTAACCTGAGTTGGTATACCGTACGCACAAGTATATCACTGACGTCTCGCAAGAACAGGACCCCATTTACCAACTGTCTTACAAAAAGGTTCGCTAAACCTTGGAACCCGTCTTTTACGCGCCTGAACAAATCGATCTGGCTGCACCTTTCTCACTACGAGCCCACTATACATACCGCGAACACTTTGTGCAACCTTTGCACGTTCATCCTGGAACAATGTAGCACCTTCATCACGTACCACAGCTTAGTGATGAAGAACATGGTGCATACTGTAAACCTACCAAAAATAGACAACTTTGTGCTTTTCAACCTTTCTGCTTTTTTTTCTTTTGTTTCTTTGGGTTTGACTCGACCAATACTTGTCGCTGTCTCAATAACATTCTAGGGGAGCACCAAGCTATCTTGTCAGCACTTTCGTCCAGCGCACATTTGCAAACTTTTCCGGTGTTGTAGGACATCTTTCGTGCCACAGCCCGAGAGATTTTCCACCAGTTTACCCGTCTCCCTGTGGCATTAAAAAAAAAAAGCTTCACTACAATTATTGCTTCCTGAACACTTTCCTTGTTTGTGCAACACACTGCAATATCATCAGCATACGCGAGCAGTTCCACTGCCGCCAAGCTGAAACCACGTGTTTTATCATTTTGAGTGATTGCTAAACACATCGCTTCAATGTAAATACAAAACAAACGAGGTCTGAGGGGGCAACCTTGCCGCACTGAACGCATTACGTGAATGGGGGGCCTCCAAGTACTCAATGACATGTTAACCTTGTTGTGCAGTTCTGGCACGCCAAGGCCATTCCCTGCCTCATGGTGGAACCAACATTAACATTGTCTAAATTGACAAACAGGATATCATTCGCAACACAATCGAATGCTTTCTTCAGGTCGAGCTGCAGCCCAGCGAGACCAATTAACGCTTCGTCACAACACTCCAGCACACATCGCACTTTGCGAATGTTGGAGCCAATTGTTCTGCCTTCTATTCCACAGTTTTGGTGGTCTGCAACGATTTATTTAAATACACCTTTGAGTCTCGCCACTAGAACTTTCATAAATATCTTGTAGTTAACGTTGGTTAGAGTTATAGTACTATATGATGTCACCAGTCTGAGCTTTTCAGCTTTGTCAGTTTTAGGAATCAATACTGTATGCGCCTAGCTAAAAGAAGGCGGCGTAGTTTTCCGTTCGTTTATCTCATTGAACAAGTCTGTCAACAAAGGGTCCAGTTCAGTACGCGCAGTTCAATTTTGGCACTAGTGCATCTGGATTACATCTTGGTATTGCGGTACTCGCCGCTCTGTAATTCGAACCATCAACATTTGGTTCATGGTTCGCTCTTGGTTACGGCCACTTTTTTTAAAATTTATTGCTGGTCTCAGACAACTTACACAAACACATATTTCAAAATATAAAAACACTTTTTCTCGATTACACACACAAAGAAAAAATGCGATGAGTTCCCTTTGGACTGGTACTGTCTACTTCAAATTCCTTCAAGGCTGCCAGAGGTTCTAACCCTGTCAGCCATTCTGGCACGCATTCCTGTATTTTCGCCATCTCAATGAAAGCAGACCTGTTTTGCCTGAAATATATTCTTGCTGGCTTAGCATCCGGGTCGTAGTGGTACCCAGCCAATCGCACCGCACACCGTTCCTGCGCAACACGTGGCGCCATCTCTTGATCGCCAATGTGCGTGCCCCCCACCCCCCTCCTCAAGAAGGAGGGCTGGAAACCGAAAGTCTGCAGGTAATGTTTGGCTGGAGGAACCTCGTGGCGGGGCATTAAAACCAATAAATATTCCTTCTCGCCACCAACCAAAAAAATGCGGCTCGCGCCAAAAAAAAAGTGGCGAACATAAGTCCAAGAAAAGAAAAAACAGGCACCAAGAAAAAAAAACACCATTTTACCAACCCCCGTTTCTACGTCACCGAGGACGCAATGTGTACAACTCGCTGGGTGGTGACTGGTGGCCAAGTTCCCGTGAGAACCCCAGCACCTCAATCTTCTGTAAAAAAAGGGTGCAAGGAAAGCGGCACACGCTAGGGAGAATGACGAGGCAGAATAAGAACAGCCTCATCAACTAGTAAAAGACTTCTAGTTGTTCTTTTCTCCACAGTATACGTTTAAATTTAACTGCACACAATGTTCTCAGTTTCGCCATTCCGGCTTGGGACATTGCCACAGAAACGTATTTTATGTGTGTAATTTTATTCAAGAATCAAAACTCTTGTCAATATCATCATCTACATCATCACCAGCCTGACTACGTCCACTGCAGGACAAAGGCCTCTCCTATGTTCTGCCAGTTAACTTGGTCCTGTGCTTGCTGCTGTCAATTTATACCCGCAGACTTCTTAACCTCAACTGCCCACCTTACCTTCTGCCTCCCCCTAACCCGCTTGCCTTCTCTGGGAATCCAATCAGTTACCCTTAATGACCAGCGGTTATCCTGTCTACGCGCTACATGCCCGGGGCCCATGTCCATTTCCTCTTCTTGATTACAACTGATATCCTTAACACCGGTTTGTTCCCTAATCCACTCTGCTCTCTTCTTGTCTCTTAAGGTTACACCTACCATTTTTCTTTCCATTGCTCGCTGCGTCGTCCTCAATTTAAGCTGAACCCTCTTTGTAAGTCTCCAAGTTTCTGCTCCGTAGCTAAGTACCGGCAAGATACAGCTGTTATATACCTTCCTCTTGAGAGATAGTGGCAATTTACCTGTCATAATTTGAGAGTGATTGCCAAATGTGCTCTACCCCATTCTTATTCTTCTAGTTACTTCAATCACGTGGTTCGACTCCGCGGTTATTACCTTCCCTAAGGTTATTACATTCCACTTCATAAATCAGGTAAAAGGTTCTCCGTTTAATTACCGACCCATTTCACTCACCAGCATTCCATGTAACCTTCTCGAGCATGTATTATTTTCTAATCTTGCCAATTATCACGAATTGAACTCCTTTTTCGCGCACTCTCAGCACGGATTTTGCAAATCGTATTCCTGCGAAACACAACAATTTACACACCATCTGCATTGCAGACTGCATATTTTCAGATTTCTCAAAAGAATTTGATAAAGTCCCTCATAATCTACTCACGCACAAACTACGCCATCTTAACACAGATCTTCAACTTCTCATTTGGCTTCAATCCTTCCTGTCCCGTTGTTCTCACTACGTTTCAGCTAACAGCTCTGATTCACCCTCAAGACCCGTTTACTCGGGCATTCCACAAGGCTCTGTTCTGGGGCCGCTGCTATTCCTAATTTATAAATGAGTTACTTTCCTGTGTTTCATCTAATATCCATCTTTTCGCTGACGACTGCCCCGCCGCGGTGGTCTAGTGGCTAAGGTACTCGGCTGCTGACCCGCAGGTCGCGGGTTCGAATCCCGGCTGCGGCGGCTGCATTTCCGATGGAGGCGGAAATGTTGTAGGCCCGTGTGCTCAGATTTGGGTGCACGTTAAAGAACCCCAGGTGGTCAAAATTTCCGGAGCCCTCCACTACAGCGTCTCTCATAATCATATGTTGGTTTTGGTACGTTAAACCCCACAAATCAATCAATCAATCAGAGGTATTTTCTTGTGGTGATGAGCTCCGATAGTGTGCTCAATTAGTAACAAACGTCAATGAAAAGCCAACCATTTACGCTCCAATGAGTCGTGTTTCTTACATTTATCAAGGTATATAGTTTGTGCAGCGAACCAAAATGACAACAGCTTCGATTTCGGCATTACCGCTAGCGCAAACCATATCGGCGCATTCCACTCCCCTAGAAGAACCGATGAAAAATGCATGCTCAACTTGTGTCACAGAAGCCCTATAAAGGGTTAGCCCACTTGTGCTCCGCCCGTATAGCGGGCCCCCGACGCTATACGTGTTGTGCATACTTGAGGTGCTTGAACCGCTTGACATTCGCACACCAGTCTTCAACAAGCCGGCGAGCCTAACCAAGCCACGTGTCACGGCCCACTAAAAAAAAAAACCACATTTTACCAGGAAATACTGGCATAAAATAATGGCAGTGGGGCTCTACGGGCATTTATGGTCACCACATGCAACAATCCCGAGGACACAAAAAGCTGCCTGCTTTACCTGCCTAACTACGAGCTGAGCCTACCCGGCCGTACCCCGGAAATACGGACCTAAAGTATAGCGGCATGTTCAAGGAACCCGCCCGCTAAACTTACACGCAACCTATAGGCGTAAACTTCCCTTGTGAATATATAGCGAGTGATGTTCGGTGAACGCCGTCGCCCCACCCCGCGCCGGCTTGTCACATTGAGGGGCTCACCGATTTGATGCCGACGACAAAGCTCGCAATGGTCCTCGATTAATTCCAGGCGACGTGGGTTTCTTGTGCGTAGTTTCACAAGTCCAAGTAAATTCCACGCGTACAAAAAGAAGGGTTGAAACGTGACTGCTACTAGCGCGCGCCCCGCGCCCGAACATTGTAGCAGACGCCATTTTCACGGCGCCGAAGAACTGCCGTCTGCAAAATGCACAGCACGACGAGCAGCGAATGATAACTGGAGATGAGCCAACCGCGTGTATCTGTTTGGAGGCGATGCTTGGGTATACTCGCGCATGCGTTGTTGCAGCCAGATCTGATCGCGCCGCTACGTCCCGATATCGTTCGTCGCCGTCTTATCAGCATCTGCGCCCACCGTCCTGCGAAGAAATCGAAGAAAAGATGTGCACAAACAAAACAGAATTATGGCGCATGATAGTCGGGCTTTCCCACGGTGGCAGAAATGCTGTAGGTCCATGAGCTTGGATTTGGGTGCACGTTAAGGAACCCCAGGTGATGAATATATCCGGAGCCCTCCACTACGGCGTCTCTCATAATCAAATTGTGGTTTTGGGACGTTAAACCCCACATATCAATGAATCGCTGACGACTGCGTAATGTTTAGAGAAATAACTTCTAACAATGATGTAACCATTCTTTAATCTGATGCTAACGCTATCAGTGCATGGTGTAACACTTGGCAGATGGAACTAAACATAACCAAATGCAAGGCAATGCGTGTTACCCGGCGTACTAACCCTTCACCAGCCTATATCATATCGCTAACACCCCTCTAGATTGTGTTTAATCCTAAAAATATCTTGGCGTCCACATTTTATCTGACCTTACCTGAAACACGCACATTGCATACTCGACAAGCAAAGCTAACAAATCACTCGGCTATCTCCGACGAAAATTTTCACGTGCACCACATTCCCTCAAAGTGATTCTCTACAAAACACTTATCCAGCCTAAACTAGAACATGCAGCCTGTGCATGGGACCCCAGTCAGCATAAATTAATTCATTTAGTAGAAAAAGTTCAGAACGATTCCACACGATTCATTTCATTTAACTTTAACAAGACGGCTAGCATCTGTGTAATGGAAAATAATCTAGGGTTACCACCCCTACCTTTACGACGTAAAATCGCGTACCTCTCTTTCATAGGATATACCACCACCCCTTTTTACGACGCCAGCTCCTTTCAGCCCCGCCTTACATATCATCTCGCATCGATCACCAACACAAAGTAGGCATTCTATCTCGTAGGTCTTCCTCTTTCTTTCACTTATTTGTGCCACACACAAGTGATGAGTGGAATCTCCTTCCTTCAGATGTTGTCACCATCAAGGATACTAACCAATTTAAAGTAGCTCTACGTGATATATCTTTCCAAGTTTTCATTTTCTTTAACTAGGCACCGCCATTTACAGTTATATCTTGCGTCTATCTTCATTGATACACCAAATTTTGACTCGTTTATAGTTACCGTATTCTTGTATTGTTTTTTTTTGTGCCACTATGATTTGTGTAACAACTTTTAATCTTTTAGAAATGTACTTGAAAATTGTTGCGAGTTCTTCTCTACATTTCTTTCTTTTGTCTTGCGACTTTTTTTAGAACTTTACCTCCAATGTTCGGTATTTTTGCCCCACCTCCTCTGTAATGCCATTGACCATGAGGGTATTCTAAATAAATAAATAAACTGTCTGGTCTACTCAAAATTTCACTCTTGTGATGTAATATTAGCTCTTTTTCTCTTATTCATTCATCGTTATTTTATTATTTAATTTTTTATATATAATTTCCTATTATTTTGTTTATTTGTTCCTTTAATGATAGGCTTTCAATCAGTGTATCACACACAGTGTATCACACATACACAATCAGTGTATCACACAGCCGGCCCACAGCAAGGGTGCTGTATCTTGTTTCTCTGTTACAATGGCGCACTCGTCGAAAGGCTTTGACTAATCTCTACTGCCAGCTTGAGGTGACGTCTTCAAGAGGAATTCCGCCACGCTTCTTCGCTGATGGAACCAGCAAGGCGATTGTCGCGGCAAGTACCGATCCAGCGGATGGCGTCCAGGCCTCCATTGTGGTTCCGGGAAACTTGTCCAACGCGATACGTCACGGTAACCATGCGCAAGGGCCTCTCGCCTAGCGATGGCGTACATGCCTCCTCGATACCTGGAAACCTGTCGGCACTTCAATCACCCGCCGTGTACGGTGTCGAGGCTTACTCGGCGGTGCAACACCGCTTCATGTACACCACAGCACCAGGTCACGACACATCACGCCGGTTCCACTTGAATGGGAACATCGTTGGCGCTTCCAGTGGCCAAGATCCTATGTCCACGATTCCTAACAAAGCTGGGTTTCCGAGGGACACCGTCCACGCGTCCTTGGCCATGATTTGTGCCACTTCGAATACCGAAGTAATTGTACCCTCTGAAGATGCCAGCTTTGGCTCTTCGTGTGGATCACCCCACAGCGCCGCGGAGCTGCAGCATACGATGGCGCAACACCGCGTCACGACCAACGCCTTGTTCGCGTCAAGCCCCCAGCTGTCTTCTGCAGCCTTGTCATCTGTGCGCAGTCAATGCTCTGTTGGCGGCGGCCGTCTCCCAAAACCTTGAGGTCAGCCCACCCGAGAACCACCATGCACTGCGGCGCTCCTTCACGAAGATCACCGAGCAACTGGACTGCTTGGTGCGGGTAAACTACTTTCACCCACCATCCTGGCATCACCTGCTCCTTGGGACCTACCAGTGTTTCGCAGCTTCGAGGACAACGTCTTCGGGTGGATTGACAACTCTCTCCATGCCTGGCCGGAAGATCACAAATGGGTAATCGCCATTGACTGGCTTCGTGATGCAGCCAAGGCCTGGCACAGCTACGAAAGAGTCGCGCAACGATCCTGGACAGAGTGGTGTGCGAGATTGACAACTCTCTTTCGATGACCTTTTGATGCCTGTGACCATTGGACGTCCGCGAACTTGCCCTCCCTACGAGATCGAGACCACGAGGCACCACGCCCGGATGGTGTAGCTGTATCCTGCGAAAACCAGTCCCCTTTAGCAAACAGAGCTCGTGAAGGGCATGACATGGCTACCGGCCGTGACAAGGATCCCACGCCACTTCGTCCTTCGCGATGCCCGCACCAGAACCCATCTCATCAGACAAGAACGCTGCCCAGAAGTCATCCTACGGTGATGCGGCCTCCAAGCTCGGCAGCGCGTGAGCACGAGCTCATTCGAGATCTAGAGCCAAACATGCGGCAAGTCGAGGAACTGGGCCAGCCTAAGGCAGCCTTCAATGCACTCTCAGACCCTTTAGTGCAGTGTTCGCATATGCGAAAGTAGGCACTGCCCCAATGCGCCGATAGTCACTGTGCACTCTTCGGATCCAAGGAAACCAACATGATCACGACGACTAAAAACACAAGCGAGCGAGAAGTACTGCGGCATATATTCCCTTCACCAGTGCCGATTGCTGCCACAATAGAAACACCCGCTTCGGCAGCGCCGTACAATGTGCCTAGCTCGTGTGATCGGAGTTTGCCGACGCGAAGGGCATTCACTCCTTCGAAGCTTCGGGTGCACGCCATTGTCCTGGCGACACGGTCTGTCTGCAGATACCACGCATCAATTTCGTCTTACACCGTTTCTTGCAAATCACATGCAGTGCATTCGGAACGGTGACAAGTAAAGCGACAGCCGCAGCAACCTTCCCGGAACAGCCTATGCAGTCCGCCTGAAATACCTGCAATACTGTTGTTTCCCAATACTGTTGGCCGTTATGGCCGTAACAGAGGGGGTACAGTAAACGTTATCATAAAACGAAAATAAGTGCAACGTATTGTAATGAAGCCGGAACTTAAAAAATACACAAAGGGAACACATTTTTAAAAACTGTTAATAAAAACGTACATACATATATCGTGATGGTGGTATAGTACGCAATATCAAGCAACTACACGATGTATTTTCGAACAGCATGGCAATATATGTACAATACTCTAGCAAAACTCGATGTTCATGACATATTTTTAATGCACTTTTTAAAGCTGTCTATGCTCTTCGAATTCAGTACGGGTACTGGCAACTCATTCCACTCTGTTATCGTTCGTGGAGAAAGGAATACGCGTACACATAAAGACTGCATTTTGGAACCGAAAACACAAATTTATTGCATGATCTCACATCGGTGGAGGGCCTGGGAACAAGATAAGGTTTAGTTTCAATATTGAGGTGTCCTTCTGATAACAAAAAAGAAATTTAAGTCGACCAACTTTCTGGCGTTGAGCCAGCGTAGGCAATTCAAGCAACCGAAGCATTTCAGAAATTGAGTCATTTTGTCAATAACGCGATAAAATTAGCCTTGCTGCTTTTCTCCGAATTTTTTAAATTTTGATTTATTAATCCCGACTAGAAGGGATCCCACGCTGCACTGGCGTATTCTAACGTTTACCTTACGTAGGTCAAATATGCAAGTAGCCTAACGGATGGTGTTGCTAGCTTTAGTTTGTGATAAAGAAACCATAACTTTTTTTCTGCAGCTGCACAAATGCTGTTCACGTGTCAGCTTCTTTCAGAGTTGTGGAATAAATCTCACAACGACATTTAATTACATGTTTTTTTGTTCGTAACTCCGAGCATAACCGATTTGTATTCATCTATTTTCATGTGCCATTTCGTGGACCATCCTTCTACAGCTCCAAGAGCTTGCTTAAGTGACGCCTCATCATTCTGGTTATTGATTTCACGGTATATTAGGCAATCATCTGGGAACAACCTGACGGTTATGTCGTCACATATCTCATTAGAAATATAATTTATGTAAATAAAAAATAGCAGGGGTCTAAAAACGGATCCCTGTCATACGCCAGAAGTTGTGTTTAGCAGATCTGATTTGTTGCCGTTTATTTCGACGTATTGTGTCCGACCTGTGAGGTATGAGCGGATGCACGCTACAACTTCATAATGTATATTAATTTCCATTAGCTCATTTATTAAGTTGGTGGGCTCAACCCGGTCAAAAGCCTTCGATAAATCTAAACATATAGCGTCGATCTGTTTTCTGTTATTCAGTGCAGTCGAAAAGTCATTGTTTTTACCAGTTGTGTAACAGTGAATAGGTTCCGTGGAAAGCCATATTGGTTAGAAAAAACGCCCTTTTTGTTTTCAAAATAACGGTAGAGTGATTTTGATATTAAATGCTTCAGAAGCTTGCAGCACACGCACGTCAATGAAAGCACAACATAGTCACGCTCAGCACAGTCACGCGATGACCAAGACCTGAAAATACCGGCAAAAAACAGTCAGTTCCGGCCACCAGAGACATTTCTGCAGTTCAGCTATGCACCGCCGCAGCGTGGCCGAGTGTAAGGAAAGCAGCGCCGTTCACGCCAGGGCGCGATCGGGACTGCGAAGACGAGGAGAGCAAGGCAGAAAATGAACGGCCGGCCCACAGCAAGGGTTCTGTCTCTTGTTTCTCTCTTACAAGGGCTACACACTTGATTAGTCTTGCAATCTATCGATATGTACGAAAACTTGGATTTCCGAGTTATTCTATAAGGTCCATCCCACAAGTTTTCTATGGAAGCAGAAAAACCTTTACAAGCGTCACTAACGGGCTGTGTACGTTTTAACACCAAGTCACCAAGCTCAAAATAATGTTCTTCCGACGCGAAGATGCCGCTAGGGCCCAAGGACTCCTAGCTGCCATCTAAGGGAGGGGAGTCAACTCCTCTAACACTTGCCGTTTCAATAAAAGTTGTTTCTCTCTCTCTCTCTCTCTTCCGACGCTTATTACATTGACCGGCTTGTCTCACGCGGGACATATCGAGGTGCTGTCTGGCTTGCCGAGCTGCGTCGGTCAGCCGCTGCCTCAGGTCATCTGCAAACTTTACGTAATGTCTTCCAGTAATGTTTGTACGTGTCAGAGCGTTGTCCTGCGGAAAACTCGATTCTTCGCCCAGGTTAAATTGTGCAGGAGTGAAACATGTTGACCGTTTCACTGTCGTTCTAGTCGCAAACGCTATCTCTGCCAGTTGTAGATCACAGTGCTTTGGAAGCTCTGCATGCGCGACAAGCGTAGATTTAAGATTTCGGTTTACCCTTTCTGTGATGATGGCTTGCGGGTGATACATAGGCGTGCGCTTGTGACGAATTCCCAGGGTGACACATGAATCCATGATCACCTTGCCGGTGAAGTACGTTGCATTGTTCATGATCAGCTGGGCATGGAATCCTAACCTCGTGAAGGTTTCGAGAAGACGGTCCCATACTTCCTGTGAAGTCAGCTTGCGCAAAGAAAACAATTCGACCCTTTTGTGAAATGGTCAGTCACAACGAGCAGGTACTGGTTTCACCGCGGACTCATGGAAAACGGAGCCATTACGTCACACGCTACAATTTTCCAAGGTGCCCCATACTCTCTCAACTGATTGAGTTGGTCCTATAGCGATAAACCACCTCGTGGTTTTGCCCTTTGACAAACTTAACAAGACCACGGGTAGCGTAACATCCTGTTTCATGCCTGGCCAAGTTGCTATGCGACACAGGTTCTCGCAATTTTCCTGCCCTGACGAGTGCCCCGTTAAAGCACTGTCGTGGTAGTACGTGAACTTGCGAAGCTTGTGAGGCATAACAACTCGAGATGGTGATGCTGCGTTACCATCGTCAACCTGGGAAAAATACCGAAACAGGAGGTCTCCTTCACCAAGCAGTCAGTCTCCTCGCCGCTGCCGCTTCGGCTGGCTCACGATTCGTAAACCTTTCTGACGCTTTACGACAGAAGCCATCACTTTGCTGCACTGAAAGAAGCTCCTGTTAAGTCACCCCAAAGTGAATGCATTATTTCTGGTGGCATCGTCACCACACACACACACACACACACACACACACACACACACACACACACACACTCACACACACACACACTTTCCGGTTCCGGCTCACCGGACAACGGCGCGGGTGAAAGTGCGTCAGCAACTGTGTTAGTGCTACCCTTCTTATACTCAATGACATAATCGTAGCGCAGCAAAGTAAGTGCCCATCAGGCCAATCGTCTTGAGGGGTTAGGTAATTAGGTTAACCATTTCAGCCAGGACAGTGCTTGCTGATTAGTCTGAATAACAGACTGCGTCCCCTCCAAAAACATGTCAAACTTCTTTAACGCAAAAATGATGGCCAGTCATTCCTTCTCGGTTACCGAGCAGTTGCGCTCAGCACTGGTCTAAGTGTGTCCAGCGAAAGCAACAGGCCTCAGTGCACCGGCCCACTCCTGTAAAAGTACTGCGCCAAGGCCATAATCACTTGCATCTGTCTGCAAAAATACAGGTTTGTTTATATCTGGCAGCTGAAGGGAGGCGTTGCTGGTAATCGCTCTCAAAAGTGCGTCAAAAGCTGCTTGTTGTTCGCGGCTACAGAGTCATTCAGCGCCTTTCCTCAGCAGCTGTGTTAGAAGTCGAGCGATGTCAGCGCACTGTGCAACGAAATCACAATAAAAGGCAATCATTCCCCAAAACGTTTGCAAACTCTTGATGTTTCGGAGCAGCGGGAAATCTGTGCGAAGCTTATCTGGGTTTGGCTTTAGTACACACCACTGTCAACAACAAACCCAAGCAGGTTGATCTTGTTTGTAGCAAGCTGCACTGCAATTTACCGGGATGAACTGTTAGACCAGCCGCTGATACGTGCTGTAAAGACGTATGCAAAAGTTCAAGATGCTCTTCAAACGTGCGCGAAAACAACGTCACATCATCAAGGTACCAAAGTGCATAATTAAATTTTGCATCGCCTAAAGCCATGTCCATCATGCGCTGATATGAACTCGGTCTCTTAGAAAGACCAAAATACATACGCACGGAACTCGAACAAGGCTATACGGCACGTGAATGCCGTTTTCGGCACATCGTCAGGGTGGACTTAGATTTGGAGGTACCCACGAGGGGAACCTGTAGTGATCAAGAACGTCTCGTTTCTAAGCGCATAGGTTACGCTCGATATTGCTGGCATATTGTCACGATGAGTCGCAAGTACTGGGGGATTTATTAAACCACCGGGTAGCAATCTCTAGGACGATGCGTCAGTCGTGGCTGGCTCTCGAGCAGAGAAGAAACACGCGATCTTCTTTTTCCTCCAGATTGAGAGCCGCTCTTGCTGTCGACCCACTACGTGCTGGTGGCATTATTCTTCCTTCCGAAAAGAAAAAAACTAGTCCCAAAAAGAAGAGAGAGAAGTACATGGCATCACCGCAATGCTGCTACATAGGCACGTGAAAAAGAAATTGGAAATTCGGATAAAGTGAAAGTAAAAATTGAAGAGCGTGCCAATATAAGAAACGTCAATGAACGAGAAAGCAAGTTCACACAAATAAACAAAAAACACACAGAATGGTGTACGGTAAACGAAAAGTTACGAGCAACGCGCGATAAATGGTTTCATGCGCAACACATGAACGACATCCGGCCTCAGTCGTGTCCTGCTCCGTGCGTGGTGTGTTGAGTCCGGAACCACTTCGTAGTTCACGTCACTGACGCGGCGTAACACTTTATATAGGCCAAAGTACCGGCTCAGTAACTTTTCACTAAGGCCACGGCGGCGGACGGGCGTCCACACCCAAACTTGATCTCCGGGGTTGTAAAACACTTTTCTGTGGCGGGTGTTATAGCGTCGTGCGTCTGCCTGCTGTTGCTGGCCGATGTGCAGTCGCGCGAGTTGCAGGGCTTCCTCAGCACGCTCTGCGAATTCTTCGACGTCAGTTGCCAACTCGTCTTCGTCTTGACACGGTAGCATAGAGTCTAGCATGGTCTGCAAAAGTCTACAAGAGACTTCGGGCCACGTCGTCAGCTGCTCCTCTCGGTTTTGATACCACGTACGTGCCCCGTCTTCGAGATAGAAATAGACACGACCCAGTTTCGCCGCGTCGTCCCACTGATTCAAGGTAACTACACGCTCGAAGTCCGCCAACCAGTCCTCAACGTCCTCGTGCTCCGTGCCATGGAACGTCGCCGGTGCCCGTGGACTTTCCAACGTATAGCGGTTCGACATCGTGCTTCCCGTGCCTGTTGACGAGGTTTGCACCGCAGCGCTGGTCATGTTTGTCGACGTGGTTGGAGCAGTATCGTCGATTTCCGGAGGCAATCTCCTGATTCGGTGGCTGGTCCGATGCACGGGAGTATTGATTGGCACTGCACTCGTATCACGGCTTCCTGGGGGCTCTGCAGCATCCGTGAGACTACCCGGCACCTCCACCAGTTTGTCACGATGAGTCGCAAGTACTGGGGGATTTATTAAACCACCGGGTAGCTATCTCTAGGACGATGCGTCAGTCGTGGCTGGCTCTCGAGCAGAGAAGAAACACGCGATCTTCTTTTTCCTCCAGATTGAGAGCCGCTCTTGCTGTCGACCCACGACGTGCTGGTGGCAATATGTTACGAATCTATCACCATGACCGCGTTGAGCTTGTAATAATCAGCACAAAAGCGTGCCATGCCATCTTTCTTTTGTGCCAGAAGAACTTCCCCACGGACTTTTCGAGGGTCGCATGGCTCCGGTGTCGAGCATCCTGTCCAGCGCTTTATTGAGAAAGGCTCGCTTGTGCAGGCTCAACGGTCTCAGGTTACATTCCCAAGGCCGGGCGTCACCAGTGTTGATGCGATGCACCAGGAGGTATGTTCTCACGGGACGTTCTGCAAACACTCCCGAGAACGGTGTCAGCACGGCCTCCCACAGCTTCCGCTGTGCCCGTCCTCAGGGGCTACACCACGGCTGACGGCTGGGTGGCTTACATGACCCCCACGTCTTCCGCGCGTCCTGGTTTTGGCATGGCGCTCCTATTCTCCACCGTTGTCTCCGACTGTCCCGTGAAGGCGGTAGCCGCTTGCCGGGAAGTCGAGCGCGAACCCCTCACCTGCAAGAAAGTCTCGGCCGAGAAGCATTGGCACTGATAGGCAAACAAATCACTGGTGCTTTGTTTTTAAATTAAAACTTATCCGTCAAGCGAACACAAAGCGTTTGATGCGTGCTTTGATGCTATTCGCACATGAACATTTACGTCACAAAGCTTTTTTGCTTGCACTGTTCCAGCAACGCGTCACCGACGTAAAATGCAAGTAAGATTACAGCAAGACATTGGCACAGATATCGGCGAACTGAGCGTTGGCCGTCTATCAACTGACAAGCGGCGAAGCGTGTCGGCATTTATACACTTGCCATCGAACATTCTGACGTTACCGCTAGCAGTGACGTAGGTTCCAGAATAATCTAATGTTCACAAAGTGGGTGTAATCTTAACAAAATGATCTACGGCTGGCTGAAAGCTTCTGGAACAGTGTAAGCGTGGTTTGCGCTGAGAATTACTGACAGTGGCAGTATACTTCGGCAACTCGACCTGCGGTTAGTGCTGTGGCTCACTCAGCCTCTGCGGCTCCACGGCCAGACTGCTCACGTGGTCTACGACCATGTTGCACAACTCAGTGACACGCTAAAATGTGTCAAACTGCTGTCCCAGCAGCTGTTTCGCCGGCTGAAGAGATGAATCCTCCTTGTCGCCGGTGGACAAGATAGTCCCGGAACGGAGCTGCTTTCCGCCTGCCTGCGCCATAGGGAGAAAAAAAAATACCACGCAACAAAAAACCAACGCACTTGACAACCAAAATCGAAGTCCGTCCCTACGCCTGCCGTGCCATTCCTGTGGGCATGCAGGAGCAAAAACCACGTTAAGTGCCAACTGTGGGTATACTTGCTGCGTCCCGTCAGTAGGCAAAGCAACGACGACAGGGGCTTCACTTAAAAAAAAAAGAACAACTTACCGTAGGGTTAAGTAGCGCAGTTTTTAACATGGACAAGAGGGATAATAAGAACACGACACTCGTTACAAATAGCAAGTAGCGAGTGTCATGTGCCTTTTATCCCTCTTTTCCATGTTTAAAACTGCGGTACTTAACGTTACGGTAAAATGATCAGTAACCAACTAGCCCAGTTATCAACCTTATTGGACAAAGAATAACATTTATTTAACTAAACAAGGAATATGGCAGGGTCGCCCCAGGGCGAGACAGATACGCAGCGACCATCATTTCGGGCAGCCGCAATCAGCCAGCGCGGGTGACAAGTCTCCGTCCTTCGTGGCAACAAGGCGTCTTTCCCCCGGGCAGCATGCAGGCTGACCATAGAGTAACATACATAAAGAACGGACGCTCCCGTAGGGCCCTGCGGCCGAGCTACTGCGCTGCTTTCAGCGCTACGATCGGCTGGTCAGACCCGATAACGTCTTCAGCGTAAATGAAACCACGAAAATTTCTGTTTCTGGTGATTGGATTGGAACCCACACTCTTTTGCTCGAAAGGCGAGTGTCTTTGCCACTAGGCTACACACCCATGCTTTCACGAAGGGAATACATGTACAGTATATCTAAACCACACGAGTGTGTGGTTTAGATATACTGTTAAGCAAAACAAATACAGAAAGGCACCACTTTCTACTCAGACTTAACCCTTTTTGGTAAAAGAACGTTAAAGTTCCTCAACGGGACATGACGCAGAGCCAATATGGAGAATTACGCAAATCAATACACCTTTTGCTTTGAAAAAAATTTGATGCCAAACATGAGTCTCCGTGGTCCCCCTGAGGCGGCTATTACATGTGTTGACTAACAAGTAACAGCGAGCATTGGTACGCCATCTAGCTGTCGATCAGACCCTTCCTTGCTCGGTCGTGAAAACGCTCGAGTGGTCACTCTTTACATATTATGTTTCTCTGGTGGCTGGCGCTTTTGAAGAGTGCAAATGGGCCACGTGCACAGCTACTGCGCAACACGTGGCGCCATCTCTTGATAGCCTGTTCGCGTGCTTCCCACACATTCTAGGGGAGGTACCGCGTCGGCACTTTCGTCCAGCGCACATTTGCAAAACGGTCCGGTGTTGCAGGCCACCTTCTGTGCCACAGTCCAAGAGATTTCCCCCCAGTTTACTCGGCTTCATGTGGCATCACAAAAAAGTTTCACTACACTTATTGCTTCCTGAACACTTCCTTTGTTTGTGCAACACACTTCAATGTCATCAGCATACGCGAGCTGTTTGACTTCCACTGCCGTCAAGCTTCAAGCACGTATTCTATCATTTTGAGAGATTGATAAACACATCGCTTCAATATAAATACATAAAACAAAAGTGGGCTGAACGGCAGCTTTGCCGCACGGAACGCATTACGTGAATGGGGGGGGGGGGCAAAGACTTATTCACAATTAAACAAGTTGTGTAGTTCTGGTACGCCAGAGCCACTCCCTGCCCGATGGTGGAACCAACATGGTCAAAAATTACAAACAAGATATCATGTGCAACACAATCAAATGCTTTCTCCAGGTTGAGTTGGAGCACAGCGAGACCAAGTGACGCTTCGCATTTTGCGATTGTTGGAGCCTATTGTTCTGCATTTGATCCCACAACGTCGGTGGTGTGCAACAATTTCTTTGATGACACCTTGCAGTTTCACCGCTAAAACCTTCATGAAAATATTGCAGTCAACGTTGGTTAGTGATATGGGCCTATACGATGTCACTAGTCTCGCAGTGGTTGAGCAGGCGTCAGGACAAGTTCACATTGAGGATAGTGTTCACCTACCAGACTACGTTAGTATAACCATCTCGTTTGGCCCAAAATTTACTGTGGAAAAAAGGAGATCGCCAGCAGAGCTATTTTTGTTGGTGCATGATGTTTTCAAACGTTCACCGGAGAGTGAAGGTGACCACTGCATGTTTGAAGGTGTGGGTGTACTTCGCAGGTGATCTCGTCAAGTAAGAAAAGCTCCAGTTGGACGAGTAGCGTGTTACCTCAATAATAATGTCATTTGTGTTTTGAATTCTGACAAAGAAGGTGGGTTCTGCGTTGTACGTCACGGGACATTCATGGGTAATGTACAATATGCTACTGACTTAGTGTACAACCGATGCCCCGACGTAAAATTGAAGGATATTAATCGTAAAGCCAAGGACTTGTCAAGAAGGCTGAACCTCAGTAAACTTCCCCAATCTTTTGATAAGACAGAAGAGATTGCCATCGAAGTGTTTTTCTCCGTTAAGACCCCTTTTCGTGTGATCATTTCTGAAAAAGTCACATGGCAAACGTCGATTGCCTTATGATGCTGCAAAGCCGCTTGAAGTTGCTACGTGTCAATGGCCCCTTTTTGGTAAAACATTTTTCAGAGATTATCAAGTACTTCAATGCCCATTCCGGCCTTCCTAACAAAGGAGTGTCCATTGATATAAAAAAAATATGTTACTCCATCCTTCATAAGGCTTTTTTTGGTGTCTTAGAAGAAGCGATTCTTGAATTTGGCGCGGTAGCGTTCCAGAATGAGTGTGACAATGCTGTTTCCCATTTCCTCGATTTGCTAGGACTATACCTTACGTCTACATATGCCTAATGGAATGGTAGTCTTCCTGCAAAAAATGGGCGTGTCTATTTGATCTTGTATAGCCCCATTGCTCAGTGACCTGTTCTTAGCCCACATGGATAGGAAGGTTCAGGAACGCTTGCACGATACAAATGTTAGAAAATGCTTCCAGCTTGTTGATTATTTTGTTTTATTTACCAGTGATGATTTACCTTACGAATCTTCCCTCCAAGAGGTTTTGACGCTGTTCAAAGATTGCCGAAAGTCACTCACTCTGACCCACGAAATCCCTGAAAATAGATACCTAAGGTTCCTGGACCTCAAGCTTTTGTTTTCAAGTAACCACATATGTTGGAGTTTCGAGCCCCGTTCAAAAAAAAAAAAAACTTTGTGGCGTTTCGCCTCGGCACACAGCAAGCTGGTCAAGCACGGTATTGTTCGTGCTTGTTTGCACAACGTTCTCACGAAGTCATGCCGCCATTCAATGCAGGAGAGTTTCAGAGGGCAGATAGCCCGATCGGTGGCAGCTGGATGTGCTAGACACTTGCTGGTATCCGTATCGCGAAAGCTACGAAAAGACTCGGAAGTCAGTGCCACACGCACTGAATCGCAGGCAGCCGTGAGTAAGAAGGTGGCTGTGGTCCCACACCTGCGTGAAATTTCACACAATTTAAAGAAGATTGGTCAGATGGCAGATGTTTCAGTGGAATTTTTTTACGCCAAACAAGTTGTCGCAATTACTTACAAGAACTAATCCTGTAAGAAGTCCTCCTGACGAGTGTGACAATAAGCCCCGGAATTAGTTTGTTTAACGTGTAAAGAATGCTGTATATGACACACCTTTGAGCTGCGATCTAAGTTACGTCGGACAGTCAGGCAGATGCCTGCATGTGAGATTACTTGAACACAACCAGAAATTGAAAAAGGGATCTGATGGTATCTTGGTGACTCATTGCTCAGAAGGCAAGTGCGAACCAATGCTTGATAAAACAACTGCGTTGGCTACTCACTCTAACAGTAGGGTAAGGCTCATCATTGAAATGGCGGCGATAGACAATCGAAGCTGCGTCAGCAAGCCATCCATAGCTCTGACAAAAAAAAAAGAACTATATTACTTGAATTCACCTACACGTGTTTTTTATGTTAATTCACTGCTGTTTGGTTTTTGGTTTTCTTTATATTCTTGTACATTCATCGATTTGATTGTGATGTCATGTGACAGGTATATATTCTTGGTGGTTTGCAATAAAATTTTAGTTGGAAGTTAACGCTTGTCCTTGTTGTTCTCTTCGTCTGTTACCTTTTTTGCGCTTCGGCTACTTAAGGCGTGTACACAAAATTTTCCTTTGAGATAACAAAATTTTGGCGATTTTAACGTTAAACTAAGCTCCCGTTGGTTCCTTTTGAAATGGTCGTTAGCTGCATATGGTTGGTGTAAACGGTCTGTCATGCACGCAGGAACAGCTTGTTACGCGAGGCAACAAATGACGCGAGAATCACCTATCGCGTAATGACAACTTATGCACAATCACAAAAAAATAAGAGAATGAACTGTTTTCTATGCAGCATATTGTTTGCCATTGGTTTTTAGGCATTTAGAACTTTCTGTATGCCACAATATTGCCTGTTTGTTACAAGACGTCACAAGCTTAGTATAGCTGCTATACGGCGACATATAGCAGTTTATTAAAACATTTCTTCTTGCGGGGTAATGGTGTTTAGTAGTTTGTGCGCGTATACATCTCTGTGAGCTCATGCTCGCTGAGAGAAAGAGGAATAGGGAGAAATAAGCAGCACTGCACGTGTGAACTTCCTTGCTGTCCGAGACGCATTTTGAGCTGTAAAAGACAATTTAAGTTGAGTGAAAACAAAACTAGCCCGACTCTTAACTAAGCTTACATAGTGCTAAAGACCACGGTATTTCGCCTTATCCCTGTTCCGGTGGGTCAAGTTGTGGGGCAAGCTTAAAAGCTCAGGTTCACTGCTTTATTCGTGGCCACTTTGCAAGCTGCCGCTATGGCTCCAAGTTACCATAAGCGAGGCTGATCAAGTTTATCATAGACTAAAGTGGGAACAATTTTTGGGGTTTCAGTACGGAAAAACTTAATCAAAAACGATTCATCACACTCAGCTCGCAACAGCTTCGATAGAGCAGGGGTGATTATATATCTTTTTCGAAGAAAATTATCTTCAGGAAGCTGCCAATGCTTCGACCGGTCCATGAAAAACTTACTCGTTCCGATCCGAAACTGCATCAACAAGTCACAGCAGATTAAAGGCATGAACAAGTGATGGAACAATAGAGGACCCCTATTCAGCGCTTGCCTGCTCTGCAATACTACACCAATACTTCAGCGGACATGTTGGCGAAATTCCACCATGTTGTAACACTGCCTCGTCACATTTTCATTCTCCCGTAACGACATAATTGAGGGATTACTGTTGTGACGCGAAACTTCGTCTTGTTGGTTTCCCCAGCGTGTGGCCAAGAGTGACCACTGTCGAAAGGGGGGGGGGGGGGAGGCTCAGCCTCCCCGAACATTCCTCAGTGGGGGGCACGCCCTCTTCGCGCCCCCCCCCCCCACTACTAGGACGAGAGTGAGTATATATTTCTTGGAAGTGAGGGCAACAGCGGGAATCGAACCAATGCCCTTCGGATTGCGAAACAAACACTTCATCCTTCGGCTACTACCACTTTTTTTTCTTTTCCTTCATTACCTGTCTTTGGTACATAACACATATCGCAAACACTGATGTTAGAACCATACCATATAAAACGTAGATACGGTGACGTTATAGTCAACCGGCATGATGCTGGTATCGTCAAATTAAAATTCGGGTAATGTGACCAGTGGCTCTACTATCGAGAGCCAGTCGGGTTGTTCCGGTTCCGTTTGTGAATGTCAACAAACCAATGAACGCTCTCTCTGAAACAGGCTAGAGCATACCACGCCTCTTTATCAAAATGATAGCTTCTCATTCTTTAACGCTAAAACGAGTGGAGGCCCATGAGCATAATTGTGTTGAATGGCAGCCCATCTTCAATCTCTACACCCAAGAACCAAATCCCGTACGGGTCCCAACGGAAATTCCTTCTTAACAGCCCTCTGCAGCACATCTCAAAAATAAACCCCTTCCAAAAAATGTAAAAACACATAATCTATGGTTTCTCGGAGCTTACAAATAAAGCACTGCGTTCCCCAAGACAAATAACATTCCTTTCCATCAAAAAAATTTTCATACTGGAAATGTACCAGAATGCAACTTAAAGAAAATAGTTTTTGTTCCAGGCTGCACAACCGTTGCTGCCTGGGCACTGTACAATGATCTGTGCACAGGGAAGACAATTTCACATAAAGCGAAACACAGTTCTTTTCGTTTAAACTTTCGAAAGGTGTTTTCTTGAAAACCGTACACATAGAAACCTTATACCAGACCCTATTTCTTTATAATAGCCTCCTGTCCCTCCTACACAATCTTCATTGATTGATTGATATGTGGGGTTTAACGTCCCAAAACCACTATATGATTATGAGAGACGCTCCTACACAACTTCAGTTGATACAACATACTCCGGCAGAAGTCTGTCTAGTCGCAATCGACATAGGGTGATTCTTCCGCCCCCTATATATGAAAATAACTAAAAAGAAAAAGGGAAGAGCCCGTACCACCTGAATGTATAACGGGCTCAAGCCAATCTAACATGCACGAAGAGGGGAAATTCCCGAAGTTAATTGCTTTTTAAAGCCAAATAGTTCAGAAAAATAGTTACAAGGGTAAAACTTAATGAGTGCGGCATGGAAGTGCAAACAATAAACCGATTAGCTTCTCAGGAAGGAGCAGGTCGACATGCAGCAGCAGTGTATTTCCCTAAGCTCAGTGTTTGAAGTTCGTGCTTGCGTGCGTGTATGCGTGTGCGTGTGTGCATGTGTGCGTGTGTTTTTAAAATGCGTTGCCGCTTAATGCTGGAAAGTCCAAACAAAATTACAAGGTGGGATGCGAGCCAGTGGCCTTGAGGATGGGCTAAGCGTTGATGAGAATGCTAACAGTTACCACCTCAAAAGTCGGAGTTCATTTCTTCACCGGAAGCAGTGTAGCCAGGCATGACGGGCGGTCGTTTCAACGAACGACGCAACAGGAAACCTTGAGAAAGAGTGGAAGGAAGGAAGGCAAGGCCGACTTTTTTCCAAAGCCAGTCAAGGCCCTCACGATAGACAACATGTGGAGTATCTTCCTCACGTCCGGTGTGGGAAAGGTGATGGAGTGCATGGTCCTCCGCCGGCTGCTGAAGCACCTCGAATCAGATGCCGGAGACGACGTATGGCTTCAGGCAACATCTCAGCACCCAAGACGTGATGATCCAACTCCACAAGCTGGTCGTCAAGCAAGCAACGAGGCACGCACTGTGTGGGATACTCACCCTCGACCTGAAAGGAGCCTCTGACACAACGTCTCGCACGCGAGCGCGTTTCAAAATCTGAACAAACCCAGGTGTGGTCGCAAGACATTCGGCTACATAAAAGACTTTCTTTCATACCGAACGGCGACCATCCGGATAGAGGAGGAGAAATCAGATGCTGTCAAGCTCGGCAATCGGGCACCCCTCAGGGATCGGTCCTGTCGCCCCTGCTCTTCAATCTGACCCTACTGCCCCTGCACGATCTGCTCAGGCAAACCGAAGGTTGTACCACGTGTTCTACGCCAACGACATCACGTTGTAAACGGCCCGAGCCGCCGATGCCTGGGCGGAGGAAGCCTTGCAGCGGGTGGCGACGACCATGTACGAGTATGCCAAGTCGTGGGGACCAATCTGCGCCCCCCCCCCAAAAAAAAATAGGAGCTGCTCATGGCCCGACCGGGAAAACCCAACAAGGAGCCGCCACCTAAAGTGACTATCCCCATTGACGGAATGGCCATCAAACCACTCTGCTGTGTCTTCCACTCCTGTAATAGCCCTAAACAGGGTTGACAGTATTATTAAATGAAATGAAACCAACACAGCAAAGTAGGATTCTCGGTCTACTACTTCAGAGCGATGGGAAGGCACAAGCCGCCGTCACAAAGATCAAGACTACAACCGAGCAGATTCACGGCATGATTCGGATAGAAACCAAGGCATTAAAGAAGACGATGTCATGCACTTGGTACGCGCGTTCATCGTGTCGCGGGTTGTCTATTCCGCCCCGTTTCTCCAGCTGACGAAGGCGAATAGAGACACCCTCAACACTATACTTCGCAAGGCAACGAAGCAAGCACTGGGCGTGCCAATATACCCGTCTATGCTAAGATTGCTAACCACGGACGCCCACAACACGGTTGAGGAGATCATCGAAGCTCGCCTCTCTAATCAGAAAATACGGCTCTGTCACACGAACCACGGATGAGCCGTCCTACGCAAGATAGGACGGCAGATCGAGCCAGTACCCATCAAGGTGGCCCTTCCGGAGGACTGGAAAACGACAATTCAAACCAAACCTCTTTCCTGGATGCGTTCCACTGTCATGCGGCTGTGTATACGTGGGCCAACCCAGCCGTTATTTAAATATTCGTTTACAGGAGCATTACAAGGCGGTGACCTTGAAGGACGGTGCCCACTTGGCGCAACATTGCATTATGTGCGGCTGCTCACCCTTTTTTGTAGACACGAGTGTCCTATCAAGGCGCACAGATAAGACCCTCCATGAAATATTGGAATCATTTCGCATTAAGATGTGTTAGCCACATTGCCATTTCAGAGAAAGATTACCTATATTTTGTAAAATCGCTTATATTTCTCGTATATTTCATTCGCCTATGTATATTTTTGTTTATCTTTTTTGTTCAGGCGCATGCGCCTTGATATTTTGATGACGTCTTGAGGAATGGCGATGGTTTCAGTTTCAGAGGAATGGCGATGGTTTCAGGCAAGAAAACATGTATCATAGGACCATTTTTGTAAGCTATATATATATCGCACCTTTAATAAAATTTTAGTTGCGAGTGTGCGCTTGTGTTGTTCTCTCCTTAAGTCCATGTCACGTACAGTGCCCCACTTCGATCTTCCACAATGAACCGCTACCAACTAGCTCATATGGCTGTTTTGCTACCCTTACCTGGAACATGGCGCCAGGCAATGACGACGAGACGCGCACCGCGCGGGCCAGAGCCATGGTCCGGAAGTTGGAAGAGAACCCCCAGGGTCATGTGCGTGGATGCCTCGCTCCTAAAACACAGTGACCGTGCGGCGGTGGTGGTGGTGGTTACGTCCATTGACAGATTGATCGTCAGCGCGTCCTTGAGGACAACAGACCCCGCAATCTCCGAGGAAGCGGCCGTGACCCTCGCACTCGTACAGCCGAGCGTGCACCGACTCAAAAAACAGCCTACGAAAGCTTCCGCAGAGGGTAACCTCATCCGTGGCAAGAACCATTCTATCCAAGTGCAAGCCTCCGGGAGAGCCATAGAGCTCGTGTGGGTCTCTACTCATTCGCAGGTAGCAGGCAACACCATTGCAGACTATCATGCCCGAGAAATGTCGACCCGGGCCGAGCATGAGCCGGAAGAGCTACCACACACGGTTACCAGCTTTCGGGACAGCTCGTTATCGGTCGCAGGGGTTTCCCCCACCTTTGTTGGCATAACTGCGACTATAATCGAGAGCATTCACGCAAAAATTACTATGGTAGACTACCACAGCAAGGGAAATGTCTCAGAGAGGGAGGTGACCCCCTGCACTCCCCCCCAACACCCCTAATTCCAAACCCCTTGAGTGACGGGAGACCTTCGTATCCAGTCCCGCCCTACCGACCCACATGTACCGAGAGGAAAGGTGCAGGCTACCAGAATCGCACCCCGACCTGACCAGGAAACAACAGACGATATTGCGTCGAACGCAGGCGGGATCGTTTGCGCATCCCGTACTGCTGAACCGCATGTACCCTGCGGAACCCGAGAGGCTCTGTCCGTTTTGCGAAGTAGAAAATGGCACCCTGCCGCACATCTTGGCAGAATGCACAGAACTTAAGAACCCCCCCACCTTCCCTTCCCCCCGACAACCTGAATCACCAACCCCTTGAGCGATGGCAGTCCTTCTTATCCTGCCCCTACTTACCAACTCTGCTTGCACTGACGGACAGGGGCCAGGAACTGCAGGATACATACGGGTCCTACAACTAGGGAACCACCCGTCTGGTGTCTGCGCGCACTACAAACAATGTTGGACCCATAAATGTTGATTCATTATCAGCAACGGCCTGTTTGCAACTCCGAACTTAAACAAGGTACCAGTTGAAATAGTGGCATGCTTTTCAAAGGAAAATGAGCAAGGGGTCAAATCACTCGCGCAAGTGTTGCGGATGTCATGGTTCATGCCCGTAGGGAAAATGAAGCAGTGATGCTATCGTTATCGGTCGCAGGGGTTTCCCCCACCTTTGTTGGCATAACTGCGACTATAATCGAGAGCATTCGCGCAAAAATTATTATGATAGACATGACAGCAAGGGATGTGACCCCTCACCTTTCCTTTCCCCCGACACCCCGAATTCCCAACCCCTTGAGCGATGGGAGACCTTCTTATCCAGCCCCGCCCTACCGACTCTGCTTGCACTTACGGACAGGGGCCAGGAGCTGCTGGATACATACGGGTCCCACAACTAAGGAACCACACGTGTGGTACCAGCGCACGCGACCTACAATGTTGGGCCCAATAAATGCTCATTCATCATCCGCAGCGGCATGTTTGCAAATGCGAACTTAGACAAGGTACCAGTTGAAATAGTGGCATGCGTTTCAAAAGAAAATGAGCCAGGGGTCAAATCACTGGCGCAAGCGTTGCGGATGTCATGGCTCATGCCCTTCGGGAAAATGGAGCAGTGATGCTATCGTTATCGGTCGCAGGGGTTTCCCCCACCTTTGTTGGCATAACTGCGACTATAATCGAGAGCATTCGCGCAAAAATTATTATGATAGACATGACAGCAACGTAGGTGACCCCTCACCTTCCCTTTCCCCCGAAACTCCGAATTCTCAACCCCTTGAGCGATGGGAGACCTTCTTATCCAGCCCCGCCCTACCGACTCTGCTTGCACTGACGGACAGGGGCCAGGAGCTGCTGGATACATACGGGTCCTACAACTAAGGAACCACACGTGTGGTACCAGCGCACGCGACCTACAATACAGGGCCCAATAAATGCTCATTCATCATCCGCAGCAGCGTGTTTGCAAATGCGAACTTAGACAAGGTACCAGTTGAAATAGTGGCATGCATTTCAAAAGAAAATGAACCAGGGGTCAAATCACTGGCGCAAAAGTTGCGGATGTCATGGCTCATGCCCTTTGGAAAAATGGAGCAGTGATGCTATCGTTATCGGTCGCAGGGGTTTCACCCACCTTTGTTGGCATAACTGCGACTATAATCGAGAGCATTCGCGCAAAAATTATTATAATAGACATGACAGCAACGTAGGTGACCCCTCACCTTCCCTTTCCCACAACACCCCGAATTCCCAACCCCTTGAGCGATGGGAGACCTTCTTATCCAGCCCCACCCTACCGACTCTGCTTGCACTGACGGACAGGGGCCAGGAGCTGCTGGATACATACGGGTCCTACAACTAGGGAACCACACGTGTGGTACCAGCGCACGCAACCTACAATGTTGGGCCCAATAAATGCTCATTCATCATCCGCAGCAGCGTGTTTGCAAATGCGAACTTAGACAAGGTACCAGTTGAAATAGTGACATGCTTTTCAAAAGAAAATGGGCCAGGGGTCAAATCACTCGCGCAAGCGTTGCGGATGCCATGGTTCATGCCCTTAGGGAAACTGGAGCAGTGATGCTATCATTATCGTTCGCAGGGGTTTCCCCACCTTTGTTGGCATAACTGCGACAATAATCGAGAGCATTCACGCAAAAATTATTATAATAGACTACGATAGCAAGGAAGGCGACTCAGAGTATGAAGCGATGTGGATGTCAGAGAGAGCTGCGCATTACAGACACATGTACCCAAACCTTGCCACGCTTCACGTTTATTATTCTGATGCATAACCCAGCAACACATTCCCCTCGTGTGGACTCACGGCGACACTCGCACACATGCTCTGGGATTGTAGAAACACTCCTCCCGGCTACCTCAAACAAGTAGGAGAGGTCCTTCAGGAGCTCAGTTTTCGCCGACCAGCAATAGGCCGTCCAGCAGGCCCACGAAGTGGCCACCCTGTCGGTCCCTACGTGGGAGACGCCCGCTACGCGCTAAGCGCGTCCTGCAGGACTGAAATAATTTTTTTTAATTCAATTCTATGAAACAGAGTCCGTACTGAGCGAAGTGATACCTTGGCGTAACGTACGATGCCTGATCTCCCTCATGATACAGCTGCTGCGTCAGCTAGTTCCTTTCCCAAAATTACCATATGACCGGGTACGTGATAAAGTTTTATAATTTCCAGATGAGATTAAATTGTTAAGAAGCAGCTTTATGTTCGATATTCTTTCGTCGTTATCAGTGAGGCTTCACAGTTTTATTAGAAGCGATAGACAGTCTGTGTAAATGTGGACTGGAATGTTAAAGTTATAGATATATTCGTAAAAACAAAATGGAGTGCTTCTTGAAATGCGATTAATTCCGTGGCGTATGCGCTTGAAGCGTTGCGTATCTGAAAGTTCCTGACAGTTATGATTTTTTCATCTTTTGTCTAAGCAATGTATGCCGCTCCCGCCGCGTATGACGTGTATGAGCCATCGGTGTATACGTGAATGGCTTTTCTTTTGAGAATAACCATTTCTTGTCATGTTGAGAGTTTAGTGAAACTAAATTTTTATTTCTTACTAGGGTGATGAGCCCATGCACGGGTTGCATGAATGTAGTATATGTCAGCCAGTTTGAATGTTTTTACACAATTGTGAGTTATGTTGCGCAGTATGAATAAGGAAAATTCTGCAGATAGTCTGTCCAACTCTAGTGGTAACGGAGGTGCGTTAGCGAGAACCTGTAGGGATGACGAACGTACGTGTGGCGTACAATGCACCTGTTAAATAAATTAGGATGGTTCGCTGAACCAACGAAACTCGTACCCTAATGAATTTTGGTGTGAACATAGGCCACCACCATACTGGAGATGCATATGTGAGAGATGGCAGGATCACTCGACGGTAGAGTCGGCTAATGAGTGTACTGTTTAGCGAATGGTGCGGCTTAACAAATGCGAGGAGGCGGGACGTGGACACTTCAGCTTTTACTTTAAATAATCAATGTAAGCATGAAAGTTTAAAGAGAGGTCAAATAATACGCCTATTATCTTAATTTATTTGTTTTGTTAAAGGAAAACGCCACCCTTGCGGAAAGATGGGCAGCGTTTGGATGTACCTAAGTGTCCGTTAAAGAACACGAAGAAAGACTTCTCGGCGCTTACCGTAACTTTTTGTTATCGTGCCCACCTGAATACTAAATCCAGGACATGCTCAGCCTTTGCTTGTAACAAATACTAAATCCAGGACATGCTCAGCCTTTGCTTGTAACCCTAGTCTAAACGTAACTGTTCACAATGGTGGTTTTATCCACATACGCCTGTATGTGTACGCCTGGTGGCATGGGAAGATTGAGTAAGCTGAGTATTCTTATGTTCCACAGTAGCGGGCTCATTTCGGGGATGCCCGAAAGGTGCCAATGGTTGTGAGCTGTCTCTTGTACGACGTTAGTGAAAAAAGCTTGCAGTGCGGTTCAACAAAAAAGGTTTGAGTAGGTAGTACAAGTTTTGTGGGCACCTGTGCTTGCATGGAAAGTTTAAGACTGCAGGATTCAAACACTATCGAATGCTCCTACAAAATCAAGAGATATGAGTAATGTAGGAAGTTTGGATGCCTTGTACGCAGCTAATTTAGTTCGGAATGTGTACAATGCTAAAATAGCACTTTTATCATGCGTAAAACCGTACTGATTACTCTGGAGAAGACAATTAATGTGCAAGAAATAATACAGACTAGCTTTCAGGTGTCTTTATAATATTTTGCTAAAAACAGAGTTCATCCTTATCGGTACATATGCCTCAGGCGAATTGAGCGGACGACCCGACTTCGGTATGAATATTACTTTTCCACTTCTCTAAGCCTGCGGGAGGTGTTTTGCCTTAAGGCGGTATTAAATATAAATAAGAAAAATTGATATGATACTCTAATAACCCTTTAATGAACGGGTAGGTCAATCCATCGTGTCCAGGAGCAGAGTGGAAATTGCCCTCTTTCATCGCACACTATCTCGGATATTGTAAAGGAAAAGTCGTAAGTGTGCTATAGATATATACGGGTAAGAAATAGTCACAATGTCACACATGATAGTGCGGTCTATATGGTCGAACGGGGCGTAATCTTAACAATGCTTAACAATCTTAACAAATCAGTTGGAAGTGAGCGCTGTGTGTTTGATACATGGGTGTGTGCGTGTGTGAGTGATCGTGTCAAGTTTTCGCGCTCGAATTAACTTTTCGAAATTAACAAAACGATCCACTATAAACGCGAACCTCCGAGAACAATGACGCCAATCTAAGAAAAAAAAAGGTAGTAGTACTTGCTAACTTTGGGGTAGTAATGGTTTGTCCCATATGTCACAATCCTGGTAGTAAGTGCAGTTAGTAACGGCGAGGGTGTTAACAGTTACCACCTTTGCTGTTACTATATTTAGTAACTGTTATTACTCTTGCCGTTACCACCCGTAGGTAGTAACTTTTAAAAGTAGTAACCGATACTACGCTGTTCATTCATTGTGCATATTCATTTATTGCTGATGTAGGTGAGTCGATGTTTTCATTACTAAACGAATTTGGGTAGTCTAGCGTATTGCGCCATGAACGCCTGACAACTTCGCTGACCTAACAGGTTCATTTTTTCTTTTCTTTTATTTATTCACTATTTCTTTACACTACAGTACGAAGTAAATGTGGGGTATATATAGTCCCTACTTTGCATATACATGTCTGGCACAGGGCAGCACTTGTGTTTCAGGATGAATTATAACAAATGTGAACATAGATCACTATATCATACTACCTGGTCACCTGTGTTTAGTGACGCAGCACAAGACTTTTAATCAGCCCTGCATATAAAAATGTATTATTTGTTTATTCATTATAAAATGGCCACAAAAATACATCTACAGTGGCCGAAAAAAGGTAACGAACTCATTATCATAGTCTCCGTGCATTTGAATGCTTCACACGGCTAATAAATCAGCGCTTGAAAGGTAATAATCGTTTTGGGGGTTTCGCGGGCCATAACAACGATAATATTGGGAGGCAAGCCACTGTGAATTAAGTGGGACCGTCTGGTTAGTTTTTATCCACCGGTCTTGTTAATTTGGTGTCATTTAATAAGTTTTTGTAATTGTCTATTACAACGCGTGTAACACTTGCTTATGGTTCGTTAACTTGTACTTCTTCGTTTCGACAATATCAGAATGACGTTTACATATCTCGCTTGCGTAATTAAAAACAAAATTATTCTTTATTTATAGATATCTTCTGCGTCATTTTTTGTTTAATGATAATACGTCGAGACGATTCCACTCATAAATTATCAGAATCAGAATCCCACACTATTTTGGATTAGATAATCAGCAGCCGTATGTAGTAAAAATGTAGTAGCGGGGCAAGAAAGGTAGTAACGACTGCATTTACTACCAATTTCATTCCAGTTACTAACTGTTTACTAACGTAGGTGGTAAACAGGTCACAAAAAGTTGGTAACTGTTGCAGCTATAGAACTCTTTACTAACGTAAATACGTAGATTGGGAAAGTGTAGTAACGGTCCAAGAAGTGTAGCAAGCGCTGCAGTTTTTACCTTTTTACTCACTTTTTTTGAAGGTGCAGTTCACTCTGAACATTCTAGAGAGGCTTTGTGGCCGAAAACCGAATTAAACATAACCGTAAATAAGAAACACGCGTGCCAATACGGTGCCACCTCACTCTATCTCGCGTATGTTGTTTCTTTCAGCGTGGGCTTTTAAATGTGAAGCATAGCTTAGTGAACTTCGGCGACTTTGAGCGTATCTATCTATCTATCTATCTATCTATCTATCTATCTATCTATCTATCTATCTATCTATCTATCTATTTATCTATCTAGCCGCTTACGTTTTAGTGCTCTCGTGGCCGTAAACTTGCCGTAAACCAAACTTAGCATGGGAGGGTAAGATGGTTTGACCAATATGAAGCGCTGGTCAAGACATGAATAATGTCACAATCCTGTTGCGTACGTCGTCAAACACTTCCCGTCAGACAGTGGCACAAACCCACGGGTGGGTATGTGCCACAGGTGATTGACACTTTTCTATCTAGGAACGATGCGCAATTTTAACGCGTAAGAGTTAATACCCGACATTGGTAGCGTCGACCCAACGAAGGCATAGAATAAATGTCAGTGTTATGAAAAACCTGGCATAGGCAGCGTTGACCCCCCTACGAATGCAAATAATAAATTTCAGGGTCGCAGCAGAAATCGAACCCAAGAATTCTGCGTAGCATTCAAGCATTCTACCACAGAGCTACGCCAAATCTAGGAAGTACTTTTCAAATAGACGCTAATCTTCATGAAACGTCAATAGTGGTTGCAGTGCTGCCTACTGAGTTTTATAAACATTACATATGTACTCCTTTAATGCAGCCATCACGTCGGGTTAACGCCAATTGTGGTCTGTTGCCATGCGCTGAAGTTGATTTTTGTAGCAGTGTCCAGGACCAGTATTCTCTCGAGCTTCAGCGCTTCTTATCAGCTTCTGGTGTTGCTAATACGCATGTCCCAGTGGATGTCGTTGCACAAGTGAAACAACTGGTTATATAAGCATCTGCAACTTCTCAACATATGTCTGTGCGTGAAACATTTTATATTTAGCGTCATTCCATGGCGTGTTGCTCAAACAAAAAAAAAATGCAACACGGTCACCTTCCCTCCGCATAACGTTGATTTCCAGGTACGTGCGGTCTGCCGATATTTTTTTTTTTCCATGCCGAGAGCGCGTTTCGACGGCATTTCACCTTCTGCAGTGTCCTCGGCCCTTGCCCTCACCAGCGCACCTCGATAACGCTGTTCGTCCACGTGCTGTAAATTTTGTTTTACTTTGTCAATATCTTCACTTTCCTGGGGCCCGGCATTCCTGCTTGAGTAACTTATCAAGAAGCGTCCTACACTCAGCAGTTTTCAATCGTACCGAAAGCTCGTATGGCCCCGTTTCTTGCTTTGAGTTTTAATGTTTGTTTGTTTGTTTTTTTGCAAAGCTCCCACTGTTGCCAAGTGTGAATCTTACGACTGGTGCCAATTTTCTAATTTCTTCTTTCACTGCCCGATTAAAAATATCGTCATGCAAAAGGTTATTTAATTCCCACAGTTACCCGCGAATGACTCCTTTCGCTTCGAGATTCTTATATGGCATAGTACTAAGCTGTGATCAGAAAAAACGGCACTGGGATGACATAACTGCTGTATTCCTGTAGGATCTCGACGGAAACGTAAGTACGGTCAAGTCTTGCATGGCTATGGCCTTCAAATCACGTGTACTTGAGCGCACTTGTACCTTGGATACATTCCACTACATCCACGGCGTCCCATTTTGCGACAATAATTGATATGTGGGGTTTAACGTCCCAAAACCATATGATTATGAGAGACGCCGTAGTGGAGGGCTCCGCAAATTTCGACCACCTGGGATTCTTTAACGTGCGCCCAAATCTGAGCACATGGGCCTACGACATTTATGCCTCCATTATAAATGTAGCCGCTGCAGCCGGGATTCGATCCCGCTACCTGTGGGTCTGCAGCCGAGTACCTTAGCCACTAGACATTTTGCGACAATACTAGTCAAAAGGTCGGTACTCTTATCCTGTAACCCCGAGTGCTTGTTTTGTCGCGTGAGCTCAGGACGCAGTTAAAGTGTCCCAACATTACTAAATTCTTTTCAGCACAGAGCCGTTGTTTAAGGCCGCGAAAAAACAAAACATTTTCTTCGACCGTGTTGGGCGCGTACACGCACACGACACGACACTCGGTGTTATTCAGAGCGAAGCCAAGAACAGCACATCGACCTGCTTCACACGAAAAATGGGCGTTCACTTTAAGCTCAGGCAACTTTTTAACAAAAAGTACGCTGCCGGCCGATGTGCCATCCGCTTGGCTATCTACAACAGAAAAACCTTGACGCAAAACATTGCACTATGCTGCCATTCTCTGCATCGCTGTCAACTTCCGTTTCCTGTAGCGGCCGTGCGTGTGCCGCTAGCACGTCAAATGTCGCACTCCTTTGCAAGACGGTAAAGCTGGCTTTTTTTTTTTTACCTGCCTCAACTGAAAGGCAGGACCCATTCTCACGAAATAAAAAGAAACCTGCGGCATTGCGCTCACCTTTTGCGTTTAGCCTATGGCTAGACAGTACCATCAATGTCGGTGCCGCCCGGCGGGGCTGTTGAAGACTGCCTGACGGGCTGGACGTTACCGCTGCGCTTGTCAACGGGAACATTGGGACGTGGTGGAATAGACGGCCGCCGTCCTTGTTAGGACTTAGATGGTGGTTACTCGGGGCCAGGTGTGGTCGTTTCAGCACGATCGTTGCTGGCCTGGAGTGGGGACGTTTGGGAGCCGCGGCAACGTTGGTTAAAAACCTCTCTTCTTCGGCGGTGGCTCGTTCGAATCCTGGCGCTCGCCGACCTTGAGTGCTGGTGAGCTTGCGGTGGCTTTCACCGTCGTTAGGGTTGAGTCGCCCACCACTCCTGGCAGGGTTGGCGTGTCATGCTTGCGGGTGTCGGCGCCTAAAGCCGCAGGCAGAACCTGTGCCACCATCAGGTTGACAGTCCCAGCTACAGTGTACAGTGTGATCACTGAGAGGCGGAGGGTGGTGCACTTCATGTCGTCGCCGACAGGCGGCGCGGGAGGCGGAGGGTGGTGCACTTCATGTCGTCGCCGACAGGCGGCGCGGCTCGCAGCGTCACCAGAAGTTTTCCAGCGGGTTAAAAGACGCGGCTTTTGTGCGTTGCTGTTTCTCGCATAACAATAGTCATAGTTACGACGCGTGTGCATTTTTTTTCTGTGTGTTGTGAAATAAATTACTGCTACTGTGACTGATTTACGGAAGTTTGGTGATGCTTAAAACGGCTATTGCGTGGATGAATGCTCCCCCATCCCGCCGCCGCAGTAACAGGACGTGTAGTCAGACAGTCAAGTTTTTTTTTTTTTTTAAGAACCTGCTAATCTACGATGTTCAATGCTATTTCGCCACTGTAGCGATAACAGCGACTTCACTGCCACCTTCCAAGCCCCACCGTCAAATAGAAACAATGCCTCATTCTTCATTTCTTTTTTTCGCATATAAGCGGGTCTATTTGTCAGTAACCTACTTAATGCTTTTTTTTCGCGAATCATTCATGGCTAGAAGCACTTGAATTTGTAATAAATGCATTCGCATCGTAATCTTACACTTTTAATTACAAACATATATTATACAAGGTTATCAAGATCGGCTCGTATACAAATGTGGTACTTACGGATGTATTCAAAAAAATATATATGCACAGTTATAACGAGTACGTGACAAGTAATATATATCACCTGCATACACATACTTCTACTACACCGCAGCATTAACTTTCATCAGTTCTTCAGCAGCGTGAACAAAACAGGACGTGAGGACCCACTCGACAGCACCACGTGCTGACAAATTGTTTTTATTTGCACAATACTGTGTCCACGTATGCATATTTCCTTCCTTTATCACAGTATGAATAATAAATTGTCACTTGTGGTCGAAGAATAAACGGATGCAACAAACGTGTTTGAATATCTGCTAATCAACCACAAGAATAAAAAAAGATGCACGAATTTCGAATGTAATTCAAAATCCTATCAGTAGGCATCCAATGGCCAATCCGATAAAAAATGTCTAAAAATCTTCTAAATCGTCAGTTTAATATCGATCCTCATGAATACCTATCTTCGTCTTCTTCCAGGCAAACCAGACATAATCACAACCATGATCTGACACCATACTTCGCACGTACTCGTGCGAAGTATGGTGGCCATCTTCGCAGGCCATCTTTGAGACAGTTGCAATTTGGTGATAGAAAAAGATGCTAATCTTTCACGATAACAAGCGTACACAAGTGCAGCAATGTGGTACGTGTAGTACCGACTAAGGTCCTTCAAACTAGATAATGGAGTGAACATGTGCTGCGACTGGGTACACACGAATAGAAACAGTTGCAACTACTTGGACCAGTTAAAAAAAACTCAAGGCTCCTGACCTCTTCTTTATATGTGTACGTATATTTATCTCTTGTGTCCGCGCAAAACTCACAAGTAAAGCTATGGACGAAACATCGTAATAATTGCGGGAGGTTGAAACGATGTCTTAAATAAAGATTCGACAGGAATAGCGACCACACTGGCAAAAGGGGTCGATGACATGCGCGCCATTCGCCCCCAGCTACAGGTAGTAGTGATATGCACGATACCGGAGGTACCGGTGCGTGACGGCAACCTGCAAAGAGCGGTTGTCAACGCAAAAAAAGAGATATGGCAGATTAGTCGAGAGAAAGGCTTTAAGGTGGTGGAAATAAACAGAAAGGTGCATAGGTGGGGTGGTTTTCAGTGAGACAGAATTCACTTCGATTGGAGGCTAGATCATGAGGTGGGTTGGTGACACAGGACGCGCAGTAGCTTTTTTTGTGTGTGTGACGGGGGGGGGGGGGGGGACACGTGGCCTTTTGGGCTTTAAGATAGCTAGTAACGAGGAAAACAACCAGGGGGACTCTTTGACAAGTGGTATAGGCCGATACGATGCCAAAGTGGCCCCAATATCTCAGACACAAAGAGTCCGGGGCAGAAATCAACGTAGCCGCGAGGGCCGAGCCAATTCAAACGTAGGGTATATTAACATACAGGGTGGCAGGAATAGGCTGAAGTGGGGAGAGATAGAAGAACAGCTAAGGGAGGAGAAGCTGATGGTATATGGGTTTGTAGAAACACATCTCAGGGACATGGGACAACCTCCTAACAATCCGGACTACGCGTGGGAATATTGTAATAGAACAGAAGACAGCAGCAAGAAGGGTGGTATTGGGACATTCATTCATAAAAGTACAGACTGGCAAAGGGTCAAGCAGGAGTGCAAGGGACATTTATGGCTCAAAGAGAAAGTGGCAGGGCAAATGACGCTCCTGAGTTTTGTATACTTGTGGACATGGGCAAAAGCCAGAGAGGAAAGTGAACAAATGGTGCAGTGCATAAGGAAATGACATTGACGAACCAGGAGAAAAGCATGTTTGTGTTATTTGCGGCCAAAGCATGTCAGTAGAGGGGAGTCGTCGCGGCTTCAGCCTCTCTTTTGCCAAGCAAGGAAAACACATTGAACAGTCATTACAACCATTGATGAATGCTGATTATATAGTATTAATAGCCGACAGCAAGAAAGATCTGCAGGGATTGATAGACACCTGTAATGAGGGACATAGGTTAAACTTGAAGTTCATGTGGGAAAAATCGGCAATTACTATTTTTTAATGATAGCAAAGGCAGTGAGCATAAGATACAGGAAGTTACGCTAGAAATAGTGGATAAATACAAATACTTGGGCGTATGGATAAACAACGGGGCTGAGTATCTAAGGGAGCACGAAAGATACGTAATGACTAAGGGTAACAGGAATGCAGCTGTAATAAAAAATAGGGCACTGTGTAACTACAATAGGTATTATGTTGTGAGAGGGATTTAGGAAGGTGTAATGGTCCCACTTTTCACGTTCTGCAATGCGGTTTTGTGCATGAAATCAGAGGTTCGAGCAAAATTTGAAATTAAACAACGTGGCATAGGTAGACTTTCTTTGAGAGCACACGGGAACACCCCAAATCAGGAGGTACAGAGTGACATGGGATGGACATCGTTTGAGTGCAGGGAAGCTAGCAGCAAGATAGAATTTGAGGAGCGGTTGAGAAGAATGGGAGTGGAGCTTTGGGCTAGGAAAGCTTTCCGCTACTGTACATGAAGAATGTTGATACTATATGGAGGAAGCGAACTCGAAAATTGTCAAGCAAGTATTTAGACAACAGCAGATTACCAAGCCAAAAAGAAACATCGTTTCATCGGTTAAAGAGAAGGTGAAGGAAACAGAGAGGAACATGTGGAAGATTGGAATGCTTACGAAATCATCATTGGAGACCTACCGAACTTTCAAGCAAAGAAAATATCTACAATAATTTTCGGGGTAGTTCTCTGCCGTTCGAGGCCAGAACGGGAGTATTGCGGACCAAGACGTACCGAGACAAATACGAAAGCACAGACACGGTGTGTAGTGCGTGTGGAAAGGAGGAGGAAATGGCTGACCATTTGATAATGTTCTGTAAAGACCTCTACGCTATATATATATATATATATATATATATATATATATATATATATATATATATATATATATATATATATATATATATATATATATATATATATATATATATTCCAAGATAATGGCACGGAATTTTTCGAAGTATTGGGATTGAGGGATAGAGAACGCAAAATAGCCGTTAAACGGGTAGAAATAACCAGGAGGAGGCTAACTGATTGGTGGCTACAATCAAGGCACGAGTGAAATTGAACCCTTAAACATATAGTGATAGTACCTAACTTTATTGCTAGGTGGCGTGAGCCACCGCCCGGCCTAAAGGGCACAGCCGGATACATCCATCCATCCATTCAACCACGTGAAAATTGAGTTTTAACCACTCGCGCCCTTCCCCATAGTAACGTCCGGTGGTTCTTTTTTTCTTCATGAATCAAACAAAAATGAACAAGCAGCATTTTATTGCGTCTCTTGATGCAAGGAAGGTTCTTTATTTAGTGCAGTAAGATCGATTACTAGTGATTTACTGTAGGCGGTCCGTCTGATTTCATCGGGGCTATTTTGAAAATCTCCTACTGCGGCGCTTGTGTTCTTGTGAATTTGCCTTAATTTCTCGGTAAGTGGGGCACTCTTGTTGATAATATTGTCGTTTTAGATGTTGTCATACGTTGAGCTTTCACTTTGACGTAAATTCTTATTTGACTTTAGTGTCCCTTTAACATACAAACTAGGAAGGATGCCTGCAGGGCCAAAATATGAAAACGACATAGGAACCCGCGACATAACCGTCATAAATCTTGATGGGATACTTTCGACATTCATTTGCTCATTGATCAATATATTGGTGAAATGGACGATACAAGAGTTGTTAATGCATTATTAATTCGTTTAAACTAACGTAGTGTTTCAATCTGATGTACCTTTAGCGCTGCGGAAAGGGTGTATAGAATGCTTTGCCTGAATGGAATGCGCTCGCGACAAATCGATGGCGCTTAGAAACGGACGCACACCAAAGTAGTCGCGGAGGAGAGAGAAGGTTCATATGAGAGGGATGCGAGACCGAGAAATCTTCGCCTTATCATACAACGGAAAGGAGGTTATTTCGTTACTCGTCCCGTGCATTTTCGTAACGGAGTCAACATACTGGAGGCTCCGACACCTTTTAAAATGTTCCTCACGAGTTTGTGGGCTGCCCTGTGTAGTCCTAATCTGCGCAGACTGCTTGCAATGGAGCGCTCGACGAAAGCCTGCATCGGAGAGGTGATCTCGGCAACGCGAGCAGACGCTTGCGCGCACTATTTTTTTGTTTTACAGAAGCTTCTCCTAAACCGATGCTTTAGCCTAATTAGCCCACCATCGGTGAGCTCGCCGGCAGCGTCCTCCCTCTTTATCCACCCGACGACGCGTCGTGTGTGTGCAGACGCGCGCAACTGCGGTGACTTCATTAGGCCTAGCACGCTTTTCAGCACTTTGGGCGCCTCCTTTCCCCAGGCGCGTTGTCTCCACGCCCACACCTCGGGGGTAGGGAGGGGAGCACTCCGGTTAGAGCACGGAGCGTGCCAGGGCGGCCGAGTTGTTTCGGAGGCGCCGAAACCGTCGCCCCAATTAGGCTTAATTTACCCGGCTGCCGTCTCGTTTTCAGGGCGTGAAGTGTGCGCGTGTGCCCGTGAGCGCACCACGCATCTTCCACCAACGCGTGCCACGCTATCGAAAAGCTAATTTGTATGGCATAATATATATTGCGACGATGCTTGAATTAAGTGTTTGAATCAACTGCATGGTTTTTTGTCATGACAAATTTCCAACAAAAAAACGCAACGATTCAGCAGTGGAAATAAACGCGTGCGTTGGAATAACTATTTTTTTACTTGTATACATATTTCGACATCAATAAACAGTCTCCAGATTACTTTCACTTCGAACAAAAAAAAATATATTATGCGACGCCCGTAGACCATGGGGATGCGTTAGTCAACATGTAGTTATTAAGTAATATGTACGTATCAAAATACATCACATAAATGTATGTTGATGGCACCCCTTTGACATTTTGCCGGGACTTTAAGTGGTGGTGTTATCAAATGTCGAGGCTATAACAAGGCTTCTGTGGGTTTTGCACTGCGTGCGAGTACACTCCACACGAATGGTAGGACGCAGCCGACGTTTAGAATATATTTTATTGCACTTCCAAAGTGTAAATAAATGATAATTCTCCGGATCGAGGTCCATCGCTAGAGGACAACGAAAGTTTTAGTGACGTCACAACAGATCTGTAGTGAGCACAGGCGTGCGCAGAGTTCCCTTTCAACTTCAGGGGGGGGGGGATGATTAGTCGCATCCCCCCCCTCTATAGTATGCCTATAGACGACAGACTGACCAGGTGGCGCTGCGAAAAACACCGCCACCAGCACCCTCATCGCCACACTGGCCATAACTGGGTAGTGCAAAAAGCCGTCCGCAAGCGAACGTGCATAGGCCCTTCTCTTTCCTTGATGTGGAGGCTCGGTTCCTTTAAAATCAAGGACCTGGCAAGCTTTTTCCATTAATTCGACCTCGCTTCAGAAAAGTAGGAACTCATCAGGGCGAACTGCGGGTACAACGCAGATGTTTCAGTTCGAGGCAAGCACTTAGACGTGAGTTCTAACGCCGAAACGTGTACATCCGGGCGTACACACGTTACTGTCATAATATGTGCTGCGCGGACGCGAAACAGAAACTAAAAAAACCGACAATAGTGTGCCGTGCGGTGGCGAAGAGGATGTGATGTGTGCGTGTATGTGCCGTGCGGTGCCTACGAGGAAGACGACAGCTCGTGAGGCGCGGCCTCGAGGGTGCGTGACCCGTGCCTTCGGCAGTGCGCGAGGTACGTCGTTCGAGGCAGGACTACCTCGTTGGGCGTCTGGCCCATAGGTACGACCCAGGCCACGTCGCGACACTCGTACCAGCCGAGTGGACAGCTCAGCCTCCGCTAGACGACCGGTCTAGGAGAGCTGGCGCCAGGTTCCTGAATCCTGTCCTTGTCCCGCTGGTCGTGGAGAGCTGGCGCCGGGTGCCTGGACCTGCCCTTGCGCCGCTGTTCCAGGAGGGCTGGCGTGGGTTTCCGAGGCAGACTGCAGGTGCTCAAGGGCACAACTCCCTGCCGCCGGAACACGTATGTCGTCTGCTCCAGTTCGTCGACAGTGGCGCTGAGCCACTGGAGTTCGACGCGGCGACCCTGCGTCTCCCGACCTCGTCACTGCAGGTGACGACGCCGCACAACGTCGACTTCGCCACTGAATGGTGCCGACGGGGCATCAACGACGGCCCAGGCTACTACCCCGACGACCTGAACTGTAGGCCGAACGTTCTACTTATTCATTTAGTTTAGCCGCGTGTTTTTGTTAGGATCTTCGTAATGTGTGGATTGTCCATGTGTGAAGGGTACAATAGAAGTTGGACGTGTGTTTGTGCACTGGCGTGCTGTCTGATTCTTTCTGGAGCGGTCCTGCCCCAATAACATCACAAACTGGCGAGCCTGCCAGGATCCGCTCGTTAAACCAGTGAAAGAAGACAGTTTCGCTCGAGGCAGACACACGTTCAGACTGCACCATGGACTTGGAAAAACTCGCCGCTATAGGGCTCCAACTAGGGTTCTCGGGTGCAGAGCTAAACAAGTGGATTGAGGCCCAACAGGCTAAGCTAAGGGATGAGAGAGCTGCAGAGCGAGAGGCAGCCAAAGAAGCTGACGAGAGGCAGCGTGAAATTCTGCAGCTTAAGCTAAAGCTTCAGGAAGAAGCTCAGAATATGCCTGTAGCAGCTAATGACGCTTTGACTGCGCCCAGCACCTCCTCACCCCTCAATCCGCAGAAGTTACTGCCTGTATTTGACGAGAAACGCGATGATCTGCACGCGTATCTGCAGCGATTCGAGCGCGTAGCCACAGGACAGGATTGGCCGCAAGAAAAATGGGGTCTCGCTGTTAGCATGTGCCTAACGGGTGACGCGTTAACCGTGATAGGCCGAATGACTGCCGCTGATTCGCTGGACTACCAAAAAGTAAAGAAAGCTCTACTGCAGAGATTTCAGTTTACGGCTCAAGGCTACCAAGATAAGTTTCGGAAAGCACGAGCAGCAGATGGTGAAACTGGACGACAGTTAGCAGCAAGAATTACCAGTTATTTCGACCATTGGATAGACATGGCAAACGTATCCCAAACCTATGAAGGTCTAAGGGATCACGTAATCTCTGAGCAATTCTTGCGTTGTTGCCATCCAAAGCTGGTTGTTTTCTTAAAAGAGCGAGAGTGCAAGTCACTAGATGAACTCGCTAATTTGACGGATCGCTTCCTTGAGGCGCAGAATTTGACTAATATAGGAAAAGGTCCTGACCCCGCGAAAGAGTCCAGTGGAAAGCCTACCGAAGCGTCGCGGAAACTGCAACTCAAGTGTATCCTGTGTCATCGTTTCGGACATTTGGCTCCTGACTGCCGCAATCCACCTAAGCAGATGCTGAAATGCAAGTTGTGCGGTAAAACGGGACATGTCACAGAAACTTGCCGAAACCAGCATGGGGACAACAAACCGAGTTCTTCGTGCGCATTTAGCGAACCTGACTCTGCCCGGGCCGGTGCTAGAAAAACAGCCAAGCGTCCAGGAGGGAAGATTCCTTGCTCAAGTCACCACGACGACAAGAACGTGCAGGGTACAATACGTTTCCTGGCCGACGGGATGCCAGTGGTCGAAGGTCTGCTGCTAGGAAGAGAGGTTCGAGTCTTACGCGATACGGGATGCAACACGGCAATCGTCCGACGGGAGCTCGTTCCTGATGTGTGCCTGACAGGCAAGAAAATCAGTGTCGTTCTCCTAGACAGGTCAACTAGCCATCTCCCGGAAGCTATTGTACAAGTCAACACGCCGTACTTCACAGGGATGCTGAAAGTGGCTTGTATGGATCAACCCCTCTATGACCTTGTGCTGGGAAATCTTCCAGGCGTCAGAGGACCATACGATCCAGATTCTGACTGGAAGCAGGCGACTCATACCCAGGTGGATGAGTTACCTGCGCAAGCACACCCGACCAAGTCACCTGTCACCTCAAGATCTGCTTCTTCAAGCGTGGCAAAAACCAAAGCCAATCAACAAGGTCAAGAAAATATCAGGCCTTTGTACGTGTCAACAACGCTCTTACCTGACGTTACCAGAGCCCAACTCGTCGAGGAACAGCGAAATGACCCGACACTCAAAGCTGTCTTTGCTAAAGTGAATAAAGAGTTCAAATCGGGAAAGGGCCACTGTTACGATTTCATCGAAGATAAAGGATTGCTTTATCGACGCTACCGCCTTGCCACTGGCAGGACGTTTAAACAGCTGGTCACTCCGAAAGCGTTCCGGGTAGGCATACTGGACATTGCTCATGGCAGTATCATGGCGGGACACCAAGGCATCAAAAGAACTACTGATCGTGTCCTAGAAGAATTTTATTGGCCTGACCTGAACGGAGACGTAAAGCGCTTTGTCAAGTCTTGCGACAAGTGCCAGAGAACTACCCCTAAAGGAAAAGTTGGAGTCGCACCACTAGGCAACATGCCTCTTATCCGGACACCTTTTGAAAGGGTCGCGGTTGATTTAATCGGCCCATTTTCACCAAGATCGGACCGTGGGAACCGATATGTTCTGACACTTATCGATTTTGCGACTCGCTACCCTGACGCTGTAGCATTGCCCGCAATCGATGCAGTTCACATTGCGGAAGCACTCATCGAGATTTTTTCCCGCATCGGCTTGCCAAAGGAAATCGTCACCGACCAAGGGGCAAGTTTTACCTCAGAATTAATGAACGAGGTTAGCAGGCTTCTCTCCGTGAAGATGCTAAAGACAACCCCATATCATGCGATGACGAACGGTCTCGTGGAGAAATTTAATGGCACCCTGAAGACAATGCTAAAGAGAATGTGCCAAGAGAGACCTCGATCTTGGGACAGGTACCTAGCTCCGCTACTCTTTGCATATAGGGAAGTTCCACAGACAAGCCTCGGGTTCTCTCCGTTTCAGCTCATTTACGGCCGCCACGTCCGAGGACCGCTAACCGTGCTGAGAGAACTGTGGACAAATGAGGGGCTAGACGCAGAAACGCGGACGACTTACACCTACGTCTTTGATTTGCGCAATCGCCTAGAGGAGACTTGCAAGATAGCCCATGAACAGCTGGAGAAGGCTCGTGTGAAGCAGAAAACCTATTATGACAGGAAAAGTCGCCCTAGAAAATTATGCCCAGGCAACAAGGTTTTAATTCTGCTCCCGACTGACTCCAACAAGCTGTTAATGCAGTGGAAAGGGCCGTTCCAAGTCATCGAACGGAAAAATGATGTCGACTACGTCATCGATGTGTTTGGGAAAAACAAGATTTTTCATATCAACATGCTCAAAAAATACGAAGAGCGCGAAGTGACGGAACCACAACAGGTGTCAGTTGTTGCAGAGCTCCACGAAAATCTCCCCGAAGAAGAAGACGAAGTCAAACAAATGCCCATATTGAGCTTGTATCGCACGCAGTTCAGCACGGATGTCAAGCTATCACCACACCTCACTGCTGAACAAGTTCAGAATGTGCAAGCACTTTTTCAAGAGTATGCGGACATTTTTTCTGACTTACCAGGGAAAACAGCACTCGTGGAGTGTTCGCTACGTCTGACCTCCAATAAGCCTGTGCATGTTCCGCAGTACCCCATCCCCCTTGCCTTGCAAGAAAGAGTAGAAAAGGAAGTGCAAGAGATGCTGAAACTCGGTATTATTGAGCGGTCTCAGTCGCCGTACCACGCTCCCATTGTCGTGGTGAAGAAACCGGACAACACGATTAGGTTGTGCATAGACTTCAGAGAATTGAACAAGATTCTGGTCCCCGACTGCGAGCCAATACCACGCATCGATGTAGTTCTTGCACTTGTTGGACAAAAGCAGTTTTTCTCCAAATTTGATTTCACAAAAGGGTACTGGCAAATACCGATGGATCCAAACAGTCGTGAAAAAACTGCTTTCTCCAGCATGTCTGGGCTCTATCACTTCCTCTACATGCCTTTTGGCATTAAAACGGCGCCAGCAGTATTCGCGCGCCTTATGAGATCAGTACTGGGTGGTGTCGACAACGTTCACCATTATTTCGACGATGTCATCATTGCGACCGATACTTGGCAAGAGCACATCGACACCCTCAGACAAGTTTTTGAACGAATTAACCAAGCTCACCTCACCATAAAACCAAGTAAATGTGAGATAGGAGAGCGAAGCATATATCCTTCTTGGGACATCGAATCGGGGAGACTACAGTTGAACCGCTTCTCAAAACGCTGGACAAGATTCTTGCCGCAAAACGACCTACAACTAAGAAAGCAGTACAGTCGTTTCTTGGCTTGACCGGCTATTACAGGAAGTTTATACCTAACTACGCCGAACTGACCAAGCCGCTGACGGACCTTACAAGAAAGGGACAAAGCCACACTGTTTCATGGGGCGCACATCAAGAGGAAGCGTTTACGGCCCTCAAGAAGAAGCTCGGTGATGCTCCCATCCTCCTTGCTCCCGACCTCTCGAAGGAGTTCGTTCTTCGTACGGATGCCTCCAATACAAGCCTGGGCGCAGTATTGCTCCAGATGGGAAAGGGCCAGGTGCTGCATCCAGTTGCTTACGCAAGTCGTAATTTATTGCCCCGAGAAACCCACTATTCAACAATAGAACGGGAATGCCTTGCACTTGTTTGGGCAGTGCAAAAATTTCATATTTACCTCTATGACAAACCTTTTGTCATTCAGTCAGGCCACCAACCATTACAGTATTTAAATTCCGCCAAACACGTGAACAACAGAGTGTTGAGGTGGAGTCTCCTTATGCAGGAGTACTCATTCACAGTTCATTACATCAAAGGTTGTGACAATGTTGGAGCCGACTACTTGAGTCGCGCATAACTGCCGTTCAGGTAGCAACGTGGTTCTTAATACTACTAGCCCTCAGTCGTGAATAGTTGACTCCTAGTTGCGACATAGCAACCCTACTTGTACGGTAGTTTTCCAACCGAACTGTAAGCAGCCTTCTGTGAACATTCTGCTACTATGTACATGCGACCCCTAAGGCAATGCAGTGCAGTGCAGGGACCGTGCAGTGACCGTGCAGTGCAGTGACCATTCGTTCGCCCCGCGCCCTTGTAGTAGAATAGTTGCAAACAACTTTCTCGGAAAAGGGGGTGATGTCATAATATGTGCTGCGCGGACGCGAAACAGAAACTAAAAAAACCGACAATAGTGTGCCGTGCGGTGGCGAAGAGGATGTGATGTGTGCGTGTATGTGCCGTGCGGTGCCTACGAGGAAGACGACAGCTCGTGAGGCGCGGCCTCGAGGGTGCGTGACCCGTGCCTTCGGCAGTGCGCGAGGTACGTCGTTCGAGGCAGGACTACCTCGTTGGGCGTCTGGCCCATAGGTACGACCCAGGCCACGTCGCGACACTCGTACCAGCCGAGTGGACAGCTCAGCCTCCGCTAGACGACCGGTCTAGGAGAGCTGGCGCCAGGTTCCTGAATCCTGTCCTTGTCCCGCTGGTCGTGGAGAGCTGGCGCCGGGTGCCTGGACCTGCCCTTGCGCCGCTGTTCCAGGAGGGCTGGCGTGGGTTTCCGAGGCAGACTGCAGGTGCTCAAGGGCACAACTCCCTGCCGCCGGAACACGTATGTCGTCTGCTCCAGTTCGTCGACAGTGGCGCTGAGCCACTGGAGTTCGACGCGGCGACCCTGCGTCTCCCGACCTCGTCACTGCAGGTGACGACGCCGCACAACGTCGACTTCGCCACTGAATGGTGCCGACGGGGCATCAACGACGGCCCAGGCTACTACCCCGACGACCTGAACTGTAGGCCGAACGTTCTACTTATTCATTTAGTTTAGCCGCGTGTTTTTGTTAGGATCTTCGTAATGTGTGGATTGTCCATGTGTGAAGGGTACAATAAAAGTTGGACGTGTGTTTGTGCACTGGCGTGCTGTCTGATTCTTTCTGGAGCGGTCCTGCCCCAATAACATCACAGTTACCAAAGCGATGAAGGGCATACAGGAGCAATGTATCTCACAATCAGTGGTACGAAACTACCCTTATGCGGCACGAATGACGCCAGTGATTTTCACCTTTTTGTTTTGGTGGCATTCTCCATCCATCTCTCGCTTCATGTGCGTTGAACTGTTTTAATACGCGCCGTATAATGTTTTGTTGACGAATGGGAATACATGCATGTCGGTCCACTTTCTCGGTGTACAACGAAAGGCAAAACCGCACCTCCAAGATAGCTCCGGCAATCGCAGAGACCAACGGCAAGAAAAAACCCGATTGTGCTCACGAACGACATTTTACGACTTACCTGTTTGACATATGTCATTAAAGCCGGAACTTGGCCTGCGTGAGCCAGGATGCAACCACCTCAGATTATCAGTGGTCGAGGCGTGTGCGATCTTGGTCGCGTGAGCCACCAGTCCATGAAGTGTTGCACGGCGCGCACCATGGTCAGAAGCTCGGTTGAACTTCATAATAAATGTTACCACGGTTCTGCGTCAAGACTACTCAAAGCAATAGCAGGAGACCTACATTATCCCACTTTCTCACATGACCGGCTGTGAAACAATGCGAGCAATTCGCTCACCCAACACGTTCACAGTGGCCCGTATCTAGCGCTCTCGCCGTTCTGCTTCGCGACAACTGCGGGGACTGGTAAAACAGAAGTCGTTTACGTCCGTGGAAATTCCCATCGCAACAGTAGCGCCGTCTTTTTTTCTTGGAGCTGTTGCCCTCTGCTCTCGTTTTCAACGTCGTTCTGGTGAGTTAATGAGCAAGCACGTCTTTGCGTGGCGGTTCGGTGACACGTCCGACTAGGAGGGAAATTCGTAGCTTTTTTATGAGTGTTCAATGTGCAAACACATCTAATATAATTAGCTCCATAATTGTTTCGCCAGCGTTAGTTGCACGTGCAGCTGCGCAGCAAACTGTGCAAAAGAGTCGGGCTTTGCACTACCCAAAACTGCGCTGACAGGTGGCGCTACGTGTCTGCAAACTGTACATCCGGGCGTACACACGTGAGTCTTACGTCTATGTAAGGGGCTGACTTAGCGTTACCCCGCCCGGGTGACTGGGACGCTATGCGCAGGAAGGTGCGTTTGCAGGCACTTTTGGTAGACGCCACCACCACATGACTTCAATATCGCGGCCATCTGTGAGTCTCTGAGCGTTCTGTTGACACGTACTTACAACTCTACTTCGTGAGAGCTTACTTCCATTATTATTAGGGCAAAAACTGAAAGTAAGCGTCCCAGAGGCTGGCAACGCTGACACACTATTCGCAGCTTTCACTACCTATTAGTGGCGCGACTATACATCCAACATGGCGGTCGTGTTGATAATCGCCCCGAAAGAGACGATAGCGGAAAGTACACTTTTGGCGATGACTGCAATTCTTCGCGTTTCGGCGTTCCCCTTCAGAGGGGGACAGCGTCCCCTTCCTATCATTTCAATGTAAAGGGCTCACATTGCGTCCCCTCTCTCATCCCTTCCCTATTATGTCGGAGCATGGGGCTTGCTTTACAACCCCATCTCATCACAAGGGAAACATTCCATAAAGGAAACAATCGATTAAGCTGTTTTACCCAAGGAGTGTTAGCCCAATAGAAAAGCTATGTCCCTCAACTTTTTTGTCGTTCTTTTCTATTTTTTAACTTCCTGTATGCATAACGACGGGCATAACAATCGTCACCCTCACCCGCCGTGCAGGAGGATAAGGCCACTTATATTTAATTAAGAGATGTTTGACGCGTCCTCGTGTTCTTATTACCCCATGTTCCTAAGATCCCTCCCCCGGGAAATTTTTGTATGGATAGATGGATTGATATGGCTGTACCCTTTACATCGGGCGCTGACTCACGCCACCAGGCCGTAATACTTAGTGAACCAAAAACTAGATATATTTTTTTTTTCCTTGAAATAGTGAGGTTGGGGACTCGAACTTTGCAGTGAAGGGTCTAATTTTCACTCGTGCCTTGACTTTAGCCACCAATCAGATAACCTCCTTTTAGTTAATTCTACCCGCTTAGAGTCTATTTTGCCCTCCCTGTCCCTCAAACCCAGTGCTTTCAAAAACTATGCGCCATCATCCTGAACAATAGGGTGAGGCCCTTTACAGAAGATTATCAAGTGTTCGGCAGTTTGCTCCTCCTATCCACGCGCACTGCGTACCGTGTCTACCCCTTCATATTTGGCCCGATGAGTCTTGGTTCACATTACTCCCGCCAAGGCTTCAAACAGTAGAGAACTACCCCGAGTGTTATCATAGGTCCTTTCCTTGGCAATTTTTCGCTTAAAAGTTTGAAAGATCTCTCGTGCGGACTTCTTAATCATGCTAATTCTCAACATATCGGTCTCCGTTTTCTTCACCTTGTTATTAACCGGTAGTTCTTTTTGGTTTAGCCCCCCCACTCTTTTTTAAGTACTTACCCGTCAATTTTCTGGTTCGCTTCCTTCATTTTGTATCGACATTCTTTATGAACAAGTAGCTGGAAACCTTCCTAGCCCAACGCTCCTCCCCCATTTCTCTCAATCGCTTCTCAAATTTTATCTTGCTGCTAGCTTCCCTGCCCTCAAATTATGCCCATCCCATATCACCTTGTACTCCCTGATTTGTTGTATTCCCGTGAGCTCCCAAAGCAAACCTACCTATTCCACGTTGCTTAATTTGTAATCTTGCTTGAAACTCTGATCTCATGCACAAGACTGCATTGCCGAATGTCAGACCAGGAACCATGACCCCTGTCCATATTCCTTTCACAACATCACACCTTATTGTAATTCCACAGTGCCCTATTTTTCATCACCGCTGCATTCCTGTTACCTTTAGACGTTACGTATATTTCGTGTTCGCTTAGGTATTCGGTGTCATTGCTTATCCATACACCCAGATATTTGTATTTATCTGTTATGTCTAGCGTGACTTCCTGTTTCCTAAGCTCACTACCTTAACATTACATTAAACATCATGACTGCTGATTTTTTTCTTTATTGAATCTGAAATCCAACCTATCTTCCTCATTACCGAAGATGTCCATCAATCTCTGTAAATCCTCCTTCTTGTCGGCCATTAGCACTGTGTCATCATCAGGAAAAACTGGCCACAGCACCCCTGGTGGGCGCACGATCTGTCGATGCGGCGAGGGCCTTGGTGGCGCAGCGCAGGGATCATAGAGTTAATATACTATATACTAACTGTATATGAACTCCAGGGCAGGGATAGGGCAGTGAGCCCACTCCCCCCCCCCCCCCTCTATTACACTGTGGATTGAATGATGGTACACGGATTTGCCTAGTCTTCGTACTTGCCGGCGGAAAATCGCACTTGTGGCTTCATTTATTGCTGTTTTCGGTTTTGTTTCGAAGAACGAACCCTTTTGAATACATTCGAACCCCACTACAATGAAATTGAAGGGGCGCGGAAAAAATTTTGTTGAAGCGAAAATTTTGTTGTAGTGAAATCGAGAAAATATAGCCGATCTGAATTAGCAAAACAAAACAACATTTATTTTCAAAATTCAATAAATGTTCGCAGCTTTTTTTCTATCCCAGCAGCGTCATGACGCGATTCTCACCCATGCATAGCGAGGCCATGGTGAAAAGTAAGCTGAAACAATGACTGCAACCACTTTCGTGAAGGAACCAAACAGTTGCATTAACGCGTCAACACCACCAGCGGTCCACCGTCAAAACGCCGAGATGACAGCAGGGTATCATGGAGCAGTGACGTTTGCCTTATTTTATGTCATTCTTATTGTAGGAGAATATTCTCTTGGAGCGGGCCTGACTATCGAAGAGGACGAAGCGGGAAATAGGCACGTGCTAGGAATGGACAGCTTGGGCTCAATGACGAATAAACGGGTCGTCTCCGCCTAACGTCTGCGGACCAGTTATTTGTTGCATTTGGTGCCAAAACCCGGGATCCGCCCCTTCGGAGACTTCCCTGAACGTCACGACCATGGCAACCGCTGACAATTTTCGGAATAAGCGCGGCTCGATCAGAGCTGGTGTTACCCGAGCCCTAGCACTGTTATCGAACCTGCTGCAGCAACCGGATCCTGATGCCTCCCAAATTACCGGCCACATGAATTTCCTGAAGGATAAAGAAGAAGCACCGTCAACGCTCGATGACATTACCCTTGTGACCACAGATGAAGAAATCCTCGACCATGAAGTAGGAACGGCACAAGAATACAACGAGAAAATTCTCTACGCGATGTCGCGCGCCAAGTTCGGGCTTCAAGAACGTGAGAGGACGACTAGAACGCAGGCTCAAGCAACTGAGCCCGGGCCTAGTTACCTCACATCTCCGAACTCCGCCGACGCAGCAGGCCAGGTGAGAGAGCACCGTCAGCATTCAGTTCAACTAACGAAGCTACAGATACTGACTTTCGATGGTAGTCTCCGTAGATGGCAGTCTTTTTGGGACCATCCACAAGAATACCGAGCTGCCACGCATCGAAAAATTCAAGTACCTCCTCACCTCCTTGACCGGTAGCGCGAAGCGAGCTGTCGAAGGCATTCGTCAGCGCAGCAAAATTACGACCTTGCAATCAAGACCCTCACAGATCGCTTTGGACGCCAGGATCTTCTTGTGAACGAGCATGTTGATGATCTGCTTGCGATAAGCCCCGTGAAAAGCTAGTCAGACGTTCGAAGGCTTCGTCTGCTGCACGATAATGTGCAGTTCCACGCTAGTGCCTTGGAAGGCCTAGGAGTTGCGCCCGACAAGTACACTGTGGTCTTAAACCCTGTCTTATTGCGATGTCTGCCGAAGGATCTCGCCATTATGTACAGACAGAAAACCAAATAATCGAACTGCGCCTCCAGCATCACCGAAACGCCTGAAGACCGAACGCGGCTAGCCAAAGATTTACTAACGTTTCTCCGCATTCAAGTAGAAATCCGGGAGGAGGCCCAGTTACAGTCTCGTCGTGTGGCGCAAGACGAAGCCAGAACCCACATATCCGAAGAAACGTACGGCACAGAAATCATACCATCAGCGTCCGCCCTAACGGGGTCTACCTTGCCTGTTAGACCGGCATGCCCACTCTGCTACAGCAAGGATCACATGATCGCTGCTTGCAATGCCAACCTATCGGCTGAAGAGATGCGGGCAAGGCTACAGAACACCAATTGTTGCTTCCACTGTGGAACACGAAACCACATCGCAAGAATGTGCAGGAAGTTGTAGTGCCATCATCACCATCATCATTTCTCAATCACCACGCTGCGCCTCTCGCGCAGCTGATGCTAGCTCGAGCTGCGCGAGAATTAGAACAAGCTAGCGCACTTAGTGTGTCGGACGTGAACAGCCACCGCGGCTCCGTTTGGGGCGTGGAATAAAGTGGCGAGAGAACGACACGACCACGTTTGATAGCTTGTTCGCTGCCATGTTCCCGCAACTCTGCCCGCCAGTGCCGCCGTTCCAATCGACCTACCCCAAGGTATGGTTCATGCAGCTCGATGCCGTTCTTGCGTTGAATGGCGTCACGCACCAGCCGCTGATTCACGCCATTCTTCAAGACGCCCTTCCGGTAGAGTTGCGTCATCTCTCTGCCACTTCAGCCTCCAGCCAGCAGCCTTACGATGACCTCTGCTCTGCGGTGCTTGCCAGCTATGGCCTCACGTACCGACCACTTCCAGGAACCCGCGACTTTCAGGTTTTCCCTGCGTCGCAGCGTGCTGGACCCTCCGGCCCGAAGCTCCCATCTGACCGCAACTTAACTTCCCCGACAACGTCTCCCTCCACCTTTGGTCCGGCCACTAGCGCAGTGATTCTCGCACCCGGTCACAGATCCGGCGAGGTTCTTGGAAGTCGTTCCTGCTGCCGACAACCTGTCCACCACGAAGTGCGTTTTTTCGAAGTCCTCGGCCGATGGTCCTTCTGGCACGCTTGCTACCTGCACGTCTTCCATGAAAGCGACGGCACGCGACACCGTGGCCCCACCAGACTCCATGACGACCACCTTGCCGCCCGCCTCGGAGCCTGGCACAGGGGACCTTACGCCCGTTATTGACTTAACGACCTCGAAGCTTTCGCCTTCAACAACGTCCGATAAACGAGACTTAACCTCTCGTCTGGCCACTAGCGACGCGTGTCCTGCGCCCGACTGCCCATCCGCCAAGGTTCTCGACATTTGGGCTGAATGCAACCAGTCAGTCACGAGGTTTGTGTTTTCATCGTCCTCGGCCGACGAGTCAGCAGGCATGCTTACCACCGGCTCGTCTCGACCGACCTCCATGGCTCACAACACGGCTGACACGTCAGGTCCTACGACGGCAACATCACCGAACGCCCTGGTGGCTACCACGACTATGGGCATTGTCACGCCCGCTATTCACCTCCCGGTTACGGAACTTTCACCCTCCCCGATGTCCGTAGGTGACTGTCGACCAGCCTCAATGCTCTGCACGTCCTGCCAGCAACGACCACCATCGTCCTCGCAGTTTCCCGCGGCTGAAGTTAAAGGCACCAGCCATCAACCACGTTCAAGCTTCCAAGACGCTGCGACTATGACTGACGCGCTTGAGGACGACGTGCCCGGTCCGCTTCAGACAGGGCTCACCAGGCACACCACGCCTGCGGTGGAGCAATCTAGGGGGTGTTGGCTAGAGGCAGCCATCAATTATGCAGACCTGCACGCCAACCCTCGTACGCGGACTACCGGAGGTCATTACACGAGCACAGTTGTCCCGTCCAATACTCCGGGCGAGCCCACGCTGACTGGGTTCCACCACCCCTATTCCCCGGAGCCTTTGCCTCCGGACGGCAACAACCAGACGTGTGTCCACAAGGCCAGCTCGTGTGGCACAACCGCGACGACGCTCATACCTCATAAGTGTCTACCACCTATTACCCTACGTCGGCGACGACAACGTGCTTGGCGTCACACATTGCGGCAACTTTTGAGCCGCCCTGCTACGCAGCCACGAGTTGCAGTCACAGCCCTGAAGACGGCGCAAGCGCCTACTCGGCCTATCCGACGCAATGTCCCACCACTAGTCGTGTACCCGACTACCCACCGTACACTTGGCGGAATTGTTAGGACACGTTCCTGCGTGCGTCGGCACGTCAGATGCCGCTCGACTTTGAGGTCTGTGTTGCGTCGACCCCAACGTCATAACCCGCACTGCCGACCCTCTGCCGACGTTAGCAGCATGACCTCGCGACACACGGTCCACTCTCGGCCTGTCCGACCAGGTCATCGTGAGACCCGCTTGTAAGCGACCACAGCGACCCGGCACTTCCTTCTTCGTCCCTTGCGCTTCTCCCAGAGTCGCCCACCGGAGACACACTGCTTACCGATGGCTCATAAACGTTGACAACCTGGACTTGCCAAATGAACACTTTATGGATTGTCGTTCATGTGTATAGCATTTGTCGCTCTCATTGTTTTTATTCATATGCCTTCAAATCGCGCAAAGCGCTAGGGGGGGAGCCCTGTAGTGCCATCATCACCATCATCACCATCATCGTTTCTCAATCACCGCGCTGTGCCTCTCGCGCAGCTGATGCTAGCTCGAGCTGCGCGAGGATTATAACAAGCTAGCGTACTTGGTGTGTCGGACGTGGACAGCCACCGCGGCTCCGTTTGAGGCGTGGAATAAAGTGGCGAGAGAATGACACGACCACGTTGGCCGCCGTCTCGTCTTCCTCTCTCGCTACAAAGTCATTCAATCTTAGGTGTGGTACCTTCCAGTGACGCCACCTGACCATCCACTGCGAGTTATCACGCCCAGCTGAAGATCCACACCCCAACGCAGGATCCACAGCTTTCTATCAATCACCACCATTAACCACGGGAACGGTCATTCCCTCCCAATGTCACATTGAGTCCACTCGAGCATCGTTACAGACAGGTTGAATGTGGGCAGAGTCTGGAGACCACTGACTTCTCGTGCGGGTACTGCTGGACAGCGGCAGTCAGCGCACCTACATTTGTGCAGACCTGGCAAGGACGCTTCACGTAGAAAAAGAGGCGCTCTCCCTTATCACACTTGGAGGATTCAAGTCACGAAGACGACTCTGCACCGAGCGTGTCAAGAAACGGCTTCGAAGCCAGGTCAACGATTCAGCGATTACCTTAGAAGCGATAACCATTCCTGAAATTTGCTCTGTCACAAGCCCACGACTGGACTCCAACATTTCGCACCTACTTCTCGAACGGAAGTACAACGTAGCTGACCACTTTCAACCGAGTACGTGGCAACTGGACGAGATCAGTGTCATCATAGGATCCAACGCCTATTGGAAGGTCACCACCGGCAAAATCGACCACGTAACTGAAACGCTACAGACAACGTTTGGCTGGATGGTACAGGGACTTTTGTCATCTGACAGCATCCAGCGCCCGTCTAGCACACTGTTCGTCTTGAGCCGCAATCCTTCTGCAATGCACACAGACATATCTTCGATGTGGCGTTTTGGTGCCATCAGGAGCGATAAAGTGTCTTCACGAGCCTCAAACAAGCACCACGATCTATCTGTATGGGAGCAAGGTATCTCTTCAGGAAAGAAGTGCCATCTGCATGACTACGCGGTTGCTGGTGGCAGGAACTTGGCAGACGCGGAGCCGCCGAACAAGCACGTCGATGCTCGTCACTGCCGTGTGCGTAGACGTCGTCAGCGCCAGCGTGTTCATGGTGACGCCGTACTTGAACCACTCGTCTCAGACCGGCCACCTTTGGGTGACCACCACGACAGGCATTGCGTCTTCGTAATTTTGCGTGCCAAGCACGTCAGTCTAACGCACGTCAAGAACAGCCTCCGTCTCATCAGCATCGGTTCCGGAGACAGCAAGGGGTGCGACAGCCACGAATCAACGGCCGTAGTGCACTGCAGGCACTCCTGGTAGCAAAGCAACTGCATTTCTACACAAACTGCGTTCTCGGTAAGTACGATTCTCCTTGCCCCCCCCCCTCCCCCGGGATGATGTTGAATAATAATCCGGATCGGAGCAACCTGGAGTGGCCCAAACTTCATCGAAGCGTGCGAGTCATCTTGGCCCCCCTGAGAGGATGTTCCAGAACATTCTCTTGGAGCGGGCCAGACTATCGAAGAGGACGAAGCAGGAGAAAGGCACGCGCTAGGACCCGTTTATTCGTCATGGAGCCCAAGCTGCCCATTCCTAGCGCGTGCCTCGAAAACGCTTCGATGAAGTCTGGGCCACTCCAGGTTGCTCCGATCCGGATTATTATTCAATCCTTATCATCCATCACTAGAGGCTAGCTGATTTTGTTGATAATGCGGACGAACAGCCGCTCTGGTTAGTTACCACACTGGCCAAGATCGAACAATACGATAAGCATTGGAATAGGAAAAGGCATCGTTCCGCAGACGCACCCAGCAGCTGCGCGAAAGAAACCATGAACTAAGCAACTGAGCTTCAGCTTAGGATCGTCCGCGCCTATACTATAAACCCAAAGTTTAACGTTTTGATGCATTTTCAGAACCTGAAAATACGTTGACGAAGTCTAAAACACGCGTTGGCACCACCAGAAACCACCGCTGTTCAGCAAGCACGGGCATTGATAGCAATGGCAATGAGACTGCCCTGCTTTTTCCAGTGACAGTCTCATTGCCATCGCTATCGAGCAATGGCGGCGCTCATGCTTGCTGAACAGCGGTGGTTTCTGGTGGTGCCAACGCGTGTTTTAGACTTCGTCGACGTATTTTCAGGTTCTGAAAATGCATCAAAATGTTAGAGATTAGGTTTACTGTATAGCAATAAATACCTGAGCCTGTAATCGCATCGTGAAATTTTGTTGAAGCGGGACGGCAGAAGAAAAAAAAGTGTTCGTTTAGGCGACAATATTTATGTATTGACTCCTATGAACTGCTGACAGGGAACCATGCATTTTTCGTTGTAGCGGAAATTTCGTTGAAGCGGCATTCGTTGTAGTGGGATTTGACTGTATAGAAAACAAGAAGAGGTGTAGTGGCACGAACAGCTTCGCACAGGTGGCCCGTTTTCGCATGAATGCCACGAAGTGGCGCCACTGCATACTATTATGGCGTGCCATCCTATGGTCCCCGCCACGGAGGAAGGAAAAGGTAAGGAGAGGCCCTGACGTCACTCGTTGTGAAGCCGCAATGAAGCCGGAAGTCGGCCATATTGAGTAGGCAAACTCTCCTCTCTTGTTTACATATGAATGCGAAGCAGAAGGCGCGACTCCCTCTCCGGCTCGGAAAGCACGTGGGCTGCGCAGCGCGTGTGTCGTGACGATCCGAAACTAATGGAACTGGGCTCATCACTCAGAGCCAGCGGGACACCTTCAGCGAAATCGCTTCGTCCGAGTAATAACAGGGAGTAACAGCTCGCCGACAACGAAGCAACTACGAGAGAACGCGCGCTAGATGCACTGACAACGGCGAGTGCTTTCACGTCATTAATTGAGCAACTGTACAGACAACACGATCAGTCATGCGCCTTCTACGGTTGCATTCCGCCACGCGACTGACGCAGCGTCCTGCCACTGTCTCCGTGTTTCGCGTGAAACTCACCTGCGTCAGCATTCTGCGACCGTGGTGACTTTGAGCACGGTGCTAGTGACAGTTGAACGTGGTTGCTGTTACGTTGAGATTACATGCAATACTGGTGGAGAGTGTACCAAGCGGAACAGAAAAGGTGTTTTAATACGCACATGCAAGTTGTTACTGCACACACACAACACGAAACTACGTATGTGCACATGGTCCTCACGGCGTCTTGCTGGGCTCAACAGCGTCGTCCGTTGTCACAAGCAGGAGCACTGCTCAACCGTCACTGACCTGCAAGGCGTTCGTCGTCATTCAGCTTCGTCATGGTGCCCAACGCCATTTCGCTGAACACTAACTGCTTCATCCGCGTCATCCGCCGCACGACACATGGATATGCACTTGTTCTACGCACTGTTGAAAACCCGTGATGGACAAAGAGATTTGTAAACGTTGCTAAGAGTAATGTAACAGCCAGACGAACACTGCGTAACCAATAACGCGGCGCCGAGCACAGATATTGTCCGCCACGGCTCAGCACGAGACCGGCGGAGGCACACATTCCGCCGCCAGCCGCTCACTGCTAGACCAGCTTCACTGCGCAACACGTAACCATAACAACGTCGCCATTGCGCCTACTGAATATGGCCGCCATGATGTCATTTCCGCCACATTTTTTACGCCTTGCGCCGGCTGGGCATGCCCTCTCCTTACCTTTTTCCTTCCTCCGTGGTCCCCGCGGATTTTCCTCATTCAATAATGCAGATTTCGGTATTATCGCCGCTAATATCTACACAAACCACTCTAACACGTGCAATTACTCATTGTTTGCACGTTTCTTGCGGTGAATGTGCTGGTAAATCAATAGCACCCAAACTTGTGTGACGTAAAAAAAAATGACTTTTTGAGGGACCGGATTTTCCGAAACTTGCTTCTGCGCCCTTTTTACGACGCAGGATGTGCGGATTCCCGACAGGATTCCGCACATCCGCTCACGTCATAAACGAAAACGAAGTGCGGATTCCTCGGAGTCGGAATCCGCACTTCGTCGCCGTTTATGACGGGATCATATTCACCCAGAATGAAGTGCGGTTCAAAGTGGTGCTCGCGTACTGCCGAAGAAATGCTGAAAGCTTTACCTTCCTGTGAAGGTTAATTCCGCTCCTACTTCTGTCGGAGGTCGTCATCCTTCGGGGCGGCGTACAGCGACGCTATTGGCCCGTTCGGGTAGCCCGTGCGGCAACCCGGAGCGAACCAATGGTGCAAGCCTGCCTCTTCGCCATGCTGCACGCAAGAAGGCATTGCAGCGCAACGAATGCTCCTGACACTGACGACACGCAAGCCCAGCCAACGTTACTGTAGCTATATTGCCTAGAATATACTATTCGCGTCGGGCCAGAGAACACGTTGGGCGTAGTCATGCGCACCAAACCGCCGCCACACACATTATGATAGTAGGGAGCCTTTATGTGCGCATAATAATCCGTAATAGTTGCACAGCGCACGAGACACGAACGAAAAAGAGACACACGAAGAGAAACGCGGACTAACAACGGGATGTTATTTCGAAAGAACGTGTATTATTACGCTCAGTTGCCCATGCGCGAGTGCATGCTCTTAAGCGTTCTTTGACCATGATAACACGTAATCATTTACCAAAAGTTAAGAAAAGCGTGCAAGGAAGGTCGCTCACCGCAATAATGATAACTCCTTTGTGGATAGCGCAATATAAGGTTTTCTAATGTTTTTTTTTTTTCTTCATATGCCCCAGCTTCAATAATCAACTTTTTTTTTTTCCTCACATGACGTTTCAGCGATTACAGTAGTGTCCCCAAAGATACGAGTGCAGCAGCCACGATCGGAACGATGTTGTGCCAAAAAAACCATTTCTACCATTTTCCGTTTTCTGACGATGCCCAAGCAGACGCACGTTGACACATCTTCCCATTTCTCCCCCGTATGCCTCTCCACATATTTACCACGTGTCTACCGCGTGTTCCTTGAGTTAAGCACGCTCTGTGATTGAGCTACTATGCTTTAAAAGGGCACTGACACAAAATTTCGCGGCTTGTGGGGTCGATTCCCAAGAACAATTGTATATCATCTGCAAAGTATCAACAGCGAATATAGTTGGGAAAGTATTTTTAAAGAATTTTGAAATTTAGGTAAGCCCTCGACTCCATCACGCCATTGACACCAGCGAAGGAAACCCTCAGGTACACAAAGTGGTAGGTGTTGTGTGAGGTACAGTGCCACTGTACCTCAGGTGACTCGCTACTTCCCCCCACGTACGTCACCGCGCTGCAGTCAGCAAAACAAGTTATGATGACGCCATAACGCCATTTTTAAAGACGATAGTTTTTCTTGGGGACCTTCGACGGAAAAATTTTGGTCTGTCTGTCTATACATTTGTCTGTCCGCCCTAACGATACCTCAATCGGCCAACCCCATTCGCAGCGCCCACCAATATTGCTCAAGGTTTAGCGTTCGTAGTTGCGCGATTGTCAATTAAAAAGCAATCATTGCGCATATCTGAGGCGCTAAAACAACGCTTCGATGTTTTGTATGACTGCCTTTATACTAGAAGAGGCACACACAAGTAACTCTAAGGAATGTAGCGTCTAATCGCGCTGCGCTGACAGCGCAACGCGATGCTCAAAAAGGTGTTTCCAGCGCTTTGCTACGACGTCGCGGTGGTGGCACCTGCCCATTGCTTTGTGTTCTACACCTTATCACCTCCGAGACTGGCGCGCACCTTTCTCCGCGGGCTGCACGCCTTCGTTTTCGAAGATAACTGCCAGATGGCACTTGTGTCTAACGTGCCTCGATGCGCTCGTTCGCCTCTGCTAGACGCTCGAGACACTCTAACGCAGCGCCTGCAGAATACCATTCACCGATTTTCTTGCGCAGAACATCAAATGAACGTTTTGTTCACTCTCTCCAGTCGCAAGACTATCGTCTTTCGACATTTGCGGTGTAACAATGAGATTTGGAACAATTTTTTTTTGTCGCGTTTGTTCTTGCTTTTTGCAGCTGGTTGAGAGTGTGTGGCCGTGGCGCATGCTTAGAAAGATTTGCGTTTGGCGACACTGCAGTACCATTTCCTATTCGGAAGTAATTCATAATGCGTACTGTGCGGAAGTGTGTCATAGTTCTGTGTAGATGCAAAATTCCGCCGAGGTACCGCTTCTGTCTGGGCTGGAAGATTTCTAGGCGCATTTACTTCCCAAATTTAAAGCAGTGTTATATTAGTTACCAAAGTAGTAAATGAATATGTACTCGTTCTAACGAGTTGGGTTAAACACCTACGCTACTTCTGCTATTCCTCCAAGATCAGTGCGCCCTCACTGCAGGAGTCAGAATAACAGTTTAATACACCTCGTATTTGTGTTTCACATAAAGCCTCTGACCAAAACAACTATTGTAGATGAATTCCTGGTACTAGGAAACTTTGCACAAGATGCCAGACCTATAATGCATGCAATGGCATAATATTTATCGTAGCTAGGGTTTTATGTGATGGCTTTGTCACAGTAAACAGGAAATGAGATTTCATCGTCACCTCTCCCTGAAATCACTGATCTCTCAACAAATTTACACTAATTCTGGCAGTGTGCATCTACTGCCAGACAAGACATAAGTGCAAGTCTTGTACAAAAAGAAATCTCTTAATTATTTAGTCCCGCAAAAAAAGATATTTGCAGCACAATTTTTGCCCCTTTAACCTAGGTGTCGCGAAAATTGCAACCGTTTATGCAAAGGCGTTCAGGCGAGCCTCGCTTTCCCAATTATTCAACAACTGCTCCATGACCTGAAGTAAGAAGTAGATACAAATTTTATTAGATGCGAAGCAGCTCTTTCACTAGCCTGTGTAACGCTGTCCCTCCATCCGCACCGTGCTCATCTGGTTCAAGTGTTGGCGCAATGCCAAGTAGGTCATGCCTTCCCTGGCAGTGCGAATGCGTTGACGTCTCTCCTAGCCCATCGCTGCGTGTAATCTCTCTTGCTTCAACCTCTACACCAGTCGCAAAGTTCGAGCGCACAGTCTTTCTGCGACGAAACTTACAGGAAACCCAATCTGCCTCCCACGTCTTTGTGTTTCAAACAAACGTTCACTCGAGTAAACGCTACACCGAGTTTCACTTCAAACACACGTGTCGACGCCCGTTTCAACCAGGTCAACGCCGTGTGCATCGCTGCTGCTTCACATTCTATCAGGCTTCCCTTCGGGAGACGGTCCATAATTATTTATTGAATATAGGTCTGATAAACACCATAACGTTTGCGGTGTCTAGACTTTTCTTGCATCTGTGTGTGCACACACTCCATTTTTAAAATACCTACCACTAACACATCTTTCTGTTACTCTATTAGGCATCTACTCTTTAGAATCCTCTTCTGCTTAGTGTGCTCTATCATATGCAAGACAGGGCTCAGTGATAGAGGCCCGAGGCATCTTGGAGCGAGCTCAAGATCTGCTAAACATGCTTCATGAACATGACGCAGAAATTACTGTACTGCAACATACACTGAATTTCCACTACTTTAAATGTGCCAACCATGACAACACGCACACCATTCACAATACTGCTCCCACAAAATTTTTTGCTATGCTGTACACTGCGGGTCTTGCTAAGGTGCAAACTTTGAAAATGACATAGCATGTCAGAGAAACTACAAGGCAACTTGTAGTTTCTCACAGGGAAAGATTAGGTGTATAGATGAAAAGAAAACACTTGCATCCAACCTAGATGCTAAGCTATATATATATATATATATATATATGTGTGTGTTTAAAGCATATTCAAACAGAAACTTAAACCTGCATGAGACGATCACTTGTGTCATGTTTGATATTGGATTGTGTCAGTTTGCTCACTACCCGCTAAGGTATATCGATGCTAACCTGCCCAATTTTGCTTACAAGCTTCGTTCACTTGACAAGTACTCCCAACTGGCCTGGATACAAAAAACAATGATGCTAACACATTTGATAGCACTTGCATGCTTTCTTTTGTTAGAAATGCCCGGTATAAAACATTTGATCACCTAAAAACAAGATGCCAGCATTTACTGCAAATCCTCACTCCGATCCGTTCACAAATACGTTGGCCTGGGAATGTTTGTTGCGGACACAACTTCAAGGAGATTATTGACGACCACGAAACACTGCTTGTGTCAATCAAGTGAATATTTATTTACATTGCAGGAGCAAAACAGAGGGTCCTGCCAGCCGCAGCAACTCCTGAACACAACTGGCTGAAGAAGCAACTTGCTTCGAAAGAAAAAAAAAAAAAAACGCTGGGCCACACATGCCACATTAGGAATGGGCCACATACACATACAAAAAAATTAAGTCTATTGCAAACATGCAGCTGAATGCAGCATAACAGCAAACACAACACTGCATGTTTCAACTGTATATTACAGGCAACTTCATATACTATGTACAACTTGCACTGAGCAAACTTCTTTTTTTTTTTCACTATTTTTTTTTTCTTTTGTTTCTTGAGTTCTGGGAAACAGCTTTTACAGGTGCTAACCTGAGAGTCACAATTCGTTCTACAACACCTCCCTACCCATTCTGTACTTTCCGCATAGCACGGTACACACCACGGCAGCACACCACTCCCCACCCCGATTGCTAACCACAACTCTCCTAGAGTTCTACTATATACACATCCACACACATAGTGAGGCAACGAAGAAGAAAAAAAAAGACCGGTGTTCGATACAGGTGGCATACACGATCTCACACATGGGCGGTATCACGAAAGGGAAAAGAACTGACGCCACGGCACAGCCTAGCGTGGCGCTCCAAAATCACCGAAATTCCCACACACACAAGACTTCAAGAACCCCCCTCTCACCACTTACAATCACCCAAGTGTTGTCGAAGACACTGGCCCTGCTATGCACACAGAGGACAGTACACACATTCACACTGCACGAACCGAGCAGCTATGCTTCGCTCGATCCTGCAAAGCAGAGAACCAAGCCCGACAACTTAGTGTTCCACGATAAGTTAGGATAAACCGGATGCACGGCCACTTACTTCGGGGCGGAAAAAGTCATCCTCATATTGCCAGGGGAAGGGGGGCTCCCTGGCGGTGTGGCATTCACACATTTGAAAATCCTATCCTAGATGCCCGCTCACTCCGAAGGGGGCGGAGGGGGTGGGGGAGGGAGCTCTTTTGGTAGTGGTGGATCAGCCGGGGGAGGTGGGGGCGGGATGCCGAAGTACTGGGGCACCTGATAAGCACCTGGCGCCATGTGCATAGGGGGCGGCGGTGGAAAGCCATAGGGTGGCTGAAAGTACATTGGCGGATGATGAGGCGGAGGTGGGGCCGAAAACTGCGGTGCAGGAACATAGCCCTGGTGAAACTGTGGCGGCACGTGATTGGCACTTCCACCAGAGGGCGGCACCGGCGGTGCCGGGTAGCTCGGTCCTGGTGGCGGTGGAGGGGGTGGCGGCACGGGCGCAGACACTTTCCTCGACTTGGGCGAGCGAGCACGGTGCTCCCCGTCCTCCGACCGCCGGTCCCTCTTTCGGCCGCTGTTCAGCCGCTCCTTGCTGATCTTGAGCTTCAGCCCCGTGCTCGGAGGTGGCGGAGTGTGCGGTCCCTTGCCAGACTCCAGTGGGTCAACTGGGGGAGGCGTTGGCGTGGGCGGAACAATCTTGAGCTTGGGAATCTTGATCTTCAGAGCTTCCCGTGGGGGGCTTCCAGTCAAACTGCTGCCTGACTGCTGGAGCTTCTCTTTACTAATAGTTATTTTCAAGCCACCACCAGCACTCGGCTGCGACGACCTGCTGCCATTTTCTTCCCTTGACGCCTCCCGGCGTTCCTTCTCTCGCCTCTCAGACTTCTCCTTCCGAGAACTCTCTGACTTCGAGCTGCCCGAAGACTTGCGGTCGTGCTTGCTGATGCCATTACGCTCCAACTTTCTGTCAGAGTCCGCCACGGGTGTGCCATCCACGACATGGTTAACAACCTGCTGCACATCAACAGCATTGTTTACAGCGTGATGAGCTCCTACTTCGGGCACCCGATCACCATGAGACTTTCCTTCCGAAGTCTTCTCCCCTCCGCTGTGTTTACCTGGGGACGAGTGCTTGTTTCTCGAACGCTCTGATGAGCTGTGCTTGTGCTTATGCCTTTCTTTGCGTTCCTTTCGTTCCGACCTTTCCTTTTCCTTATCCTTGACTGGAGGTGCAACAACTGTCTCCTGCTTCACTTCAGCTTTGATCTCTGGCTTGTCAGCAACTGGTGCTGGCAATGGAGCTGCAGTAGGTACCAGTGCTGCCGGCAGTGGCGGTGGAGGTGGAAGCTGCACAGCTGGAGGTGGAATGGGAGGCGTGGAAGGCTGAGACTTTTGAGGAGGGAGTGGCGGGTTTGCTGGGACTGGCTTCTGTGGCTGCGGGGGTGATGAGGGCCGTGCCTTTGTTGGTGGCAGCGGAGGAGTGCGAGGCTCTGCTTTTGCTGGCGGCACTGCAACAGGTGGAACTGAAGCCATTTTTGGTGGAACATTATTCTCCTCAGCTGGCAACATTGGCACAGAAGGAGGCGGTGGCACCACCTGTGACAATGTCATGAGCACATCTTGCGAATTGCTCCTTTCGTCAGTGTCAAACTGCAGCGGCGAAATGGCAGGCATAATGTCTGGTCCATCGAGGCCAAAAGAGAAGCTGTCAATTGATGAGTCGCCGCCGTCACCACCAAACTGAGCGCCAAAGTTGAAGTTGAAGCCACTCGCATCATCCAAGGCTTGCTCAGGTTTGACCTGGGCGGCTGGCGGCTTGGAACTGTCGGTAGTGGAAGCAGTCGAGGGATGGTGTGGTGGCGCCGTTGTCACACCGACGTCAGACGTCGGTTCAAGGTGAGGCTGCTGGTGATGCCTGCTCTGAGAATGCGATGAAGGAGCCTGATGAGGTGGGTGAGACGCGACTCCGTGATGTGATTCTGACCGGTCCGATGGTGGTGGATGGGGCTTTGGCTGTCCCTTCTGGCGACAGCGCTTGTCCCGGTATGCATCCAGCGAAAGCGGTTGAGAACTATGACTGCTGGTGCCTTCCAGGGCCTTTCGCTTGCCAGGAGAAAGCATGTGCTCGGCGCCCTGGTTGCCGATTTGTAGCTGTGCTAGCCCCGGTGACCGCTGTGCCGGTCCGTGATGCGGTGGAACCTTGGCATTCCGGTGCTGAGTTGGGTCGGAGGGTGGCTTCCGACTGCCGCCATGGCTACTGGATGCAGGCTGCCTCTCGCTGCTCACAGGAGCCTCACTTGAAGTGGACGGCTCGTGACTAGCAGCAGCTGCACTCCTCTCTTCCCTCCTCTGCTGCCCATGAGCCTCCTGTGAAGTGTGTCAAGTGAAAAAGCACCTTTGATACACTGAATGTCACGCTAGCACTACATAGTACATATGCTGGCGTCGACACGACCCATTATTTGTCAGGAAAAACCCGACAATATTGGCGTCACATGAATTGGGGCAATGCCCCAATTCATACAGTGCCATGTTCATCCGAGATACAGCGAAATCTTGTAATGACAAAACTGCTCCTCCCTCCAACAAATTTTACAGATAGGCATTCTTGAAAATACTTGCTGCACTGGACACTTGACAACAATGCAAAATATGTTTCAGTTTATAGCATTTCGTTTTTGTACCGATATCAGTGCTTCATGAATGTATACAGCACTTCCATCATGGCACCTTTAAAGCACTAAAAACCAGCTAATTCTGCCCACTTGTTCAAAATGAAGATCTTCTAGAAGTGACTGTTACTGTTGCAATTGAAGAAAGCAGTCATTTCACTCATAGACACTGCTGTTGTGCATTTTTGCCAGCTCAGAGCACACTACAGCAAACTACATCATTATCACTCGAATTTGAAGAGTATAGAAATAAATCAACACCAGTGGACCACCTGAACTTTGGCTCAACACCATCTGAGTATTGTCTGTTGGTAAGAAGCAGCTGGCGTTGCACGCACCTTTCGTGAAGAAGTACCGCTGGAACTTGGTGCTGATGCAACTGGTGTCGTTGCCGCCGAGGAGCTTGATCCACTGCTACCTGCTCCAATGCTCATGATTTTGCGCTTGAGCCGGCTCGGGCACTTGTCCAGAATGGCCAGGAACTCCGACGTCAGCTCTAGAGGAGTTAACATATAATAACAATAGTAATAATTGTTAGGCTAACGTACAAACTCCCCCCTCCCCAAAAGGATCATGAGGGACGCCGTAATGGAGGGCTGCAGAAACATCGACCACCTGGGGTTCTGTATAAACACTTGAATCTAAGTACACATACCTCCAGCATTTTCGCTTACATAAAAAATACGGCCACTGCAGCCAAGATTAGGTCCCACGACCTTTAGGTTAGAAGTCCAGTACCATAGCCACTAGACCACAGTGGCGGTTGAGAGGATTTGCGGGCGCCGAGAGAATTTCAGATAAGGATAAACACAGCAGACAACCGTAAACCAAGACCTAATACCTAACTACGAGCATGTCAAACTATATTCACAATCATATATGTGACTTGTATCATATATGTGACTTGTTGGTGATCTCACGTTTCTAAAGGCAAGTTCATATGCAACGAATTAATAATATTACGACCCCTTGTCACGGCCCTTTTGAGTTTGTTATCGAGTTCGGCTGTATTACCGCAGTTTCCATGCAGCAAGCCAGAACCGCTAGCTAAAACACCCTAATACCAAAACGAACGGTAATCCTTAGCTGCCAGTGTTTCATGGCCATCCAGGTACGATAAGGGAAATGGTGTGCAGTTTCCACCCATCGCACGCAAGCCCACTATGAACTGAAATTCACACAATGAATCAACAAAGCATTAACCAAACAGACGCCATCATTGACTTGTGGACGACAGACAATGTAGTAGCACCTCAGTTCCAAAATGTTGCCAATAATTATGGTAAGCTAGTAGGGAGAGTTGAGGCAATATATAAAATTCAGCTGTAAAGAATCTGCATACCTCCAGCTTGTAATTTGGCATAAGTGACTGAACACGCAAAGAAACACGCCCAATGAACTTCACTAAGATTATGTCGATTTTGTAATCTTTTGTCGAACGCCTGTTACACATGTCGCGCTTCCATGACTTCGGTGAACACATTCAACGGGCGAACGTCATCAGGTGTGAGTGCCATTCACTAAGCCCGTGTAGCAGCAACAAAAATGACACGTAATGTCATTCGCAGTAAGTGGCATTACAGGTGCCGTGTGACAGGGGTACAATCCTTCCATTCATGTTCTTGCTGCGAGCTGAATATGAGGGCACCACTGACTGTAACTGCACTGCTCTTTTCATTTGCAGTTGATCATTCTGATAATTTGCAGTCGTTCTCTGGTCCCAGCAAGCATATGTATTGATGAACAGCATCCTACTCTCGTTAATTCCGTCCCATTTGGCTATGACCTGTTAGTTTCAGACGAGGCACAAATCGTGCAAAGCACGAGGTACCCTGAATAAGTGGCACAAAGTAGCGCTGATGAGCAACCAAAACTGCCAGAGCCTTCAGGACGGTGTGGTCACCGCCCACAACCTTGCCACAACTGCGTTGTTAATGACTAAAGCATCAGTGGATGCAGCAAACTCATTAATTTTGCTATATTACAGTTGGTGGGCTCCATCTATGATTGTGTCAATAAAGACTGAAGTGACAAAGCTGTGACAAGCAGTAGTTCTTCACCACGTGCCTTCAGAACTGCGTTGTCGCCATCCACGACTTTGCATTAGTGAACCAGGTTTATTCAGCAACAGATTCAAGTGGTCACAGCACTTTTTATGTGAGCTGCTCCTGACATGTACACACTCTCTCGCTGTCTTGGGTCGCAGTCCATTTTTAGTCTCGAGTACCATTTTGTTAGACAGGAACATGCTTTGTGTACATAGGTGCGCTGAATAAACCAGAAAAGAACTGCATAGTGCCGAAAAACTAGAGTTGTGAGGTGACAGGCTTGGCGTGATGTTGTACACACGCCTCATGTCTGCCTCACCACCATCAAAAACAACCTAGTGAACACATGCAGGTATTTTATCACAATTGCAGTGGGTGCAGCACCCTTGTCAAGGTTAGTTAAAAAGTATGAAGACTTGTCCCACTGATTTCGAACTGCATTTAGCGTGCAGTAAGACATGGTAGTACCATGTGGCAAGCGTGCAGCATATTTACACGACTGTGAGTCAACCACTGAATATATCACATGAAAAAACATCATGCTAATGATGTTTTCGTACCTTCATAAAAAGATACAAAAGGATATGTACAGACTATTTGGATGACCTTAACTAACACTACATGACCGGCAATGAACTTGGATGATTACCGTAAAAGCCTGCTTATAGCCCACGGTTTTTTCTACATTTTGGAACACGAAATTTCGTCCCCGTACTAAATGTGGGTCCCAAGAATGTGACAAAAGAACCAAATGTGACAAAAGTTGGCATGCTTACTCAGTTTGTTCTCCATATTCTAAATATGCAGTTATTTTTTCTGTAGCTTCAATAGATTATTTTTAATTAACATAACAATATCTATTGTTCATACCACAATAGAAAAATAACCACCAGTGCAAAATTTAGAAATAGCATAGGGATCAACACTAGAAAGCACAAGCTACACAACATAGCAAGTACTTTTTTGATTGCGTCCTTATTTTTTACTTTACAGTACACTAAACTTCATAGCTTTAAATGAGGCCATTGTGTGGTCACACAAAAGAATAAAAAAAAAAACGCATCAAGAGAAATCAAAATCTGCTTCCTATGTTGTGTGCTCCAAACATATAGCTTCGTGCTGCAAAAAAATTATTCTTCTATCTGTAATAGTTTCAGATATATTACAGGAATTTTCATGCAGGGTGTACAAAATTGCCATTTTGAGAAAATCAAGAAAACATAGAATTCCAACATTTTTAACCCTAAAAATGTATGTACTTAGAATTACATAGTCATTAATATATATATGAATACTAGAAAGCCTAAAGAGTGCAACGCGGCAAGCTGGTGGATAATTGAACCAGTACTTCTCTAATTACAGCACAATAAAGTTCATTACATGTAACCAAAACCAAACATTTTTATAATAAAATAAAAAATAAAGCTGCCCATTAAAAATATGTTTGCAGCATTATTTTTTTGTACACATTTAGCTGCATTGTGCAAAAACAATTACAGCTCTAGTTGTCCTAAGTCCACTTTTACCGAACAAGCAAAATAAAGTGGTCAAAATCTGTGCTTCGAGAATAATGTTGTTAAAACTTTATTACCCCATTCCGAGTAAAAAATATCATATCATGGCACACACATTTTTAACCAGTTAATATGCACTAGAAATGTAATAGGACTGATTGTTTGCACGGGCATGTCATTTCTTCTAGTCCTGTAGCAAGTTGTCGCCGTGTGCCCGTCTGCCGCAAGGCCGCTTATCAGTTCGGTGACTGTAGTGACGGCGATGTGCGACGAATGTGCGGGCGTCATCCGCGATCCATTGATCGTGGATGCATTATTCTTGTTGCAATTGAAAGATTTTGAATTCCTATACACACGAAAACTACAAAAATTTATAATTCTTAAAGAGAAAATTTTTATGTGGTGATAAATTTAAAAAAGTCTTGTGTTCCCAACTATTACATTAAATGTGGCAATCACTTTTTTAAAAATAGAGCTAAAATTACGGCGATAGTACCGTATTTACTCGATTCTACCCCGCACCCGATTTCCACAAAAGTAAGACATCAACTGCAATGTGCACCCATTTTTTTCGCTGGCCCGCACGATCACACCACTCGCAAAAACAACTGGGAGCATTTTCCATTTAAATATGAGGTACGGGGGAAGCTCGTGCCCATCTGACGCGTAACAGAGCATTGCCGTCACTGTAGTTTTACCGTGGAGCGATGTTAATACGTGAACTTCCTTCGCCCCCTTCTTCTCGACCGTTGTGGTGCCAGGCATGTCGAAGTAAAGAGGCGTCTGATCGGCATTCCCGATTTGCCCAAGCAGGTAGCCGTTGTTGTGCCGCAAGTTTAGGACGAACCTCTGAAAACTGTGAAGCTTTTTCTCGTACTCCTCCGCAAAACTTTTCGCAAATGCCTGTTCACCTTTGGAGGGAAAAGCCTTTCCTCTTTATAAAGTTAGTTAGCCAGCACCTGCTCGCTTTAAACTGGCTCCGCGTTATACCTTTTTCTAAGGCTAATTGCATAGCCCGCACTTGGAGCAGTTCTGTCGTCACGGGCCGCTGTGCTGCTCGCTGCTCAAGCACATACTCGCCAAGCAGTTCTTGAATTTGGGGAAACCGACCGTGCTGTGGTCCACTGAAGCCTTTGCGTGAAGCTTTGCTGTCGACAATCTCCTGCTTTTGTTTCCGCCAGTCCCGCAAGCACGTTTCGGGAACTCAGAACGACTGCGATGCGGCCCGATTTCCGTGCGTTTCTGCACACGCGATCACTTTTCTTTTAAAAGCGGCATCGTGATGCACTCGAGTTTTTGGAGTCGGCCCTTCCATGCCATTGATGCTAATGCACTACAAGATGACGAACTCTTCAGCACAGGTACGAAGTGCCGCACATGGGAAACACATACCGTAATTACTCGAATCTAACGCGCACCTTTGTTCCGGTTAAGCGAGTTCATAAATCTCATGCGCGTTAGAATCGAGTACGAAAAAAAAAAAATGAATACAGTCATTCTATTGTTATCGGCATTTCCAAAATGGCCGCCCCCTACGTGCGTCGGCATGGCGCGTCGACCATTTCTGCCTGTGTGTTTCGGGTGTGCGTTACAGTCGAGAGCGCGGTAGAATCGAGTAAATACGGTAGGCAGAAATGGCCGACGCGCCATGCCGACGCCAAGGGGGCGGCCATTTTGGAAATGCCGATGGCAATAGAATGACCGCATTCATTTTTTTTTCGTACTCTATTCTAACGTGCATGCGATTTATGAACTCGCTTAACCGAAAAAAAGGTGCGCGTTAGATTCGAGTAACTACGGTAGTATGGTTGGGACGCTTGGTTGTTTTAGGTTATGTCCATGTAAAATTTTCTGGGATATTCAATGAATAAATTACAGAATAATAGGGCAACATGACTACAGTCAAACACCTCTTCAACGAAAAATTCACGATTTCCGCCAGCAGTTCATAGGAGTCAATGCATAAATATTGTCGTCACAACGAACACTTCTTTATCGGTCGTCCCGCTTCAACGAAAATTTACGATGCAATTCAAGGCTCAGATACTTATGGCTATGCAGTAAACCCAATCTTTTAACATTTCGGTGCATTTTCAAAGCCTGAAAATGCGTCAACGAAGTCTAAAACACGTGTTGGCACCACCAGAATCCGTCGCTGTACCACCGCTGTTCAGCAAACATGGGTGCCGCCATTGCTCGATAGCGATGGCAATGGAGACTGCCCTGCGTGTGCCGCCATTGCTCGATAGCGATGGCAATGAGACTGCCCTGCCAGCCCTACTTTTGCCGCTGGCTTGCTTTTGAGCCGCAGACGATCCGAAGCTGAAGCTCAGTCCCTCAGTTCATGGTTTCCTTCACGCAGCTGCTGGGCGCCACTGCGGAACGATGCCTTTTCCGATGCTAATCATTATGTTCGCGCTGGGGCAGTGTGGTAACTAATCACAGCGGCTGTTTGTCCCCATTATTAATAAAATCAGCTAGCCCCGAGTGATTGATGATAAGGATGGCATAGAATAATGCAAAAATCGCCACTCCACGATACCCTGCCTCCACCTCGGCATTATCGGATACTTTTGACGGCGGACAGTTGCTGGTGTTAACATGTTAATGCTACGGTTTGGTACGTTCACGAAAGCGGTTTTAGGCATTGTTTTCATGTGCTTTTCACCATGACCTCGCTATGCATGGGTGAGAATCCCGTCGAGACGCTGCTGGAAAAGAATAGGAAGGGGCGGACTTTATTGAATTTTAAGAATAAACATTTCTTTGTTTTGCTAACTCAGATCAGCGATATTCTTTTTTTTCAATTTCACTACAACGAAATTTTCACTTCAACAAAATTTTTTCCGCGCCCCATCAGTTCCGTTGTAGCAGGGTTCGACTGTACTGCCTTGGCATAAAGCAAAACTTTTCGGTAGCTCCGTGCACCCAACTGCAGACTGTCCAGTAATGTTGGCCAATTAGGCTTCATTTCTACTTAGTTTAACAAATGCTTCCACTGAATCTAGAGATTCCTATAGATGCAGGTGAAGGTTCTTAAAACAAACGTCACAACCAGACAGGTTACTGCGGCAACCAGCACTAGGTCAAACAAGAAAAGGGGGGGGAGGAGCCCACTGACCTTCGAGCAACTCCGCAGTGCAACTCTGGTCGACGTACCAGAACCAGTCCTTGTTCTCGCTGGACTTGGGTATCTGCAAAGCGCCACACAAGCTCGGCAAAACTGTCCCGAACCGAGACTTGCCGAGGACCCTGGGCAATCATCATGATCACTGGGGAGGAGGCGTGCAGCAAAGCCACTCACTTCCCAGTTGGACCACTTGCACGCCAGGTGGATGCACAGGCAGGCCACCACCCGAGGCTTGTACTGCAGGCACATCATCGTCAGGTGGAGGCTGAGGGGAGGAGCAATCGGCAAGCACATCAGGTGTCGATCCCTCACGCCAAAGGGCAAAGAACACAAGCGCGGACCCCTCAATAAACATTAAACTGAGTCTATGGCAAACTAGGAGCCCCCCATATGCAAGACTTTTTTAGCTGATTCATTCAAAGAACTGGAAGCCCAAGACCAAGGACTACGCATGAGGAAGAACCACACAACACAAGCACTCGTCCTCGTCTGTCACCCTTGGTTCCAGTTCTTTGAACAAATATGAATTATCAACCAGCCCATCTATCCATCCTTACACAACTGAACTGTTCACCCGTCAGTGATAATTCTGTGGCATTGCAGAATAAAGCAAAACATTTAATTTGGTGCTCTGATCAACTGTTTAACAGTACGCATTCTCTGGGATTATTATGACAGCAAGTACAATGCATATGCGCACGTAAGTTTTCCACAATACAGATAGCTGTGAGTAAGTGCTTCTCATGTGCTGCGTGCATTCTATGTCCCATATCTAAATCACAATCTGCACCTCATCAATGCAGACCCAGCAATGAACTCTCTTAATCGGATTCCTTAATCGCAATCACTGCTACATGATCATTGGAGCCAGATCGTGACATGCAGATTGAGATCATTTTACCCAATTGGGCTCGACCACAATTAAAGGTTAGCATGTAGAGCACTCGTATGGTATCAAGCCTAGATGGAATTCACCTCGACAAACATAAGCATGCCCTTAGGACACCAGTATACTAGGTACAGTGCAAACGAACAAACAAGCTCAAGGCAATTCATCGTTGAAGGGACACTAAAGGCAAAGGATAATTTATGTCAGAGTGAAAGCTCAATGTATAGCAACGTATAAAACAGCAATATTATCAACAGCAGTGCCATAACTACCAAGAAATTAAGCTAATTATATCACACGACGTGTGCCACATGAGAGACATTTGCGAAATGATCCTGATGACATGAGAGTGGTAGCACAACGGCGTCTTTCTAAGTATTCGCATAGGTAGACTACTAAAAAAAAATGCAAATTGTCACTGCTATGTACCACCGCAGTGAAAACTCTGAACGCGTGTTGCATACTTCTTGAACAAGCAAGACATTTCGATGTTCGCTCTTACATTGCCCAACGCATCCACTGAACACTGTCTAATTTGCAGTGCGAATGGACAACCGTAAGTGACAAAGACGTGCCCGTAACCAGCCTGTGGTCTTCGCAGAACCAGCGACGTTCAGTCTAGACATAGTCTAGATGCATGGCGACCGCCTGCCCCTCCTGCCTGTATCCTGCTTCTGCGGCTCGACGGAAGGATTATTGAAATGGCATTACAATGAAAAGAAGTTCTAGTTCCATGAAAGAAAAAAAAAGCAACCCTTTTAATTGAGCGTAACCCTTGAGCGTGGAACGCGGCACTCTTCTGACGTCGCTTGTTGATTGGGCTGTCATTCTTTTTTTATTCGCCAGTGCCCTCCATACTATACAGCCTGCAAACCTCCAAGTACAGCAGGTTTCCAGCACATCTGGATCTCTTGCAGATGCATTGCAATTAAAAGGGCTCTAATATGGGCGGCGTAAATCTACAGCAAGAAAAGCCCATTTGAGAATATATACGCTCAACCATTGACATTGCCCACAGTGTAACAATAAGTTAGGTGATGACGCAGGGCCCAGCTTGTGTTCGCCACCTGGGCTGCTTCCGTTGGATGCGACAGATGGCGCTTACTGGGGAGCGGCTCCAATTCGAGTGTAGAAGGTTGTTGCTGCAGAGCTTCACTTGTTTGTTATTATGCTCTATGTACACCTCTACATGTATGTCAATAAATTAATACACTGTGGCTCTGCTGTAATGAGATTGATTTCCCAATTTTATAATAAACTTATTTACAAACAGTGCTTTTGTTACATAAATTCTACGACAGCAGCAAACGTTGGCCTGTAGAGCGGTCACATTTCAACACGACAGCACTAAAGAGCCCATATCGCTGAAATTCTGGTGTTGGCGGCGTCAGCATCTTTGGTTCAGAACAAAAAAATCCGCGTCGTTCGTTAGAGAAAATTTGAGGTGTTTGCAATAAGGATAGCAGGCCGAGGGCAAAGACACGCTAGCTATTAGGAAGGCGATAGTCTGCGGGCGTGTGTGCATGTGATGTGAGCTCCAGCATCAGACATTGCGGTTTTGAGAAGAAAGTCAAGCAACCCTGGGAGACGCCCCACAGTTCCCGGCAAAGAGCGAAAAGCAATCGAATGCACTGCTTGTAATCAGTCTTCTTTCTAGCAATTGCAAACTTTTCCTCCTTCTCCGCCCGTCTCGTCCGCTCACAGTGAGTACATTTGTGCCTGCATGTATGAGGCGTGTGCCTGCATGCGGGCGCACGCGGATATCGTAGTCGCATTTTGGTTGCTTAGCAAAATGACCTAAAAACTTCGTAGAAGACATTCAACTAATGTATGACGAAACTTACACGCATTCTATAGAGAACTTAAATCAACACGCTACCCTTGCCAGTATTGCTGTTAGCGTCGCACAGATGACTCTTTCAACCTCTGGCAATGCAAGCAGCATGGTATGGTGGGAAGAACTTCATTGGGTCCCGAAGGTCTACCCTGGGTTAACCCGTACCACACTTATGTTGGGACTCTCAGGGTGGGTTAAGGTCTAGTGCCATCACCCATACTTTAAGCCATTAAGCCATACGGACCTCGACTTGATGAAGTGCTTATCAGATAGTGAAAGTGAGCACACTACATAAAGCAGTATGTTTTGTGCAGCTCATCCCTTACGTCGCTGATGGGGCACGCCGACAATCACATTTCGCGTTTGATGAGGCATCTAAGTCTATCTAAGGTCTTCGCCTTATTAAACGTATTGCGTCGCAAGTACCGTGGTCGGAAGTTTGTCAACAATGTTGCAAGAGGGTGACCATGAAGTGCTAGACACATACAAAGGCGAGAAAATCTGGCTTGACATCAAGCATGACAAACTAATTATAACCACGTGAATATAGTGAACGTAAACAAAAACACGGCTGCATCACAGAAACAGTATGTACAATTATTTCTGTGCACTGACCATTCTACATTTAATTTTTCTTAGTCCAAGTAAGCATAGATGATGAAGTTAAAAAAAGCGGCATCTAAATTTAAAACAAGAAATTGCTTTTACGCCGGTGATGAGGAACTGAGTCAGTAGCGGATCAGTGTAGTGTTGAGAAGCATCCTTTTCTTTACATGAAGGAGGCCTGTCGCAGCTGCATTTTGCATGCGTGCCTGTTGACTCATCATCACCGTGCTGTGAAGTTGCTGTCTCCACGCACAATGAATTTGTCGTACTTTCAGCGGCTGTGTCAGGCACTTCAAATGCAATTGAAACTTTTGGCCCCCGTTGCTTCCAAGAAGTCGGCAGTAGAGCCAGCCGTTTCCAAAGAGCTTTCCTGGTTTTTTGCTGAGTGGTCAGGTATTTTGGGCAGCCCGGTAAAATGACGGGCACAACATCTGAAGTAAGTGTAAGTTTCTTTGGCACTTGCAACAGGACGTTTCCCTTGTATTCTGCATGATATGTGGCAGAGATCGCATATTCCGGGAAATGCTTCACGCACACATGGTCAGGTGGCAGCAAGGATCTGTCAGCTCTCGGAATTGTCCCTCCCCACTTATCCAAGCGCTCTGGTCCACACAGAGCCTCGAAAAGACAACACACGCTCCCTACAAGTTCTATACCTTGCAATTCGGGACAAAGCACCACATGTCCATTTCGAGGTGCGTACTCAGAGTCATATGTAGCGTCGAGGTATTCAGTGCCAAGCACTTTCTTGGCATGGAGTCACAAATCGAGAATCAGCAAAACATGCACAGGCAGCGCTCACAGGCACAGGGCAACGCATTTCCAAATCACAAAATCTCATGAACACAATGCTTTCAGGAAGGTGTTCTTTGGCACGCGAATTTCAGGCCTTGAATATGCATATGTTGGATTTTGAATCAATATATCAAACTATTTTGGAATTCCCGTGCGAGTTCGATATATCCGGGATTGACTGTATACATTCTTCAGGCGCTATGTGCATGAATAATATGACATCATCAAATGTAATGGATACAATAACACTAATAATACGGTATTTATTCTAACCTAGGCCGGTAGTGTTTTTTTTTTTTTCAAATTTCTTTGCATCAATCTCCAGAGTCAGCTTAGATTTGAGGATGTTGAAAAACATGCCACTTTTCATTGCGAAAAAGTGGTGCACAAGTAGGACCATCTAGATGGTATTGTAGCCATTAGTAGCAGCGCCAACACCTGACCTAAGTACACACGCAACACCGCCATTTTGGTCTGTGGCGAGTAGTCTGTGTGTGGCGTAGCTCAATGGCGCCAACGGGCGGTCTCCACTTGTAAAAAAAAAAAAAAAAAAACCTAGCCGCGAAGCAAGCCGGGTGAGACTTTGGAGTGGACGAAAAAAATGTGCCTCGCTGGAGGGACTGCTGCGTGGCGTGACAACCCGGGAACGTAGATTGTGTGCTCTTTTAAGAAGTGCAGCATATCCAATTCACTTGATGGCACCGACGATTGCGCACTGCTTGAAGACAGCGACAAGGAAGTTAGTGACGACGACTTGAACTGAGAGCGGCATCGGCAAGCACAGTATCTTTATGATGCAAATAACTAGAAGCGGCGCAAAGAAAACGACGACAAAGAAATACACACAACAGGAATAGCGGCTGTATGTTTCTCACCAAATGCTTTGTTTCATCTTCATGTTCAATAAATGCTTTCTCTTTGTGAACGCTGTCCTTGCTGTTTCCTTTGGCCTACATTCAAGGTAAGTCCCCCCCCCCTCCCCCACCCCCAGGCTTTCGACTTTTGGGGGTCGATTTAGAATCGGGGTTGGCCTAAATTCGAGTAAATACCGTATGTTTTAAAACATTATTGTTATGGGGTTCGTGGCTTATGTACAAAATGTATTTACAGAGAATAAACACAGGCAAGAGTCACGGTGGCTGATTGACACGCTCACGCACCTGTCAGCTGTTTCTGCCCTTCCTCTTCCTTCACTGCCCCCCCCCCCCCCCTTCATTTCGCTTACAATATATTTTTGTAAACCAGTTTTGTTTTTTCCTTGTGTCCATGCGAGCACACCTTACACTCTCTGGTGATTCATATTAACTGCTGGGGTATTATGTGCCTAAACCACAATATTATTGCTGAAGCGTTGCACGAAAGTTCGTCTAGTCAGGCATTGGATGAGATGAAGCACGTGAAATCACTGACCAAGACTGGCGAAATAATCTGACGTTTCAAACCGTGTAGGGGCTCCTTGTTCAGTAGCTTCCTTTCTTTTTGTTCTTTGTTCACTTTAGGAACGACCAAATCATGTCACAAAAATAAGTAAGTGTTATATCAGCCAATTCCCTGTGGGAGAGGCAACGGCGGCCATGGGCAGAGCTAACATACTTTCTTAGGTTGTAAACAAAAGCTCTGTAAAACCGCATGTATGGGGTTTTACAGAGATTTTGGGACACAAAAAGTAGAAGCAAATAGTCGAGAATTAGAATACCATTCGCGAAGCTTGTTGGCGTTGCGGGAGCGGTCGGCGCTCAAAAGGAGCCTTTAAAAAGTAAGCGTAGGACGTCAGTATTGGGCTGATGGCTATTTAACAGAATCATCCGCAGTTCCCTTCTGAGGAAATAAAGTTTGCCATCAATCCCAGTTTTAGGCACACGGCAGGCCCAACGCGTCTTGGTGGCTTTCAGCTGCCGTCACCAGTAGCGAACACAAAACTCGTAGGCTCCGAAGGGCCTACCAGCGGCCCTGTTGCCGTTGTTTAGCGCATGATTTATCACTTGCAACTTGAAGCAGCCGTGTGGCTGCAGTATCGCCCCGTAACGTGCCAAGATTACCGACAGAACACACAAAACACGCCGCAACAAGCACTGGCCACTTCGGCTTGTCTTGGCTTGGATCGGATCTCCGTGCAATAGTACGCTTGATGCTTAAGAGATGGCGCCAGATGGTGTGCGCTATCATCATCAATGGCTGGAACGAGCAGACGACTTTATTGCGACAGTTTTCGGGGGTGCAATAATTACTTGAGGAAAAAAAAAATCGTATTTTTTGGGGGGCGATGTGGGGGGTGCGAGAATTATGCGAGTGCGAGGATTAGGTGAGTAAATACGGTATGTTGAACAGTCATAAGTGAGCCATTCAATCTGGGGCTTCCAGCCTCCCAAAAGGCATACGAAATAATTTATGTACTAGAAACTACGCAATATACTAACAAAAATAATTTCATACTTGAAATAAGAACACTAATGTACACTCGGCCAGTGTCAAGAAAATTAAGACACGAAAGTAGGTTTTAAAGTGCCACGTCCCTCCCTAAATTTAGAGGACATGTTTTGTTTTACGCAGGAGGTTAGATTCATCAAAACCTCAAAGCATCTCGCCCTTTCTTAAGCCCCTAACCAACACAATCAGCAATAACAAGTTGCATACACAAACATGTACAAAGCACCTCAAAAGGCGGACAAAATAATAAATAAACACTTCGCTATCATCACAAGATTCTCATCTTGAACAACGGCCTTCACGATTAATGACAACACAGCGATGTGGGCATTGGCAGTACCTAATTTGGCGCATTCTCCCACCTACACCCATTCTCTGTATGCTGGAAGCTCACTAGAGGTAAGCGAGAGGGTTCCGCAGAACACCAGAAATTCTCTTTGAATTGTGAGCAGGACACCTAGGAACTCTTACCGTACATAGTTGCACACTATGTTTCGTACGGACTCCATTCTGTGAATTTTATGAAATGGGGTGAAGAGAAACACACATCCTACAGCAATACACTTCCCCAACATTCTCGAGATTAAGAAATCAGAGTAAAGTGGGCATTAGACATATTCATTAGGTACCTCAAGGGTTCCTATTGCGCATGGCAAGACGTCACCCGCTCCAGACCTAAGGTATCAATCAGCGATAGGCGATGGGTGCACGTTCTGTACCGTAAGTAAATGCAAAAATATGCATGCACATAAGAACGTATGGTATACCTGTTGGTAGCCATGAAGTACGACGTCTGGGCCAGGTCTTTGCTAGCTGCAGACCGTCACAACAATGAAAGAAACCAAGAAAAGAGTGAGACGGTGCAACACTGCATGGTACTGCCGGTACTACTCGGCTTGGGCGGTACTGTACGCACTTCTTTTACAGTCAGTCGGGTATTAGTTCGGTAGTGCAACAACAGACAACCAGCAACAAGCTTTGAACGATCAATTAAGTGCATGAATGACCATGTTTTCTGTTTGTATTTAGCTCATGCAAGCATTAGGTAACTTCTAGAGATCAAGTAGCCCACATGAAATGAACAGAAATAAAACTCAGGTTTAAATTCTTGTAAGAGTGGAGAATCAGCTCACTTAGCTGTGCATTGAACTTTCGAGATACATGCGGACAAGGCAATTCAAAAACACAATTTTTCCTTCTTGTAGTCTCTAAGATTATAAACCATGCATACAATCAAAGTACTTTTATATGAAAGCAGCGACGATGGCCCACTTTATGAAAACAATCACCGAAAGCAAGCTGCAGTTGAGATGGAAATGGTTAGCTAACACAACAAGAGTTGTACGAGCAAAAAGGAGCAACTATCAACTCCAACGGTCCGAGGAAGCAAGCAATGACACAAAGAAAGTGCAATCAAAAAGTTCACTTAGGAAATATGAGAAAACTTTCAAGAATGAATAGTTCACAGCAACAAATAGCAGAAATGAGTAATTCACAGAAACTCGGCAAAAATAGCAATTTCACAAATCAACTTGGCATATACCTACCTCTGACACTATGAAATTTATTTTGATGGAAACTCACCAACGAATGCCACTGTCGTGGACATAGACACAGGGTTTCTGCAGATGGATCGACACTAACATATCTCCATTTGGAATAGTCTACATACGCCAAAGTGGCAGCGAGAATCTGGCTAGCAGCACATTAATAATTGGATAGATGATTACGTTGATCACAGAGTGATAAGATACTTGAACATGGCCAGCTCAAAGCACTGGGGTGAAGGCAGTACATCACACGTCAGCAGACAGAAGTGGAATTCACCCATGAATTCACTCTTTGGACTGACCCGGTCTCAGACTCACCAATATTTTCCTCAGACTCATACTCACAAAAATTTTTTTTTCAGCCGGACTCCCTCAGACTCACGGCTGCATCTGAGTCTGAGCGAGTCCAGGGGTATAAATCATTGACAACATTCGGCTAGGGAGAAACTTGAGACCAACTGAGATATAAAGCCCTTCAAACATGCCACGAGAAACTTGAGCATATAGAATAACATGTATACTGGGTTCATGCATCACTGGGAGACAGGATAACCTCACATGTGAAACACACAGCCAAATATTCAAGAAAGAAGGACTGGAGCTAACCGAGAGCCACAGCACCTCACATATGCTTCATTCAGTAGTGAATGAGGTGTGATTACCCGACACATGACGTACGACCTCCACATTGTTTTCCATACGCAAACTGAAATACAACGCTGATACTTCTGTACAGCAACTCGTTTGTTTACAGAAATGAACTGGAAGTGCAATCGCACCACGAAGCATTTTGCGAGTAAGTTTATATTGCAACATCAAGAAAGCAACTAAGAGCATGCAGTTTGAATATCTTGCATCCTTTAAAAAATTTAGTATGCACAAGTCAATTGAACTAAGAAAAACTCAAAATCCATTCAAATGGTCAAATTCAGAATTTAAACAATACTTGAGATGTGGGACCATTTATGCGCAAGTATCACTTTTCAACTTTCTATAAATATAAAAATTTTTATGACTATGAATGTTTACTAGCACATACAAATGGACACACAAATGAAATGCAGTGCTGGTGACAGATCCTGTGATACTCTGTTTGCTCAAGGAATGCAACAACGTCATTGTACTACCGACGAGCCATGCTTCATTTACTTGAGGTCTTACAGTGATACATAAATAGTACGTATTAATAAAAATATGTGCCTTTATATTGCCTTCATTTGGTTCATGCAAAATACAGATCATAACATCTCAATAAATATGTTGGTACGGGTATTAACTTCTTCAGACATGTCACATGCTACAGGTCAGCTGCACTACAACCTCCAACCGTGACAAACTTATGGTATTCCAAGTATTGTTACCATATTTCCACGATTCTAGCAAACCCTCAACTAATATATTTACAGTAAAAGTTATAAAAAAAACTTTATGCCAATTTCCCTTTAAAGGCCAACTGTGACGTGCACAGAAATTTGAGAGCGACATTTAGTGAAAGAAAGAGCTTTTAAAATCATGCAAATATGATACTTGGCATCAAGTACAAGGAGACAGGTTCAACACTCCTGAGCCTTGATGCTACAGTGAAAGAATCTCGATTACAATTCATGCGGATTTAGTGATGATATGGTTGTTCTAGAAGGGCTATATTATATAAAATATGCCGTGATTATGAACGGTTTGGTCCCCAGCCATCGCGCGCGATACGAATGTTCAATCAACCACTGCACACATGTGGCGCAACGCGGCTTGTCTTGTCTGCGGGAGGAGGCCCCTTCACATTTGGCCTCAAAGAGAGTGAATGCGGCAGAACTCACAGCAATTTCCCTTGCTTCAGCACCTAAGCGGCCGGAAAACCACGCCACCAAGCCGACGCAAAAGAGTGAATCGGAGACCAATTTTCCCCCCGCGCGATGGCAGATAATTTTTTTTACTTCGCAGCCTTGCTACACCAACTGCACTAGCTCTAAAACCATGTCATGCAAAACAACCAGCTGCAAATTCAACACGGCGGCAAAGGCGTCTGCGGTGGATCGCCAATCACAAACTACCTATGCAGCACGTAAAAGCTTATGGCCTTGACAAGGACACGTTCCTCAATAGCCTGATTTGGATAACGATCGCTGAGAACATTGGAAGTAGAGGGTGCAGCAGCAGTGAGTCCGCATGCCCCAACGTGTCTTGCTTTTGCACTGTTGGCTGAATCCGTCACTGCTTTGGTTGGTGCGTGTCACTTCTGCTGGCATATCTTCCGAAACAACACTTGTAAAGGTGGTAAGTGTTTCTTTTCAGTGCATTGCATGTATAACCATAACTTGGTACAAATTTGGATGCGCAGAAAACGGGCAAAATGGAACGACTTTTCAAGCAGCGACGGCGGCGGTGGCATGTACAAGGGCAGATTGAATGTGAATGTTGTCGACAAGTGCAGCCTCTCGGGCCACTCTGGCGTTTTCGCTTGAATTCCGCAGGACTGATATGTTTCGTGTCAGCTTTGCGGCACAGTTTCCTGACTGCTTAAACAGCGATGCGAGTGCTTTTCCAGTGAGTTTTGCCGCTTTTGCTCCCTTTGATGCCAAGTGTGTGAATGCGCTTTAAGCCCCAGCAGCATGGGCGAGGAAACCGCGACACATTATTGAGAGACGGTGAAGGCAGGAAAGTTCACAAGAGCATACACATGGACTTCTTTTCACCAAGAAGTAGTTATAATAATTGTTGGGCTTTAACGTCCCAAAACCACCATATAATTGACCCCAACAAAATTCTTGTTGATCATCATGATCAGCTTTAACTTGTTTTTCAGTCATACGAATTCCGGATGATCCGAATATTTTGCGTGCTACCGTCAAATTCGTATCGAGATTCTACTGTATTGCTTTTGTGAGCTATGTATAAATACAGATAATCAAAAAAACAAACACTTTCGAATACTGAAGTGGTACTCACCCCTGACTAGCTGACAGAAGTTGACGACATGGGTGTGTGGGTGTTCGATGCCGATGTCAAATCCTGAAATGATTATCAATGATGGACCAAGCTTCGTTAGTCCACAAGCACGAGACGGCACTGTTTGGCGAGAACGGTGTATGCCTCAGTTTCGGCAACCTCACCTAGTGTCTGGAGCATCATGTTCTCATTCAGGACAAGCTCCATGGCCTGTTCTTGATAAGCCTGCAACGGATGATGAGTACGAGAAAACAACGAAGTTAATGCACAAAACTTCCTCGAATTCGCCGAAATATTCTGACACAACAATAATGAATATTTTAAGGGATACTGAACAATACTATTGCCACCAAGATTTTCAGCAAAACTGAAATATTTGGAGCCGAAATCGATAGACACAACCTTCATTTCAGGCAGAAACAAGAGGAAAACGACAAACTTAATGCTTTTTTCATCAGATGCTCCATCTAGCGGCCGCCAGTGAACTAGAGGAGGTGCAATTTGGTGACGATAAAACACACCAACAGCCAGTCAACAATGCCAGTTGTCGCCAGCGTATATCAACCAATTCAGCAACAGCGATGTTTCCAACCACCACTACGAACAGCACTGGCAGTGAACAATACTCCCTACTGGAATAAAGTACCCACGCATCTGTGGAAGAGAAAAAGTGGGATGAAAGGAGAGGTCAAGAAATCGAAGGAGTACAGCAACACATGCCCCCTGCACGCACCTCAGACAATGTGACATCACGCAGCTCGCACTTACAATCCACCATAAATACAGCCAAATGTTCAAAAATGCATGAAATAAGCTCCGTTTGGCAGACCAGAGACATCTTTCGACTGGAATTTCCGTGTTCGACAGTATCCCCTTAAAGACCTATGTGTACGTACGCTTCAGTATTGAACAAGTTTGTGTCCCTTGTGTCGGTCGTTGACATTAAAGAGGTACTGACACAAATTTTTTGGGTGGCATATTTTTGCTGCAATATGTTGTCGAAAAGACATTGGTCATAAAGGCACACTACTTACCACAGCGTGCGACAGATAATTGCACCATGTTGATTACCGATCAGTCTGGGAGAGCTCGGAGATTGAAAAGCTGCCGGGTGCAACTAATGCTATCCAGTGTTTCAAATGGCACACTAAGCTGTGACACTTCCGCACTGCCTGCATCACCTACTGATGTTTCTTCAAATTCAGGACGTGAAGTGTGATGTCATTATCATCCGCATCAAATGGTGGAAAAGACTTTGCCCGAGCCTCCACACGTTCACAGACTCAAGAACAGTCAACAAACAGTTGCCTGCTTACATATATGTAGAAAAAGCGCAATGGTGACTATGACACCATACTTTAGCTGGGCATCCAGGAGTTCGGCCGCTGTGATGACGTCGCAGAAGTTTGGGGTCACCCTCAGGTCGCTTAGTATGATGTCAATGTCACGAGGTGTGACTTGTACTAATGATGAATAGAGCATGCGAACTATTAAGTTCATATAAACTACAACTCAGGCTGTATTCACTATTCAGGCTTGGTAGATTATATACACAAGTTCACAAGAATAGATCCTGCACACTTGTATCTCAACCATGAAAATTCTGTCTGTAACCCTTTAAGACCAAGTTAATGTCTGACGTGAGTGCTTTCATTTTGCTATTACTTGAGTGGAAGGCACATTAAAATTGATTTTGGATATGTGTACATGCTATGCTGTTACTATTTGGTATATGTGTGCGCATCCACACTGGTTATCTTGAAAAATTTTGTCAGTATTCTTCCAACATCTCAACCTCCCGGCCACTAAGCCACGGTAGCAGGTGACCATATGAATGCGAACAAGTGTTAAGGTGTGTGGCCATATGTATAAATGGGACAATGCTTGAGGCCCTGATATGCCATGGCATGGAAGATGTGCGCTGCAGTCATGTTTCGTCGCCTCAAGTCGACGATGCTATGCAGTGCCAAAGCCGGCTACACCACGGACGGACCGATTTCAATACAGCGACACCGCCACAATAGAAGACGGGCACGTGCAGTAAAGCAAAAAGACGCGTCACTCCCCCTTCCGAGAACCATGAAACAGATTCCCCCACGTGGCTGGCACGAAACGTGGACAATGCTATTCAGGGTCGAGTGACATGCAAGTGAGTTAGCAACCATCAAGTCAACCATATCGGAAAGTCAATGGACTGTGGAAAGCAGCGATTTGGCAATATGACATCACCACACGATGCACACACATGCTATTTTGGAGTATATCAGCAGCTCTACATATGCAGGTGCACACATTTGAAGCGAATAAAATATTGGATGCCGAGCAATAAGAATCACCTTGTTCTGCTGATCTACACATCAGGGTCATCAACTCACCTCGCTGGCGGGGTTGAGTGGAGGAGCGTCTCGGTGCAGACACATGTGGGCCACCTTGATGACATGCTCTAGCTTGCGAGGCTGTTCTTCTACTTTGGCCGCCAGGAACAGGGCACACGCTGCTATGGACTGCACGCATGGGAAGCACGCAAGGCTCAATGTCGCGTGCACCACATTGTCTTCACAGCGGCTAATGTTTTTTTCGCCCTCTGGCGACACGCGCTGACCTCTTATGAAACGCAGTGGTGAACCAAAAGTGAACCAGCATGCTTTGCATAATCTAACAGCACACAATACGACGACAGAAGTAAGAACTGACAACTTGAAGACACATCTTGGAATTGTGCACTGTTTGAAGATGAGGCGACACCAATAGCCCAACTCCCACTGTACTTCAACATTTTATGCATCATTATTCACAAATTGGTCCCCTACCCCCAATTAAGAACAATTAACATGGCACAACTTCCACAGCTTGCAACTTGCAAGTGATGTTAGTGTTAGAAAATTTGGCGAGTTGGTAGGCATGTTTCGAGGTGAAAGCCACTAACACAACACACACAACCTACATTAAAATGGCAAGCGAGCATCCCCTTTCACCTTCCAGGATAGTTTTTGAAATATGTATCAATCACCGAGCAGGTGGCCCCACATTACCATCTGAAAATTTTTTTCAACCTGTTCTGCGCAACAGAATCCTGCAGCAGCCGCTCCTAGAAACACAAGTTTTGAGTCTCTAGATTTGCAAACAATTTCTTAGTACTTATGCCTCGGGCTTACATTCCAAGCTGTCACAACATGCCTGACTATTTTTTTTTTGCCTGGTGATTACACATTAAAGTTCATACAGAGATTCCGTCCAGTTCAGTAAAAACAGCAAATGCATGCATATTCAATAGAGAATTTCATGAGAAGCACATCTGTGCATTCTTTTTAGCATTGCCACCATCTTAGATTTTTCACCCACGATCAAGCAAGCTCCCTCCCCCTCATTAGTCCAATTATCTTCCAATGGGGAAGGGAGGTGGTGGGGTTTGTGCTGTGGAATTTACAGCTAATGTTAACCATTTTAGCATCGCATATTTCTGGTATGTTGGGCTCCCTTGGGCATCTTGCGTTCAGTCGCTTTTGCACCTTCCATCTCAAAACAAGCGAGCGACACGCCAACAAAGTCTGAATAGCTGGCTTCTCAAACAAAACTGGTGTTTAGGCATAATGAAACAAGCTTATGAAGGCAATTAAGACTATCCTAGCATCCCTAGCCACCCAAGCACAATCACACTTCATAAATTTCAAAGCTAATAACATTTTGTACACTGAAGTGGTAACATGTAATATTTATCTATCCTGAAAATACCTCCATTTAACTGCTTTTGGAAGACCGCATTTACAAAGTTATGAATGCAAAAAAAAGGCCAATTTGCTCTTCAGATATCCTATTATGAAGGCATAAATTCAGACAAATCAGCCATTTGAAGTACGAATAATGTGGCATTCAATATTAGATATGTCATCAAATTTTCGATGGCTGGAAATGTTGCACCACTCATGAGAAAAATTTAGCACTATCTCACAACACAAATGAACTCTAATGAACTACAATAGTCTGCAATATACAAAACAACAAAACCACAACTTACTGCAGACCTTGGAACGGTTTAACAACTACAGTGCCACAGCTCGGATGACGTGTAATTCTCAGTTTTATGCTTTGTCAACTGCCGAGAACGACGGTTGATAAAGCAAAAGGACATGTTAAATATTGGCCCAAATCTCTCTTCAGTAATCTTATCGTGAAGATACACTTAATGGATGGCTTTCACTGACGTCGCATGCATGCTGCATTACCAGCACAGCTAAAGGCCAATAATGCACTGCATGCACGTGATGATTAATAGTGTGCATGTGAAGTCACGTGCCCATTATCACTACGCTGCACACAGAATCTGTGGTCATTCAAGCAGAGAGGTGAAGCCCAGTCCGGTCACATCTTTACCGTGTTGAAAAAGACAGCCTCAGCAACCAATATGCTGCTTTCACATAATATTAGCCAATGTGTTTTAGCGTCAGTACGTTAAAGGGACACTAAATAGCAAAACGCTTTTTCGCGTATTTGTAAAGCACAATTTCACAATCCCGAAAACACCACACTTACCGCAACACGACACTTGATAAGCTAGAAAACGCGCGAAAAGAAACTGCTGGAGCTGACACCACCATGAGATTCCCGCACCAAACACTGAAACATCACCAGTTTTTGAAGGCGTGTAATGGGTCCTATGCGGCTTCTGATCGATAAAATTGAAGTACATTGCAATTTGGGGGGGGGGAGCCATCGACTTAGCATATGAAGTCGCGATTTTATCCAGGCAATGTCGCAAGAATACAAAAAATACATTGTGTAATTTATTAGATCACGTGCAGAGAGTGCGGTGCAAAATTTAAAAATGAAAACTTCAACCTTGATATTCTCCACAAATAATGAACTTGTGAGAGAGAAACTTATGACATTAGAGTTATCAGAGTGCAGTTTATGAATCTAAAACAACTAATTGTTCCTCTTTAGTGTCCCTTTAAGAAACTGCGACATCAGTTGAACACTAGCCACACAAGCACTCACAGTTCAAGCTTGCACAAAACACTGCTAAGCGGTGTCGCAACGTCGACTCACTGAATGAGAAGGATGACACTTACATTTCGGTGGAATTTGGTGAACGAATGGTAGTAGTAGAATCGATGCATGTAGACAATGGCAGTGTTGATGCAGAGCTGGGTGCTGTTTTGCAGCTAGTCAAGGAGCCAATGGCACATAGCAATGGCACACACACTACAAAGGACGCTGCCCCACTTGCAATGCGCAAGGTCGGCACAATTAATTTGCACTAATCGTAGAGCATGGACAGCACAGATGTAAGTGTGCCAACTTGATTCATGGCTGCACTAAAAAGACCAACAGATGAGATGTACACACGATGGGCGCGAATGTGTGTCTCATCTGTTGTTCGTGTTTTCAGCACAGCTTTGATTCAAGTTGCAAGTTTGCACCAACTAACCCAAGTGATGGCGTTAGTGTCCCAAGTTTAACATTGCCCAGCTTGTCCGTTTTTTTTTTTTGTTTTGTTTTTTTTTTTTTAAGATAATCACAACTGTGTTGGGCGTTGGCATGCCTGACACAGACACCATTAGGCACACGACAGTGGCCGTAGTGGGAGAGCCTAGAACACACTGCCACACAGCTAGCCTATCTTACAACCCCCTAACATGGCCACACCACAAGTGCTAAAGAGTGCAAAGTGAAGCTGCTGATTAGCACTTTTACAGTGAACCTATCACCAAGTGCTCATAACACCCACCGTCCTTATTAGACACTTGCAACAGCCCTAGCATGAGTACGCAAGTGCAGACAGCTCGATCTGAGTTAAGGTGATAGCAGATAACACTATGTGTTGCTGGAGACAATGTTCTAACAAAGGGTATAGACTTCAACATTGCTACCACAAATAAGACGAAAATACCTTGTCAAAGCAGAGGCTTTGGATTTTTTTCTTTTCATTTTCTAGTTTGCATCATCCCGTGAACTTCTGGCCAATTATATTAGATAGCGCTATGAACGCATGCCAGTGTCAGTGACACTGTTGTATGTCTTGGTGAAACCAAAGCAGTTCATCTCGTACTAAGCACAGGGGGCGAAATTACATGTAGTTAAATTACCACACCCAGGATTTCCGAAGTGTGCCAAGCCTACAAATGTCAACACACTGATATAAACAGATACAGCCGTGAATCCTTTTGAAATTACCACTTTTTAAGTTTCACAAGAACCATTCCAGATTTAACATAATCGAGCACCACGATCGAATATCATATGTTATCATCAGCTTCAATCTAATTGAAACATCAACTAAAATTAAGGTTAGACTACATTAAACGGTTCAATGTAATAAAATGGGGTTTAAAAATGCACACAACCTGCGCATGGCTTGTAGGTTCCAAGTCACTGTGTGGTTATCTGGCGTTATACTAAAGGTTGATAAAGCAAAAGGCGACCGGAATATTCCTGATTCTCATGTTTTCAACGTTAAATCAAACAAGAGCACAACTGTGAATGGCCCCAAACATTTGAGAAAGTCAAAATGTGAACGACCCGACATCACAGTGCAACCAAACGCCGGCATTCGAGCAATTCGGAAACGTGTTCGGTGAAATTAGCGCTCGAATACCACAATCGATTATAACGTAGAACATGACAGTCCGCGAAAAAAAAAAAACAGCGAAACAGAGCGAGGTAACGTAGAAGTGAACCAGCACGCCTTGCTTAGCCCTTGAACCGCATTCAACCGGCTTCTCGACTTTTCGCGAAAGACGCAACCCGCCGGCACGATCAAAACGCCGCAATTGACAAATTAACCTTTGTCACAGTTTGCGACGCTTATCCGAGTCTTTCTTTGTAGGACTCAAAGCGGTAGGACTTAGAACGCGAGATGCGAACCACGTGCAAGTAGGCAGTAAATGAATGGGGCTGCCCACTACGTCAGCATGCTTCGAATTCCAGCGATCGTGCGCCGCATCGAGGCGGCACACTGACCTAAACAGCACTACGTGTGCGGCAACGTACACACGATGCGTCATCGCGTATTGCAATGCCGTGCAGCGAGCGAGCAAGAAAATGGAGGGATCGCGAAGCGACCGCCCCGCCAGACATGCAGCGGCAGTTTACTGGAGCACAACACACGAGACGCGGGTTAATACCCGCATTGTTTTGTTGTTTTTTTTTTTTAAGCTTTTTGCGCTTCACTACGTTCGTTGGCGCGATCGCGACGATTCTGCGTCGCGATCGAGCTGCCGCGGAATAAAGGACGCGATAGCAAAAAAAAAAAAAAAATGTCTACCGTGTAGTGCAATGGCTCACGTGTCTGGAAAGGCCGAGATGCGTAGTAAGGGCCGCCGCAAAGCAACGTCAAAGCGACGTACACAGGAACGCTAGTGAATGCACACAAATTCACAACACATACAGGCGCACAATCCGAAAACACCGAGGCGTTCGAGAAACGACCGATCGGTCGCTAAAAGCAGCAAACACGGCGTGCGAAACAGAAGCGTCCTTATCGGACCACTGAAGGGGGGAAGACCTTGGTAGCTTCGAGAAGCGCTCGAACGGGCGAGCATTGTAAACAGCCGCAAACCGAAAACTGCGGCAACATCGGTCGACACTTGCCTCGGCAGGTCACACCGTGGGCTCGGGATCCCGCCGAAAAACACGGGAAGCCGACTCATCGAAGAAGAGACGGGTTGAATGCGATTCAAACGCCAGGCCGAGAAAGGGCTAAGCCTAACCATGTAAGCTGCGCACAACGACACTCGTAGGCTTCGAGGATACACTTGCAGGCGTTGTCCCATATCCTGAATCAAGTTGGCGGCTTGCTGTCGGTACGAGAGCTCTTTGTCCGCGTCCAGACCACATTTTCGACTCGGTGTGAGGGCCAATTGTTCTTTGGTAAAATACCATCTTTCCGCTGCCGCCATTGACTCTGCATCGACCACGGATTCACAATCAAAACCCGCATCAACGAACTTCAATAATATCTCTCTAACAAAGCAAAACTTACATTATAAAACATAAATATTTTTGCCAAATAGTTTTTTGTTATAATAATGATATTATATTTTCATTATACAAAAGAGTTGCCAAAGTATAGCCATAGGGCATCGGCAGTAGCCACCATTCCATCTTCTTACGCATAGTGTTGCGCGGGAAACACAAAACTCCACACGTCAGCACAAAATGTCCATGGCGCAGTCTTCGCATTGCTGCTTAAACAATTTGATTGTTTCACTTAGCATGAAGCGAGGAGGTGACAGTAAACCACAATACAGTGGCACGAAGTTTTAATGTTGCTCAGTAACGGAACGAGTGAGTACCCAAAGTGTCACTCTTGCCAAGGAAGAAGCAGGCATCCACGGAGGAGACTGCCTTACGTCATGACTCTAACAGCTACTCTCTAATAATGTCATGTTTGTTCCTATCTCAACAGCCGTAAATGCTCGCAAATATTTATCTTTGGTTTGATATTAAAGCCTCGCGAATATCTCAACCGGGAGGCAAAATCTGCACACACACAGGACTACTTTCTTGAGCGTAGGAACACTCGTACGGCTCGCGCGGTAACTAGAACATAGCATTTTGTGACCAGGAAAAAAAAAATAATAATTGATTGATCAATAAGTGGGGTTTAGCGTCCCAAAACCACCATATGATTATGAGAGACGGCGTAGTGGAGGGCTCCGGAAATTTCGACCACCTGGGGTTCTTTCACGTGTACCCAAATCTGAGCACACGGGCCTACAACATTTCCGCCTCCGTCAAAGAAAAATAATAAGCCAAATAGAGTTGCTGAAAACAAACTGGCTGAAAATAACTAACTACAGGTCAATATCTGTCCTTCCTGTGTTATCTAAAGTATCTGAGAATGCAATAAATATCCGTTTGTAGAAGTTCTTTACCAAGTATAATGTGATCAATGGTGCTAAAATAACACGTTCAATACCTGATGCTTATATGCTAAATCATCTGCAATGTGTTGTATATTACAATTACACACCTTCTAACACCATTATCAATACCATCTCAATGCATCATGATATTGAGTGCACCTCCTAAAGTTTGTTTGATTCCTAATGTTTTGTTTATAAATTTGCAATATGCTACGAGAATATCATGTTGTATTTTCACATGACAATGAAGTTCTGGTGAAATGTTGCTTTGTGATTCATTTATCTTGTGTATAGTTCACGCCGTGCAATAATACTATGCTAATGTATGTTGTAATTTTTAGCAATATATACAAAATATTTCTTAGATGTGGAGATGCTCAGTCCCTTTGTCAGGCTGTATAGCCTTTAGTCTCTAGCTCCTGCATGTCTTTTAGGACAAATAAATTTCAATTTAAAGTATGTGACCGGAAGAAACATGGGGCAAGGGTGCACGTATGGAATTTAAATTAACGATAACGACTTTTCACAGTCGTGTTTCGCAAAATCAAACCGCTTCTAGCCCTACAGTTGTGGAAGGCCACCTAGACCCTGTGAGTCAGGTGTACGTGCATTAACGGAAGTGTGCCAGATCAAGCGAGCAGGTTGTTTTGCCTACTGCTTGAAAAAACGGCGCGATAAAACTATGCTTTAGCGAGCGTCGTGCACTTCACAATAGCCTGCCATCACTCACGACACCGGAGCCCGAGAGTTGGTTTGTTAGGCTTGACAGGCCTAACAAGATCAACTGTACTGCCGATGAAGCGCGAATTCGTTGTGGGGCACGTATTTTTGCCAGCCATGATAATATAGATATCGATCTGCCATGCTTTTACAACAGTGACTGGTTATCACAACGTATTTCACGTGAAAAGCAACGCTGAAAACTAATCCGTGACGCGGTTTAGCTCAGAAATGCGTTCACACGGCAGCTACCGGCTTTGCGAGCGATTTGGAAGGGAGTACTGCTTTGCAGGAACACATTCCTTGAACGACAGTTTATTCAAGTAGGCATAATTTAGCATCAGAGCTACAGGTTAAATGCTAATGCCGCGGTATGGTGGATAGCATAGCCGTGGCAGAGCAGAAACGTTGGCTAGGTGCACGGTGGGATCCTGGATTGGTATGGTCCTCGTCGCGTGATGTCACACTCCCGCGCCTCCATTGGCTGTGGCGATATGCATGACTGCACTCGTCTGACTTATTGTACACTTCCCGCGTTGACCGAGTATACCCAACACCTCCTAAAATTTTTAGGAGGTGTTGGTATACCCCATCTTCCCCACAAAAAAAAAAAAAAAATCCAAGGCTGATGTGACGTGAGTCAACGCCCGTGTGGTACCCAACATGGCGGCGTTTTTTGCTCTCCTGCATGGAGGAAGGAATAAGCTTTCCTTCCTTTCATGCTCTCCTGTGATGGCGACACAAAGTCGTATCGTAGAGTGCTTCGATATTCGGTGTACGCCATTACGGCCGCTTTTTCAATCACAATAAGAACGTCAGATCGGCTTAGTCGGTGGGGGTATACGCATCACTTGAAAAACTGACCCAACTAGATGAACAAAGAGAAGGCGCTTGTTCGGAGAGCCACTGATATGCGTGTCCGTTATTTTCATGTTATGTATCTGAACCGTAACTTTTAATGTAACAGCGACACATAGTCTCTATATTGTTTTGTGTGCGGAAAACTGCCCAGGATACAAAATATTGCGCCAGCATAAAAACACACACAATGGCACTGTCAGATCACGTGCAACCATAGTAAAAACTTTCTCCGCAAAAGCAAAAAAAGAAAAAAAACAGTCACGTAGGAGAGAGAAATCAAATAGCGCACGTGATAAAGCTCATGCAGGACGAAGAAAAAAAAAAGACAATTTGATATTCGAGGTTAATCTCTCATCATCAGTATTGATATGAGCGCGAACATGCGTACGTACCTACAACGAAATTCCGAGAGAACTGTGACTCGCACATTTGTGGTCTGGCAAGGTGTGGATGCGCAAATTTAAACACGGGAGACTTAATTACCAATGCAAACGACTGCAGCAAGATACTGAGACACACTAGTGCCGTTGACACGAGATACGGTTCACCACGATCTGATCGCTGCGGAGACACGAGATGGACTGAGCTGGTGGAAGTGGGGGTGGAGTTAGCGCTAATGGTTGGCGAGGTGAAAAAAAAAGAAAACACACACCGCAGCAACCATAACGGTAAAAAAAAAAGAAATACTCGCAACATGCCCGTTTATTCAAGATTTTTTTTTAATAAATGAATACATTTTATTTAAGAGCTGAATCGGGTGTGCAAATTTTTAATTAAAAAAAATTTACCATTATGCATCTCAAAGATATCCACCTTGTGGTCCACTGACAAAACGCTTGGGACGCAACAAAGAAAAAAAAAGTGTTAGCACGACAGTGTTTAGTATGAGTGTCAGTGTGTAAAATATGATCATATGAGATACGGACCTAATAAATCCCACCGAGGTTTCAATTAGTTCGGGAAGAACAACGGAGTTTTTCAGCACCTTCATAAATGATTTCGTGCGCGCCCGCGAACGAGACAGAATTTGAGGAGAATATGAACTAGGCTTAACCTCAACAAAGACGAGTGGCTTCAGCGATTCAACAAAATTTCTCATCACCTAGTGCACGTGTGAGCCTCGAATACACACTTGCCTTGCTCGTCCGGACCCTCGAAACATCGGTACCGCATCGAGCAAGGAAATTGCAAATTTGGAGGACGTCGAAAGGCACGGACCGGCGCTGACTACATGCAAGGTCCACGTTGAGCCAAATTTGTCTTTGCGAAAATATGCCGATACCGATGGCTTAACGATGCCAAACACATTCCTACCACATATTCCAGATAATTGTACTACGGAAGCTTGCATTTGTAACTCGAGGTCGCAGCGATCGATGAACGGCGCCCTAGTCCACAGCGACAACCTCGAACGCTGTAGGCAAACATGATTCAAACTGCACAAACTAAAAGTTTAGTAGGGAAAAGTGAGCGAAGTGGCGCTGTCGAGATCGTGTATCACTAACAACCCAAGACCAGCTTCCCTGCAAAGGACGAAATCAAAATGAGATTATGCACGCGGAGCGTGCCCCACTATCAACAATCGTCTGAAGCCGAATCACGTCGCAATCATCGATTGCGATGCGCCGTAAACCAATTTCGCTTACTGGCGCACATCGGTATGCGCTGGAGCTATGAAAATGAAACGTTTAGTAAGGATGTCATCGGTGTACGGTGCTATCTGCTGCAGAATCAATCGTTGCACACCGACCTCCATTCAAGGATGGCGCGGCATGCCGGTATCCCAGATGGCAATGCGATAGTTTCCGCTTTTGGAGTAACTGCGCAACATCCTCGGATCTGGAAGCATTTTGGATGCGCCCCTCGCTGAATGCAGAATCTTATCTTTCAGTTCACACTCGTATCTGGCTCTAACTGCTGCGATTTCTCTATGTCTCTCGTAAAACGCACAGCTAAAGCATACCTTTAGAGCATCACCCTCACCATCATCATCATTTGTCCAACTTGGCGGGTCTTTACGAACCAGAAAATGCAACCAAACTGCCCTGTCTCAAAGCTATTGTCATCAGTATAATATAACTTTCTCGACTTAGTGCCTTGGTAACGAAATAAAATGAGGTTGACTGCACTGTCTGACGGCTTATGCATCAAAAAAAGAGGTAGCTTCCTCAACTTGGTGCCGTGGTAATGCGATCAGATGTACTGGCAGGGCTTGTTTGGTGCTAACAGTTTTCTTATTTCAAGGTAAATAATGTGCTATTAGTATGCCGATGATGCTCAGCAGATGTTTGAAACCAAAAAGTTACTGTTTTTTGTGAATGTTTCAGAATACATTGTTTGACAGCCAATGACTTACTCGGCACGAATGGCCAGTTATGCAACAAGTCCGTTGTCTGGGCTAGTCTAACCTCCCCAACTGGCTATAAGGGCATTCAACATTAATGAGGCCTTTACATCTCCCACGCCGTTGCAGTTCAATGAAATACAAAAAAATAAGAATCAAAACATTTGAAGCCCCGATATGCTCTGTGAGGCAGCAAAAAAAAACATGTGTGAAATTTGTCAGGAGCATGTTCGTCATTATCCCAATTCGCAGTTAGATAGGAAGTTTCTGCAGCGACGTCATCCACCAAACGTTGCTGCGTACTCTTGGTAGTTGTCATCGTCTTTACCGTCAAAGAGTCTTCACTGGCTGAAATAAAGTAATACTAATATGGAGATGGTGACGTTTAAATGTCGCATGACTGGTTGTGCTGCACCTACTCTGCTTTTCAGATGAGAGCACTACAAACTGCTTCCCTGCTCTTAGAGCAGCGAAAGAACTCTCGCTCTACTGGATGACAGAGCTCCTACTCCTGCTCGACCACTGAAGCTCTCAAGAGAACACTTCAGCATGCTTTCGAGTGCTCCTGTTCTATCAATGCAATTCACCATAAAAAAAAAAGTCATGCTCACACACTAAACAATGTTCATGGAATGCGTTGTCACGTGTCGCCCAGCTGACGGGGTCAGGCTGGAATGCACGGCAGTCGGTGCAGGTTTGTGCATATCCGTCTTCTTTAAGGAGGAAGTGCTGCAGACTTCTAAAGTTGTGCCCACATGCAAAAAGGTCTCACCAACCTTTTGTAAAGTTCCTTGCATCTTGATCCAGCAAAGAATACACCGACACCTATGCAACTATAATCACATCTAAACTTGAGGTAAAGCTCTTGTTCAGGCTGATTGGCGCGTTTGTGTACTTGCCTTTCTTGTCCATGGTTTTTTTTTGGCCAGCTGTACTAGTACATGTGTTCATTTTCACACGTTCTCCGAGATGTACCTGCCCGACTCGTAGCAAAATGTCCCTGTGCTGGATGTGCTGAGGAGGTGCGTCGATGATTTTGGAAATGCGGATTGCCAAAAAACTACCCAAGTGCTCGAGAGGAGTCCAGTTCTGTCAGAGGTGTGGCATGTAGCCCGGACATCTATCAAGGACATCGCTGAGCCATAGATTGATGAATACATACTTTCCAGCTGTTTGCGATGTGTCGTGTTAACATTCTGAAGCAATTTCTTTTTAATTTTAACCATATAATCACATTACACTGAACCCTCATAATAACCATATCACATGTGATATGCAAATAACTTTTTTATTCAAAAATTCATTATAAATCTATACTCATACCACTAACTATACATTACAAGGCCCTTCTTCAATTTGTACTCGCTTAAAAATGATTGTTTGTTTTACAGTCGAATTGTGATATATCAAATTTTAACGGTACCACAGAAGAAGACTCTCGGTAAACGAAAATCTGTTAAGCGAAACAACTGCCTCCGATATGATTGGTTTCATACTTGTATGCTGCAACCCAGCTCACCTCTCAGTAAATCGAACACATTTTTCTGAACTTTTCAGGTTCCTTTTATCTTGAGTGTATTGTAGATAACTCAACTGTTCAACGTAGTCAATAAATATGAGCGGGTTTGACTGTACATGTGTTCATTATATAAAAGTTTCAGTGTATACCTTTACTGGCTACTGTGTTTTGTTTTTTCACAGTACTATGAAAAACATTGCCGTAGAGATCAATGTATAAACATTTAATTTAAGAAGAGAGGTACAGAAATGAAGGTAAGCAACACATTTTATTAGCTACACCTTCAACACAGCCGCCGATCTTACGACAGAGTCACAGGTATAGACCCTCTGGGCTTCCTTCCTTCTTGCGGTACAGGACGTTCTCTTTGGACTTCCTGAAGTCATCGCTGGTCACCTTCATGCGCCTTTCCCGTAGAGCCATGAGCCCGGCCTCGGTGCAGATAGCCTGCATGCAAAGAACACATTTGTCGCGACCGTAAGAGGACAGCTTTGGCAAAGCGTTGCTTACACTCTGCTCCAAGCAGATGAATCCTCTCTGCGTGCGCGATCACATGCAAAAAACCGCATATTCCAAGAAAAAAGTGCTCAAGGTCACAAGGTACGCAGGACGTATTTTCTTTGCCCCTGCCATCTCTCCCTGCTTAACCTCCAGTGCATTCGCCGGGACGAGAGAACAGAGAACGCGATTGCAGCGTGCGACAAATCTTAATAACTCCGCTCGAACTGGACGACTTCTAAAAATTTTTGCGGTCTTGAATTCATGAGGCATTGGGCTCTTCTATTGAATCCGTTCTATGGTTACTTGAAGAAGTTGTTTTAGGAACCCTTTAAGAACTGCATCGAAATCCAACTCACCTCCTAATACAGTGTACTCCCAATAAACGAAACTCGCTTAAACGAAAATGCCTCATTGATGGAACTAAACGGGCTCATATGGCTGGATTTCTATGTGCTGTGCAGTAAAATGCATTGGTTAATCGAAACAGTGCTTAGTGGTCACCTAGGGTTAAACGGCATAAACTTTACACACAGCATAGACTCATTCAGGCCAAAGGTAGTCTCACAACCATGGCAACAACTCGAGACAAGCCAATCTAGTAGCCATTTTCACTTTTGGTGGCTGTGGGAGCTGAGTTGGCTAGTCAGTTGTGTGTTAGGCCTATTTGTGCGGCTAAGTGCGGTGGATCACGGTGTTATATCAGCCAGATGGAAAGGAAGCGGCCGCACCATGCACTCTCTTGAAAAAAAAAAAAAAAAGCTGCCCAATACTTCTGGAGCTCGATCAAAGCGGCCTGCCCAAGACGGAGATGGCGAAAAAATACGACACCTCGAAATCGACGCTGTCGCGGATCTGCAAAGACAGAAAAAAGATTGAAGGCGCTGTAAAGAACGAGACCTTTACATTAATATGGATACGGATGCGGACGACGCCTTATGAACATCTAGAAAATCTCTTTTTCCGTAGTTCAAGCATGCACGAAGTTCCAATTTTCCCATAAGCATACCAATTCTCGAGCAGAAAACTCGAGAGATCGCCATGCATATGAGTGTCGAAAACTTCGTCCTAATGGTGCATTCAGACGACGGACCGAATCCCGATGTGGCGGGACGGACGGCGCGTCACGTGACCTCACATCAGCGATTCCCCTCGTCCGCGACTCGTCCGCGGGGCTCGCGGACGGATGAACGCAACCCGTTTCTCACATCGGGATTCTGGCGGGGGAAAGCCGATACTTCAGCGGATTAGCTCGGGGTTTCTGGCAACCAGTACACTTTTCGTCTGCTCGCGGCATGTCCTCCATGGCTCGCGAATAGCTGCATGACTGGTCGGCATCATCTACGCTTGAGCATGGTTTACTTAGTTTCCGGGGGCTTCGTTCTCAGGTGATTAAATACGCAGAAATCACTTTTGGTGGTTCGGGAAATGTCGCCACCGTCGTTTGACACGCGAGATTCTTAGCCGTCATGATGGTGAAATATTCTAACTTCTGCAACCGGCGACGTGCCGCTTCTAAAAAAAGGATGGAAGACGCGTTCAGAAGTTCTACAAGTGGGGAACAATGTAGTTGAAAGAACATTCTGCCAGCAACTCCCTTTTCTCCTGAAAGAATAAAACTACTCGTTCATTTGTCACAACACGACAGACATCGCAGCCAAGCTTCGCTTCTTGCGGGCATCCATGTTGAATACTCTCAAACCGGTCTGCTGCCAGCGGGCGCAGGTGAGCGCCGAATCTGCTGTCGAGGGTAATCCGGTTGTTTTCCCCTAGGACACCGTCCGTCGTGTGGATGCGCCTGCAGTCGGACCATCCGCGGATTAGCTGTCCGCGTCCACGACAAATCCGGATTCGGTCCGTCGTCTGAATGCACCATAAGCAACGGATGGCTCAGCCACTTCAAAATACTCCATGTCCCAGTCTTCAAAGCAATCTCAGGTGAGTGTGCTGCAGTCAACAGGGACATTTGCATCGATCGGCATTAGGGACGGTGTAAGAAAATTTTGATGAGCTTCGAACCACGAGACGTCTTCAACGTCGACTAGATGGGCCTTTTCTATAAGTCGCTTCCATCAAAGACTCTCACCTTCAAAGGCGAAGCCTGTAGTGGAGAAAAACGCAGTAAAGATCCCATCACTGTTCTGGTGGAATGATGCTATTCGCCAAGAGATGCACCTTGAAGTTGTTCACTTGATCCTTTTTTTCTTTTTTTACCGAACTTATGATGGGGGTGAAACTTTCGCGATGATCCCGGCATTGCAACAACATCGATCGTGAGCACGCTGTCAAAGCACAGGTGGTATGGCGCCACAACACGTTCGCGCGTTGTTGACGCGCCAAGCAGATGTGCGAGCCCAATCAGCCAATGAAGTGGCCACCTCATGGTCACGTGCACTCAACAGCCAATAGCGTCGCGTACATTGCTTTTTTCGGTTGTTTTTTTCGACAACCAATGAGCACAGCAAGGTTGTTTGAGCAGGAATCGGAAGATGGAAAAACGCACTTTCAAACGAGACCAAGATCGTGGCTATGGCATTCGGCAAAAGGTAGCTCTGCCTCGCGAAAAAAGTGGTGTTTTTTCGTCAAATTCTGCGCAAATCGACGAGTCCTCTTTGTAATGATATAACAAGTAAATTATCGCTTTCTGGAGTCTGAAAATTTGCAGGCAGGTGTGAAAATGCTTGCATAATTCAAAAATGCCATTGAAAAAAAAAATTTTTTTTTCGCAATTTTACGGGCCCAAAGACCTGTCCGCCCCCTTAAGAGGAGTCGACTGTATTTCTATCGTCAGGATTGCTGCGTGAAATTCTCGTGAGTCGCCGCGGCTTTTCGTCTCAGCCATTTTGAAGTGAAAACTTGGCAATTACTTACAAGCGTTTTTACAAATGTGACATGTTGTTGTGTTTTGCCCGGCATGGCTGAGAAACGTCACATACACTAGACCAGTGGTTCACAAATGAGGGTCCGCGAAGCCACTTCTATGATCCGCAAAACCCTCACTCGTTTAAAAAAAAAAAAAAAAAAGCCTAAACTCTGTTTAAGTGCGACTGTGCAACTGTTCAAAATGAAGTGATGAGGTACTTTTGTTGAATGTTTTTGGTAGCAATAGAAGGTACCTATTTCACGCTCTAGTTGTGTTAATTTATCTACGTACCCCCCCCCCCCCCTCCCTCTCCTCCGCTGCAAGGGGTCCTCCATCACTTTTACCTGTCCACGAAGGGTCCCCGACATATCTAAGGCCGAGAACCACTGCACTAGATGGCGCTGCAGCAGGAGAAATGGCAATGTACTTGTGAAATTGGTGTATAACGGCGAACGGTTCTACTTAACAGGCACTAAAGGCACATAGTAATCCACATCACAGTGGAAGACTAATGAAGGATGCTTGAGAATGTCTAAAACATTAATATTAAAAACAGCAGTGCTCTACTGCTAATAGAGAAATTAAGGTAAATGTACGACACCATATGTGCCTCGAATGGGACATTCTGAAATGGTCCCAATGACATATTTTTCTTCGTCGTCGTTTTGTATACACTGTATCACACAAAAAGAACGCATGCCAAATTCTTGAAGCTGTTACGAATTTTCTGAGGGCAGGACTGTGTGCTCGCCAAGCTGTCCAAACGCACATGTGCAGTGGCGCAACAGCTTCCATGGGGCAACTAGAAATGAAGTCCTGTGCTTTGCTAAGCCTGAAAGCATGCTGGTGGCCGTACCCTAATAAGAAATGTGCATACTACAACCTTGTCATTTCACCACGATGAATTACTAGCTAGCCCAGTGGAAAGTTTGACTGTGCCTTGCTAAGTCCCAATGCATGCTAGTGGCCTCACTCTAGTGAGACACGTGCATGCTACAACCCAATCGTTTCACCACCATGAATTACCAGCTATCCCAGTGGCAAGTTCTAGGTTACCACTGACCTTAATGTCTGCACCAGACAGATCGTCCTTGGCGGCTACCAGATCGTCACAGTTAACGTCACCGGCCAGCGTCATGCGCGCCGTGTGGATCTGGAAGATGCGCCGCCGCGTTCTCTCGTCCGGCAGAGGGAACTCAATTTTTCTGTCAATACGACCAGGCCGGATCAGAGCCGGGTCGAGGGTCTCGATGCGGTTGGTTGCCATGACTACCTTGACGTCACCCCGCGAGTCGAAGCCGTCTAACTGGTTCAGCAGCTCCAGCATGGTGCGCTGAATCTCCCGCTCACCGCCAGAGTTGGAGTCATACCTGGAGAAAGGACAGAAAAGAAAAACAGGTTAAAAATGTACCCTGGGCTTTTTTGTCATAACAGAACACTCAAAATGTACCGGTGGGCCAGTTGGTTCATGATGGCTTATGACAGCACGCATTAAAAAACAGTGCCGAAACGGACGCATAAAGATTGATGTAGATTTAAGCTTACAGAACTTTATGCCTACGCATCAACACAAAGCAGCAGCACAAGGAAAGAATATCACTCGCGATGGCTTTTATTCACACAAAAACTCTAATCTAGAAGCTGCTTTGATTATAGATTATAATCTATAAGCAAGTCTATAAGCTTTCACATAATCATTAAAGATCAAACACGAGGACATTGCAAAGTCATTCTTAGTCCAGCAGAGAACTACAGAATTTATTTTTTGAGTAGCACGAAACTGTCAAAAGTGTCAGTTATATACAAATCATTTCTCTTCTTGACCCAGTAAGCTATTATCTCCCAGGCCAAGAGTTTTCGTCAAGAACAGTAACACTAGAAAAACCTTGCCTCCTCAATAATCAGGAATTATAACTAGAGCTGTGCAGATAGCAAAATTTTGGGTGCGAAGTGAATAATTGGAAGTGACGAGCAAACATATTGATGCCACGGTAAATGTTCGGGGAATGGAGAATGCTGAAAAACTTGCACAGTAGAAGCGATTGTGTTGAATTCGTGGGCTGCTCGAGGCTCTCAGCGCTGCTGCGTTTTGCATGATTGCAACAATATTCTGAACTCGATGCATGCGTTTAGTTCAAAAGTTATCAAAGGTGACTTAAGAGCCCTGCAACACAGTATGAGCACCCACAATACTACCTCAGTGGGTGACTCAGAGTAAGACGATACAGGAGCGCAACTGCCGCTCTACACAATGCATCAGGACAAATTGTGCAATGTGAATGCAGTCAAGCTCATTCCGTTGCCCTTTCTTTTTGTTCATTTTCACATTTTTGAACAGGCTTTCTCTTTCCCCTTTGCTCTCAGCTGACTACTCACAACAGGTTATGCCATCTGTTCAGGCGTGTAGAAATCCTTCAACAACCTGCTCTGATGAGCACCCGTGCTGACTAGCAGAGACGAGCAGCAATGATCGCGGGGAGCGGTGTGAGCAAAGCAGTAGACAAGACGGGTGGGCAGACAAACGCGGCAAGAGAGATACCCTGCCAGCTAATCTACTCACAACCGGCATCTCTCCTCCGCGGCTTTCCTTCATTCGTATCGCCATCTGGTGAACACATAGAGAAGCATGAACCGGCCTTGCAGAATGCATTCCTTCTAGACCAGCAGAGTCAGTACACCCGTCTAATCTTACTTCGCAATGAATGATTGCATTTGCTTAATTTCTGAACTGACCGCTGATAATGAAACTTGCGAGCTATCACGACGAATACACACAACAGGGGGAAAGATGCGCACCGTTTTGTTCCTACGGCGTCGATTTCGTCGATGAACACAATGGATGGTGCGTGCTCTTCAGCAACCCGGAACAGCTCTCGAACGAGCTTGGGGCCATCTCCCTGCATCACATCAAGGCAGTGTAACTATCTGTTAGAGTTTTAAGATGACACAGAAAAAAAGAAAGGAATAGGTAAGTTGATAACTGAGGTCACATTATTGTAACAGAGTTGTCTTAACATGTGTGGGTAGTGCAGAAAAAATGGAGGAGCCTTAAGCTTCGCCTTTAAAAGTAGAATGCAATATCCTGTCCCCAGTGCGTACTTCAACTACTTAGTGGTACTTTTTTATTGTACATGTTACTCATTAAGCTTAAACTGTGGATTACTACAATGTAACCAGTAATGTCGAAAGTGCCTTGTGTCCGTGAAGCTATCGCATATGGCTGCATTCTGTGTAATGTGTAGCATTCTTTAAACCTTATGCATGTGATATGCTATAGATTTTGCTGTGGCCCCACTACGTGGTCTTCATGGAGCGTGCGCAACCTGTGAAGAAACTCTGCATCGTACCAGGTACTTCTGGATGAGCTCTGAGCCGACGACGCGAAGGAAAGTGGCCGAGGTCTGGTTGGCGACCGCCTTGGCAAGCAGCGTCTTGCCCGTGCCGGGGGGTCCATACAGGATGACTCCCTTCGGTGGTCGAATGCCCATCTCCTCATAGTATTCGGGGTGTGTCAAGGGAAGCTCAACACTTTCCTTGATTTCCTGCATCACAAGTCATCGCAATATTTTATGCCGTGACAAGTTCGCTTGCTTGTTCCTGAAAAGCAGTGCTGATGAAAAGTACAGCTTTGAAATAATGCGGGCATTATAATGTATATTTAAAGTGTTACATCAAAAGTTCACCCCCTTATATTGGTACTGACCCAAACTTTAGTTAGATTAACTATCTTGCCTTGTCTTGTTTGCAATGTCTATTTTGATGCTAAATGCATTTTTTTCCTTGTTTTTTAAATACAAGATGAGAGGATTGGTTTTCAGGGCAGGTATCTCATAATACCAAGTGCAATAGTGAGTCTTTGCTTTGCCCCAAGGGACGAAATGCCATATTTTTGCGCATATAACCCACCCCTGCATGTAATACGCACCACCGCCCCCTTTCAGCTTGCCAAAAAAACAAAAAAAAAAAAACACGCATATTGCCTGCACATTTGATTTACAGAAAAGGCAGTACAAAAGATGTAGAGAGCCCTTGTCACTTCAAAAAGCATTGCAGCCATCCGCCGCTCGCACGGAATCTGTGAGGTAGGCCTCCCTCGACAGTCACTTGGGCCATCTCGGTCAACACGGCGTGACCCCTGCTTTTCGCATCTTCGACAAACTTTACTAGCAGCACCTCCGACTCAGGTTAGACGCCAGTAAAGGGGCCACAAAATGGCCTACAGTCCCAGTGCGTGGCTTGCAGGCTTTTTTCTTTCTCCACTGGCACACGCAGAACTCGTCCACATTGTGCTGTCTTCCTGCTTGGTGATTCCCGAATTCCGCGGCAACGCCGGTGATCTTAAGCTTTTGCTGTGCTGTGAAAAACTGCTGCTGGATGCTACTCGTGGTGACAGAACAGATCGAGTTAGGCTTGGCAAACGGGTCGGGATGTGGAGAACTAGTGATGTCAGCGAGGTAAAAAGATCTCACACTTGGTGACTTTTCTCGACACTACCGTGGAAGCAACAAAATCAAAATGCATGCCTGCTACCGCGCCAAACGTAGTACCTAAATTTACTGATATCTCATTTGCCTTGCTGAAATAAATACTGCTTTATTAATTATCGAACTCAAATGGTTGCGGAAACTCGTAGGTGAGGTACAGGTATTATTCACTTTGCTGAAATGCCTTCCTTTCATGGCAGCTTAAGCGCGGTGAAGTGAGTGAAGTTCCAATGAGTTTGGCCGCTTTCGCTCCCTTCGATGTCAAGTGTGAACCCGTCGCGCCAGCAGCGTGAGTGAGAAAACCGCGGCTCTTTGTAGAGAAGACGATGAAGGCAGGAAAGTTCGAAGGAACATCATCGGCTTTTTCAGCAAGAAATAGGCGCCAATAATGTTCTTGTTAATTCTCATTGTCAGTTTTAAATTGTTTTTAGTTCATACAAATTCGGCATGATTCGAATATTTTGTGTGCTCCTTTCAAATTTGTGTAATAGAGATTCTACTGTATTGTAATTCGTATTCCAATTTCGAAGGAAAATCGAATTTTTGGATATATCAAGCTTATTTTCGGGTGAGACGCCACTTTGTTATAGTGAGGTCTGAGTGTACTTGCGTTGAATATTCAAGGAGAGACACTGGTCTGGAAATTCTTTTTTTATTTTTAGTATCTACAGCTGAAAACAAATATGCAATTAGTTTTTGGCTGTCACTTTCATATTTTAATATACTGACTGCTCCATAAACTTGCAGTCTACCCACTGTTTAGACAGATTTCTCATAAAATATTGCTGCAAATTAGATATGACAGAGTTTTAAAAAGAACAGAGATTGCAAGGCAACCATATTTTGATTTTTTAGCTTCATTAGTTCCAAGAGTTATAGCCTTAACAAGAAGATTCATTAGAAATCAGAAACTACTGCTTAAGTTTATTGTTAATTAAATCATTGTTCTTAAAACTTGTAATTTTTCAGTCTTGCACTAATCAATGTGCAAGCTTTCACATGCTGCAAGAATTATAAAAATCCAACCTCTACTAATCAACGGACAATCTTTCAAATGCTGTAAGAATTATCAAAATCCAACCTCTAGATCAAAAGATACTGCGGACAATGGCCTCGGACGTGATGAAAGATGTTGTTTTGAGGAAATGAGAAAAGAACAGGGTGAGCATATGTATTCAACAGGTAAAGATGTAAATCAGTGCAGTAATGAATCTAGAAGCCACCAGGAGTGTAGTTGTCATCATTCTTTTTTGTGCACTTGAGAGAGAGAGAGAGAGAGAGAGATAAGTTTATTTACAGAAAGGCAGAGAGGTCGGCCTGAGCGATAGCTTGCTCTAGCCTGCTACTCTACACTAGGGGAAGGGAAAGGGGAAAAGAAAGATGAATGGATGACGGTGGTGAGATAGAGAGGTGAGTATGTAGTGTTCTTTCTAGCTGAGACACATTTTATAGCCGCGCATATAGTCCAGTCGTTTCCAAAAAGGTTATAACTGCTCTTGTGACCGCAGTTGTACTGTTGGTGTCTGGCCAAGGGCCCAACACGGTCTCATCAGTTAATGACCTACTGCGATATAGTTCAGTAGAAGAAATCAGCGTTTGTCGTTCACATGCGTATGCTGGGCAGACACAAAATATGTGCTCAAGCGTTTCTGGCACATCACAGTGTTCACAATTAGGACCGGTGTCACTGCGACCGATGATTTGTGCACTTTCTTTTCATTGAACGCCTGGTTTCCAGGGTTTCCATAGTTCTGATCGGCATGCAGTGTTTTGAAGGTGTTCACACAATCGCCAATAAAGTGCGTGGCAGTTGCACTGTTGGTGTCTGGCCAAGGGCCCAACACGGTCTCATCAGTTAATGACCTACTGCGATATAGTTCAGTAGAAGAAATCAGCGTTTGTCGTTCACGTGCGTATGCTGGGCAGACACAAAATATGTGCTCAAGCGTTTCTGGCACATCACAGTGTTCACAATTAGGACCGGTGTCACTGCGATTGATGATTCGTGCACTGTCTTTTCATTGAACGCCTGAAGTTTCCAGGGTTTCCATAGTTCCGATCGGCATGCAGTGTTTTGAAGGTGTTCACACAGTCGCCAATAAAGTGCGTGGCATCTCCATGAAATATTGGGGATAAAAAAATATCATTAAACGCAGCCTTGTCCGTTTCCTGTGCTACTGCCGTGCAAACCGCGAACACGTTGATCTCGGAACGGGCCATGCGCCGCATCCCTCCTGTTATCGGCAAGCTCCAAACAATTTTCAGTTCCCCGCACTCATCACATGTCAGCACAAGTTTCGCGGCGATGCCATGTTCCCGATCTTGCTAGGAAATGCTGCCAGGCTCGCCACACACACCGCATTTCACACACTGAAGCGGTTCCTTCCCCATCGCTAATCTTTCGGCGGTGAACGGCGTTTCGGTCGTCTCAGACGCTGCCGAGTTTCGGAAAAAAAAAAAAAGACCGCTTGCGCCGTGCGGCTGACGTCGATGAAAGGTCTTCTTGAATGTCAGTCGCGCGACACTTATGGGCCACTTTTTCAGCATCGGAAACCAGGGGAGTGTCGACGCACACAGCTCACGTGTGATCGTTGGCCTCGGCTATCGCGCCTGTGAAAACATCTGCACAGCCAGCATTTTCCATGCTCTTGGGGGCAGCAAGTTTCGCTGGTAAGATGCTGCGTGCTCTCTAGCTTCTTCCTGAACGTATGAACAGTACAAAGCTTTCGATGACAGCCTGCCATCGCACTGATCGCATATTCATCACTGAGGCCTCTTTACAAGATCGCAAAATGCGAGCCGCTATCTAGAAGACACTTCCCTTGACATCTAAAGAGGAACAGGGAACTGCCCCACATGACAGAAACGCACCAATGATGTGTGAGTACTTGGTTTATCTTTATGCGCAATAGCTACGCTGTTGCTAGACGAAAAGCAGTTTTCGAAAAGAAGAATTCATCTTTCAAACGAGACCAACGGTGGCCGCACTACTTGGTGTCGTTCTCAGGCGCCCCGACGTTGAATATGGCGAAAATGATCACGAAACTGACTCTGAGACTGAATAACTCGACAAATATGCATTACATGACAATAGCCCTTCTGCGGTGGTCTAGTGGCTAAGGTACTCGGCTACTGACCCGCAAGTCGCGGGAACGAATTTCGGCTGCTGCGGCTGCATTTTCGATGGAGGCGAAAATGCTCTAGACCTGAGTGCTCAGATTTGGGTGCACGTTAAAGAAACCCAGGTGATCGAAATTTCCGGAGCCCTCCACTACGGCGTCTCTCCTAATAATATGGTGGTTTTGGGACGTTAAACCCCACATATAATTACATAGCAATGGAGCAGCTTTTTCCTACCCTATACATTATTTATCTATCTTAGAACAGTGTCTCCTCTCAAATGAGAAAGAAAAGCAGCAGCTCGCGCACGCACATGCATTGCTTCGTTGTCCCCTTCACTAGAAAAGGGGAGAGCTCTGGACTTTTTTTGTGGCAAACAAGACACTAAATACTGCAAGGCTGAGCCCTTTCCTTTACCTGTATCTGCTGGTCAAGCCCTCCAATGTCGGCGTACGTCTCCTGGGGTGCTTTCTCCAGCTTCATTACGGCCACCATGGGGTCAGCGTCGTCCGACAGAACGCCGACGACCGCGTGAACCTTGTGGTTGAGCAGCACCGAACAGCCGGGCTCCAGTTGGTCCTGCGACAAGGGGTGAGGGAACGTCGAGCCACTCTTCACTGAAATCGACCCTCACAAATACGCGTGCTTTACATACAGTGAAAGATCGTTCATTCGGATTCTGCGGAAGCGAAAAAAAAAAAAAAAAAACTGTCTGAATTAATCGAATGCTGAATTACTGAAAGTACCAAGAAACTAGTAAATCAACGTCTATCAGATCAATGCACTTTATAATTTTTCTGATTTTTATGTATACTCATAGCTCACTATAATGAAACTGCATCTTACACAAAAATGAGTTAGTTATATTTGACAATTCATGATGATGAGTGATTTTTAATGGCGCAAGGGCCATTCCTAACACTAGAGTATCTTTTATAACTGGTATTTTGTTATATTCCACAATTTTTGTTATCTTCAGCTTTCCTCACAATATGAATGCAGAGAGATCCCCACATATTAATCCAAAGCGTGCTTCGAACCAATATCCTAGTTACATACCTACAACAAGATTGTGAATGGCGACCATGCCTTTTAGAAAGCCAGCAAACGTTCCGCCTGTCCTCAAACACCGATTTTGTTTATTTGCGTCTCACATGTTAAGCGCTTCACACTTGGCATGCCCCGATGAACGTCCGCATTAACTAGATTGAGGCCAAATACAGTAAAACCTCGTTAGTTCGAAGGCACCGAAACTGTGAGAAATCTTTGAATTAAGCGGGTTTTCGAGTCGACGGAACATACAAAAAGTGTTATCCAAGAAACTTGAAATTATTCAAAGTACTCAGGGCTGGTCGTTTGCGGTGATGGCTAGTTTGCGGCCCCAAGAGTTATGTTTTCCAGCAATACCACACCACAATACCGCCGCAAACAAGCGGGAGTGCAGGGCTTCGCCGCTGCTATAAAAAAAAAAAAAAAGTTATAGCTAACTGAAATACGCGCCTGCAAAAAAAAAAAAAAAAAAACAAGACATCTTCACTGCATCACAGTAGTGCACACGGACAGCAAGTCGCCTGCTCCTCGCTGAATCAGCAGATCATGATGTGAACATTCGCCCATTCTTACTAGTAAAATTAAGAATGTAATAACGGTGTGACGAAATTCGTGATGTGTTTTAGTTGGAAAACACGATCATTGAAGCTTTTGAACCGAGTTTCCGAAGCAGGCATCGCAGGCAAGAACTCCGCCAGCAGTGCAAGTGTGAAAATACATCATGAATTCCGCCAAACTGCCCTTTATTCTTCATTAATTTTTCCATATTCCCAGAAAGAATGGGTAAATTGTGACTCCCTGATATTGCTAGACGCGTGCAACATGCTGGCTGCACGTCGTCACTGTATTGCAGCGAAGCATGTCTTGTTTTCTGCAGGCACAAATTTTAGTTAATCATGCAATTTCATTTTTTGAGCTAGAAGTACCAGAGTTTGCACTCTTCAGCTGCCACTCATTAGTGTAGCTATATTACATTGCCTAGTGGCTCTTAAGGGCTCTCATTCCGGCAGTTTTGCGGAGAAATCGGGACTGGGAATTGCCACACTGCACCCTAAGTTTTCGAATAACCGAACTGGTGCTGACCGCCACTTCAATTTGTACACTCAAACTTACACTGCAGAGCACAGGACGACGGAGATACTTCAAAATAAGCAGAACTTCGAAATAACTGTGTTCGAATTAATGAGGTTTTACTGTATGACCGAATCAACAAGAATTAGGTGCCATTAAAAATGCGTACAATGGCAACCCGTGTCACATGGACATTCGGATGGCCTTCCAACCGATAGTGCAACATCTCAACAGTCAAGCATGAGGAGTCTGACATTTTAAAGGCCGTTGAGTCAATAGTCTTTCAAGTCAATAAAGTACCCCATTACACTATGGAAACTGTAATGGCCGTTCAGCGGTGGGAGTGGAAACAGCGCGAACAAGCCCTTGCTCACAATGTGCTAGTACTTAAGATTACTCCATATATATTATGTTCGAATGTCATGAATTAAGTTATAAAGTGTTTTTGCCACTTGAAATATGCAAATTTCAGCTACTCTCAGCAACAGCGACCTGAACGCTGACTTGCGGTGTCTAGCCTTCTTCAGTTTCGCTGCTTGAGAGCTAAAAACAAAATATGTTTGAAATGAAACGGCGTTGAAGCTATAGTGAAAGATTCAAGCATTCGCTTCGCGTCGTGGGTAGGACATAATTTTAAATCCTTTAAAAGCAGCGAAAACCGGTGTGACGTGCAGTCTAGCCGAAGAGCCCTGAAGCTGAATTACAAAGTCGACCACTTAGCTGTACGTAGTCACGTACGAAGGACTCTCAGTAAACGGAAATTTGTTAAACAGAACTGCTGCCTAAATGAAACAACTGCCTAAAGCACGACTGGTTCGATACTTTGATTCTCCATCGATGTTCACCTCTTAGTAACTGACGAAACTCTTGTAAAAACACATTTTCCCTGTCCTTTCAGGTTCCATCTAACGAGAGCCTACTGTAGTCTGTTGCTGTCATGCATGCCATAATTAGTCCTCAAAACTTGAGTATGTACATTATAAATTCATCCCACTATACTCTCTTTGCTGCTTACAAGATAAAGGAAGTTGTATGATGAGAAGTGGCACTTCCCTTTCGCGGCAGCCTGTGGACCATGTCGAATAACAGCGCATGTGCACGGAGTGCAGGCACACACAGAAGACCGCCGCACTAAAGCACGAACCGCTCTAGCGCTCACTGTTTGCAGCATACAGTTTAACCCCATTATAAGTGGCACGCTCCGGCCAGCAATTCTTGTCCATTATATGAGGTGTCTCTTACAAGCAGGGTACGACGCATGCAGTTTCTTCTCAATTCGCATTTTACTGTAGGCACACTGGTGTCCCTTATACCCGTTTGTCTCTCACATCAGTCTCTTTTATAAAAGGGTTCAACTGTACACGTCTTCACATTCACCACAGATGAAATCATTCTCCTTACAAATGTCTCACGAGGTTCTCGATGTTACCGTACTGTGATTACGCTTTCTGTTGCGCCACAGAAAACAGGTACTGTCAATGTTGGTAGCCTGTCCCTTCAAGAAACACTACTTGAAAGCACCCACATGTACTCACTTTGTCGACGAACGACAGCATGCTGACGTAGTGCTCGCTACCCACGGATGTTGAGACAATGGCATGGCTGTCGTCGATGATTTCTTCCAAAGTACCGACCGACATCGGACTGCCTCTCAGGTCGTCCACCTGCATGGGACAACAAACAATGAGCACTCATGGGCAAACGGCTGTGAGTTCCACATTTTTAGAGTACAAGTGGCCACATTGTATAATGCATCTGCTTCTCGACATCACTGATTGAAACAGCGTTAACCACGCCCTTAATAACTCTTTGTCAGTAAAAGACGATTCTGCTGCAGTGAAAGACAACCAGCAACTTAAGAAAGAAGTAAGTGATGAAGCTTTATTTCTGAGCTAATGCGCTCGAAATTCATCTGCACTACATGCGATATTGCATTATGGAGTGAACTTCCTGAGGCCATTGTCACAACCACTGACCGCAACCATTTTCGTTAAATTAACAGTTAACCAGACATTCATACACTAGCTTAAAATGTACTTATAAAATCGAATAAAAAAACTATTTTCAGCTAGAAATATCAATATTGTGTAACCATTTCAGTTTGGATACCGCTTTGCAGCCTGTATTGTACTCTTGTATATTGTGCCTGTGCTTTTTACTCAATGCTTCTTCAGAAGCCCTGTCATGTATTCTATATAAATGAATAAATAAATAAACAAGTAAATTTGAACGAGCGAAATTGGCATATGTGATGTCGTTAAGGTTGCTGACGTATTATCAAGAAATATTTGAAATTACATGTCCTTCATTTTACGTTTGAATAGTGAACCCAAGTTATCAAAATTAACAACAGTAAAGCTTTCAGAAAAAAATTTATAAGATTAAGGAACTTCTGAGCATAGGTCGGCAAATTCATTCGTGAGTCGACTCACTCAAACTCGGATCTAGCCGCGAGTCCGAGTCCGAGTAAATCCAGCTTAGCAACACTTTGGTGAAACTGAGTCCAAGTGAGTCCGGTTGAAGAAAATCTTGGCGAGTTTGAGTCCGAGTGAGTTCGGCCAAGAAAAATTTTGGTAAATCTGAGTCTCAGTGAGTCCAAAGCGCAAAATATATTTCCTCACTGAGTGAGCTCCACTTTGTTTTGCTGACTTAGGGTCCTATCTTTATACTCTTCAGCATTACTATCAGCCTTACCTAGACTCGCGACAGGGGTATTCTAAAGCAGTGTCCTTGATACACCATTTCAATATTCATTGATCAGAGGCGCAAATTTAGTAGGCAGCTGCCTCTATCTTCTCCTCGCCAACTCTTCCAGGTAAGTTCTCGAAAAATATATCTTTTCCTGTCATGTCTTTTAAGAAAAATAACCTTAATCGTAACTCATAATTTGTATTCAAAGATACTATATCAATCAGTGCCAATGAGAGTACCAATTACGCGAGATATTGGTGTCAAAGAGCATTGGCACTAGGTATGAAAATATTTATTCAAGGCTAACAAACTAGTGAGCAGACTCACTCACACCCAGATCAAGCCGTGAGTCTGACTGAGCTCGGGTAAGTAATGTTTTGGTGAGTTTGAGTCCGAGTTAGCTCGGTTGAAGAAAATGTGAGTGTGAGTCGGAGCGCGTTAGTCTCAGGAAAATTTTGGTGAGTTTGAGTCCGAGTGAGTACAATGAGCGAAATATATTTGATTACTGAGTCCAAGTGAGCTCCACAAGTTTTGCCAACCTCCGCTTCTGAGGACCCTAGAGCCTAACTAGTGCTTTTTACTGCCCAATTTGTTTAACCTCTCTCAAAGTTCTTTGTACACATTTGTGCACACATATTTTTGATAGTTGTGCTAGGAGAAATATACGTTGAGTTTTGGATGATTTGAACCTCCTGTGCATAAATCCGCATTCATTTAACCTAGTTTTTCAGTGTACAGTTTTATATGATCCCTTTACTAACCTGCTACCATGTCAAATGTAATATGATCCATGTCAAACCTAAAAGTAATATTTTGCTCAAAATGAATGTAATTGAAAACGAGATTCCACAATGTTTCCAGCCCTAATATTGATTCTAATGATGCAAAAAAAAACATGAATGACTTCATGATAGAAATTTACTCAAAATTTACTTGGATTATTTACAAAACACACAAATAAACGTATCAAGACCTTAGTTTTATACCGATCTGCCGTCTACTTCGCCATCATGACCGTTTGAAAATATGATGCATCAACAGACAGTTCTTCATAGGCTGCCCTTGAAAAGGTGAAAGACAACAGAACAGGAAAGAAGGGGGTGCCTGTGCCAACCTTGGAGCGTTCTTCTTCGTGCTTCTCCTCCTGCGGCTTGAGGCGTTCCTGGTTTCGCAGGAACTCTTCCTCCATCAGGAGGTAGTCCTTGATTCGCTCCTGCTTCAGCAGCTTCAGCCGGCATCGCGTGTGGGGCGTCACTGCACAATCGCCAAGGCCGTGGGTCAATCACGGTTGTCCGCAAGCATAGGCGGAGAGTTTTCGTATTCCCGAAGGGGGCGGGGCGCCCGACTTGCTCTTGCACATGCTCTTTCTCTATATATATAGAAAGACTTATCGAGTGTATGAAGGAGGTAACAAACAAATGTCTGTTAAATAAAGAACTCTTATTGTTTATGTGTACGTGCATATATACCACACGAATTTTGCACTAAAGCAGTGCAAATACTGCAATTTTCATTATCATGTGGCATACCTGGCAACTTGTTAAGAGAGAAATTCGTAAAACCCCCAAGCGGAGGGTTACAGACTTTTTTTTTTTTTAACTTTTTAGCTGTGATAGATTTGGCTTTAGCGACAAGCATAATCATGTTTAGCCGCCATAAGGTAAATCGACACCCTGAATTATTTTCCCCCATTTGTTGGCAAGGAAAGGGGGAAAAAAAATGACAACATGACGAAAAACAAGAGGGGGGGGGGGGCAAACACAAGTGCAAACATCAGTGTTGCAGTCTCATAATGGCTTGGAGTGGCCGAACACACGAGGGCAGGATTTCCCACTGAGGTGAGAGTGTCAAAGAAGAAGCGCGAATGCTCCCGAAATTTCGCGTCATCGAAACAACTAGCAAAGAAATCGATTTTTGTCAAAACAGCTTACGTATGTGTTCACACGTGAATGGACGGGACGGCTCAGCTGACTGCCGCAAAAGCGCGGGTCAAAGCTTTGGCTTTGCTCGCTACTAGATTCTTTGGACAGGAACGCCAAAACGCTTCTAGCTTTTTTTATATCTTTACTGCCTTTAATCTACCTGACGATAGTTATAGCGCAAGAAAAAAAACTACAACAAAGGGACAAGAAAGGCTGGTGCACACTGGCGACTAGCAGCGGTCGCGTGACCATTTGCGACTGGCGACCAAAAAGCGATTGACGTTCACACCAGCAGAAGCTGCATGCAAGCGACCGGAAGTTGCAAAACTGGAGAGTCACGTCCGGATCACGTTATCAGCGAGAACTCTGGAGAACGGCACCGATCAGCTGATCGTCACCAGCTGAGTCAGCGGAGCAAACCGAGCTCGCCGCGTTTATCGTTTTCGTCAGTTCTCGCACAGCGTTTCCAGCAGCGTCAAGGAGTTCGATTCAAGCGACAAACAAGAGATTGTCATGCCACTGGTGCGCTACGCCGTAGTATCAGCGCTGGTAGCACAGAAGCCTCCAAAGAAAAAAAGCCGGTGGTGGGTGTGACCGTCCCTTCGCTCACGAGAATCGGCCGGCCATGCAAGCCGCCTACCTCCCGAGCTGCGCTGAGATGAGGAGGTGTATTTCCGAGAGTGGTACGTATCCAGAAACCCTCCTTGAATTTAACTTGCCACAGCTTCCAATGCAGCACAAACGCGGCTCGAACGTGGTGTCCTTGGTTGGTGCCGGGCATGGTGGTTCCGAGGCATGAAGCACAAACGCGTTCCAAATGCGCTGCATTAAAGGCGATGGCAAGTCAAGTTCAAGACAAAAAAAAAAAAAAAGTTCTGAATACGGGGGAAGATAGTGCACAATCCATTTTCTGCTCATTGTGACGGTGTTTAGCTTCTTGCGAATGCCGCCACGTAAATTCAACACTTTGCTCGAGTTGCTGCGCCACGTCATCTCCAAGTCAAGTACTCCGTGGTGGCCAGAGAAAGAGACCCAGAGGAATGCTCCCGTTTGTATCTAGCGACATGAGGACAGCGGGGAAAAAAAAAAAAAAACATGAGCCTGCATATAAGGAAACGCTGGTGTCACTTCCGGGCATTGCTGATTGGTTTCAACAGTATTGCGACTGCAGTCGCGCTACTGAAAATCGAGCAAGAAGCGACTAGCCAAAGCAATCGCTTTGCGAACGTTCGCGACTAGTCGCAAATGGTCGCGCGACAACTGCTAGTTGCCGGTGTGCACCAATCTGAAGGCTGCGTCACCACGTGCTCTCGGAACTCGTAGACAGTTTGCCACAACCACCGTGCACATCACCGCGATCGCGGTTTTGTGCACGGTGGTTGTGGCAAACGGTAGTTTTGTTTTCAATCCATGAGCCTTCAAAACTAAGTCGTTTTATACTATCTATTATCGCAACTGCCGCGGTTTTGTCCACAGAGTGCTGAAAGCAGCGTTGCTTTGACTGGTCAAGCGTTGGCTACGCGCACGCTGTCGGAGTTCTATCAGTAACGTCGTCGCCATACATGATCGTGTCGAATGACCCCGGTTTCGTCCACAGCGGTTGTGGCAATGACAACTACACGCACTGTAGAGAACAGAGCGTGCACTGGTCGCACGCGTACTTCCGAAGCCTCGAGAACGCTGCTCTTGATCAGCCTTTGTTCGATGGTTTTTGAACTGAAGTTCATATCACAAGCCGCAATCAGAAAAAGTGTTAGAAACATTTGAATTTTGGCCCAATGGACACATGAATTTGGCTGGGAATTTCATGAATTCGTATCTGCCTTGGTTTTGCATCACCGAGACTTTACTATATGTTTAGATGAACACCTCTCAAATTCGTTTTAATGAAATGCAGTGGGCTTGCAAAAAGCCTGGAACGGACTGACCTGCATTTTTGTCAATACGGCAAGATCTCGCACACAAAGTTCGATTTCTGAGAGATTGTCATGGCAACCGTACAAATGGGAGAAGCAGTTGAAATCCGGGAGTCTCCCGGACAATGCAGGAGACTTGGCAGGTATGTGATGATAACGTCAATACATATTGTTCTAACCTGGTAACGCCATTTTTGTGGCCTGCGCGACTAGCTACGGCAATGCGCCGTAGCCAATCACGGAGGCCACGCTTTATTTTTCTTTTTATCGGAAATGAGATATTTTTTGTAGAATTTTGGGCAATATTCATCAATTCGTAAGCGTGGTCAAAATTCATACATTTTACGGGAAAATCAGAAGAGATGCCAGGCATGTCAATGTGACCACAATGCCAGACTCTGCTTGTCATTGTCACATGATCCGCATTTTAAATACATGAAAGGATAAGAAACAGGCATAATATGTCTCCTGTGAAATAGCCACAAGACACGATGACCAACAGTCCCTTGGCGGTGAATAAGAGCCAAAGCCAAGCTGTGAAAAAGATATTCCGGGCTCTGGTCTTTATTATGCAGCCCGGCCTTACCCTCCGCCTATGTGCGCAAGGACCGATTTGTGGGAAAGTTGACTATATGAAACACTAGCAGTGCTTGACATCACAAAAACAAGTAAACGCTGCTGGATGGCACATTCATGCAAATTGTTCCTGTGTGACGGAAAGTGACAGCTGCAGGCGAAGGTGACATTTATAGGTGTGCAAACGGGAAGCGGGTACGAGGGGCTCTAAGTTACCTAAGAGGGGGAGGGGTGCCTACATTAACTTAGAGGGGAGATGTTGGGATAAACCTATGCACCCCCCCCCCCCACAATGATGAGGAGAAAGATATAAACGGAACGACAGGGAGGTTAGCCAGTTCTTCCTTGATGAGGAACCCTGCACTCGCCTATGATGACATTATTTATTTAGGTTGTAATCAAGCATAGTGCACCATTGTTGTAAAGAAAAAAAAAAAAGGCCAAGCGGACCAGGAGCCAGTGCGTGAGGAATTCTGAACCTGCCACAACTCACCGAGTGGGAGTTTACTAGCAGCCTCTGGTCCCCTCGTTCGCTTCTTCCGCTTGCCCACACGACTCGGAATCGGGGGTTCGTGTTTGCGCTTCTTGTCCTGCAAACCACAACCACGGCGTGACCAAAATGATGCGACACCGCTAAAAGAAAGCAATCTCCACTACTACAGCACGTAATCTCATTTTTATGTTCGCATTTGTTACAGTACAACTCGCAAAACTGCACTCTGCTAACCATGGCAGCATTGTTCAACTAGCAAGGGGCTCAAATGTAGACTACGAAATTGTCAGTTATTAGTTCGCATTACCACAACCATAATTTATGACGAACTTGCACTTAATCCTTGATATCAGCCAATAGGATCTTGCTTGATATCAGCCGGAGGTGGGACGGGATTGAGGTGTTTAACCCCTCACCCGTCTAGAATTAAATCTGTAGCTGCACCCCTATATTTAGCATTGCATGATGTCCATATTCCTGCATCTTACCAGCGCACGTTTATGCTTTTACACTAGGTATTACAGTAGAACTTCGTTGATATGTTTTCGATAAAGAACGCTGAAGAAAACATACGACTTAAAACGGTTTATTTTTAGTTTTCGCGACTGCGAGCGTAGGAGCAGAGAAATCGTATTAAGCGCGATTAACGAGGTTCGGCTTACACTTCATCGCTTTGCTAAGAGAGAAATATTTAGAAAATATTCGAGCTTTCAGCCTGTGCCCAAGACATCTGTAACTGTTGATGTCAAATAAAAGTGGCTGATTGATTAAACTAGCCCACCAGTCAGTCATCCGGCAGAACATGGTACTTCAAAATTCTACTTATAAATCGGCTATAAAGGCGATACATTTACACATACCAAATTTAACTACGCACTTAAGTGTAAGACCTTTAAGCGTACCTTGTCATCCTTCTTTTCCCCGCCAGAGCCGCCTCCACCGCTGCCGCCCTGTGATTGGTTCTGGCCCTGCAAATGAGAAACATAAGAATGTTCACCACACCTACGACATTCTGAAGTGAGCCACTCAATCGATAAACGAAGCGCGCAATCTGTGAACGAGGTAGCGAAAATAGGGTACTCTGACCAGTCTGCACACGCTAATACAAGCTAAAATCTTATTAACGGTAGAATTCTATCAAATGCACTAATGCGTTCTGTCCAGTCATTCCCGCAAAGCCGCCGACCCTCGAGACTAACATGGTAACCAGTTGTCCCACACTTCATTAATGATCCCGATATTATGTGAACGTCGGTGCCTTTGTAGCGGATAACGCTTCACAATGTGCACCACAAACTTGGGTTCCTAAAGCAATTTTCTGAGAAGTACCATTCTTATGACACCCCGGATAAAGTCACGATGACTTGCTCACCATTTCGGCGACAGCAGATTGATGTCACTGACAATGGCAGGTTGAAAGCACAACAAGGCCTCCGTTCTTCCAGTTACGTACGCTGACATTAAATAACGTTAACCTTCCAATAACAACAACTCGTAAAATATAAACTTATGCCTGTAAGTCAAAATTATAATAAAACCTAATTTAGTTATCAAGTTTTGGTTTAGTGTTTTCAGTTTCAGTTATCATGGCTCAGTCACAGTGTGGGCTCGATGAAAAGAGTTTCCTACTTAATTTCAAGAAACAATATGAATTAAGCTTTAGCATCTGCTGGTCTCTGACGTTCGTTTGTCAGGCCATGGTCAGGCCACGCTACAACAACGTCATCCTCAACATTTAATTGCAGTTTGTACGTTTGCACATGGCCTCTGAGGTTTGACACGCGAGCAGGTTGCGTGTATTGCAAATCTTGAAGGCCGTAATCTGCACGACGCCAGAAGGCTCAACTGGCTAATGTCGTCTACTGCACCGCACCGCAAACTAATCCAATCCGATCCATTACATCAATCAGCCGCTTTTTTTTTTTTTTTTTTTTCGTCGGCCGTCACTTCGCCCAGCGGTCGCACAGCCAGCGGCTGCGGTAACGGCGCGCTTGACGGCGACGAAGCAGCGCTACTTCAGACCGACTACGAAGCACGAAAGCTGGTGGCACTATGACTACGCAAGCCAAGGGACGATTTCCGTGAGTCAAATTAAGCGCCCGCGCGTGATGTGCTTGCTGTGTAGCGCCGCTCGGGGAACAAGTTGCGCTGCATCGGCACGCAGCCGGCGATCACGTTAACCAGCTGCTTGCGTTGGCACTTGGCCGGCTATTGACGTTCTACCCTTTGGCGTCGCTTCTATCCGCATGAAAATGCTCTTTAGCGCCCCAGCAGTTCACTCGCGGGCGCTAGACGACGGATGTCACGACCTTCGCGGCCTATCAATGGAGTGGGGGCTATTACTGCGCTGATAACCGGAGGCGCTCCGAGATTGTGGAGAAGAGAAAGTTGGAGATCGACAGATCTGACCCCCTTCGCTAGACAACCAAGAATAGTCGATACTGTGCAGGCATTTTTTTTTTAACTGGAAATGCGCGATGAGCCGATTGATGCGAAGTTCTCGCATCTACGTATCGCGCAATCTCTCGCGTAACATGTATATTTGCGCGAAGGAGGCCCAGAATAACCTTGAATAAAATTTGTTGTAATCATTAGCTGACTTTGGCGCATCTTGTATGAAAAACACATGATTAATAAGCGCGCGCATTGCGTCGGAAAGACGGAAAGCGACAATTAACTTCTTCGCTGTCACGATTTCGTCATAACTCTTCCTTTGACTGTGAAACGCAGCACAGGGATCGTTGAACTTAATATGCATTATGAACTTATCCCGCTAGAAGTTGCAGTGATAACAAGTAAACGCTCAACAGAATGCATAGTGCATTCTGATTGGTTGGAATCGACTGGTAGTTGTATCAGGCTTGGCAAATCTGCCAATGCCTTACCATATCAGTGACATGCAACGGAACTTATAAAAGTAGTACTAATACCGTTGTTGCACTTGGCCCCACCGGGCCAATGAAATCAACAGATAATGAAGCAATGTAAGGTATGGGGACACTACTGTAGTACAATAATTAAGACATAATTGGAAAGCCCACTAGCAGCTGTGACAGTGTGAGCGGATTTTCTTGCCAGCTGGCATTGTGCAGCACGTGATCTCATTACAAGCGGGAAGTTGTCCAATTACTACCCGAAGGCGTCAAGTCTGCCGTAACAAAGCCCTCGCTATGAATATACGAAGCAGGTGGAATTGGTTGAAGGTTCGTTTTTTTTTTCTTAGAGGCAGCCTAATCAGTGAAGCTAAGGAAAGTATAGGGCACATAACTTGTGTGGCTCAACTGTGGTATAGTAATTGTGACATAAATAAAAAGGAATCGATGTGATCGAAAATCAGCTTGCCACACATACTGAACCTAGGAGGAGGAGAAAAACTTTATTCAACAGAGGAGTTTGGAGCACGCAGGCTCCCGGGCCCCCGCACGACCCCTTTGCGCTCAAGCGTTCATTTGGTGGTGGTCCATGACGCTGGCAGCCCGGTCGGCCGCCATGGTCTGCTCAACCGGGTCCTCTGAGCGCAGTAGGGTCTCCCAATCCTCCCAAGTCTTTAGGTGCTCTAGGGCCCGCGGGGGAGGATCCGCCGGGCAGTGAGAAAGGATGTGTATAGCAGAAGCATGAGGTTCAGGGCAAAGGGTACAGGCTGAGGTGAGGAAAAGGGGGTGATAGTGCGATAGAATGAGAGGAGAGGGAAGAGTGTGAGTTTGTAGCTGGCGCCAGAGGGTTGCCTGTCGGTTGCTCAGGGACTTGTGCGGTGGGGGATATAGCTGACGTGCTGCCCTATAGGCCTGAGTCAGCTCGTTGAAAGTGTGCGCGCGGTCCTTTGTGAATCCCAGATCGGAGGCCGCGGGAGCCCGGTTTAAAGAACCTCGGGCTAAGAGGTTGGCGGCCTCGTTTCCAGGATTCCCGCAGTGCGCGGGCACCCAAATCAACTCCACTTGACGGGGCGGGGTTGCAGCGGGCGAATCCAGTATGCAAAAAGCAGGGACGTGAACTCGGCCTCGTGCAAAATTTAAGATTGCGGTTTTGGAATCTGATAAGACGTACCGTGCTTCTGTGTTTACGATTGCTAAGGCAATGGCAGCTTCCTCTGCAGCTTCGGGGGACGTGTCTGGAGGGAGTGTGTGTGTACCTATGGGAGAGAGATTGTGATCCACCACGGCAGCGACCGCTTCATCACCCACGCAGGCTGCGTCTACCCATACGGCGTCTGGTTCGGCGCCGTAACATAGGTGTAGAGTTTTAGCGCGAGCTCTGCGACGTTTATCGTGGTGGTCGGGGTGCATGTTACGGGGAAGTGGTGTAATGAGGAGTTCGCGGTGCAGGGGTCTTGGTATGGGGAGTAATGTGGGATCATTGGCGGGTATCTGGATTCCAAGAGAATGTAGAATATGCCGACCAGTGTCGGTTTGTGTGAGACGAAGGTATTGTGCTTGGCGGTGCGCGTCTATAAGTTCCCCGATAGTGTTGTGAAGGCCTAACTTGAGAAGTCGATCGGTAGGTGTACTTATGGGAAGGTGGAGGGCTACTTTGTATGCCCGACGGATGAGGGCGTCCAATGTTTCAGTGTCGCGGCGAGAGAGTTGGAGGTAGGGGGTGCAGTAGAGCACACGGCTGAGTACAAAGGCATGAATAAGGCGACATAGGTCGCCCTCCTTCATGCCTCGGTAACGGCCTGAGACCCGGCGGATGAGGTGCGAGATCGCCCCTGCAACCTGCTTGAGTCTCCGGATTGTGTTTGTGTTCTTCCCATCACTCTGGATATGCATGCCCAGTATCCGGAGGGTGTCGACCTCTGGTACCGATCTGCCATCCAGTTCGATGACGATGGGTGGGGAGGGGGAGTTGCGGCTTTTGGGGCGGATGCAGAGCAGTCCGGACTTCTCTGGAGAACAGGTTAGTCCTACGCTAACTGCATAATTTTGCGTTAGGTTGGCGGCTGTTTGGATGGTGTCCTGTATGTCACCGTCACTGCCATGGCTACGGGTAATGCATCTGATACTCTACCAGTCTTGCTAGAGCAGTGTTTGTTTTCCCATCTATTTTATGGTTTGGTCTCCAGTGCATGTAAACCTGGGATCCCTAGCGAGTACCGTTTGTAGCCATGACAGCGACTGTAAAACACTGTTTTGCCATACTTACTACTGTGCCATACTGTACTACTACTGTGCCATAGTGTACTACAGTTTTAGACATACATGTCCTCTATTCCATCTTCAGTTTTATCGTCTGTCGGTTTCACTAGGTTGTGTCTAACAGCAGAAATGAGCTGTCAATTAACCTCTCCTAACTCGTCACACTGATGTCATGATTGATCATGATCGGGCCCGGTCCAGATAAAATTTTTTTTATCGCGATTAGCTTCTTCGCACAAGCTGCAGAACGGAGCCACTTACTGCTGAGAAGTTCGATAACTGATCGGACTTTATGATCACTAGTGCACTGAGCGATACTGATATATTTTTGTAGCTGGATGATAATTCGGAAGAGCTGTTTTTGTAATGTACTTGCTTTCTCTATATCCCACTTCTTTCTGAATATTGGAATCGAAGGACATCTAGTCTACGAACCTGACTTGTGTGACAGTGAAGTAGTGTAAGAGCAAATTCACATGTTCTTAGCTCACATGCAAATATTCCTAACTGCAAGTGCAGTGCTTTTCTCCCGGTAAAAATAAGAATCATAATATGTCATAATATAGAGAAAAAATAGAATGACTTTAACCATGTTTCCATTGCACATAGTTGGATAATAAGGAACATTTTGCTTTCAACTTTCATCCCATCTAATATTGAGGTTTATTTATTTATTTCAATCTTTTCCATGTGTTTTTTTTTTTAATGTACTGCATGACAATTTGCTCTATGTATAGCGACAGCATGTATCAACACAACACAGATAAGAATAAGAAGAACCACTATCCACATTAAGAGACCTAAGCGCCACTACATGTCATAGTTTGTGCCTTGCATGTGTCGTGCTAATATGTGCTGCAGTCAGGAAACGCCAACCCGCCTGAACATTAACCCTTTGCTTATGTGTGTCTGGCCTTTGAATAAACCCCACAGCTGAGAGTAAGCGCTTGCCTGTGTATTCTTGTCAACACAACGATGCCTGTTGATGCTCTTTCCCATTTGCAGACTTTTACCAAAAATAGTAAATGGCGGGATTGCGGGCATCATCGGAGTCACGTGCGTCTTCCCCATCGACTTGGTCAAGACGAGACTTCAAAACCAACAGATAGGGCCAAACGGAGAGCGCATGTATCGCTCCATGTGGGTACCCAGCTGGACTTAACTAGCCGCTGCATGCTAGCCACATTATTAAACGGGCTCCTGACGTGGAAGCATGTTTTTCTTACCCCCATAGGCTCGACTGCTTTCGGAAATCCTATGCAGCCGAAGGCTTTTTTGGCATGTACAGAGGTGAGAGCACGACATTGCGTGAATTGGCGTTGCAGTGTTGTGTAATACCGGCGTTGAATGAAACTTGGACCAGTGGAGTGCAAGGCTCAAGCATTAGAAACGCTATATTGCGCACCGTCCAGTCGTCACTACCATTGACAGGCACCCACATCTAGTTTGGCAGTGCCATGCTATCCTCCTTTGTGAAATGTTTTTATTTTACTTCTATTATAGTTCTGATATTTGAAAGGAATTGACAGGAAAGCAAGCTAAAACGCTGCAGTTGACGATGAATAATGTAGCAAACTTTGCCAAAGCCATGTGTGCACTACGAGCGCCGAATAAAACGTGTGCGATTGCGCAAGAACTGCAGTTCACACCCTCATTATTGGTGATAGATATGCTGCTGATGCAGTTTGCCAATTCATGCTTGCAATCATGCTGTGTGACCAAATTGGATGTTTGTCATTGGTGATAACTGGCGGCATGCACTAAAGTGTTGCTAATGCTTGGGCCACACGCTCTGCTGTTCTCAGTTTCACTTAACGATAAGAGTACTTAGAGCATTTTCCTTTTGTAAAATGATAAGTGTGGTTGATCGCTTATACCAGCACGGTTCAGTGCTTCTTAAACATCGTTATACTCAGGATCCAGTAAAAGGATAAAATTGGGTAACTCTACTTATGGACACCCAGTCCGTTTTCAAAATTCTTGTGATTTTCTATTTAGCCGTGGTGCATCTGGCCACTCATTTCAAGGGGTGCAGTTGCTTGAGGTAAATTAGGTGGGGGGGGGGGGGGGGGAGAGAGGGGCAGGCTCTTGTTTTATGGAGTTACTGTGATCATATGACATCCATCATAACGTATATACCATTCATCTTCGAACAATGATCAAACTAATTTCTTCTGTCACCTGTCTGTCAGGCAACCTGATAAAGAATGCGGACGGTATGAATTAAGGATTAGGGGTGGGGGGCACTAAGGAGTGGGGTGACTACCCCGACACCATACCCCCCCGCCCCCTACACCCCACTGAATCCACTACTGTATACAAAGCTCTCTATATCGTACAAAAAGTGTGTAAAAATGAAATTGTAGTTCATTCTGAGGGTCCACAGCTGTCTTGGATAGGAGAAGTTGCAATGTACGACATCCACATCACAGATGTTGTAGTGTGTCATCAATGCATATTGCTTTGCTATGCCCCAGGGTTCAGTCTTTGAAAATACTGGTGCACCCTATTTGCAAATGAGAATGTCCGCGTTTGTGATTGATAATTGATATGTGGGGTGTAACGTCCCAAAACCACCATATAATTATGAGAGACGCCGTAGTGGAGGGCTCCGGAAATTTCGACCACCTGGGGTTCTTTAACGTGCACCCAAATCTGAGCACACGGGCCTACAACATTTCCACCTTCATCGGAAATGCAGCCGCCGCAGCCGGGATTCGATCCCACTACCTGCGGGTCAGCAGCCGAGTACCTTAGCCACTAGACCACCGCAACGGGCACGTTTGTGATTGACTGGCAATCAACTCCCCTGGGTTTCAGAGTGCATTTTTCTACTTTGCTAGCTGAGTTTAGATGCCAGTGGGTTACGTAATGCTTTGAGTGTGATAAAGAAGCTGAGATTGTGGCTAGTTCGCTCTACATGGCTACTGATCACAGCACGCTGCTGCGAAAAATATGAAAAAGATTGTTGTTGCCTTGTATTTTGTGTGTTTTTGTCAACGCAGTAGTGCACCGTAATCAGCGGTTCTAAATGTCAAAATTAGGTCGTAAAAGAATATATATTTTTGCATTGTGTGTACAATATGTGAAAGTGATTCACAGCCCGTTTGTTTTCATTAACTGCGTAGGTTCAGCAGTAAACATCTTGTTGATAACGCCCGAGAAAGCAATTAAGCTTGCGGCCAATGATTGGTTTCGCCATGGTCTTTCATCTTCAAGTGGGTACGTGTACTTCACTTTTTGCACCCTTGAAGTAGAAATGGAAAGAAGACAACCGGCCCATTCCCTTTGCAGCACGAAGCAAAAAAAAAATTTGTTCGGATTCCCTCGTTACTTCGTGATTCAAACAGGTAGTTGTCTTCTTTCCCTTTCTTAACCCTTCTGCCATCTTGCGAGTTTCTGCAAAAATCATTTGTAGCACCTAGAGTACTTGAAAATGTGGAACCATCGTGTGATGAAGGCAGATATTACAATAAGTATGATAGGTTTTTTTTTTTTTTTTTGCTGATAACTACCTTGTTATCTCTACGTGCGTGTAGTTAATACTGCACACAACTAAGCTCTTTCCACAGTCATACACCCTTGAAGAGTAGGAATATATGAATATAACTGTACAAAAGCACAAAAATAAGCTAAACAAAGGAAAATAAAAAGCAATTATATTGTGCAACTGAAAAATAGAAACGGTTAGTTAAATGATGATAAAAATGGGTGAAAATGACACAGTTGAAAAAAGTTCGAAACAAACTAGGCAAAAGTACTCATGGGCCTTATGTTGAGATGAACTTCATTTGATGTCTAAAACAGTTGCGTGAAATAAGGCACTTGCCAGAGCAAATTGTCAGCCACATTACGTTCCACTGTAGTCAAAGATAAAAGGTTTGCAGTGTGGCCACGATTGGCACATTCTGATCGGGGCAAAACACTGAAAAACTGACGAACAAGTTATGCAAGCTGTGTATCTTTGCCTTCGCATTGACAATCTAACGTTGCAACGTGTCACTACTTGCAGTAAACTGAGCTTGACACAAGAGATGCTTGCTGGTGGAGGAGCGGGCTTCTGCCAGATCATCGTCACCACGCCCATGGAACTGCTCAAAATTCAGCTGCAGGATGCTGGCCGGACAGGTTGGTGCATTGTCGAGGTTGTGGGTTCGATTCCAGCTGCGGTGGCTGGATTTCACTGAGGAGAGAAGTTGCTGCAGAGAGCAAGGAAGCTCGCACCCTTATATTCAGTTGAATGTTGGGCAACCCAGGTTTTCAATATAATTTGCACTCCTTTATCATTGTACTAGTGGTGCAACGTGAAAACACGAGTGCAAGGCTGGAAAAAAATAAGATTAAAAATATGAATTGTATTTATTGCTTGAAACAGGTTATATATAGTGAAAAAAGGCAGAAAACATTGAGCAAAGTACCACTACTGCTTGTTCTTGTCTCCTTAGACCTACCAAATTATTTCATGGTAAACCAATTAGCATGCCGTGAAAAACCAACTAAACCAATCTGCTACCCCCCATAACATGCCTCATTTTAAAATTGTAGATTTTGCACATGGAACCCCATTATACGTATTGTTACAGGGCTATATTAACACAGTATGGATTTTATGACATGGGCATTGATTTCACAGTCTGAGCTATCGGCAGTACGATTGGAAAACCAGCTTGCGTTGCAGGTACCCTCGTTGCTCTTCCTTCACTGCTGTCAAATACACTCAAACCTCGTCATAACGAACCCTGACACAACAAATTATTGATTATAACAAAGTGAAAAGTAGTTTTTCATAAGTACAATGCTAAGAATGTACGGTTATAACAAATTTTTAGATATAACAAATTATTTTTGCGGCATATAAGAGTTTGTTATAACAATTTTGGGGTGCAGTAGCACAGTGCGAAACAAGGTTCCGGTTTCTCTCGTCAGGTGGCGAAGCCAGCAAGCGCCTGTCGGCACGAGCGGTGGCCTTGCAACTGGTCCGCGAGCGAGGCCTGGTCGGTCTCTACCGCGGAACGGGGGCCACCATGTTGCGTGACGTCACCTTCTCCGTTATCTACTTCCCGCTCTTCGCGCACCTCAACTCCCTCGGGCCCAGGAGGTCCGACGGCACATCTGTTTTCTGGGCATCGTTCCTGGCGGGCTGCGGAGCCGGCTCGGCAGCCGCCTTCCTCGTCAATCCCTGTGATGTCGTCAAGACACGCCTCCAACTGCTCAGCCGTGCACCCGGGGAAGCCTCTTATACAGGCATTCCCGATGCATTTATGTGAGTGCTTTTGGTCTTGCACTGCAGGAGCACACACATCGGCTGGAAAGCTGTGCTCAATTTGTCCATCTAGTGGACTGTGCATTTTGGCCGCCACCGATTGGTTGTAGCACGGGAAGCAGTGTACCTCGTTTTCCGTTCTCCTTTCGCAATGTCATTTTGACATCATGGGGCTTTCACAACTCCCGACACGAATGAGAGGGAAGGAATGAGCCTCAGCGTAACGAACGCAACCTCCCGAGATCCACTTTTGGCCACGCAAATCTCGGAGGCTGTGTTTTAACTAATTTTGTGATCACGTTAGCCCTCAAATCAGGTTTAGTGCAGACACCCAGTTAGTGCACCAGTGCAAGTAGGTGCACATTCCCTGCAGCGTGTGCAAGCATCCGGGACACACTCATACACGCAAGGACTGACTTGTCAAGATTTAAGCTCTCTGTTGCTGTACGTTATGTTCACTTTTGTCTGTAGGGTGTGTGCATTGTTGGTGTGGTCGAGAACACAATGCCATCATGGCTTGCTGCTTTCTGGAATAACTGAATGTGCTCCTTCTAAATTAACATGCCCATTAGGTGTGCAGTCTATAAATAGCTCATCTAGCTCTTGACGTGTGACAACACAATCAAGCATTATTGTTAGTTTGTCTAGTTGAAATAAATTCATCTCAACAGTATTGGCTCAAAGACACTGAGAAGCAACACAATGACAATCACTTGTCCTTTGGTCGTTCCTCTTTGTCCTTGCATTTTCGTGCTAATGAAATACGGAAATTGAAAAGTGAAATGATGCGACAAGTTTCTTATATTTTCACATCCTCCTTCTAGGGCCTTTCTTCCCTTCCTTATTTACTCCCACTAGAACTCCTCCTTATGCAGCCTGTTTTAGGAAGTAACTCTGGCACGCTTTGTCTGCCTGCCCTTGCAGTCGCATTCTTCGAGAGGAAGGGGTGCGCGCTTTCTTCAAGGGAGCCGGTTGCCGTGTCATTGTGATCGCGCCCCTGTTTGGTATAGCCCAGACCGTTTACTTCCTGGGTGTGGCTGAATACTTGCTCGGCATGCAGAGGTGAGTTCTCTCATACACATTTTAGGTTTGTGCGAACATTTGAATGAATAATGCAGTATTCGAATTCGCGTCAAATCTGTGCATATCAATCCGCATGCGACGCCCCGTAAAGGCTGTTCCACTGCAGTTTAGCGATGCTAAGCCATGAAAGCATCTATCCAGGTGTTTGCATGCAATTTTTTTTGTTTTGTAAAAATAATTTCACTACTAGTGGCGCTAAGCAGTGAAAACGTACATCCAGGAGAAATGCACAGTGCCACGAAGCCACATTTCAAAGTTAAACGAGGATATTATTCTCACATCGATTCATTTTCCAAGTTTAAAAGCATGTTATACCGAACTATATGCTCCAAGTTTAGCAAAATTCAAAAAAATAAGATATTTTGCTATCACTTGCCTTCTATCCAAAGTCAAATCCTGCTACTATCTGCTTTCTTTGATGAAAAAAAAAATATATATGGCATTTGCGCATGCCTTACTTGAATTTAAAAGATATTGTGTAGGTTAGTTAGGTCATGACAAATATGCCAATATTTTTATAATATGTAATATATATATATATATACATATACTATTCAAATTCGATTCGAAATCATTTCATCAAATCATTACTCATTTCGAACCTAAAATTTTCTATTCGCACAAACATAAAATAGGTTGTGGTTCCAGTAAAAGTATAGACAGCGATGTGAAAGCATATTCAGTGAGTTAGCCAAGTGTGCCCGTGTTTAGTCTGTACTAGATGAAGAAAGCGCAATACCAATACAGGGACGAAAAGAGAGCCCTGCAATGTCGGTTTTTGTTCGCATGTTCGCTTGACACTAGAGTGAAAGAAATTTCTGTCACGTCTATGCACTTTCATGTTCGAAAATCCTGTGCTTAGTATCCACAAGAATGGTGTAGATGACGCAATTTTATCCACTGGCGACATTGTTCATAATGTGGTCACACATCAAGACTTCCCTGTCTTAACTGACACGAAACACCATTGCTGTCATTAATTATCACAAGATTCGCACTGACGACGATCGCAACGCAGGCAGAGTCGCCTTTGTTCGGTTGTCCCTGAATGCTGCTTTCGCTTCTTTGGGTCACACATTTCTGCATTTCGTGCACCGAAAGTCGCCCGAACTAACTGGCTTGCGGCCAGGTATGGTTGAATTAAAAATTGGGGGACCCTTAAGCTTCGCTTTTAAGAGTTGAACGCGATAGCGAAATCCGGTCCTTAGTGCTCTTTCAAACCGCTAAGTGCATACTTATTATTTTGTTTTGTTGCACGCACACACACAAACACGTACATAGTAGATTGGACCAGCGCATGCTAGCATCGCCAAATGGGCTCGTTTTCGTCGTGACACCTGTCCAACGAAATGCATTGAAGTGGCCCTAAAACACGTTTTCAAGTAACCATGAAATGAATTCACTAGAAAAGCTTATTGCCTTATGAATTCAACAGCAAAAAAAATTTTAAGACTCTGTCCAGTGCGAGTGGAGTTGCAAAGGTTTGTCACACGCTGCAATTGCATTATCTCTTCTCTCGTGCCGACGAAGGCGCTGGAAGCTAAGCAGGAAGGGGTGGCAGGGCAAAGAAACTACCGCGCATCATGACCTTTTTTTTTCTTCGAATGCGCGGCTTTTTCAGTGTGATCACGCACGCTCGCGCGGACAAGTGGCGGCCTCCTGCAACTATCTCGGTAACTTGATTTTTCGGTCACAGACGCACAGACGGTTTTTTGCTCGCAACCAACGGGGCCAGCGGCGGGTTTACTTTAACGCTATCGCGTTGATAAGAGTTCGATGCCACTGAACACTGCATATGCTGGCCGGGATTTTAGAACGTGTTCGAATTGTCGGATTTTCCCAATGAAGGGGAGTCGAATTAATGAGCTTTTACTGTATTTGCACTCAGAGGCATGTTAGTTTGTTTTTTGTCCTGCTCGCTGGTATCAGCCATACTTACTAATGCTCCTAATTTTTCACCGCAAGTTCGACGAATAATGATCTATCCCATGATTTCACAAATGATGAATAAAATGTTAGGAAGAGCTAATCCTGTTTGCAAGACTGCTTCAAAGTGCCGCAAGATGGCTCATTCACAACAAAGCAGAAAAATAAAAATGCAGATGCAAAATATTGCCGCATTTTCCTGCTGTAAACAGCTTTTCAGTGAAACTTTTTTTTAGTTCAATGTAATTGCTAATTTCTTTTTTTTTGCTTTTAACTCATAAAAACTAAGTAATATTGCTGACCTATTGAGTGAGTTCAACCTGTTAGTTTGACATGCTGAATAATTAAATCAGTTGTGATCATCACGTGATTGTCAGTTTTGACCACCTAGTCAGCAATGTTTGTTAACTTATTATTGCACAATACCGAAGAATGTCAAATGGGACACTAATATTCATTTCTCTCTGTAGCTTTTAAATACATCATACTTTGTCAGTTAGTGATTTGAGAGTAGTTAACTTTAGAACCGAAATGAATATAAACCGGATACTTCTTGAATAGTAAGGCAACCAATTTCAAAGCAGCCTTAGAATGGTTGGAAATGCAGCCCGAGAATTCCAGAACATTTCACTCAAAACATAACGAAAGGACATTATGATTACTTTTAACCGACAAAGAATACCCTGATTACGTAAAATGAGGCAAGCTGTAATGAAGCAGCAACTACAGCTTTGGAAATATTTTGCAATTGCTGGTTAAAATACAGCAGTACTTGCAGTATTCAAGGTAGCACTTTTACGACAATTTTTGAATAATACTTACTATAAATATCAAACAATATTCTTGGGTAAACATCATCATGAGAGTAATGATCAATACAGTGAATTTACGACTGTGTCACTGTGGCAGCACTGGAGTTTCAAGCAAGAACACCTTCATCCTGTGATCAATATATACTTACTATAAATATCAAACAATATTCTCGGGTAAACATCATCATGAGAGTAGTGATCAATACAGTGAATTTACGACTGTGTCACTGTGGCAGCACTGGAGTTTCAAGCAAGAACACCTTCATCCTGTGATCAATATAGTGTCAATAGCCGCCTAGAACATTGGGTTGCATGCATCTCGATCATTAAATCGACCAGTGTAACTTTTCTCAGTTCCAACTATTTGTCCCCTGTGAGGTTTTTTTCACCAGTGCTTACTTGATAATTATTCTAAACGTATACTGTATTTTTTAACATATTTTATTCGATACGAGCTTATCTAATAGAAGGCTATTTGATTCACTATTCGATATTTTCGAATATTTGCAAAATGTATTGAAATCGTGAGGTGATGACTGCTTAGCGGCCTCAGTAAATGATGCTACAAACAGTGCTTGATACATAAAAGCAGTAATAGAAATAATAATTCGTTTTTTTTTTTTTTCCAGAGCAAAGACAGCCTAGTCCGGTCCACACCCTGGAGCTCTCGCTGCCATAAACATTTTCCCGACTCAACAAAACCACGTGGGCTTTCGAATCAAAATTTCTCTTCAGGCCTGTTATTTTCTACGAATCGATCTTGTGTTCCGGCTGCAGTGTGCCCAGATCACGTGACTATGGGAGTTGCGTGACATGAGAAAGACTCCCTAGCCATCACCTCTACTGTCAACCCAAAAAGTTCCTGGAAAACTCGGTGTTTTGAGAGATTTTAAAAATGAGAAAGAAAATAATACGGCTTTAGTGGTACAGAGAAAATCAACATGCATCCACATCCAGCGCACACATAGCTGTCAATTTACTTCTCCTTAAAGCCTCTGTACAAGGTTTTGTCATCTAGATATATTGATGATAGAAGTCATGCCTCGAGTCAATCGAAGAGCTGTGAAAGCTGTTTGGTGTATTGGCGGTTTACATGTCAAACAATCTATTGTTGGCGTACGATGACTCGTACTATTGCCGCTGTTTCGAAAGGTGCAGTCCCATTTCACTGGTGTTCTTGTCTGTAGTAACTGAAATGGATAATGTCTACTGTACGTGGAGAGGCATATCCGTCGTCTCAGTATATTGAGCAGTTGTATTAAGCACGGCCTGAATGCTATGCACCAGAGATGTGGACGAAACATATTTTGTGACCCGATGGTTGTAGTGATTTCTACGAATGTAGCCAGAACAGGTGGCAGCTTCATAAGTTAGATAACCTTCTATGACGAGTTTTGGTCACTGATCACAAACACGACTCCCAACCAATTATACAAAGAAAAACCAACTTGTTGTAGAGCTTAGTTGTTTTTGAAGCCAGCCTTCGCCTGCCTTGTCGAGTCGTGACTCGTATATAAATGTCGTACTATAACTCTCTCTCAGGTTATGTTTCACAGTTATTTTTTACCTTTTAAAAGCTTTACCTTAACGCTGGGTGCTGTGCACCTTAAATGCGAAGACGGTATGAATGTTGCTTTGAATGTATTTTTTTTTTCCAAGTTATTTGCAAGCAACTTTTCGGTGGTCGGCGAACTACATCGTACAGCATGTATTTTGTCAGTTATTAGAATGATTGTTTTCTGCATTTAATGTCTAAGACAGATAATAACACAGCATGTGTTGAGCAAATTTTCAGATATCTTTATGCCAAACTCCTGGGGTTTTAAAAACAATGCACAGAATTACGCGCTCTTCGAGCAATACGAACATCTACAAATTCTAAACATATTGCCAAAAATTAGTGGCATCTCACAGCAGTACTTTGCGCGAACAGTACGTTTTGTTAGTTCCAATGTCTAATATTTGAAATGAGCTTTTTTCACGCAAAATCAGGGGTAAAACTGTTAACTCATGCTTAAATAATTTGATCAACACCACATAACGAACTGAAATGTCCACAAAGCAATGCGCATAATCGAAGTGCCATATAAAATCACTCTTTTTTTTTTTTTTCAGTTTAAAATGAGTATGACCATGACATTACTTTGGGAAAGCACAAATGGATGAAATGTCCATTTTTTTTAAATATAAGCTATCCTTATATTGTATATATTACTTTCTATAAAAATAAACATGCCTGCATAATACTACACCTTTTTATTTTCGCTACTTAAAGACAAATGCAGTGCAGATTCGTTTTCTCAATTTATATTTCAGAAACTGTTTGGTTAATGCTACACTAACATGACTGTAACGCTTTTGCGTCAGTAGTGGTTTTCATGTAGTATTCATCATAGTTATTTTGTGTACAATGAATATTATAGAAATCGTTTAACAAGCAAAACAGTGACAGCCCTATTGCTTCTCGTTTCCAGCATAGGTTGGAAAAACTTTTCTGTTGCATGTGTTTCTTTGTTAAGCTGTAGAAAAAAAATCCGTACAATTTAGCAGCCTACTCCACATCCCGGTTCTTAATGTACATAATGGCAAACAGCTTGAGCCGTTGGTGGGCCGCGTTTTGGACCCAACTTTTGATCCTTCTATTTGGTGCTGGCCTTTCAGCCACACGCACAATGTGTCCAGAAAAGCTGTAACAGTGAATGTGAAATAAAAACATATATATTCCTGTTATTCTGCCCGTGTGCCTCTCTTTACCAGGTTCCAAAAGAAGTAAATCTTTACCCGTAATAAACATTCCTTGTGGGAAAGGGTTACCGTGCTTTGTTTACCATATTTTGGGCCCATTCTAGTATGCTGACCTTCCTTCTTAGAGATCTCTTTAACTCTGTGTTATAAACGACTTCATCCTCTCTCAATGGTTATCATTAAATGTAAAATGTAAACGAAAATTTCAAGTTATCTAGCCCATCTTTCTTTACACGGAAACCAGTGGTCTTCAAGGGGTAATGACACAAAAATATTTATTTGTTTATTTCATCTCTTTATAGTAACTGATCATCAAGGGGTAGTGACCTGAAAATTAATTTTTTCTAATGTCAAACGAAAGGCCAATTTGGAGGGAGCCTAGAAGGTGTACTAGTAAGTGCAAGCACATCAAAAAAAAGTAATTGGAGCATGCTTTTAAAAGCTGGTTTTTGTTGCTATTGTACCCCGATTTCACGACATGGAGTGAGCTTTGTGTGATGTGCTTGCACAAGACATTGCAGCGTTTTCACCGCTGTTTCGCTCTAAAACTTTCTTTTTTAATTAAAAGTATGTAAGGAGAGGTTGGTGCCGATGCGTGGCGCCGGCTACTCCTCTTCTCTTGCACAAAAGTCAACATCGCACACTTTGTAGGAAACACAAGGCTGTACATATGTACATAGCACAACACTTACACAATGAGTTCACGTTTTTCCACACTGAGTGTCCACACCACACAGAAATTAGTCCACACGGCGTAGAACTGTGTCCGCATCAGACTGTGTAAAAAAAACAACACACAAGTAATCATGCCAATTTAAGTGTTCAGACAAAAACGTGAAAGTTCAATAAAACGTCTAAGGTAATCTTGTCGCTTATATACTGACATGTTTTCAGAAAGGTTTTCCCAAAAATATCATAGTGAAAAACGAAAATACTGTTTTGAAACATACCACGGTTAACATTTGTTTTTTGTTTAGTACTTTTGAGCTATTTCTCATTCCTCCAGAAAGTGAAGGACTGCACGTGCTGCAGTGGCTTGTAGCTTTCCTTTTGGCCATGGACCCAAGATGTTTGCAATTGATGGAGGTCGCTTATACGAAGAATTGAGTTTTTGAAAAGGGTTCTTCCGAGGTAAGTCATGATTTTTACAGTGCAGAAGAATATGCTCCACGTCTTCTTGAGCTTCTCCACATGAACAGGTGGGACTGCCAGCTTTCCGTATTCTATACAGGAAAGCCTTTGTGTAGGCTGTACCAAGTTGAAGCCTATGGATGACTGTTTCTACCAATCGGCTAACCTTTAACGGAATATTCAATTCTATACCGGGATCAATGTTATACAACAGAGAGTTTTGCGCACCATTTTCGAACCAGGTTTCCTTAGACAGTTGACAGCTCAGCTTATTTATTAGACACCGTCCATCGCTCATCAATAGAGGTAGCAGTCATATATTATTTTCTTGGTGTGCTGCACGTGCAGTGTGATCAGCTATGTCGTTTCCTGTGATTCCACAGTGGTTTGGCACCCACTGGAACATTATGGTGTGGCTTAAATCTTTTGCTATAGCGTACGTCTTCTGTATTTCATATGCGAGCTCACTAGCTTTGTTTCACAAGCTGATTTCTTTTAAAGAAACTAATGAAAACTGTGAGTCACTGATAACTACCCATCGAAGTGGACCTGGCTTGTAAACATATGAAGCGTAAAGCACTGAGTATTGCATAGAGTTCTGCCATTGTGGATGTTGTGAAATGGCTGAGTATATTAAGCTTTTCTCGCTTGGTATAACTTTATTTGTGACACGCTCAAGTGGCCATTTTGAATGTTTTTGTGCCTGATGTCATCACAACTACATCCTGGTGTGTAAAGTCGCCAGAACTGACAGTGTAGCTGGACGTCGCAATAATGTTAAAGTCGGTAGGTGCACCTAAGTCCCCTTTTCCCTTTTTGTACTGGTAACCACTTGACAAACCTCATTGGCCAACTCCCGCTTTCGGTAGCCATGTTCTTCCTAACACTCTTCTCACAGCTGGTGTAATGCATTGTCCGCTCCCCAATGAAGGGATTGGCAGGAGGAAAACGTCACTTTGCATTAGCATATCGCCACTCCTTCGCTGCTCTGCGCCTTCTGGATTGCGACCCCTTCCCGTCTCGCAGAAAGAGCTGTTCGTAATGTCATCTTGATTTTCACACATTTCAGGTGGAGCAAATAGTGTAAATGAAGCATCAGAAAAAGAAAAAAACAGGATACCACAGTTTGTGTTTTTCTTATTGACTCGACAAAAGCTGCGCATAGCACAAGACTGCATAATACCAACTAGCTCAATCCGTCCACCTTCGTGATGTTTATCTTCAAAGGGACATTGAAGAGAAATGATGATTGATAAACCACACTCTGAGAACTCTAATACCATAAGTTCATTATTAGCAGCGGAAATCAAGGTTGAATTTAATTTTTAAATTTCGTGTCGCAATCTCCACGCCACGTAACAAATTTCAAAATGTATTTTTTGTATCTTCGTGACAATGGTTGGATTAAATTTACCGAAACTTCGTATGCTAGGTCTATGGTACCCACAGATGACAATGTACTTAATTTTAATCGAGTAAAAGCTATGTAAGGCCCAATGGACTGCTTCAAAATTTACTACATCATGATGTTTGGCACGGGAATCTCACGATGGCGTTACCTACTCGCATTTTCTTTTAGCACGTTTTCTTCCTTACGAAGCGTCATGTCGCGGTAAGAGCGGTGTTCTTGGGATTGTAAAATCGTACTCTACTGAAAGGTGAAAAATCTTGTTTTGCTCTTTAGTGTCCCTTCAACTATTTCTAAAATGACTAGTATTCGCTGTAAACTACTTTCCAGCATGCTTACTTTAATCAGACTGCTTTTCTTAGATCAATTCCTCAGAGGCGAGTATGACCACTTAGCGTCGCTACACTCACGTGTCGTCCACGCCACTGTTCGCACCAGTTTATTGTGCAGCGTCCTATAAATGTTTTACTGCGTAATCTTATTTTTGAAAAGATTTCACCAACGACACAGGAAAGAAATGTTCAGGATGTGAAAGTCCCGTTAGAACGATCGTCCGCAGGCATGCATACGTCACGTAAAATACAAAAATAACATAATCCGACGGCGGCATTTCAGCTAGCGGCACAAGGTCGCAAATACGAAAAAAAAAAGGCAACGCTACCGCCTGACCGCATCTGAACACAATCCACGTTGTGGGGGTGCTGACACCCCCCTGTAAAGATGGTAGCGTCGGCGGTGAAGAGCGTCGGCTGTAGCGTCGGCTGTAAAGAGTGGTAGCGTCGGCGGTGACCCCTGGTGGAAGGCAGGCCTTGGTGGCGGGCGAGAGTTGAGCGAGTCTATTCTGCGCGTGGCGGCTGCCGCGAACGGTTGTCTCTAGAGTGGGTCCTCGGCGGGTGGTACCGCGGCCTGCGCGCCGGGGGCCCACGTTGTAAGTCAAGCGTTGGTGACGCCGCATTGGGTGTGTTATTGTGTGTTTGTCATGTTTTGCAGGGTATGGAAATTGTGTGTAAGGATGTCCTAGCGTATTACATAACGAGTTCTGTATCATTCGGCGGACGGTATAGTCGTTATAAATTAGGTAATTAAAGTATGTATGTTATTTGGTATTGTACCGACCGTGTCTACTATGTTTGTTCACTCCAAGAGTGTGGCGTGGCGCGCGCGCGCCATATCGATACCCCACAACGTTTCCGCTTTGTGAATGTGGCGGGACGTGAGCAATGCGTGCGACTGGTTCGCTTGGAAACTGAAACGACGGCGATCCCCTTTTTTACCGCAAGACACTGCCAGCAGGATTTGGCCCTTCGGCAATGTGACGTTGTCCGGTTGCCACAAGGAGCATAGTTGGACCTTGTAATGTTTCTTCCTCTGTAATCAGAAGCAACTCTAATTTGTTTATACATATGTGGAACTCTTATTAAGAGTGCAGTTACACTTCTGAAGCGAGCCAGTTTTGAAGCTTGAAGCATGTACACATTTACAGAGAAAAGTGCTCCAGGATTTCTTGGATGCTTCCCAGTGTACAGAGTACTCACGGATTCAAATGCAACAGAAAATTTTTTTGGCTTAACGACTGATTTGTGCAATTTACCTTGACAGCCACGTAATAACTCAACGAATCTGGTTCCTAAGGATAGAGTTGTCTCAGATATGCGTGTACAAGTTGAAATTATGCTGATATGACCTAACTGAACACAGCGGAAATGAAGGTGTGTACGTTACGAAGCCCCAAATTGTCCAGTTTCAATCCACGAGTACTGCACAAAAGAGAGACTCTTCACAGAGTCACAATAGGCAACAAGAAAGCTGGCAGTAACCTCATTCTACATCTTACAACTTTTTAAATTGTATTTCGTGAAGGAACGTGTTTATTGATTCAAATGTGTGGAAAGGACACCTAAGTGCTAATATACAAGGTGCTAACAAAAAAGGACAAGAAAGTATTCGTAAGGTGGACAATGACAATAGCATGGAATAAACGAATAGAGATACAATAACATTCATAAATCAGTGCCTTTGCATTATTTGTTTGCATGTAGTAACAATTTTCATAGTGAATCAATCAACTTGAGTCGGCACATTCAACACCAAGATGTGTTTGAAATGCAGATTCCAATATTTCATTCGTATGATTTCTCAATGTGTACATTTTGATTTGCTTAATAAATTAACGATTAAAAAAAAGTGCCGTAATTACGGACTTGCCATCTATGCGATGCACCGCAACAGAGCTACTTCTTGTCGTGCGGAGCGCTGTCAGAATCGATGGATCGAATGTAGATGGGTCTTGATGCTTTCCACAGTTTCTGTTGGGCCTTGAGATGTTTGGCGTGGCTCGGCGACAATGCGCTCGTTGCCAGGTTAACGGGCCTGGGGTACGGGTTGTGGTAGTGCAATGCTGGAAACGCAACAGAAACAACTCTTCTCACCTCTTCTAATTACTACATCATTTTTATTTTCTAAATTTTATTCTGCTGATATCACTATCTTTTCAAGCTTGTGTGTATTTGTGACATGTGCGAAATTGCAATGAAATAAAGAAAAAAACGTGAACAGCGTGGCATGTCTGCACTCCACTGTCCCCCTTCCTTTTCAACCGATTTGCAACCTGACTGGTAATAAAAAAGACACAAAAGCCATCCATAATACAAATAAGGACAGCCCTAGTATATGAAAATAATTGTGAATAGTGGAGCATTAACGCGACGTGCCCTTCACGTTTCTTGCCATCGTATCTGTACTCTATGTTACCACCAGTGGCTTAGTTCATGCCCATCATCTCCAGCCCCCCCGCCTTGCACGTACGCACATACAAAAAAATGTTTTTTTTTTTTTTGCCATGGCATACAGTGCTCAAACTGACACGACCACATCTGCCTGCCCGTCCCCACCCCCGCTTTCTTCTGAAAAAAGTTTCTGCCTACACCCCTGGTACTACAAATGCAATATCTCACACATAAATTTATGCTGTGCATTACATCAAACTGTAGAACATTGTGTTGTAAAAACATAGCAGCATAAATATTTTTTAATTTGACAATTTTTTACTACTAATTGCCATAGTCTGTGACTGCATTCCATATTGTTATTGTTCGATTATTCGTTACACAATGTTTTAACTATTACCATAATTTGCTCCACGCCGGTGGCAATTCCTGAAGGTTTTACATACGTTCATGCAATCGAAACTTGCTTCTCCAAGCACACAAATAGGAGGGTAACCGACAGTTTTCCTTCGGGACCTCCTCACACGTAAAAAAGCTTACTAAACTTGGAACTAGCACCGAAAGTTGCTCAATGAATTCACGACATATGGGAAACAAACCAAAGACTTTCAGTAGTATATAAGCGTGAGGAACAGGAACAGGTCGCTGACGCAACATGCAACTTACCCAAGTCTAACCTAGACTGCCCTTCTCTCAAGCACTCCTTGATCGCCTGAGGATCTTGTATCTGAGAGGCGAGAAAAACAAGAGAAGCGTTAATCTTTTAAAACACAACGCAAATCAACTAACATTCTTGTTCTTCTTAAAGATGTCCTTGGTTTCGGAAATTATGTAGAACTGTTCCTCCAGCGTTTTCTCTGGGTTTTCGGCGGCCCATGTCCTCCCGGTTCGCAGCAGCTGCTTGTAAAGCCGCAATACATCGCGGCGCAGCATGGTCGTTAAAAACATTTAAACGAAGCTATTGAGAGTAGCTTGAAATATTACAATTCTAGGCATCTGTGCGTCCACATTCCCCATGTGCGAACCGGCCAAGATGCTAAAGCAGCAACTGGATTCGTCTCGTATGGCTCAGCCGGTTTCGTTTTGTTTTAACATGGCGGTCGTGTATTAAATTAGTTTCCAGGCTAAACGCAGAGTACAAATTACGTGCAGGACAAATAATTCTAGCGTCAAGTTTGCACTTTGCAGCTATCTACTACAGACATCGCAGTGCACAAAAAGTGGGGCCTTTGAGATGGATGTATATTAATCTATGAGATGACCATGTAAGCGAAAGGTAATCCAAACGAAATCGACTGAAGCCGAGAGAGAACAAATATTATAAATATGGCGGAGTATGGAGCTCATTTGGCGACTCACCTGGCTCAAAAGCCGTCGATATTCGAAGTTCTCGCTCAGGAAAACCTCGCTCGCGCGCTCAGAAACGCGCTGAGGCACCTGATATCTTACTTCGCCGACCTGCGCAGCGGCAAGCGACCTCGCAGGTCGTGGCTCAAGGAGCATCGCGACGAGCTTGTGACGCTGGCCGACCTCTCTGTTCAGTTCTACCACCTGGCCCGATACGCGAGCTCCTTTTCGGAGCACTTTTACGGCCTACGCCGTGTAGCGTCTGGCACGTCCGATGGCGCGGCGCTCAAGCGAAGTCACATTGTGAGATCATTAGCTGCCCTCGTGCTTCTTCCGTACGTGCGCACTAAATTAGAAGCGCTTGTCTTGGACGATGAACTACCTGGCAGAGGTTGGATCGGCACTCTACGTCGACTTTACCCGGCGTTCTCGCTAGCCTGCGAAGCCGCGTCGCTGTCGTACGCCCTGTTTTACGCGATCGGCAAGTCGCCGGTGCATTCGCCGGCGCTCTCGCTGTCCTCCGTGCGCCTAGAAGTCGCTCCGAGCGTACCGGCATCCCCGGACCCCAACGCGGGCAGGGCGGTTCGCATTGTGCGCGGAGTCGCCGACGCTTTCTCCGCGACCCTAGCGACGGCCGCCTTCCTGTTGCACTTCGTCGACTGGTGGAACTCACAGAGGAAAGGCAGTTTGGTCGCCGAGCCGCCCGTGCCCGCCCCGCCGCTAGTCGACGAGCAGACTCGACAGGCGCCGCAGTCGTTGATGCGACGTGGCCACTGCCCCTTATGCCTAAGCGAAATCTCCGACCGTGCCGCCGTCCTCACTACGAGCGGCTACGTCTTCTGCTACGACTGCATCAGGAATCATCTGTCGAGCGGTCGCACGACATGCCCCGTCACGGGATACCCGTCTTCGCACGAGAGCGTCGTACTTCTGGTCGGCCAGTAAAACCGTGTTCGAAACCTGAAGTAGAGACTTCTGTGAAATTACGAACATACTCGTCGACTTGCCTGCTTGAGAGTAGAGATCTCGTGCAGCGGCACACGCGACCTCTTCCAAGCCCTCAACAGCGCTAGCTGGGTTTTCGTGGCTACGAAAGGAACTGTGGTACTGCCTGAACTGGTACAGCGCACCACGGTAGCAGACCGAGCGCTGACTTCCAACTCGTGGAAGTTGGCTCTCTGTTCTCTTGTGCCGATCTTCTCGGCCATTTCTACTTCACCGTAATGCGCTAGTGGTACTGCGTTTGAGGCACACAACTTGAAGCACGAGACCTGAATGCCGGATCGTTTGAGAACATTGCAGATACTTTTCGGTGTTGCTACATCCCAAGCGCACTCATTTGTGCCCACTGTGCAAGACCTACACTGCCTGTGTGGCCACTATTTTGCTGGAAGTTCAGTGTTGATTGACTGAGTGATGCTTCCGGTTCGTCGTGCAGCAGCTTGTACCTATGTATTGAATACTCTCACCACAGTATATGTTTCTAGTGAATTGTATGTTCTAACATGTGTCATGCCTTCTTTTCTTGTGTGAACTGTACAACCTATGCTTAATGCAGCATTTTGGGGGCACAGAGCGTGCTTAATCTTTGCCGACTTTTTTTTTGTCAGCCTTTCACAAGAAGCACTTGTGCTATTGCTAACATAGACCATGACCCACTGTCCTGGATCAAAATTGTGGCACATTGCTGTCGAATGAGAGGCCGTAAAACTGATTCCCAGCTGAGCTTGATAGGAAAAGGGACTGTGCACGTAATTCAAGCACACTACAAAGCCAACGCATGGTCAAGATTAATCTCGTACCATGTACACTGGTCAACTCATGTCTACAACAATGGAGCGTCGGGCTACAAACTGCATGAGCGACATATACTGTCATAAATATGCCACATCTGAGCATGTGCTGCTAATGCTACGCCACCTAGAAAAATTTTGACCAATGACGCACTTTCTTTGTTAATCACTGTGGATGTAGCCACTGCTTTGGCCGTCGAAAGCACTTCAAAGGTTGAGTGCACGAACAAAAGAAACAAACTCAATAAAGCGAAGTTGCTCCGTATGATATGATTTCATGAACCAAGAATAAGTTCGCAGGATGAAAGGCACCAGTCAAGGCTATTTCACTTTATTTTTGGCACTTTGATGGCCACAGTAGCTGTAAGCACTGTAAAAAAGCACTGAAGAAAATAAAAGAACGGATAATCAGAAGGGCACATACGCAAGGCGCAATCCTTCTGAAGCGAAAAACCATACGATCCTTTTGACTGTCTGGTCTGTTGTTTTCTCCGGCGCTGTTTTACTTCGAATATGCAACAACTAGCCTAAAAGTACATCTTCACAAGTTGTTGCAGCCGTGGTGATAAACAAGGACGAAAACTGCGATGCTTAGGTGTGGCCTGTTTCGAATTGTAGATGGTGCTGGTGCTAAGGGCCATCCAGCGGCATGAGGAGGCTTTGGAGAAGCAACGGGGAAAAGGAGCCGACGACCCGTCTAATGGGTGCGGAGGCACCCGAGTAACTGTCGCCTTGTCGGAGCACAACATCTTCGAGGTCTAGGCTCTGAGATTATCGGACTCTAATAGCCGTAATCTTAAGATAGGGAACATCTGCGCCCTGCGAGGCCGGGGACTTCCTACATGCCGGATGTATAAATAGGTGTTATTTCTTTCTCTCGCTCATGCTGTTCTGAGGCCGATGCTCTGTTGTACTAGACAAGAGTGCTGATCACTGTACTGCACTTTAATCTCAAATAATCTGACGTCCGTTACGGTGGATCAGTGGTTACATTTCAGTGGAGCTGAACTACTAAAGGGCCGTCTGCGGTGCAATGTCGGTACATGTTAAAGAAGAAGAAATGGTTGAAATTTCTGAAGCCTTCCATTACGGCATGCCTCATAGTCACATTCAAGTTTTCGCATGTGAAAACCCTGATATCATTTTATAATGCCTCCAATTCGGAGGCAATACAAAACCACATCGTTAGGCATACACGTGAAGCTATGAGGGTGCTAATAGTTCACCATTTATTCCATGCAGTTTGATAATTAATTGCTATGCAAAATATATATATTTGGTTTGCATGGTCAACATCTGCATGTTTGCTGAAAGTGTACAATTAAAGGCTAAGATAAATTAATTACACAAAATAAAGCAAACTTCACTTTTGATTTTCATTTACACTGTCGTACACAAGTTGAATGCTCATTGTAATGCAAGGTTGCAGGGTTTTGCCACACAACCTGTCCGCCTTGGTGGAACAGGAGCTAGGGTGCTGGGCTGCCGACCTTAAGGTTGCAGGTTCGGTCCAGGCCGTGGCGGTCGCACTCGATGCAGGTGAAGTGGTGAAGGTCCATGTACTATGCAATGTCAGTGCCGTTAAAGAACAGGGGATGGTCGAAATTTCCGGAGCCCTCCACTAGGATGTGGTTTTGGGACGTAATACCCGAGATATTATTATTGTCACACAACCTATGCTGCCAAATTTTATGACGCCACAAATTAAAAACCAGTCATGACGATGTATATATATATATCAGCACTCGATGGCTACTAAGGTAATCGTTATAAGTGGTAATAAAAGGTAATTGCTTACACTTTTACTAACTTGCCACTACTAATTACTATCATTATTACCTTCCAGGCAATTTTAGAATTAGCTTTAGCAAGATCGGTTCTGCCTGTGAATTTGCAGCTACATTGCATATGTGTCCCCAACCAATTTTATACTTTTACATGTGTGGCCTTATTTCTTTCTTTCCTATTTGTTTTTTTTTTAGATAGCCATGTCCCCTTATTGTTAAACTAAAGAAAATGTAGTTTTTGCAACTGAAAATATGGTCGGGCCTGGTCACACAATTTTTTGCTAGTGTGCTTGCATTGCCAAAATTCCTCTAAATGGCCCACTTACATTGGTATTCAGGAGGGAAATTTGGTTTCGGCCCATATACACTGAAACAATACACTTGGGCTAGAATGAGCTCCTAAAGAATGTCTAACTCGCAAGAAAATGAACTACATGTCGCAATATTTTTGTGATAAAATCAACACCATCCCTGTGCTTCCAGCAGTGCCATCTTTTTTTTTTTGCATGAATGTGATAGTGACAGCTAGACTTGTAGAGCGAGTAGTCCTTGCAGGCAAGAGGCACATCATTTCGGCCTATGGAAAGCGTTTTCTTGTTCTCAGCATCTACTGAAGGCCTTCGGAAATTGCTTCAGCTCCTCTTATCTACCTATTTTGTATCCCTTCTTAAAGGCATGAATTGTTCCCATTGTCTTTATTTCATTCGTCTTGTATTTCAAGTATACCATTGTGGAGCCAAAGGAGGTCATGCTTCTGTAACACAAACTAGAACGGAAGCATTAGGGGGCAGAAATGAGTCGGAATGTCGGCCTCTTACTCCAATTAAGTTTTGCCCGGTGACATCACATTTTTCAGCCAGTACCAACTCGCCCAGGAAAAACCAACTATGGAACGAAAGCCCGATTTTTGATCTCGCCTAATTTGATTGAAATAAGTGCAGAAGTAGGCTCGTTTTTTTTTTTCATTCTGAACTACCTCTGTGTGCTTCCGTTAAAACGAGTAATTGTCTCGATTACAATTCATTTAGAAGTTGAAGATACTTAGGCGTGCTTTGGTATTACGCTAAACCGACCGTGAAATTTAGGCAGTTTCTGTAACTGGCTCTCTTAGGGGAAAACATGCACACAAACAGATTTGTTTATACAGTAAAGGCACAGACTGAACGAACTGAACACTTGCCACACAAAAAAATGCTGTTTTGTCTGACCTGTGCATTCAGATGTCTCCCCCTAGAATTAGCGCTGGCTCATCACTGTAGCGAAAGTGCTGTACCCATGAAATGAACGCCTACGATGATCGACTACAGTTTGTTTCTGAAACAATGAGGGCGGCGATTGATGATTGATATGTGGGGTTTAACGTCCCAAAACCACCATATGATTATGAGAGACGCCGTAGTGGAGGGCTCCGGAAATTTAGACCACCAGGGGTTCTTCAACGTGCACTCAAATCTGAGCACACGGGCCTACAACATTTCCGCCTCCATCGGAAATGCAGCCGAATGAGGGCGGCGATGCGGATTTGTTGGTGTGGTAGCACGATAAATGATGGTGGCGTAGGCTATAGAACACGTACAAATACATCCGAGATACCACAGCGCTAACTTTCAACAAGTTTTATTACTCACTGATCCCGCTAATATGGCGAATGACCTTGTAAAACTGATGTTCAAAGTTAGCACTGTGGTGCCTTGAAAATTAGCACTGTGGCGACGTTTCCAATATTATCTCGCAAGGCCGTGCACTACGCTAAATTTGCCATGCATAGGCGAAACTATATTGCGAAACCGGCGCGCTTTTTGCAACATGATGATGGATGGATTGATATAGCTTTACCACCCTTTAGATCGGGCAGCGGCTCACGTCATCTAGCCGTAACACTTAGAAGACAAAAACTAGATTTATCTTTAGTTTTTATAATAATGAAAGGAAAATTTAATTTTTACTTGTGATTTAATTGTAGCCACCAATCAAATAAGTTATAAAAACAAAAAATTGATAATAAAACTGGTGGCCATGACGTAATGTGGCAAGCAACGTGCAGCAACCAAAAGCATAGGCTCCGAGATTTAAAATACACTCAGAGATAAGCGTTGTTTACCTATTAAAACGAGTTTAAATGTTACAAAATGTAACAACTAGAAAACTAATATGTCTAACTTTTATCAAACTTTATTTAATACAAGTATTTTTATGAAAAATTTATCTTTTAAGCGCGCACGGACAAACGCCTAAGCAGACGACAGTTTGCGGAGGGATTCAGCGCCAGCTTGTCCTAGCAGCGCCGAGTCCTGTGCTGTATCTTCGAATTAAGATGTCTCAAGAGGAGCTTTTGCGCAAAGTGAGGTGCTATTTCAACGACGAAGAGTGGGCAGAGATGCCAGAGATAACAAAGGAGCGGTACGCCAACATAAAGCGCAACTACGATGCCATGATCGGCTTGGGTAAGCGGATAACTCGTACGGAGCTATGTTCTCCGATACACGCCATGCACTGTACGCCTTAAATCCGGTACACTATTTTCTCTAACTCGTAATGTTTAACCTTTCAGGTCTTAAACCGGCGATGCCGGAGTTTATGAAGACCAAGCCGGTGCCACCGAAACCTGCGAAACCCCGCGTTGGTGAGTATCTTTTTAACAGGTGCCATACGTTTTAACAGGTGCCATAGAGTTTCCTAAACTTCAGGAAACTCTATGCGTGTATATGCTTGATTATTGTGAATTAAATTGTGTTCTTAATGCATTGCCTCAAAGTCGGCTATCTTTGGGCTATTGGGAATTTAGCCGACTAGACCCGCATGCATAATATGATGATTTTTTTTTTGCATTTTCTTGTCAGCAAATAATAGGGCACAAGCTTTCATCTAACGCTAAATGTTACCGTCAACGTGAACGCGAGTCAAGCAAAAGATCATAATCGTCATAAGATGCCGTCACACTGTGACGTAATAGGTCACCAAAGTTCGTCGACGCGTCTTCACGTCACGTGATGACGTCATCACACGGCGTCGTCGCTTGGTTAAATGTGAGCCCATTCCGGAGGCAATGCAGAACCACGTTGGAAACAAAAAGCAGCTTTCGCAGGTGTGGTGCGGGGGGGTACCCATGGACTGAGAAGTAAAAATAGAAAGTGGCTTTTGCCTTCATCTCGTCCGAGGCAAATGCATTAGAAACCATGTGAATTTCATCTTTTCATACTGATGTGTGCAACGATTAATTCTTTGATCCCCCTCCAAGATTACTGCTGGCATACATGCGTGCAGCCTTTTTCACCATTTATTCCCATGCAGTATCTTTTAAAAAAATATATTTGACCTATAAAATCAACCAGTGTGTGTTACCCTCCAAGGAAACAAGTAATAGCCATGCAGATTAATAGTGAAAAGCAAAATGAACTTTCATGACAATTTATTTTGCTTTTCACTATTAATCTTGGCAGCTGGTTAATGGAAACTGTAATTTTCATATACATTGCCACTCACAAATTAGAAACTCATACGTATCGAAAGGTTGTAGGCCTCAGCAAGATGCACATGCAACATGCATACAGTGTGTAATTTTATGATGCTCTAAATTAAGGCAAAGCATGCAAACTTATCTTGTATTTCAGACTCTTTAATGTGTCTGTTTTCTACTCAGAACTAAATGCCATCTCTCAAGTACACATTCAAACAAACAAAATATGTCTGCAGTGTGTGCTGCATCACATGTCTTTGGTTTGCTTCAGCAGCCAGAATGGCAAAACATTTTGTTTAAAAAAGTATACGATCAATTCGGATCATACGACCTGAGCAGAAACATCATGTGTTTTCAGATCACCACTGTACAATATCTCAATCACAGAACCTTATCACTACACCAAAGATCTGCATCTGAATGATGCATCGATGTCAATTGAAATGAAAGGCAAATTTGTTAGCTGGCGTAGCATAGTGTCACTATTTAGTTCATTTGCAGAGATTTGCCTGTGTCCTTGCGGGGCCAGCAAAATATACACAGAGTAATGTAGCGCCACTTGACAGTTTTTGCTGGTTTGCTAGCATTACTGAAGCTAACTAGCACCTTGCTACTTAGCCCAAATGTGATGTTCACTTGACACTGAGTCGTTGAAGTTATGTGTAAAGCCCACCATTTTTATTCACACAGTACTAACTCTCATTGGTTTTGGGTTCTAAAGTGATTAAATCTCATGAAAAGTAATTAAAAGTCATCACTTACACTTTTACTATTGAATATCTATCATAACTTTTTTGGGCTATTCGACTCGGCTTCAGCAAGGTCGATTCAGCTGTGAATTCACATCCACTTCACATGTATGTAACCAACCAATTTATACTTTTATATATCCACATTTAGCCCGTAGATTTCTTTCTTAGTGACACAAGGACCGGTTGACACAATTGTTTCTCTTCCGAGCATTTCAGGTTGAGCATCATACTGAATATTCAGAAAAGGTCTTCTCAAAATGAAACTTATGGTTCTGATTAAAGCTGGGAGTTAAATAGGATGCACATGATATTGGAACATATGCTTACATGAAATAAGGACCACTCAACTCTCAGAATAATCAATGAAAATTATTCAGTTGAGTTCAATCAAAAAGCGGATGGCTGAGCAGCAGGAATAGTTGCGCCACCTGGTGGAAAAGATCTCAACAACAAGGTTCTTTCTACTTGGCCTCAGAGATCTACTTTGGCAGTGCTATGAAACACAAAGTTAACACAAGCAACAACACCTGGACAAACGAACACCAACGCTTGAATGCCACTACCAGACACCCAAGTGAAGGATTTGGGTTGCCTTCATTTTTTTATTATTAAATTGCGGCTACACTGACCTGAAGACATCTTGACCATGAATGCGCAGTTGTAATTAAGGGATGACTTGACGGCAATAAATGCAGTGGATGTACCACATGCGCCTTTATTTCATGCCATGAATGCGACTGCTTTGTTTCAGAATCACGCACCAGAAAGCAACAGAAGAAGAAAGTGAACAGCCCTAAGGTACGGAGGAAACATTATGGTGTATAGAGACTTTTGAAAAAATATATATATATGCTATTTGGTGTGCCAAGCGCTCTGCTCTCCCTTTGTACATAACGTTTTTTTTGTTATTGTGATGATGCATATATTATGTATATGCAGATAATTCAGGCCTGGCATAAAATAAATTCAGGTTTATTAATTTATTTCTTAAAGTTCTTTAGATTGTTCCTTTTTTATTCAATTTCCGGAATCAATGGCGCACAGTCGAGTGGTTGCCTCAGGAGTGCGAGGGCCTAGGTTCAAATCCAGCCCTAATGGGAAAATTTATTTAGTTCATTTATTTCCGAGATTTCTTGTCTCCCGACAAATATTTATTTGTTTTGATATGATTCATAGCAGTTTCTGGGGTATTATGTACCTATGATTCCGAGGTACATTATAGTTGCTACAACACAGCTGGCACCTTACATTTGAAACTACAAGGGCAGGTTTCAATATGGGTCTTATATACTGTTACATCAGACAGTGACACTCATTACACTATACGAGATTACCTTGTGTCCCCGGTTAATGCATACAACTTTAAATGCCACTTGTTCAGTATTCATTAGTGATTAGTAATTACTTTTTGTATTAGGGCAAACAGCCACTTAAAGTTGGAGCCAAGGGTAAAGAAAATTGTACTGTCGCAACACATGCCCCACGCAAGAAGGCATGGGTGGCCCCTGTCAGAAACCACACTGTCCTAGCAGAGAACAAGGAATTCACCAATGGGGGCACACATGATAACCAGAGTAAGTATTTTATCAACAATACTCATACACTGACAGAATTCTAAATTAATTTTGTAGCTTGCGACTCACTGCTTGCTGTGAATGTGCTTCAAGGTGGTCAATGTATATAAATCTGGAGGATTTAATTTCTTAACCATAAAGAGTCATAAGGGCATATACAATGTGTGTGACGAAAAACACCACACAAATTGGACATGAAAAATCTATTGAACAGGAGATGTTGTTGGAGCCGACGTTTCTACAAGGACCTTGTCAAGGCAAGCAACCCAGAAGATTTTTCATCTCTTCAAGTTTCCATCTTCCCATGAATTTCTACATTACAATGAGACCTCATTATAATGATGTTGCATCTGGCACAAAAATAAGTCCTTTATATCCGAAAATTTGTTATAAAGATATATACCTAACACTATGTCTATTGCAAGACTATTTTTCATTCGCTTCTTTATAACCGATATTTCATTATATCTGCATTCAGTATATCGTGGTTAGAGTGCACTATCACACACATTATGCACCCGACAAAGACCACCATGTAGACATGCACTACTGTTTGTCTGAGAAGCTGATTTGATTTGTTAGCCCAATTACAGTGTTCTACACATAAAAGTTTGGTCACATGCAGTACAACGTGGTATTGCTATATTGTTGCCCGGCAGGCTAACATGGTTGACATTTCTTCATCCAACCAGGATTTCCACACGGCTTGTAAATACATTCAAACCTCATTATAACAAAGTTGCATGTTACACGAAAATAAATTTGTTATATTAGAAAATTTGCTATAAAGGTTTATTCTTAACACTATGTCTATTGCAAGACAATTTTTCATTATCTTCGTTATAAGCGGTATTCTGTTATATCAGGGTTCGTTATATCCAGGTTTGAGTGTAGCAGCGTATCTGATCTCTCACTAGGCCCACTGGAATGGGGCTGATATGAATATGGCTGCAATGCATGCCAGACACTAGTAACCAACTAAGACATTATGTTCTTAAAGTGACTAGTCAGCTGACTGGCAATTGCTTTTTGTCTCAGAACAATGACAGTTACATATCGCTACCTATTTCTAAATTGAAGAAATGTCAATGTTCACGGTGTACTAGCATGTGTAAAAAAATATTGTGTAGCAACTGTTGAAGCTGATTCACAAGCTATATGTTTGTTGGACGGTGTATGTAGAAATTGGGTGTACTGGAAGTATGCCTTCGATTCATAAATGCCAACATGGATATCGGTGCTTGCTGTGGCGGCACAAATATTTACAGACGTCTTTGCACTGATGTATTTGTGATGTATTTGTACCAACTAGCCCAGCTAATGACACTTTTGTAGGCATGTTTGATTATACGGCATGAAAGTGCTCACTATAAATCAAGGTAGCACAAAAAAAACAGAGGACGAGTAATAGAAGAAGACAAACAACAGCACTGATATTCCACCAGATTTATTTGTCACAACCAATGTGAGAGATATATGCAGCTTCAGAAATGACTATGCTAGGCAATGTGTTAGAAGGCCTTCTATTGCTTGATCGGAAAAAGAAATTCGCTTCCTTTAGCACGTTTGTATGTGCTGATGTGAGTCCACCTGTTGATAATGTTACCGATTCTGCGTGTGAATGGTCTGATCTGAGTAGGGTTGTGCTGAGGCATAGTGAGAGCGAGGCTTGAGCAAACCACATTTTGTGAGATTGTAAACAAACAATAGACAAAAGTGTTTTGAAACATACCGCTTCTTCAATTTTTAAAATATTAAATTTATAATGCTAGCACGGTTCAAGTGTGACAGGTGCTTCTGTGGCAGAACTACGCTGATACAAAGATAATATGAGTGTGAGATGCTGGAATCTTATATTGCTGTTCAAACTCACATAAACAGCGTTAGCAATATCAGCTGCAGGCTTTGCTACAGTTGCTGGTGCAAGCAAACCTGATGGCAATCACCGCCCCAGACGTGCTCAGAAGATCAACTACGCCGAGTGCGACAGCAGTGAGGAAGAGCCAGCAGACAAGCCGTCTTGTGAGCCTGAGCCATAACACCTTTTTTTTCTCACTCATAGACAAAATTACGTGGAGTGTTTTTGATCATACCCTTTCTTTCTCACGCATGGACAAAATTACATGGAGTGCTGTTATAATCACACCCTTTCTTTCTCACTGATTAACAAAATTTCATATAGTGCTGTTGTATTTTGGGGTACACTGAGGTGATCGATATGTTATGCGGAGCTTAGGAATTTCTTCCAAAATGAACACGCGTCTTGTGTCGACTGTTCATAACTTTCCCTGAACAAATTCATCTCTGATTCATCACTTTCGCTGTTACTAATTAATGTATGTATTTTTTTTACTCACTCCCCTTAGTAGTACTTTTGCCCCGAGGGTAAATAAAATAAAATTGTGCTAATAAAAAACCAATGTTTATTTCCAGAGCTTTATATACCAACCGTTTAATTGTGAGACACACTCCAATTATGTATCCCATATTATTTTGACCCACAGGGCCTCTTTAACGTGCACTTAATCTGAGTACTTGGGACTTTTTGTGTCTCAGTTTAATCAGAATGAAGCAATCGTAGCCGGGAATCAATTCTGCATCTATGAGATGAGCCGCACAACACCTTAAATGCTAAACTACCAGGGTGCATAGCAAAAAAGCATGTGTTCGTTATTAGTTATAAATGTAATGCCACAAAGCAATATCAAACAAAATTAAGACATTAAACGATTTCAAGTTCATTGGCATGACGTTGATGTTCAGAATAACAGTGAGAACATATCTATAAATTGTGTGCTTGCTTTCGTAAAGAGTCAGCATGCACGTGCAGGTGATGTCACTATCATAAACGGGTTTGAATTATGCCAACATATTCACAATTCTGACTGGTGCCACAACACATGTAATACAAAAAAAGTAATTTTACATTGCTTTATTATTCGGTGCATCGCAGCTTCCACAGAAAACTCTTCCAGTGAATTCCGCTACCCGAGGCGCCAACGAAATGAGGTCAACTACATGGAATGCGAAGATGGAGCGGACGAGGAATACCTCTGTAAGCAATACTTTCCCCACATTATGCTGATAGTTTGGGCACTTTTTTTGTCCACTTCAGTTCCTTTCCATTTATGTCACAATTACTACACTAAAATTAAAAACCTCAAATAATGTCCTTTATGTCGTCTTTTTTTCCCCTTCACTTTACTAGGTCATGTATAACACACAATATGAGCTTTTTGTTTGTTTTGCTTTAGACAATTAAGAGCTGCAACTTGTAAGGCGCAGTTCATACTCCAGCATATATGTGTGGTCACTTACGTTTTCAGTTTGCGACGACTGCAACATGGACTACCCGGGTGACTGTCCCGTGCACGGACCACTGACACACGTCAAAGACACTCCCGTGAGTGACGCATGCAAATTTCGTACAAACATGTTGCCAAATACGGACACTGTGTTTGTGCATTCTTTCTCATAACAACCTTGTTGCCAAGGCATGGTTTGTGCCCTCGTGTGTCCTTGCGTGAAACAACTTAAGCTTGTTAAGCGATCATGGGGTTTGCGCTTCTAGGCATGCTGTCTCATGTGCTCAAAGCAGAGTGTGAGATGTCAGGCAACAAAGTCCGCCCATTGCAGGTGTCCTTGGGAGACCCTCAGCGTGCCAACAAGACGGTGCCTGATGGCTTGTTGGTTCGCCGGTCAACCATCAAGGGAGCCCAGTACGGCGTGTTCACCATAAAGCAACTGTCCAAGAGGCTCTGCTTTGGACCGTACGAAGGCGTCACAGTGGACAGCAGCTGTGCCAATGGATACACCTGGCAGGTATATGTGCTACAGAGCCACACATGAACAGCATGAGAAATAACAGTAATACAGTGGTTGCAGTGCTCGATTGTTGATCCGCAGGTTCTGCGTTTGGTAGAATTTTTTTGTGAAGGTGACAATATTAAAGGCCTGTCTGGTGCTTTAGGAGTCCAGGTAGTAGAAATTTGCAGAGCTGTCCACTATGGTGTGTCTTATTCATGTAGTGGTTTGGAAGATAAAAATCTCAGATGTTAAGCATGCAAAGTTAAATGTGGGTCAATCGTTGGTCAATCACTGTACGGGCACTTTACACGGCACAGCAAATCGTTCAGTCACGATAATCCGTTCAAATCGGTAGATGAATGAATAAAACATTAGCACTCGCAAAAACAAGAACACTGCCAAATGTGCAACAACTTCTATATTCTGTAACTTATTGAGTAATGCAACTAAGAGTTGTTCACAGGTTTTTATGAAATGACTGAGGTTGATACCATTCGTGCGTGCGTTGCGTGTCACAGATCCGCCATGGTGGCAGGGTGTACCTGGTGGATGGCCGGCCTCTAGATCGCTCCAACTGGATGCGGTACGTGAACTGCGCACCGCAGCAAAGCCAGCAGAACCTGCTGGCATTTGTGCGCCAGGGAGCCGTCTACTATCGCACGAACCGTGTTGTTTACCCTGGAGAGGAGCTCTTCGTCTGGTACGGAGACGCATTCGCCAAGCAGCTTGGTCTGATTGGCAAGTCGGCCACTGCCAGCGCACAGAATAAGCAAGGTGCAAAAGAGTTTGTTTTCATTTTTTTCTGCACACTAAATGAGACATTTGTGGTTCTGTTTTGAGATATTTGCATGAAATAACAGTACCTTTATAAGCTTTCTTAGTGGCAAGACTTGAATGAATTCTGCCTGGTCGGGGAATAATGTGCAGATAAAAAATGCATTCTTGATCGAAGTAGAAATTATTTTAATTCGCTCAGTTCACACAGACAACAAGAATTGAAAGTTTCTTCATTTATAGGCTTTTATTACATGTTGCGGGCAGTGTGTACATGTGGCAGAATATTTCTCCATATGTGAACAGTGACTTGACCTCGTCTTAATATTCCAATTTGGCATGTGCGCAGTAGTCTGAATTATGAAAGATCCCAAATGAAAACATACAGAAAAATTCAGTTTTGCCACTGGGCTGAAGCAATGAATGTGGTAGCAAGAAATGAGAATAGTATCACACAAAGAACGACAGCAGCTCAATACCTTCAGCAGGCTGCTGGCAACAAAAAAAAGAGGATGCTCAAAAAGAACGCATGGGTATACACAGGGCAAGTATGAACTAGCAACTGTTATAGTAGTTACGTGCTTGCATATGAGGAATGCACTGAAAACGTCCACAATGCAGAAGCCAACATAGCTTGATTTCTTTCTCTTAGACATCCGCACGTTGAATGACGCCTCTGCATCTCCTGCAACGTGGTAGCATCTGACGCTGAGTGCGCACCGTGTTATTATTATTATTATTATTATTATTATTATTATTATTATTATTATTCTACATCACGAGTGGTACAGAAAAAGGCCCACTTTATCGTCTCGAGGATGGTTTTCAATTTCAAAGAAAATGTAGAAGTGCTGGTGATAAATAAACCCACTCAAGCTGTTCTGAGATCTGTGTGCCGCGAGCGGTAAATGGTGCATACGAAGAGCTCGCTGTTGTATCACCACCACAGGCATTGCACGTGGCTGTATTGGCAAGCGCAGCGGACTGCGGAGCAAGGGGTCGCTGGTTCGAATTCACGATATGTTTCTATGAAATTACTTTCAATCAATTTATTTTTATCACGCCTTTTTTTTACTTACATAAGTACATATATACATCCGCGACATGACGGCAATGGCGAAAATCAGCCGAGTGTCTACAAAATTGCTATCATAATGAAATATTTTCCCATGGTAACAATAAAGGCATCCTCTCTGCTTATCCCGTAGCCAGTTGACATAACATGCTCTTCTTATGAAAATAAAAAAAAAACATTATGGAAGAGAAGATTACCAGTGCATGACAATAACATCAAAAACGAAAATTTCACATCCAGAGCACATGAAGCAACAGGTTGTGTCAACTGGCCATTGGGATGAACTGAAGTAAAGTAGCAAGTTGGGCTAGTTGGAACATACTCATTACGATCAGTACACAAAAAAGACAAAAAAAAAACACAGCAATGTGATGAAGGCTATTGTGACCTTCATCACATGAAATAATGAAACTTTTCATTGCAAGAGACTAAAGTCATAATAATATGCTTAAGAATATTCATATATTAAAGAAAAATCTTTCAGAACTTGCTTCTGAGATTCCAAGGTAAGAAAGGCATGAAAAATATGGCTCCGATTAAAAAGCTTTCTTTATTTAGCATTCCTTGAAGGCAGTACCAACCAATTAATCCACACTGCAAACTATGCATTGCATAGCAGTAGATTTGTGTCATCTTAATTATTTGTGAAGTACACATTCATTTATGAAAAAGATAATTTTATTATTCTGGGAACTTATAAATTGTTTCTTTGCTTCTCATAATCAGTGCACAATTGGCACAAAATTGCATTTTATAGCAATTAGACCAGCTGCTAAAACAATCTTGAAAAGGAAGCTACAGTTGATGATAATCATTGTGTCTAAGGCAATATAAGTGCATGTAATTTTTATTACCCTGCAGATGTATGATTTTTCATTTTCACCTGAAAGAATGTATAATAAGTACAACTAAATCCATTGGTGTTGCCTTATGGGGTCAGTGACATTTGTGCTGTACTGCTTAAGTAACTATCAAAACATACCTTAATAACGCTTATTCTTTTGTCTTAAGGGGCTGAGGAGGACGTAGCCAAACTACATGCAGTCTTTTCCTGTGAAGACTGCGGCAGAATGTTCACCGTGCAAAAGATGCTGGACCACCACCGGCGAATTAAGCACCACCAAAGGCCTCAGGGAAAGCACAGCTGCGCCCACTGCCCCTACTCCAGCAACTACAGGTGAAAGCAGACGTGGCCCTACCAAACTCTTTGATTTGTAGTTGTTCTATTTCTCTAGTGTTGGCACACGTATTAACATGGCTGCTGTGAGAAACTCGTATACTGCTGTTCTTGCTATAGTATGTTCAGAATGCATAAATGTAACATGCTGGAGTCGTAGGCCTGCTTTATCAGGTATTGGTACACGTGAAAGCAAATAATGCACCTGTTGGCTGAAATCAGTCTAGAAGTGTTAACAAACTATACTCATTACAACACATATGCATAACTACAGAGCAAGGTTGGAAGCGACCTGTGCAAAAGACAATGAACAACAGTGTCTGCCTGAACCATCCGTGTCTTAAGATACTACTGGTGACTAGGCTTGTGCGAACGTTCGAGCACTTCAAATATTTGAATGAATATTGATCTATTCAAGTTCGCTTTCATCTGCATTGAAATTAGTGGAAATTTCTCGAAATGAATGAATGGGTGTACGTAGTCCACATGTAACCCCTTGTAAAGGTGGTTTCACTGCCCTAAGAGGGTGCTCTACAGTAAATACATGTTTCCATCTCATCAATTCTTCCTTTTTTTTTACATCTGAAAGCTTGTTATACTGGCTTATACACTCTAAATACACTAGCACTCATTAAATGGAACCTGAAGGGACCAAGAATATGTTCTGTTTAAGAAGAAGTCCGTTTACTGAGAGATGACCACAGGTCAAGAATGCAAGAACGAAATCAACCTTGTCAGAAGCATTTGTTCCATTTCAGTAGCAGTTCCGTTTAACAGATTGCCGCTTACTGACAGTCTACTGTACAATAAGTCACAATCACTATCTCACAATGCACAGTATAATTTATTCACCTTGAAGCCTACAACAGGAAAAAAAGCAAGGTATACCTTTGCAGCATACCTCCATGACAATTTCACCTTCGATTAAAAGGGAACAAGGCACTTAAAGTTTCTTTTAATTATTGATTACTTTTGATGAAACTTGGCGGGTTTATATAAATTTACGTACTGATTTTAAATATGCAACTTCTTTTTCTTGCATGAAGTGTAGTTTTCAAAATACAAACTTTTTTATGTGCCATTTGGGGAGCTAGCTAGCTACCCTTGCTCCCCAAAAAGCACATTAAATGTATTGTATGTTAAAAACTACACTTTATACAAGGAAAATATTTGCATATTTGAAACGAGCACACAAACATACATAAACTCACCAAGCTTCAACAAAATTTATCATGAAATAAACTTTTTTTAAGAGCAGTGTCTTCCCACAAATTAAAAAAAAAAAAAGACTTCCTTGTTTTCAGTAAATTTCAAACCTTGTAGACACTAATGTGTCAAATTTCGCATTGCTGTCACAGTTGGTGTAATTCATACATGATAAAAGAAATATATTTCTGCTACTCATTATCATCCACAACACAAGATGTTCATTTAGATGCAGTAAGATCAGCAGGAGTTGATTGTACAGTGAGTTAAATATCCGAGCTCGTACAACATTATGCAATAATAGAGGAATAATATTTCGCCATATGCAATTCGGCGAATCCTAATTCGTAAAATGCAATTTTTAATATATGTGTAAACCACTCCTATTATTGCATACAATAAAAATCATACATATTTAGACATTTCAATCGTTCTTCATTGACATCACATTAATAAATATCCTAAGGGGGCAAACACTCCGTTTAGAGCACTATATATGTACCATCAACCAGCAAAAGTGTTCACTGCTCAGCAGCACCACGGCTGACCATCAGAGCAGGACACCGATTCTGAGCAGGAGAAGTGTCTGTGAGCTAGGTGTGCTAAATCATAACCCACCAGCGTTCTTCACTGCTACACATCTGTTAAAAACGTTTAGCAATATCGTGTAAGTAGGCTTATGAATGAGTTGGCACTTGCTTTGTATTCATTAGTGCACTGTAGCCAATCTCACCATACAATGTGCTAGCACTGCATACATTATACATCGTACTTCCATGATGCTCATAGCCAAAAACTTGACCTGTTGTTCATGCTTTAATGTAACAAACAATGCCTGAAATACTACACTGTTTGTTCCTATTAAATCTTATCACCAGTGATGAGCCTGTACACTTTATATTTTTTTTAAATGGTCATTTATATACACGTAAATGTCCGAATTTCTGTAAATGGCATGTGGTATGTTAATATTACCATACTTTAAATATTATTTGTGTTAGGATTCACGACTTTTTTTAATGTGGACAACTTTGAGTGCAAATGAAAGTTTCGACCCGAGTACAATTTTTTTCCTTGGATAGAGAACATTGAAAAATCGTATTTCCTTTTGTTTCATTTTTCTTTTGTCCCCCCACACTTTTTTTAATACATGAAACCTGGCTGGACATTTGTAAAATGATAGTCTGTCTGCCTAATTGACATGACTAGGGCCATTATTATTGCATCTGTGATGAGTGTGGTATAGACTTGACACCAGGCCCAGAGTAAATCAATTCTGTTTTACTCCTTTTTCATCCTTTTAGGAGCAGTGTGATCCGGCATGAAAGGACCCACATGGGTGAGAAACCGTTTGTGTGCCACGTCTGCTGCAAGGGCTTCACGGATCATGGACATCTCAAGACGCACCTTCTCGTACACACGGGAGAGAAACCGTACGAGTGTTCAGTCTGCGGCCAGCGCTTTACAACCTCTTCAGGCATGGCAAGACACCAAAGATCACTACACTCTGGCAACGATGCTCGACTCCACATGTGTGCCCAATGTGGAAAGGGATTCATGGAGAGCAGTGCTCTCACCAAGCACCGGCTGATCCACACGGGTGCGAAGCCTCACGCCTGCTCCGTCTGCGGAGTGAGGTTCACACGGCTCGGCTCTGCCAAGAAACACGAGCTGGTCGTACATGGTCGCCAGTACCCACTTCACTGCCCGCACTGCAACAAAGGGTTTGCAGCCATGTGTTTTCTGAGAAAGCACATGCTCGCTCATCACAGTGACGACAGCAAAGAAAACAGCGAAGCTTGAAGTGAAAAGCAGCCACTAAGGAGAGTCCGACAAGAGAGGTTTTATGCGCAAGACAGGGAATGTTGAAGAACGAATGGAAATGACAAAACTCGGTCGGCATTTACGTTGGCTTCTGAGTAAAGGCAAACAACCATACCACAATACCTCGCAGGAAGAAGGAACTGATTTAATAAATTTTGAAAAGTTGTCACTGATCCCATTCATTCACAGTGATAGCTGTTGTGAGATCACAACAGCTGATTTTAACGCTGTAGTTGTTGACCGCCATCGCCAGTATCCGTAACCACTAGCACATGAAAAAAAATAAAGATTTGGGGTCAGATGTACCTGGGCCCTTGGCATGGCAGTCAAGTATTCTACTACAGTCAATATATCTTTTTATCTGCTTTATTTTCTTCACAATTACCTATATTATAATTACTGTAGATACCGTCCCCTATACATTAATTATTATTACTGTCTCTTAGTTCTCATTTATATAGCGTCAAAGAAATAAAAATGAGCCCTTAGAATATACACTTCTTTCCTTCCTTCATAGCGAGGGTCTCGTTCTGGCAGACTTGATGCCTTCATGTGAGGCATTATTGGTCAGCTGCCAGTTCGTAATAAGATATGCTATGCAACGCCAGCAAGCAGCAAACGATCGACGCTGACACTTTCAGGTTTCGATGCACTAAAGGGGAACTTGCTTACTTGCCTGCAAATGACATTCCTGGCATATCAGAGAAGTCGGGGAGCGCAAATATTCAAAATTTTGAATAGTTTTTGAATAATGGTTGCTCTTTAATTCGATTTGCACCGCAGTTTTACTATTCGAACTTCCTGAAGACAAATACATTTGTCAAATTGAAAGTGGCCCGCTTCAGATTTTTAAGAGAACTGAACGCTGAGCGAGTTGGTGATTCATAACTACAAAACTGCGTGCTTGTGTGCGTGCCTTCTCTGTTTCTTGTCGATTTCTTGCGCAGTTTTGTAGTTAAGATTTTTAATATGCTTCACTCCATGACAAACTGATATTGCGGCAAAGCTGCCGTTCAGTCTCTGCTACAGTCGCAAATGTATTAACTCGAGAAAGCGCTAATTCAAATGTCGAGATGATAAATGTGGCAGAAACGGGGCCTCTATTAGTACTGTTCTGGAATTGAACTTGAACAAAACACTTTGGTTGCACTAAATTATGTACATAAATGACATGCTTCCTTTCCATTGCTGCATTCTTGATAAGACAACCGCGAAACACCACCCTGCCAGCACTTCAACCTCACACACACACACAAAAAAAACATTTCATGTTGCTGTCTGTTAAGGACATGCTTAAGAATTTTCTCCAACTTTTTCTTCTGCAATCTCACCTCGAAGTATTCGAAAGTGTTCTGAAAAATATTTGAGAAATATTTTATTCAATTCGCATTCACACGTCAATATTCGAACTTGCTTCACACCCAAAAATTTCTTATTCGCACAGCCCTATAGAAAAGCTTCACTCAAAAGAAGAGAGATAAAGCACAGGGAAGCAACGAAGAGAGCATTTGACAAATGTCATGTGTGACAAACATTGCCAGAGTTGTGTTGGGCGATACAGTTCTGTTGTAGAAAGGTTGCGGTGATCCCCACCCTAAACTTGTGGATCCATTCAAGGTGATAAAACAGACTACAAAAGAAGGGAGCACTCAAGACAAACAGCCACTCGATGAAAAACGGTGCGAAGAAATTCCCAGTCATTGCCAGCGTTATCCCTCATTTGTAGCAAAGCGATGAAACAAACCTTGAGAGGATGTAGCCAGTTGAAATGGCAAAGAATAGATGACGTGGGAATGGGAGGAAGACAAAGAAGAAGAATGAAAGATTGTTTTTATTATTTCATCTAATACTCTTTGAAATTTTCAACGATACATTCATGGCAAATCCCCCAGAGTGGGTACATGCCATAGAGTTGAATGAAAAACAAAGATGGTTCCTTTGGTCTGAGCACGCTTGTCGTGAAATGCTAAAAAAAAAAAAACGATGGAATAAAACACTTCCAAGCGGTGCACTGTTATTCACGACTGAAAACGCTCGACAGGTACAGATTCGTTTGCCTTTCGAAAGTTGCAGTGCACACAACCACAAGCTTCACAGGTCGTCGAATCACACAGATGTGCTGGTCATAACTTGGAGGTGGTCGCTGTGATGGGACGGCAAGCTTGCACGATGGCACTGCGACATTGTCCTAGAATGTTGTTTTCGCACGTGTCCAACGCAGGATGCGTTTGGTAGCTTCCTACAAAAAGATGTTACAGCAAGACTGTCAAGAACTTCAAGGAAGAGAAAAAAAAATTGGAGAATAAAAAATATGACCTTCCTAAAAAGGTCGCAGTGACCTTATTTAGGTGAAATATTATATCTTACAATTGCAGAACAGCATCCAGCATCGCAAAAAACAAATCAAATACTGCAAATTAAGTTTTTAAAAAAGTTTTATAGGTAGATAAAAGTTAGCCTTGCTGTTCCTTGCTATCAGGAGATGAAACTACTAATTATATAATACTGAACTCAATAATAACTATTAATTTACCATTACATGTTATGAATCAAGCTTCACAAGGTTAAAGCATGCCACTTGATCTTTCACTTGATGCCCCATTTCAGGCAAAACTAGGTTAGTGAGTGTAACCTAACCCGTGATTAGGATGTGCAACTAATAAAGCGTGCTCCACGCACAAGCAATGTGCCCCTACATTATTATTAACATGACAAAGTAGCATCCCAGCAGCATGTGCTGCATGACAAAGCTGTGTGCTGCTAAAATGTTATTAAAATGACAATGTAACAGCACATTTATGCACTGTCATGTTAATGACTATAACAAGTTTACATGGGCAGATCTGTTCCCGTAAGGCCCTTGATGATATGCACCTTCTTCTGATGATGTGAGAGAACTTGAAGCAGATGGACTTTGAAGGGGCTCGAAGCGGTGTTGTGCACAAACCCTGCCACGCTTTCTTCAGCTATGGTGTGTAGCAGTGGGCTTCTGGTGGAATTTAATTTCCCTGTAAAGACACAAGCTAAAATTTAGCGTAAAATACTTGCAAATAACTTTTACGACGTCAAGGACGCTTTGCCGTTACACCATAAGGGCACACTAAGAATATGAAAGGCAAGTGGTAACTGTGCCTTTAAAACTGCTAATCTGTCGACAGAAATGTCTGTTATCTGACAGTATCAAGCACAACAAAACAGGTTAAAAAAATTGGGGGCCCTTAATCTTCGCCTTTAACAATTGAATGCTAAAAGTTGATAGTGATATCTGTTCCTAGTGAGTACTTCAAACACTTAGTGTACGAAATTTTTTCGAACATGCTATGCACCCACTACGTGACCTTAAGGGTGCAGTAACGTGTGTGCATTTTGTAGTGGATGGCTGGCTTTAAACCGCGAAGTCATTATGGTAATCTCATGTTCTGACGACCGATGGCAATGTGCACTTGTACCACGCATTACTACAACAATATTTCATGCTGTATTGTGAAGCATGTTTACAGGACGTGTGTGGCTTCTAAAGCATGAAGGTTACTCTCACTGCATTTCTAAGCAGAGGAAGTTATTTTCACTGTATTCACAAGCAGAGGCAAGGCTGTGTGGTAGAACAGTTACTTGCTACGCAATTGACCCAGGTTTGATCCGCACTAAGACACATAATTTTTTATTATTTATTTTATTTGCATCTTTCTAGTTTTTTTGGTGACGTAAAGATGACGATTTTTCGCTCACAACCAACGCCATCGATGCCGACAACGACACCGACGCAGGAATTTCTACTAAGTGAGGTCTTTAAGGCTGTCGCGATAATAGTGTTGCTCACACCTGAGGCCATATTTTGCAGCAATCACGGTGATGGATCGTTGTGTGACATAGTCTCGTGTGTCCAATAAGTGAAGTTACTTCTTGCCCGCTCTTCCTCAACCAGTCAATCACTGCGCAACAAAAGCTATATTACTTTGAGGTCTCCAAAAGTGACTGTCTCGGAATATGAGCAGAGGTCACTATGTGAGGAGCACAGGTGTTGTGTATTTTTGCACCAAACAGTGGTTGCTACAACAATCCCCAAAACATACTGCAAGCATTACGGCTATCATACAATATCGAAGAATGGCGTAGTCTTCTCACCGAAGCAGCTGACTTACAAAACAGAATGTGGTGCACTTTCGGTTTAAAGCAGGAACAGGTCAATGGCATAACGAACGTAAAATGCCATGAGTAAAACTTGGAAGAATGAGCACAGTAAATACAATGGGCACTGTTTCTGCTCAGGGACAACATAAAGCTTCACATCCAAAATGATGAGAGCGATGCACTACAAAGTAGAAGCAGCCGAGTGAGCTGTCACAAGTGACATGCGAAGAACAGTAAAGTGTCGCCTACAAGTTTTCTACAAGATCTACTAGAGCAAACTGCAGTGTTATCATTGTTCAGCCACCAAGGGAACAATTTGTAGAACACGGATTTGCCGAGCCTTCATGCTTGCAGCTTCGAGCATGCTTGTGACTTCGTGCGATGTTGTGTTCTGGCTCCTGTTTCAAATGTTTTATTTTAAAACCATTATGATCTTAAAGAACTGTATTGCTAACGCTACTGGTGTATTCCGTGTCAAAACAAGCTCTCACCTGACAGTAAGAGTTTCAGGTAAGTCTCAAGCACAATTGCATTTTCCTCAGGTGGTTCCAGGAAGCGAGATATAGGCACAACAGACTGCACAGAAAAGTGGGAGACAAGTAAAGTTGATCAAGCATTGTGTGTCTAAAAAAAATGAGCAAAACAATCCTATATGTGTAAAGGCAAACATGTGTAAAGGTTGTTATAACTGTATTAACAATTGCACCCAGTTCCATGCTGTGAAAACCGTGGGAACAGCAAAGCTATAAGCATGCAAGTGTCTATGACTGGCTTGTGTGATCACTATCGTAAATATGCCATTATATTTCACATACCCTCGCTCACGCATATTGAGCATCATAATTACTAAGCATCACCATAATTTCAAATCGTCTCCATCATATCTTTTCATTTTTATTAGTGGCGAAGCTTCTCTTAGACTAATCTTGTCATGCGTCACGCGTAACCGAGAGAAGAGACGAGAAAGAAAAGAAAGCAGTATCTCTGAACAGTATAATAGACGGCGCTGCCTCATGGAAGTACATACAAACTGCAGTTGAGTGAGGATATTTCAGATGGTGCTGTACCGTTACTCTCCGATTGGCTGCTACGTGGGTTTTGCCTGAGTGTACGAAGAACGAGTGCCTCTCTCAGTCTCTTGGGTAGTCGTTGTATATGGCGGATCGTTGGTGGGGCATGGACGAAGCAGAGGGGTGGACGCTTCGAAAACGCTTGCGTTCGGCTTCTTTGTCTCGCATCTCGTCAGTGTTACCCGTGCCCTGTCTGCATTCTCGAACGCAATCGGACGCATGGATGCATGCACGGACGGATGGACGGACGCTTCGCCCCACTCATCATCCTTCACTCCGTGGATATGCTGTAATTTTTTCTTTATTTTCACACCTTTCTGGTCACGTGACCTGTACTACTACTACTACTACTACTACTACTACTACTACTACTACTACTACTACTACTACTACTACTACTACTATGATGACAATGGCAACACAGGGTAGATCAAGACGGCCTCATTTTTTTTTTTTTTCACATACCAATGATAGGCTTTTGTTTTATTGCTCATTGCATGAGCCTCAGCATATTTGGTTACTTCGTAATTCTTATTTGCTCTGCGCCTCATATAGGGTGCTGGTAATAATATGGCAGTGTCTAAGGCTCCACTAAGGCAACATCACTAGAAGTAATGACATTCTCGTACCTGTTCTGGCCTCAAGCGTGTCATGGCCAGGGCCTCCGGGTTCTCGGCAAAGAGAAGCTTGCGGAAGTGGGGGTCGCACGCTCCTTGCAGGGGAACCAGAAGCCACGAGGCAAACACTTGGTCTCCGTAGGACTCGCCGACGTATGCCTCCAGAAGCTGAAGATAACTGCACAGGAGGACACAGAATCGCATTCTGTGCATCATCAAGCCAAAAAGCACTTGCCACGGCCCACACTACCGTATTTACTCGCATAATTCTCGCACTTTTTTTGGCAGAAAACTGATGCAAAGTTGGGGGGTGCGAGAATTACGCGGGGAAAGCTTACGAGGAAAGTGATCGCAAATCAGAATTCCCACACCAGCAACTAACAGCAAGCTTTGAGAAGCACTAATTAAAACTTACCTCAACAATAAAAGCGCAGGTTCAACACACGCAAGTTTAATTTGAGACACAACAAGTGCAAGGAAATAGTCGAGAATTAGAATACCAAACGCAAAGCTTGTGGGCGTTGCGGGCGTAGCGGTAGCGTTTGTCGCTCAACAGGAGTCCTCAAAAGGTAAGCGTAGGACGTCAGTATTGGGCTAATGGCTATTTAACAAAATTGCCTACAGTTTCCTTCAGAAGAAATAAAGTTTACCGTCAATCCCAGTTTTAGGCACACGGAAGGCCTAACACGTCTTGGTGGCTTTCAGCTGCCGTCCCCAGTAGCAAACACAAAACTCGTAGACTCCGAAGGGCCTACCGGCGGCCCTGTTGCCGTTGTTTAGTGTATGATCTATCACTTTCAGCTTAAAATTAGCCGTGTAGCTTCGGTATCACCCCATAACGTGACAAGATTACCGACACAACATACAAAACACGCTGCAACGCGCACCTGCCGCTTTGGCTTGGAATAAATTGAATCTCTGGGCAATAATACTATGCTTGATGCATAAGAGATGGCGCCTGATGGTGCGTATTATCATCATCAGTGGTTTGAATGAGCAGACGACATTATTTCGGCAGTTTTTGGGGGTGCGATAATTACATGAGAAAAAAAGAAATCATTTTTTTGTTGGACGATGTGGGGGCTGCGAGAATTACGCGAGTGCGAGGATTACGCGAGCAAATACGGTATTAAGTTAGTACCCCTCTATGTCAGCTGGGTTGGCACGAAATAACTCAACAGCTCCAGAAACAGCTTCAGTGTGGTGTAATGAAAGATTGGTCTATGGCACATTTGCTGTTTCCACGAGTCAACAAATACCATCTTTCAAGAAAAATGCATTTTGCAGAGGCATAAAGTTGCATTCACAACACAAATGTGTAGATTTTTTAAAAACTGTTGTCTAGAAAAAAAAGGCTCTTCGATAAACTCCTCATCTTTCATTTGTTTCGTAGCAAGGCAGGTTTGAGACCTTTGTTTAGAGAGGTGTAAGTTTTCCGTTTTTGGGGGGATGGGGGGTCTACACAATCGGGCTAATTGCATTGAGAAAGGGGTACAAAAATTAACTTTCCCTACAGCCAGGAAAGTACATGTTTTCTGCGGTTTACCCCAGATCTTTGTTTGCCGAAGAAACTACAGCACTCAATATTTTATGTAATATATCACCAAAACCCAGAAGGAAGAAATTTTTCATGTATATGAGTTTCAATAACAAGACGTATCTTACGTGAGTGATATAAACTAATTCAAGATTGCCAGACAGAAAAGAGTGTCTAAAGACACGCTTCTATCTACAAAAAAATATATATAACAGAAATTATGAGATGTAGAAAATGTACACCCTTCTGACAACACCACCTCTGAAAACATCAAAATTTTTCATTTCATAGAACATCCCCGACAAAGGTCTTACTGTAAGCTCGCCTAGATGAAAATACACGTCTAGGTGAAAATGCAGCAGCTTATTAGGGCTTCTAAGGTACAGTAACTGAACAATCTTCGAGACTGCTAAATAGTCCGAAAAATTGAAGTTTGAAGAAATGGTTTAATACATGAAAATGAAGTTTATTTGGGAGACAGGAAGCCTAAAAGGACCTTCAATGATGTCATGCTTCATACTGCACTTGGGGGCAAGCAGATTTCGTTGTATCTGGGCTGCGGCGAAAGGCCTGACCACATGCACGCATTGGCGATCGTTGCCGTTGTTCGAGGCACAGTTGGTGGCTTCATGTTACCAAGCAAACAAAACTTGATGCCGGTCACGAAAAAATTCAGTAGATCTCACATACCTAGGGAATCGATGTTATGCAAAGCGTGCGGAGGGAAGGTGGCCATGGTGTAATTTGTAGGCACACCCCTCGTTCCAAAGCCCCCCTTAAACTAATGCTTCTGTGCCTTTTGGTAGTTCACGAAGGTACACTGGCTAGCTGCCAGCTTGTAAAAATCACGTGGTATGTCACTGAGCAACAGGAGTGTTGCACGCTTGCCGCAGTGGCTACGATGGGTGCTGGCCAACACTTTTGAAGTATGTTGCACTAATTGTGTGATATAAAATTCATGCCAGTGTTATGGAACATAGAGCGAGCTGTTCAAATGATTTTTTTTTCTTTTGGCCCAACAAAAATGATCCCTCAATCCGTTTCTGGCCTTTCTTATTTAACACAAACCCTTGCTGTTCTACACAATCTGAGGGGCTCACAAATCTGAGAACGATGGCAGCCCTGGCCAGTGGTTCAGATCCAGGTGGCGCTGCGTGCAGCACAGCAGCTTTGTCTGCTCAAGCAGCTGGAGAAGCCGCAACATGGCGCCCTGCACCTCCATGTCTAGGAACAGCTCAGGACCTGCCAGAATTAAGCGTGAATACTAGTGTCACAATTATGAATAGCTATACTAATAGCATAATTACCATGGCAATAAAACGGTGAGCACAACATACTGGGCATGCGAACTAACAACGAACATTGAAGACAACCCTGTTTGGTCAGCACTACCAATTATTTTACCATAAACAGTAACACACACTTCAGTGCCTTGCATGTGCACAGTGAAGCGAACAGTCACACACAGTTTCCTACACACTGCCCATAGAAAGTCAAGATGAGAAATGGATACAGTAAACATCAGATACATATATAGAATTTGAAGGTAATCATGACAAAGCTCAAAGATTGCCTGTTTAGAGGTAAAATATTGCATAGTAAATGAAAAATGCATCCAAGGAGATTATAGAGCTGTTCATTATAAAAAATAATTTATGTGTGGGTTCAATATATGCGGGTATAGCCAACAATAGCCTTACCGGCCAAAAATACTGATGCTAGACGGGTGAAATGAACCAGTGGTGGGAACGTTCGCATGAAGTGGTGCCTTGCGCCGAGCAGGTGGATGGCCCAGCGCAAGCAGGACAGGACATGACCACGATCGTAGTTTCTGCAAGGGCAATGTATAATATTTGAATCATTTTTATCGATTTCCAGCGCATTATTTCGTTCATGCAAATTATAGCCACAGGAAAAAGAGCCTGCCACCTGTTTCCTTCTGTTCTCATTTCAAACCAACCAATGAACTACAAAAATGGATTAGATTTAGAAGTATACAAAGTTGGGCTAGCATGGTTTACTTTTCAGTACATAATGCCTCCCCCCTTTGAAGAATACGCAAAACGAAAAAAAAAATATTGTTTCTTTCATTGTTGACAGTGTTACACATTCCGAGATACACGAAATCGATCATCCAATTATTGCATTGCATCAAAAGATATTCTCAGTTTCTAACTGGATCTCACAATGGACTAGCCTACATAACTGGATCACAATGCAGCACTCTTTAAAGTCGAAACACATTTTGCGTTGCAAAATGTTGGAGCCATTCCATTTGATGAAAGAGAATGACCTGTGGACTGACGGATACATTGCCGCCTCTGCTGTGACAGGCATTCTTCGTGAGCATGATACTCCAAGGCCATTCTAGTGATGGAAGCGACTCTCCACTTTATGGAGTAAATTTCACCACTTTGAAGCAGCCATAAGTATATTCCGAGCAAACAAACATAATGCCACTCTGGAGCAGCCATGAGTATATTTGGAGCAGAAATAATGGCACTCTAGAGTAGATGGTAAAGTATGCCCTGCAACTCTTAAAATTCAAAGCACTGCTCAAGCATCTCATAATGAATATTTGTTAGGACAGGTATTTCACAGGCAAGAAAATGAATGGCAAAAAACTAAAAATGAAAATATGGTTGGTTAATGAACGCACCCTAAAATGAGCTATATCTTCAAATAATATCAGAGCCAATAAAGCTGCATAGTAGCACACTAGGATGATAGTATACAGGTAGTTTTCGTTTTTAAAAAGTTCTTGCGAGTTGGTCACATGCTTAAAGTTTCTCATCTCCATTTTTCCAGCTCTATTTTAGAGCAGATTAGGAGCACTTACTAACAAATATCCCAGTATAAAGACCATGTAGCAACATTTTCTTTTCGGAGAAGTTTGAAGCAATTGAAGCAGCACTTGCATCACTGGCATTCGTAAAAAGAGTAGTTGACTGACACTGGCCACGCAAAGCCACCCCTAGACTCAAATGTTGCAGTGAAACAGATACAGAAGGTGCGTCGCTCCACTTGAGTTTCTGCACAGTCTCCTGGACCGGCCCACCCTCGACCGATCGACATCTGTTGACGTTCATGCAATCTGAAGATGGCGTCCGAATTTTGATGATTTGTGACATCATTATAACATTTTGTGAAGATGTCGTCGCCTTCTCATAGAAGGTCACGTGTTCTATTTTTTGCGTTTCTGCTTGTGGAAGGACACCCCAAATAAAGCAAGCGACCCTTTTACAGCTCTGCTATAAAGGAAAAGACATCTTCCCTTTGAACCATAAAAACAAAAGCTGACTTACTTTGTTATTTCCTCCAGAGCGCATAGCCTATGCAACGGGACGTAAAGCCAGTCATACGAATACGCGGGCTTCATTCTCAACGTTAGGGACACCCCTGAGCTGCAATAAAAGCGAGAGCAAAGTTTGTAAAATACACACAAGCTGATATAAGAAGTTCAGCAGCAATACGTAGGTTGGTATTAAACCATTGACTTGTATACTGACTACGCATACAGTAATTATACTTTGATGTGAAGGTGTCATGTGCAGCAGCATTCCTCCAGTGTGTGCCTTATCAAACATTTGCATAACTGCACAACCCCATTCACTCTAAAAGAACGAGAAATGAGATGTTTGTATGACATACCGAACGACATCTCCGCACGACACCCATAAAAATCATGACTGTCAAGGTACCGCTGCAACAACCAAGCCCTCAGTACAACTTATATCATTGTAGATAAGCTCGACAGTACTGTGTTAATAGATACAGTAAAATCACAACACTACAAAATGCTGATTAATGTTGAGTTCCGTCAATGTAAGCCTCACAGCTCTAGCCAAGCCAGTGACTTTTTCTTAATGCAACTTAGGGCAGTTCATCCAAATGGTTGTTTGAGATTTATTTAACCAACAGAATTTCCCTTTCCAGTAATCACATTGCGTTCTGACTTACAGCATCAATACTTTGACAGTACAAACAGTACATGCACTTCCTAAAAGTTAGTAATAACAAGAGTCAACAACAAAAACGAACTGATTAGCCAAGTCTTACAAAAAAAAGCCCTACCTTTGATTGATCTGCCTCAGGATTTTTTCAAGAGTCTTCAAGTAGGCAGCCTTGATGTCTGACAACGCAGCACTGTCGAGCTTGGCACTGGCGGCGACAGGCATGGAGCACCCCGTGATGCTTTCTCTCTCACTTGCTGAAACGTCCTCTATCGACAGCGTCTCCAAGTGATTGGACTGCGAGCTAGAAGCAGATACAAATATGCGAGTAAAATCACCGAAACCACGATATCAGTTTCTTGGCAGAAATGCTTCGAGACCACTTCGGGTAATCAAGGTTCAACTGGGAATCTGCACCAACTTGCCTGCTTGCCTCTCAGTGATTCTACTCAAACTTCAAGTTCAGCACAACCACATTTGCCATTGCATCCTTGGGCATTTGGCTCTAGTGCACTTACTGAATTTAGTCAGACCTTGAAGTAACGTCAAGCACAGAAACAGCTTTGCAATCTCCAATGCTCGTAACAACCGTACATCTGCCACACTGCAACACCTGTAGACAATATTTCAAAATAGACTTCAATGTATTCGCATGTGCTATATTGAGGTTCAATTGTACTTCATGTTAACGTACACTTTTTCCCAGAAAATACTGCCTAAAATGTGACATGTACAGTCGTGAACAATTTGAAAGGGAACACTCATACTGCATAAATTGCCTTCAAAAAGTCATAGCGGCCAAACCCAGTAGGCAAATGAAAAAGTATTCATAACACTAAAAGATCCAGAAGAAAACACTTTTTTCTAATCAATACATCACATTCCCTCTGACAAATTATGAGCAAATTGTTGCATAAACAATAATTTGACGTTCCCTTTCATAGTGCCCACGACCGTAGTTCAGGTGTTGAGTACGAGATAAAAAATACAATAGTGATAAGCTACTATCATTGTGAAATCATTGTGAAATAAAATGCCAAGGCTGTGCAGGCTGTGGCAGGTTCGTTATGACTCCTCAAGATAATTAGCTTTTCTTAATAGTCTGGATGCTATACAAATACATAGCTTGAAGCTATTTGCAAGACACCAGAGAAATGAAATTACGTCGAATTGCATGAATTACACTAAAGGTGACAAGCTCTGTTCACCTCATGAGGCAACTTCGGATGGCAATTTCGGATGGTGCACTGTTTGCCAAATGCAAAAAAAGTTGTCATTCTATGAATGAACATTATGAGTTACATGATACATCATTGAGAAACAAAATTAACTGAAAATGGGAAAGCCACAAAAGCACTTTGTCCTGCCTTTCTTTACAAACAAAAATTGATGAGTGAACAATTGAATACAGTAAATTTACTATTATTCTTCTTCTTATCTCTCCCTTCTTAAGTGGAGTATGAGTACGAGTATTTAGGAAGAGTACGAGTAAGGGTCTGAGAGAGTAGACTAAATAGGATAACTGCAATCCAAAGAAGAGCCGGCATTCTCACCATGCGAGGTTTCCGGCAAAAGCAACCTCCTCAAGAACTCTCAGATACTGACGTTCAAAGCCTGGGGCACTTGTGCACAGAAGCGTTAGCGACACTTCATGGTAAAGCGCAGCATGATCCTCATCTAAAGTCTGAAATAGAGACAGGAGAGGTTTATGGTTAAAGAAAAATGTACACCACTGGTTCTTAATACAGATTTACAAACAGTGTGACAAAGACACTACTATTGCAAACAGGCATGATTGGCTACCGTTCAATGTTCGACCCACCTCAGACACAGCAAGAAGTAGCAACTCAAACAGCAGGTTGAACTCCGGACGGCAAAGCCATCGCTGACTGCACCTCCGAGTCCAGTGCTTGGCATGAGCACAGAGCTGCTCCAAGTAGGCTTTTACATTAGCATTACAGAGGAGGCTGGTCCTTGCCTGTGAAGAGTTAAAAAAAGAAAAAAGTTTAGGTGAACAAGATCGACACTGCATAATAATTTTCGTTCAATACCTTCGTCTTGCTTACTTAAAAGATGACTCCCATCACATAACTTAATGATTTATATGTGGGGTTCAACGTCCCAAAACCAACATATGATTATGAGAGACGCCGTAGTGGAGGGCTCCGGAAATTTTGACAACCAGGGGTTCTTAACATAACTTAACCACTTATTATAGCGCAGGAATCAATATAATGTGGTCTTTCCTGGATATATTTGTACTCCATGTACAGTCCAGCCCGCTGTTATAGGGAACACTTTTTGGTGGCTACTATCGATTACTGCAGAAGCACGGTAGAAGGACCGAAGCTTGAATTTTTTTTCTGCAATACTGCGTCTAGTTGATCATATATCAGGGGCTCTTTCATTAACAAGGGTAGAATAATTGTTTTGTTATGCTGTGCACAGTTAGGCTGCGCACCAATTTCACCACAAGGGGTATGCACACATACCTCTTGCGGTGAAATTGCAATAAATTGGTAATTGATATGTGGGGTTTCGCACTTTCCTGTCTGCAGAAAAATAAGCAGTTATTGGGTGGTCTAGTAAACGTTTCTTTTACTACTACACTAAATGCTTTTTATTATAATGTATAGATCAATTTGTAGCAGAAATACTGTGCTTTCAAATGATATTATTTTTAAACAAACATTTCTTAATGTTTTTTGTAGAATATTATTAATAAAAATATTTCTGAAACTTGTAAAACCATGGACACTGCTTTGTACCAATGCAACCCAAAAAAATGTACAAACGTACATTTTAAAGAAGAAGGCTGTATACAACATTACTGCAAATACTAACTTTCTATCTGTACAAGTTAATTTTATAAAAAAAAATGTTAGCCATAGCGGCTCTAACGAAGCGCCGCACGGCACTGCAGAGCGCAATGCTGAGGTCAACACCCGGCCGTCTTCTCGCGCAAAACTCCACTCTCTGTGCCGCCACTGACAAATGATACTGTCCAAACGACATTTACACCCTGCAGATAAGAACCGCAACCTTTAGAACACGCTGCTGGTCATCAAGGGTAGCTAACTGGATTCCTAAAGAAGGCAAGCGGGTTAGGGGGAGACAGAAGGCTAGGTGGGCAGATGAGATTAAGAAGTTTGCGGGTATAAATTGGCAGCAGCAAGCACAAGACCGAGTTGACTGGCGGAACGTGGGAGAGGCCTTTGTCTTGCAGTGGACGTAGTCCGGCTGATGATGATGATGAGATGTCTTTAGATATGATCGCCGCTGCGATGAAACGATTCCTAGTAGAAAACGAAACTTTCCGACGGATACCTGTCGACGTTCCGGGGCTACTTGATGCACTTTCACCATCCATGCTAAAGTCTGATGAATCAAAGTCATCTCCCGAGTCTTCGCTGCTACCACCATCACAAAATTCTAATGGAGACTCATCAGAATCCGTTGAAATTCGCTATTTTCGCGCGGCAGCTATGTGCGGCGTTGATGTCGTGTCGGAAACAACGAGCGCTCGTCTAGCACGACGTCTAAAAGGCGCTTTTAAAAATCCCTCCCACAGCGAAAAAAGAAAACGCAAAAGCGTAACTAGAAAAGACCTCCTTTTATGCACTGGATGGCGCTAGTTGTCACAAAGCGCTCCAAACGCAAGAAAATGTTTATTGAAACCATCGGCAGCATACTGTTGACGAGTATAGGCACGGACAGGATAATGTTAACGTCTCAAAACCACCGTATGATTATGAGAGACGCCGTAGTGAAAAGCTCTGGAAGAAAATTTGCGCTGGGCAAAGTACAGGTGCAATTAATAACACAGCTGTCGAGTATAAGCAAGGCTGGGATTGTGTTGCTCAGGTAAGAGAGCCAATATTAGGCATTATAGAGAAGGACGAAGAAGGCAAAAACAAGCAATAAATCCAAAAAATAATGAGGAGGTAACGCATTTAGAGGACTGCTGGCACAAAAATTTCCCAACTTGTTTTTCAGTAGTAATAACTTATGACAGCCGCAAACCTCGTCTTCTTGAGTGCACAATAGTTAATTACTTGGGGACATTTTTATAGCACCCAGTCCCAGTTTCAGTATTAGAAAGCCTCAAGTGTGGTTCACTGGTCAACACAGTTGGCCATGTGAACACATAAAACAGGGACACAACGGCGACATGCATAGTGTGCAGCACTGCGTACACATTAGCACTGCATTGAGAACAGTGGGAGTAAGTGAATGCTAGGAGACTAGTAGCCACTACAAACTTCCAACATAGGTGGTTGTTTGTCATTTACATTCAAACCAAGTTGATCTTGATGTTGCGATAAGCTCCATTTCTGAGACAGTTGCAAGGCATACATTTTAAAATTGATTTTAACGGGGCCGTGCAACACTTTTTGAGTATGGTCAGAAAACATGGCTGATCGGTAGTAGAGGCTTCCGAGAACACGCGAGCCAAATACTATAGTTTAGCACGCAGTCTGAAATTAATAATAAATTATCGACGTTAGCAAAAAATTGCTATCTTTTCTCTTGACGAATAATGGAGATAGCTCGGAAATCACTCACTAAAGGCCTCCTATCAGCCATTGGCTGATTTGAACATTGCGCGCTTGGTCGTTAGAGATATTGCCGCGGGAGGCCGCTACTTGTGCACGTGTGCCCGCTCGATCACATTGAAAAAGCCACGTTTTTGAAGAAAAAAGAAAGGGTGCTCGAGGTCACGCGGCACGCATGACGTATTTTTTTGCCCATGCCATCCCTCCCCCCCCCCCCCCCGCTTAGCTTTCAGTGCTTTCTTCGGGATGAGAGAACAGGAAATGCGATTGCAGCGTGCAACAAATCTTTGTGACTCTGCTCGTACTGGATGGATTCTTGAAATTTTTGTGCCATTGAATTTTCGAGGTAATAAGCACTTTTAGTGAGTCCATTTTATGGTTACTTGAAGAAGTGTTTCAGGGCCCCTTTAAAAAATATTTTCTAGGCTATACTGGCCGCTGATACTTTATACATAAAATGTGAATGTCTACACTGTGGGGATTTGAAGTGTGCTTGCAACCATTTCGCAGGCATTTTTGCTGTACTGCCATTCCTCTTGCCTTCTCCAGTGCTCTCGTGACTGTGCGTGGCAAAAGATGGCGCCATGCGCGGGCGCGGCACGTGGTCTCGGGTTGCGAGAGTTGGCGAGATTGAGTCAGGTGCGCACTGAAGAAGGCATTCTTCTCGGGCAACATTTGATAAACACGTGTTCATCCTTAAAGGGAGTGTTTACTTTTGCGTTTGCTCCGGTTACGTACGATAATTCAAACAACAGTGTCTAGCGCTCGTGCATAGTCCTACTATGCTGAACCACACTTGCTGGAGGCCTATGCGTAGGAAATATGCCCTAGCTTACGCAACCAGATTGAGTGGTGCTCGTCTGAGTGCGCAGCATAGCCACGAGGGACCATTTTCAGTGGCATGTTAAAACTCCCCGTCGCCTGCAATGGTCTTGCGGTTTCTTCGTTTGATGTGCGTCCGTGTGCAAAAGCCTTTGCTCCTCATGTCTCTGGAGCGGACGTTGTACTGTGTTTGGGGGGGGGGCGAAAAGCAATAAAGTGTTTGGTGTATTGCTCGATTGAACACTATCTGCTTTGCTAGTTTAGCGCATGCGTAGCAGTGCACAACACGTGAGCAGGCGGCGATATGCAGTTCTGTGGCTTGGTAAACCTGAATACGAGGTGATCTTGTTACAGTGAGTAGCGAGGTTACCACAACACAAGCCTATCTTCCAAGTTATCGCACTGTGGGATGCAGTGTCGAGAGAAGGACGGACCCCAACATAAAATGTAATGATGTTTATTAATTAACAGCAGGGCAAGCCGTTGATGCTGCGCTCGAATGATTAGGGTAACAAACACGAAACCGAGCTTTGTAGCTTGGGTTATATAGCCACCTGTGGTGACGTCAGCCTCCGGTGAAAGAGCGGTGGCGCTGTCCATTATCGGACGAGCGTTGCAGTATGCAGCCGAGTCACGCCGGCTGTGCTGGTTTGTGCGCAGTGTGTCGCCACATCACCCCCCTGAGGAGTGGAGAACCCTCAGGGCTTGTACCAGACGCCCAAAGCGTGCCGTGAAAGTAGCAGGCTGTGACATGGCGGCTGTGGAAGGAGTGGCCAAAAGGTGCTGGACTTTCTTTTGTAAGTCGAGGTTGCGAATGGCGACGAGGGGGGACAAAGTGAACACCCAAGAAGGGAAACTTCGCAAGCTGTGACACAGTAGGAGCCAGGGTCCTGGCTGGAACCTTGGCCGCAGGCAGCGGCACTGGGCCAAGGGCATATGCTGCCGTAGTCATCACCAATGGGATCCTCTTTTCGAGAGGAGCAATCGGAACCACTGTAGATCTGGGCAGAAGTAGTTGCCACAGTCCAGTTAATGATGGTTTCGGTGAACCGCGACGATGGGGCATCTGTGGTCACCGGAAGTGAAGCAGTAGAAGTGGCTTCGGGTGGAGAGAAAGTCAAGGTCTGCGCACGAGGCTCAACGGGAACTGTTGAACGGGCCCTGGTAGAAGCCGTGGGTGCGTTTGACTGCTCCTGGTTCGGAAGGCCAGTGGCGGACATTACCGGTGAAGTAACTAGGAGAAAGGCCCAGCACATGGATTCAGGGGAGCACCATGACTTGGGGTCTCGGTGGAAGCAGTGCTAAGCAAGGACGGAGCGGTCAGCCCAGCAGGCTGAGCACTTTCAGTAGTTACAACCGTGCTTTCAAGAAATACCGGTGTTGTATCGACCAAGACTTTCGTAGCTGACATGGCCTCAGCAGCTATAGAAGCAGGTAGGTCAGTCGAAATTGAGGTAGGCATGAAGCGGATGGCGCGGAAGTTTAATGAAGCTGGGGCAGCGGTGGTGGAAGCAGGAACGGTTGTAGGAGTGGCGGCTGCCGAGGTGGGAAGAGTAGACGGCACGATGGTCAGCAAGGCAGACGTTGTAGAATGAGCTACTGGGTTGGGTGCAGGTGTAGTGACGGCCCGAGGTGCGATGCTAATGTTTCGCATGGCAGGTAGTGAGTGGCGTGGCACTGCCGGTTGAGGTAGGGCTAGCACGAAGTCTCGAAGCCTGTCATATGGCTGTGGTCCCGGAGGAGGCACAACACATCGCAGAGATGGAGGAAGTATGTCTACCATGATGGCGTACCTTTCCTGCTGCAAGATGATGTTGCGCAGGCAGAAAGCAGCCTCCATCTTGAGGAGCCAGGTGGCTGGGCTTCCGGGCCAGAATTCGGGAAACTCTGGTGGTATGAGGATGCAGGGTGTTGTGCCTGTAGGAGTGATGGTGCTCGCTAGAACAGAGCTTTGGTGGGCGTGGACCGAGCGCGACTGTTGTTGGGCATGAAGCAGCTGTTGAAGTAGTTGTACTGGTTGGCGAAGAGCCGCGAGGGCTTCTTGCTCGGCCATGGCGGTGCGGTTAGTTGGAATGCCGAGTCACCGGATGTGGGATACAGTGTAGAGAGAAGGACGGATCACAACATAAAATGTAAGGATGTTTATTAATTAACATGGTAGCAGCAGCAGGGCAAGTACTTGTCAGCGAAGAGCGGTGCGGTTAGTTGGAATGCCGAGTCACTGGATGTGAGATACAGTGTCGAGAAAAGGACGGATCGCTACATAAAATGTAAGGATGTTTATTAATTAACGTGGTAGCAGCAGGGCAAGCATGCCTATGCTGCGCTCAAACGGTTAGGGTAACAAACACGAAACCAAGCTTGGTAGCTTGGGTTATATAGCCACCTGTGGTGACGTCAGCCTCCGGTGAAATAGCGGTGGCGCTGTCCGTTATTGAACGAGCGTTCCAGCAAGCGGCCAAGTCACGCTGGCTGCGTTGGTTTGTGCGCAGTGTGTCGCCACAACACCTTTGAAGGTTTTTTTCAGTTTTCTTCAGTACTCCTTTAATACTTTGTGGCACAGCGCCATCTTGTGAAGATACGACTTACTTTGCCATTTCCTACCACTATTGGGAGAGAAGAAACCACACAGACTCAGCTAATGATAAGTTAAGCATTCTTGTTGCACAAAGTTTCTGTTCTAGTGGTCGAAGTATTATGCTACACACAATAAATTCGGCAAAGGCAGTACAGTGTTTAACGAGACCTTCACATTGGGTGTGTCTGCAGGAATTAAAAAAAAAAAAAACTTTTCCCACCAAGGTTGCCAGATTTGGGTACTTTACGCCAGATTGGCTACTTTTCAAAGGCCGTGGCAACAAAAAATGACGTTGCTTACTTGGCTACTTTTTGGCTATTGTTCTGGCGCTGACGTCAACAGCTAATATACACTAAAACCAAGCACAACTAAGAAAAAGTTCATTCACATCGCCGGCTGCGGTTCTCTCAGTGTAACCGCATTTTTTCACTCAGTATGCCAGAAGCAATTGCATGCACGCAAAACACGTCCCGGCCGCCATGGTTTCCACATTATAAATAGAACTCATATAGGTAAGGCAGCCCTGTAATGTAGCTGGCGGGCGACTCATTTAAGCTTTCTAGTCACTATCCGCCTCACGCGCTAATGCTCCGAGCTGAATAGGTGGCGCCACCCTAGGCAAAAGTTGGCGAAAAGCGGTTGCACACTGCTCATAGAAGACTTACACAAAGCGGATGCACCTCACTTTTTCTGCAGTCATTTTTCATTGAGGTTTCATATTTGCACTGCCGACGCTGTTGCACTTGTCAGCCATGACGTTTGTCATGTCGACTGCTTTATGTTATTTGTTTTGAAATGACAGCCCCTTTTCTTATCTTTTTGTGTGCACACACGATGCACTGCATGCGTTTCTTACATGAATGCGTCTAAGCTGTTATTTCCGTGATATGATAACACAGAAGACATTAAAAAAAAGTATTTGCATGTGAAGAGCCAAGGCGGTCTTGTTTTCTTAGTGACTCTGGCGGCAAACTGCACATTGAGTCAACTGTTACGGGGCCCAATACGATGAACGCTTTGAAAACTTTCGCAGGAGACATATTTGGTTGCCTCAAGCTCGTATTGAGGAGCAAGTACTGCACCTTTGTCAAGTTGACGATGTGAGAGCTGATATTCCAGCAGTGAAATTATGGATCGAAATATAAACCTACGGGAATGCATCAGGTGCCAATCCTATGCAAAACAATGCAGACAGGGCAAAAAAACTTTTTGTTTTCTCTAAATCCAACGCAGAAGCGGAGCGAGTGTTTTCTTTTGTGCCTCTTACAAAAAGCAACCTAAGGAATCGAATATCGCACGAACTTCTTGCGATCAACCGGATCAAATTCGGACTACGTCTGATAGGTGTTTGAAAGGTGTTAGAAGCTCTACACAAACGTGATTAAAAAACTGCACTTGATTTGCTGCGAAATACGAAGTACTTTGCTCACTATACATTAAATGGGCTCTGCAACACTTTTTGAGCATGGTCATAAAATGCTGCTGATCGGTAGTAGAGGCTCCCGACAACATGCGAGCCAAATATTAAAGCGCAGCACGCGACCTGGAATTCACAATAAATTTTCAAAGTCAGCTAAAAATTGCTTTGTTTTTCTCTCTCGAAAAACCACGCAATAAGCCCAAAAATCACTCGTAGTAAGCCCATCTATCAGCCATTGGCTGATTTGAACATAGCGCACTCGGTCGTTACAGAGATCGCCCCGGAGGGCATCACTTGTCCACGTGTTTGCGCGCGATCCCACTGAACAAGCCACGTATTCGAAGAAAAAAACAAACGGGAAAAGTGCTCAAGATCACGAGCGCGCATGACGCTTTCTGTTTGCCGCTCCCATCTCTCCCTGTTTAGCTTCCAGTGCTTTCGTTGGGATGACAGAAGAGAGAATGCGATTGCAGCGTGTGACAAATCTTCGGAACTCCACTCGTACTGGATGGATTCTTAAAATTTTTGCCACATTGGATTAATGAGGCAATACACTTTTCCAGTGACTTGATTCCATGGTTACTCAAAAAAGTGTTTAAGGGCCACTTTAACAGTGCTGTGGGGCATGCTGGCAAAAGTGAACTCGATTACGTACCCTTGACAGTCAGTGCAGTATTAATTGCCAATTTTCTAGTCTTAATTCCTTCTGCAGGAAGTCACGTAATTTTTTTAAAGTCTACCTTAATGTGATAAAAGTTGCTGTGGTGTATATTTTTGTATCATTAAGCATCAGAATGTGGTGTGGTAAAAAAAAACTGAAATCATGTTTGGCTAATTTTCTGGCTCCAAAACAAAATAACAGCTGCCGGTAGGCTACTGTTTTGGCTACATTGGTAAATTTTTGTGGCTTTTTTTTTTTAGAAGATTTGGCAGCCCTGTTTTCCGCCTTTTTTTTTTTTAAATGCTTGCTGCTAGCAATTAACCACTGCACAAGATTGGATTGGTCGCTAAAATCGACTACCAAAAAAACATACCATAAGTGGCTGCACAATAGTTGAGTAGTTAGTTACATTGTAAATATAATTAATGGCTGTAAAGTACACTAAACTGTATTTTCTCATATATAACTAGCACTCCCACATTTAAAGCAGGTTTTTCCTTTTTTTTTGTGTGGTGGTTACATGCGAGAAAATGTGGTACTTTACTCTAGCACTTTCACAATTGCTAAATTTGGTTTCTGCAATCTTGGCTTCAAATAATGTCAATTTTATGCCTTTATAGATGATTAACCATAAGGCATGCCGTGTCGCAAAGAGCTAACGCCAACACAATTTAAAAGGCCATGCTTTCGTCTACGGCAAGAGCCGGAAATGACTCCAGGACACCGAAACATGTTACGGTTGGTAGGCATCCGATGATATTTATTTATCGTGCAGCTAAACTATACTTACCACGGAAAGTTCTTCACTCTTGCCAGCTTCTGACTTGGTGGCCATTTTGTGAATGAGTCTGGCCACGGAAGCCAGGAATTCAAAGGAAGCCATATCCCAACCCTCACAAGGGATGGGCTCCTCAGAGGCAACACATGGAAGGCACTGGCTGGAACTGGAATCTGACTGCATTTGGCTTCTTTCACTTTCAGATAGTAACAATGAGAAACTCCTGCAAGCAAAGTAAAACCCGCTCTAAAGCATGGCGACTGGTATTCCAACTTCTTGACACTACCACCAATACCAAAGACGGACAAATATTCGGGAATTTTGAATATTTGAAGAAATATTCGAGTATTTGTATTTGCTTGGACATGAATTTAGGCTATTGGAAATTCCCGAGGACTCGAAATGAACGAACAAATGCATATATATGAACGCATAGAATTCCCCTGTAAGGATAGTTTCACTGCCGTGTGGAGTACTATGTCGTGAAACCACTCATAAAAGGAAAATCCACACTGCCCCAATACCACACTACTAGGTTAAAGGTAAATGTTATTTTCACCTGAATTATAAATTTTGTAATTTTAAGAGTTTGTTACGCGGGCTTACGGTTGCATCGTGCGACGAATAATTGTAACTTCGCTCATACTCAATGAATTCTGAAAATTTTTGCAGCAGTGAATTATGAAGCAATAAGCTCCTTTAGTGGATGCATTCTATGGTTATTTGGAAAAGTGTTGCAGAGCTCCTTTAAAGCAGTGTTTGGATAGTAGCATACTCAAAGACTGAAACAAGGAAATTTCGGGCGAAGTATTGCTCACATTTACTTTTCCAGCCCATACAGTTGGTTTCATATGGGCATAATTTTACTCGAAAACTTGCACCACAGTCAATGTGTTACCTTCAGCAGTCATATCTGAAGGAACATGATGCGCTAATAACGAGCTACTGCTCATTGCAGTCCTATTGCTAAAGAAAACAAGACTGGATTTCAGTTTGCGAGTATTGTACCAAGTTTCACATAAATACAAGCTCAATGCAACTGCAACTCAACACTAATCTGAGAATGAGTAGCAAAACTGAGTAACTCAACCTGTTCCTAAGTTTTGCACAGAATCGTAACTTCACATGAAGGTAGACTTCACACCACGTTTTGGGACACAATTCTGAAAAAAGCGGCGAAAGGTTAGCTAGCTGATGGATGTCTCAAGGATGGTATCAACAGTGTAGACATGAAACGAATTACCCTCAAACCTGTGGGAGTGCTACCAACGGCTGTAAAGCTGTTTGCGCCTCATGGCGTACACGTGTCTTGCGAGTAGGACGCAATATCGTCTATCTAAAGGTAATTGAATAAATGTCTTGTTTGGTTTGGTCTGACCGTGTCAACTGTGTCTGTTCGTTCAGAGAGCGAGTAGTTTTGAGACCCCACAAACATGAAAATAAAGAATCTGAATATAACAAAATATTTCTTATCACGAAGTAAATGAATAATCTTGCAATAAATATAGTGTTAGGAATATACATTTATAACAAATTTTCGGATATAACAAACTTCTTTTCATGTGAAGTGCAATTTTGTTATAATGAGGTTTAAGTGTATCATAGATTAACACTGCCTGTCCTCCTGTTTTCTTTTCTTTCTCCCAAGTTTGCGCTGTTAATCTTTACTTTGACTCAGTGATACATGTACTACCACATACATTGAAGTTAATTTTTGTCAAGCTGTAAACGGCCTAAGAAATGTTTAGGCTATGTCGAACACATTTAAAAAATTTGAACAGCAAAGTAGAAGCTTGTAGTTTTGTTTTGTTTTGCCCTAGCAATGCCAGCAACAAGAGAGACTGTCGCACAGAGCCCTTGAGTGTGTGGTACCCACCTGAACTGTGAGGTCATCAAGGTGACAAGCTGGGAGTTGAGAACCAGTAGCACAGTGCCCACAACACTGGTGTCAGTTGTTTCACCAAGTTTCCACATCGAGGACAGGCAGTGCAGCATGGCTGCAACAGTGTACACTCCCATCTGGTACCAACAAAAGATTTTAAGATTGAATAAATAAATAAATAAGATGATTCAATTATTAAGAGCCAACAATCTTAATGCCCACAGTCTTAAGTTTCTAATGTTAAAATTGAAAAATATAAACTGACACGACATTTTGAGCTCCTAAATGTCGGGTCAGTTTATAAAGCGTGGAAACTTGGGCAAGTTGGTAGGACATAATTGAATATACGAAGAGTGCAACTTAAAATTAGTAACAGTGTAACGACAGAAGCAAAGAAGTAAGGACAGAAAAGAGCGCTGACTTTCAACAATGACTTAATAGCGAAGTGGTGTACATATATAGGCGAAAAAAGAAGAGAATGGGCATACGTAGAAGGCGAGCACACTGCTTCAGTTTTGCTGACACTGTTTCGCAGTGGTTGTAAACTGCACTTTTCTATGCATGCCCATTCTCTTCTTTTTTCACCTATATATGTACACCACTCCACTATTAAATCAATGTTGAAAGTCAGCGCTCTTTTCTGTCCTTATTTCCTTGCTTCTGTAGTAACACTGTAGCTACATTTAAGTTGCGCTGTTTGTATATTCAGTCAGTTTATAGTTCTTAATCTTAACATTAGAAATCTTTGACTAAATGTGGCTGAAGAGTTTAATTTATTCCTATGAACTGAAAAGATATAGAAAACTTTCAAAAAGAACATCTATCTACAGGAGTGCAATAGCCGAAATAAAATTTGGAGCGATTTTTGGAACAGCAAAATGTTACTTTTGGAGCACTAAAATCCAAATTTTTAGCAGGGGTTGAAGGGGGGGGGGCATCCATTTTTCATCACAAAAGACCTAACTTGGAGCAGTATGAAAAAGAAGGCTTACATTCAGAAAAAAATATCTGCAAACCATTCAACATCCCCTATTTCATGAAGGGCAAAATGAGCACTGTCATTTCAATAAAAGTAGTATTTTTTTATTTAGCCCACTCAGAAAACAATCATAAAGGCTACAACAGAATTTGTTACACCTGTCAAATTGTTTGACAGATTCTGAGGATTCAAATGTGAATCTGCCAAGATTCACGGTGACCTTGAGATTTGGAAAATTTCAAAACTGAAGAGTGGGGGTGAGAAAAAAAGCAAAAAAAACTTCATGGTGCACTGTTCTGATTTTTTTTTTTTGCCATTTCAGGGATGGAAGAGGGCTTCAGTCTTTTGGAGCAGTTTTGGGAGCAGGAATAATGTGGTTTTGGAGCAGCTTTGGAGCAGTAAAAAAGGGAGTTTTGGAGCAATCTGGTGCACCAAAAGGTGTGCTTCGGAGCATTGAAATTTACATAGTTCCGGAGTATATTTCTCCGGTCACGCATCACTGTTAATTATAATTTTTGATTTCTGGTAAACACAAATATTTCAGTGGTTTTTACTAAGCATGCATTGCTGATCAAGCGACCAGACTTACCCAAAATTAATATATATTAAACCTTACAACAACAAAAGTGAAAGCAGAGCAACTCAAAGAAAAAAAACGCCAGGCCTGCGCCTAAGGCGCAGCAGTCACAGCGACAGCTAGAAGAGCGGCCTTTTCAGAGCTTTTTCGAAACACTCAGTGGGTAACTACTGCAAGCGAACTTGCTTGATACCTACTACGGCATTATTAATAAAAAATTTTTTGTAGTCATTCGCTATGCTATTTTTCGTCATTCTTCTGAGAAATGTGGTATCTGCTAAACACTTGCAAGGAATTTAGTGTCAATTGTTCATGCAGTGGCTGACGACGATGAGGAATTATGCCTGAAATGAGTATGCGCCACAGTAAACAGGGAAACAAAAACAAGCTTTTGTAATGGGTTGTAGCATTGGACGACCCACTTGTGACGCTATTTGCATTGTGCAACAACTGGTTGTTTTTCGCTGTTTTAAAATGCTTTACAAGTCGTATTACCGCGATTGCTTTCCCGAAATCAAGCCTGCCAAAGGCAAGTTTGCTAACAAGTACCAAGCCCAGGCGTAGCTCAGTGGTAGAATACTGAACTGGCCCCCAGTGGACCCGTGTTTGAGCCTCATTGAGTCATTGGTGCTAGTTCTTTTTCTAATTTCGTGCGGTGTAGTTACAGACACCGGCAGCAGCGGTAGACAACTACAGTGGCGCATGACTCGAGTTGTGGTCTCATAACATCTTTCTTTGTAAAAACATAAGCACCACTCTGTACAGCTGCAAGAACTGTGGTGCACACGTATCCCGAAGGAGTACGGCCACCAGCGTGGGTTCGGTCTTAGCGAGCCGCAGGGCACGCGTTAACCGTCGCCGTGGCGGGAAACACGATACTGCTCAAGTCGCAACACTTTATTGTGGCAACACCGAACGCAGTACAGCTCGTTGCAAAAAGGCGCGGCGGGAAAGCAAGTAGGCTTATCCACGCCACGGGCACAAAGTACTACACAGGGGTGCCACGAGCACGTCTCCGCGGTAAAGGTGATCCACGGAGACACCGGAACAAAGGCCCGGTTGCTCGAGCGAGGGCAAAGGCGCTCGCGTTGGCTTTGAAGGGAGACGGGTCGGCGTAGCGAGGCCACGCGCTAGGACACCGTACCGCCCTTCGGCCGTGAGTACGCAGTGGGGCAACAAAAAGGTGAGCGTTCGCCTCGGGCGCGAGGCGCCGTCAGCGAAGTCCGACGAGCCCCCGAGCGACGGGAGACGACGGACGGAAAAGATGGCGTGGCTCACCGTTCGCTGTCCCAGAGTGTACTCACCGCTCCCGACGCAGCGCGCGAAAACCTTTCTGGAGGTCCCGCGCGCGGCGCCACAGTCAACATCCGCTACCGGGTGAGGGAGTTAAACGTCACTCCGCCCTCCCCAGCGCGGCAGACAGCAAATGAGGGCAGACATGTCGGGACATGAGAATTGCAGAAAAGGCGGGAAAGCCCGCGCAAAGGCAGCGGGCCAGCCTCAATTCCCACATCCCCCTCTCCTAAATTTGCCCTTTACCGGTCTGCAAAAGGCAGCCGGACGTCACCCATGCAGCTAAAATGACACTGCTATGAGCGACAGGCTAACCTCAGTCCAGCCCTGCTACTGCTGCTAAAAAAAATGATTACAAAGGAGAAACAAAACATAACTAACAAAATAAACGCATGACACTATGGGCGGTACGGTGTCCTAGCGCGTGGCCTCGCTACGCCGACCCGTCTCCCTTCAAAGCCAACGCGAGTGCTTTTGCCCTCGCTCGAGCAACCGGGCCTTTGTTCCGGTGTCTCCGTGGATCACCTTTACCGCGGAGACGTGCTCGTGGCACCCCTGTGTAGTACTTTGTGCCCGTGGCGTGGATAAGCCTACTTGCTTTCCCGCCGCGCCTTTTTGCAACGAGCTGTACTGCGTTCGGTGTTGCCACAATAAAGTGTTGCGACTTGAGCAGTATCGTGTTTCCCGCCACGGCGACGGTTAACGCGTGCCCTGCGGCTCGCTAAGACCGGACCCACGCTGGTGGCCGTACTCCTTCGGGATACGTGTACACCACACTGGCGCGCAACGTGGGGCAACAAAAAGGTGAGCGTTCGCCTCGGGCGCGAGGCGCCGTCAGCGAAGTCGGACGAGCCCCAGAGCGAAGGGAGACGACGGACGGAAAAGATGGCGTGGCTCACCGTTCGCTGTGAGCGGGAGTACTCACCGCTCCCGACGCAGCGCGCGAAAACCTCTCCGGAGGTCCCGCGCGCGGCGCCACAGTCAACATCCGCTACCGGGTGAGGGAGTTAAACGTCACTCCGCCCTCCCCAGCGCGGCAGACAGCAAAGGAGGGCAGACATGTCGGGACATGAGAATTGCAGAAAAGGCGGGAAAGCCCACGCAAAGGCAGCGGGCCAGCCTCAATTCCCACAGAACTCAGACAAATGAAAAAATTGAATGCTAAAAAGTTGCAGTGTTCTAATTGTAATTAAAACACTGAATTCAACATGAACAGCAAATAAAGACTAGAGATGAGCTACTGTAATAAATGTTATCTTCATACTAAACCAATAGGCCCTATAAAAATAAATGTAAGAAACTTATGTTCTGGTCATTGAAGTGCCACCGACATAAGAACCTCAAGGTAGTTTAGATGCGCTCGCCGCACCATTGCTAGACAACGAAGTCAAAATTTTTTATTACGAAAAAAATTATATGAACACTCAACAAGTTTTTGACATTGCCGCCACGTTCCGCATAAACTACGAGTTGGTAACATTCCAAGCGCATCGTACGTTGTACCAGAGCGTAAAATTGTGGAAGCAGAGGTTAAACAAAGCGGCCTCTGTCACTCGGCAAGGGCACACACGATAGCATCCCACCACGTTTTAGACCTGCCGTCAAATGCTCAAGCAGAGTAAAAACACGCAGCCCGTCTTGACCAAGCATGAATAGACGCGGGTTAAGGGGGTCACTCGAGCAGCAGCCATGAACTTTGATTTTAATCAAAGGCGTGGTTGCGACAGCTTGCGCGCCCGTTATCGGCAAGCATCAGCGCACGGCTCGTAAACCGTTCTACTTGGTGCGCTCTTAACGGGAAGAGATTGTGCAATAGGAGCCCTGGAGCGGACGTACTTATTTTCTTACACCTGCGTTTTGTAGCTGCGAGTTTCGGGATGTCGGATCCAAAAGAGTTAGCTGTCAGCCTTCGTATTGTCACGGAGTCGTAATTTCAACAAAGACAACAACCATTGTTTTCTGAGTGAACTTTTTATTTAGACCAAACTGTGCCCAGAAAACTAAACGTTACTCTACAAGCGACACACGCTGTAAACTGATGGCAGCGAAAATAGAGCATCAGCTGTCGATAATCTGCCACGTAGCAAAGTGTGTCAGCATTTATACATGTGCAATTGAAGGTTCCAGCGTTATCGCTAGCGGCTGTGTAAGTTCCAGAACAAACTTCAATGTACTCAATTTGTGCATAATCTCATCGGAAGTTTATAAAATTATCTAGATGGTTCTCAGTCAAACTGGCCAAGTTAGCACAAGGGAGTGTTACACGTATAATTGTAACAAAATAGAAAGACAAGGGCGTGTGCGACATTACCATTAGAACATTACAAATTGTTGTTATTGCAATCATTGCTGCACTGGTGAAAATGGTTTTTATTATTATTATAATTTTTTTCAGTTTATATGGTTCGACAGTCTTTATCCCAAAGCGTGTGCTGTGCTTGGTGGCTGCTTGGCAACGGAGCTTTCTGAAATGCCACTGCCGTCCTTATAGTTTGACTAACAGCTGTTCTGTTAAAACATATATGTAGTCTTATAATGAGGTCTGTACACAAACGACACCTTAACAAGATTCATGCATTCTGTTCATGTGGCGCAAGATTTATGCATGAGCTGAAATAGGGTAAAACCTCGTTAATTCGTAGTCACTGGGGCCGCGAGAAATCTTCGAATCAAGTAGGTTTTCGAATCAACAGAACATACAAAAAGTGGGATGCAAGGAACTTACAACTATTCCAAGTAATCAGCGCTTGTCGTTTGCTGCCCTGGCTAGCTTGTGGCTCCAAGGATGATTTTTTCCAGCAATAGCTGGTCTTAATTTTACCGCGAACATGGAGGAACGGTGAGCCCTGCTGCTGCCACAAAAAAAAAAAAAAAAAAAAAGAAGAAGATGCTGTCCTAATACACTGAAATGTGTGCTTGCGGAAAGCAAGACATCTCCACTGCAACACAACAACGACACGCGGGCAGCATATCGCCTGCTCCTGGCTGCGACAGCACGTCATGATGACATCATTCGCACATTCTTTCTGTTATAATTACAAAATTATTAATGCCCAGGATGACGAAGCTCACGATGTGTTTTGGCTGGAAAAAATGTTAGTTTTAAACTTTTGAACCTAGTTTTCTAAATAGGTGTTGCTGGCAAGAACTCCGCCAGCACTGCAGATATGCGAATTGCTGGAGCAACCGGATATCGGAAGTTTGCATACATCGCGATTTCCACTAAACTGTCCTTTATTAATTTATTTACAATGCCAGAAAGAATAGGTAAACTATGACCAACTGACCTTGCGAGAAACATGCAATAAGATGCCCGCGTGTCACCACTGTATTGCAGTGAAGTACGTCTCGTTTTCCGCAGGCGCACGTTTTGGTTGACCATGTGACCGTTTTTTTTCTTCGTTTTTTTTGCCCTAGAAGTAGCGAAACTAGGATGATTCAGGTGCCACTTATTAGTATCGATACGTTTCACTGCCTTGTGGCTATTAAGGACCGTCGCTTTCACGGATTAGCGGCGAAATCGTTATCTGGAACTTGCACAAGCACCCAAAGTTTTCTAACTAACCGGACTGATGCCGGCCGCCGCTTTAAATTATCCACTCAAGCTTACATTGCAAAATACGGGATGGCAGAAATCCTTCCAATTGAGCAGAGCTTCGAAATACCCGAGTTTGAATTAATAAGGTTTTACTGTACGATGTGACCGAACTAATTTAACATGGACGCGGTTGCCTCCCTTGTGTAGCCCACGCGTCTTGCTCGGTCGATGATACAACTCAACTAAATTTGGCGTTGCTTGCGCAAATTGCCGTTTAGGCACAGCTTGGCACAGCAGGTCAGATTGGTGCAGAATGGCGCAAAACTTCCACCCCTGCAGAAATGTCATGCAGTACTCGAAACGATTGCCAGTAACTTTTTTAGATGTCAGCGACCATATTAGTACTCACAATTATGCGCCGTATACACGCATGAGTAGTTGAACAAATTGTGCTGTGTCTAGTGACTACTGCTTTAGGACCAATCACAATGTCAAAACGCTTTCCCGCAAACCACTGGTGGCTTAAACCACTGGTGGCTTTCCCGCAAACCACTGGTCAGCAGAGGTGGCTTAAACGACCTTCTGCACAGTTTAGAACAAGGCCAAAAAATTTTCGAACCACTACCGCCCGCCCCCCCCTTTTTTTTTTCACGAAGGTGTTTAGCGCTCAACATCTGGGCTCACTTGCAAGGCACGTTTGATTAGAGAAAGTCATCATCATCATCATCATCAGCCTGACTATGTTCACTGCAGGACAAAGGCCTCTCCCATGTTCGGCCAGTTAACCCGGTCCTGTGCATGCTGCTGCCAATTTATACCCGCAAACTTCTTAATCTCATCTGCCCACCTAACCTTCTGTCTCCCCCTAACCCGCTTCCCTCCTCTGGGAATCCAGTTAGTTACCCTTAATGACCAGCGGTTATCCTGTCTACACGCTACATGCCCGGCCCACGTCCATTTCCTCTTCTTTATTTCAACTATGATATCCTTAACCCCCGTTTGTCCCCTAATCCACTGTGCTCTCTTCTTGTCTCTTAAGGTTACACCTACCATTTTTCTTTCCATTGCTCGCTGCGTTGTCCTCAATTTAAGCTGAACCCTCTTTGTAAGTCTCCAGGTTTCTGCTCCGTAGCTAAGTACTGGCAAGATACAGCTGTTATATACCTTCCTCTTGAGGGATAGTGGCAATCTACCTGTCATAATTTGAGAGTGCTTGTCGAATGTGCTCCACCTCATTCTTATTCTTCTAGTTACTTCAATCTCGCGGGTCGGCTCTGCGGTTATTACCTGCCCTAAGTAGACATAGTCTTTTACAACTTCAAGTGCACTATTACCTATCTCGAAGCGCTGCTCCATTCCGAGGTTGTTGTACATTACTTTTGTTTTCTGCAGATTAATTTTAAGACCCACCTTTCTGCTCTCCCTGTTCAACTCCGTAATCATGAGTTGCAATTCATCCCCCGAGTTACTCAGCAATGCAATGTCATCGGCGAAGCGCAGGTTACTGAGGTACTCTCCATTAACTCTTATCCCTAACTGTTCCCATTCTAGGCTTCTGAAAACGTCCTGTAAGCACGCAGTGAATAGCATTGGGGAGATTGTGTCCCCCTGCCTTACACCCTTCTTTATTGGTATTCTGTTGCTTCCTTTATGAAGCACTATGGTAGCAGTTGATCCCCTGTAGATTTCTTCCAGAATGTTTATATATATTTCATCTACGCCCTGATTCCGCAGTGTCTGCATGACGGCTGATATTTCTACTGAATCAAACGCCTTCTCGTAATCTATGAAGGCTATGTATAGTGGTTGGTTATACTCTGAGGATTTCTCTATTACCTGGTTGATAGTATGAATGTGGTCAATTGTTGAGTAGCCTGTTCGAAATCCTGCTTGTTCCTTTGGTTGATTGAATTCTAATGTTTTCTTTACTCTGTTAGCAATTACCTTTGTAAATAGCTTGTATACTACAGAGAGCAAGCTGATCGGCCTGTAATTCTTCAAGTCCTTGTCATCTCCTTTCTTATGTATTAAGATGATGTTAGCGTTCTTCCAAGAATCTGGTACTCTTCCCGTCAGGAGACACCTCGTAAACAGGGTGGCTAGTTTTTCTAACACAATCTGTCCTCCATCTTTCAGCAGATCTGATGTTACCTGATCCTCACCAGCAGCTTTGCCTATTTGCATGCTCTCCAAAGCTTTTCTGACTTCTTCTATCATTACTGGTGGGTTGTCATCTGGGTTACTGCTAGTTCTTATAGTATTAAGGTCGTGGTTGTCTCCGCTACTGTAAAGATCTCTGTAAAACTCTTCCGCTATTTTAACTATCCTATCCATATTGGTAGTTACTTTGCCTTCTTTGTCCCTTAGTGCATACATCCGACTTTTGGCTATCCCAAGTTTCCTCTTCACTGCTTTGACGCTTCCTCCGTTTTTCAGAGCGTGTTCAATTCTCTCCATGTTATACCTTCTTACATCGCATACTTTACGTCTATTAATCAACTTCGAAAGCTCTGCCAGTTCTATTTTGTCTGTTGTACTTGACACTTTCATGATTTGACGCTTCTTAATTAGGTTCTTCATTTCCTGGGAAAGCTTGCCAGTGTCCTGTCTAACTACCCTGCCTCCGACTTCCACTGCGCACTCCGTAATGATACTCGTAAGATTATCATTCATTGTATCTACGCTAAGGTTGGTTTCCTCACTAAGAGCCGAGTACCTGTTCTGCAGCGACACTCTGAATTCCTGTACTTTCCCTCTCAGTGCTAGCTCATTGATTGGCTTCTTGCGTATCAGTTTCTGTCGTTCTTTCTTCAAGTCTAGGCGAATTCGAGACCGTACCATTCTATGGTCACTGCATCGTACTTTGCCAACCACTTCCACATCCTGCACGATTCCTGGGTGTACACTCATTATAAAGTCTATTTCGTTCTTATTTTCGCCATTAGGGCTCCTCTATGTCCACTTGCGGTTTTCTCGTTTTCGGTAGAAGGTATTCAAAATCCGTAAATTATTGCGTTCTGCGAATTCTACTAGTAGCTCTCCTCTGGCGTTTCTAGTACCGATGCCATAATCTCCTACTGCCTGGTCTCCAGCCTGCTTCTTCCCTACCTTTGCATTAATGTCGCCCATCACTATAGTATACTGTGTTTTTACCTTATTCATTGCCGATTCCACGTCTTCATATAAGCTTTCAACTGAAGCGTCATCATGGCTGGATTAGAGAAAGTAAATGGCGATAAAGTAAGTGCCCGTTGGCCTGGCAATGGCACCAGATATTTATCACATGTGCCGTTGCTATGGCAACTACCGTGGTCGGCGGCAATGCCGTCGTTCGCAGCCCGTTGAGTTCATACGCTTCTGGTTTAGTTCCTAGCATGCAGTAGCTGGGTTAGCTGAAATTAGCACAACGAATATTTTGAGGCTGGTCAGGTACTTTGGCGCAGTGTGGCATCATTTCGGGAAGTTTCATGGTTTTGGCGCAGCTTGGTGCATGAATAGAGAATTGTATCAAAGTGACGCAATTGACACAGCTGTTGCATCCCTGCATCTGGATCCACACCCGATTAGGCTAGTTGTAGATCCATTGCAAAGATAATATATTGAGGTACAGTATTGATTAATGAGTACAATGTTAATCAAGCAAATTAAGTTGCAAGCCACATTTATATTTTCAATTACAACATTCAAATGCACAGTTTTAAATACAAGGAAGCTATGAAAAATGTTATTTTAACAGATTTAACGGTGTTTAGACTTTGTGGATACACTTGGCTATCTCACTTTCCCCAAGACTGCCTTCTCTACATAGCGCTCCCATCAGCAAAAAAATCCGGTTTTCTCAGATGGTTTTAGCCATAGTGAGGGCTGTCTAAATGTGCGGCAAAGAGAGACACAGAACAAGTATTCGTGCGTTGGCACCAACTCTTTAGCTTGGGATTTATGTCATCGTGCACTCATCAAAGCGCTCTGCAGAACTGTGTCACGGTCATCTTCCGTTCCCAAGAACAGTAAATTTCATTCACGAAATCTACTGGTCTCTGGTCTCTGGCAGACCAGACCACGGGTCTCTGGCAGAGGCAAACATTACACGCACGAAACCCCGGCATCGCGAGTCAAACTTCTTCGATTTCACGAGGTGTTACATTAGTGTGCTTCATTGATTGTACAACTATGCAAACTGGCTCGCTATATATACTGTACAATAAACACTTTTCTATTAATTTGCACAGCTGTGTGCTGTCCCTTCTTGCTTGAGTACAAATGACACCACAACTAGAAGCTTTCATTGATGAAGATCTCTAGAGTAAACACACCATTTCCCTTTAAGTTGCTTTGTACCAATAATTAACAGCTGCCACCGACTGCATACGTACAAGAGCAGTGTTGGTACTTCATTTGTCTGACTGCAATTTACGTCCCCACTTGACACTTCCCCACTGAAACATTTCGTATGCCATTCCAATAATTCCATATGTTTCCGTAAGAGTCTCACAGAAAGCACATACACTCCGTAAGCTAACGTATAGAATTATTGGAACGGCATACAGAATATTTCCATACCGGCAGGGGCCAGGACATACCTGGACTGAACGAAAATCGGTTGCCCTAGCAAGGAGAGTAAGCCAACGCTTGGACACCATGTTCAGTGCAACACCCAGGCCAGCCAGGCAAGACCTCGCGGTGTCTGTGGGTAACAAGGCCAGGCAGTGAAGAAGATGGGCACCGTACTCGAGGTCAAAGGGCACGCCGTCCAAGTCAAGGGCTGAGAACAACTGCAACCTCCTTGCTATCACAGAGTACAGATCCCTGGAACAGAGAAAGCAATTTATAATTCAGAGAATAGAATATTGCTTGCTTTTTAATATATTAGAAGATTGTTCCTTCTCAACATGTTACACCTCAAAACGTTCCACGTCAAGGGATGATAGAAAACATGCCTCACGCTCATGTTAGTGTCTACAAGGTTTAGCCTAAACAAAACTGCTGTTCAACCTAGTTGAAACATATTCATCTCGAAGTAAAAGTACATCGTAATCAAAATGAATTGCTGTAAAATATAGTATACCCTATTTTTTCACCTAAAACTCGCATCCCCATCTTTAAATGGGCCCGTTAGTGTCTCTCATTTTTGTCCCTGTACGCCTGCACAAATCCTTCAAGAAGGTTTAACCATAGAAAAAACAAATTACGAATACAAAAGTGCCCCACTGCTTCTTTCAGTGACGTGTTCTCTCCACAGACAAATTAATTTGGATTTCGCTATGCGCATGGATAGCTCATCTTGGCAATGAAGTGAAGGCTAAGGAGGCATGAATGTAACAGGAAGTAACTCAAACTTTGGTATAACGAACAAGGATATAACAAAATATCTGTTATAACAAAGTAAATTAAGAATAGTCTTGCAATAGGTACAGTGTTAAGAATATACCTTTATAACGAATTTTCAACTTTAACAAACTTAATTTAGTGTAAGGTGCCACTTTGTTATAATGAGGTTTGAGCGTAGTAAGGCAGCTTATAGCTCATCTAAATTCCAGCTGCCGTATTGCTTCCTCGCAGCATTAACACGTCTAGAAAATCATGAAGTGCCTGATTTTTGAGATACCCATATGTGAACTTCATTTTGTGAGGTGTTTCCGTGGCAGCAAGGAAACCATGGCATGTCCTAGTTGGAACATACTCATCTCGAAGCACATCGTAATCACAATGAATTGCTGTAAAATATAGTATACCCTATTTTCTCACAAAGCAACCCCCAAACACCGCAGCTCTCAGCCATATTAGCACGTCTTGATGACCGGCTACTGTTCGAACCATCAATTACGGAGTGCCGAAACGTTCCAGCTTCCAACCAGAGAGCAACGAAGCCGTTGCCGAAGTTCCTGCGATCAACGGGACGTGCTAAATTGCTATGACATTCGTGTTCTTGAGTGTGTATGTAAGTTTTTTATTTTTTGAGAGCTTTTTGTTACTTTTTATTCTTCTATTTCTTAATTGACTACCTATTCTCCCTTACACATCCCTGGTGCGAGATAGTAAACTGAAAGTCTTCTGGTTAAACTCCCCGCGTTTCCCTTAACCTTTCTCTGTCTCTCTTGGCGGTTTCTGCCTTAAAGCTCATTGCTTTGCAAGTTCCCCAATAATCCTGTACCTGAAACTATTGCACCCGTTTTGTACCTATAAACCCCCTCACTCCATTGAGTCAGGAAAATGAAGTAATTAATCAATTGAAGAATCAAACCTACAAAGAAATGTTTATATTACTCCGTACTGCTGCACAGGAACAAGCGAAAAAAATAAAATGGAAGTGGTATTGCAATGCTCACACGCACAAATCTCCCCCCAAACCATAAGTGAGAAGAATGCGCCACGTCCTCAACGCTTCCAGGGCCAGGTTGAGGCAGTCCGTGGTCGGCAATTGGCTGGCACTGCAAGCATGAGAAAAAAAGAAAAGACAAGTGTGCAATGTTCACTTACATGTTCTCAAACCATACAACAGGTTCGACTATATTTCATGAAGCCTGCAAATGCTGTGGGAAGATGAAAGAGATCGCACATCACTGAGTGGAAAGAACGCCAGCTGCTTAGGGCCACAATGCATAAATTATTTGCACTGACTGTTATCTGCTGCGTCCACCACAACAAGCCAGAAAAATTGAAGAGCACTTGGTGCAGTTAAAGCATTTAAACTTTATGATATTGCAGTTGAGTCCTCAAGCAGCATGAGAACACGACAGACAAATCCGTGTATATTGAGCCCACATGTAACAAATTATTGTGCATATCAAACAATTGTAAAATTTCCCTGAAATTTCTTCTATATATGAAATACTACCTTAGATATCGAATTACCTATACATAGTACTATTTTGTGATCCCCTTTAAATTCAATATATGCAAGTTCAACCATAAGTGGTGATGAAATTTACCGAAAATCTGGAAACAACAACTTCAGTACTGAAAAGCGATCTCAAAGGTAATTTTTTAGTACACTGTAAAAACAGGAAGTGATTGCCAGAGCATAAATAGGTGATGGCCGCTGTGCATTTCTTGTTCTTCTTATTTTTTTTCACAAGCATGTCAGCCGATGCTGCTGCTTTTTATGACACTAGAAAAATTATTGTGGCCATAATTAAGCTGCGGCAAGCTTCTTGTGAAAGTGGGTGCAGAACAGCTGTGGCCGCTGATTTCTCGAGATTAAACAATCCATGCTAAAATAGTGGTCATCATTGGCAGGTTGAGTTTGATCGGGAACACGAAACTTTAAAATATTTTTCAAGTTTCTAAATGAATTTCGATGAAACATGTAGAGTTTATGTACATTTGTAAGCTGATTTCAAATATGATTATTTTTTCTAGTCTAATGTGCAGTTTTCAAAGCACAAAATATCTCAAGTGCCTTCTGGGCACCAAGATTCTTTCTGAATTGATAGAGTTATGAAGCAAAAAACATATCGCAATAATCTGGAATCAGAACCGCATGCCACAGAGCAAAAATGAATGTTCCAAGTCCATTCAAACAAAAAGCTACATTATGTCGAACATTTCCAATTCCGGATTATCGCGATATTCTAATTTATTTTGTAACTCAGTTCAGAGCAAATCTCCTTGCCTAAAGGCACACCATATTTTATATTTTTTAAACAACTAAATACAACTAAATTCAACAACTAAATTAGAGAAATACTTGCATGTTTGAAACCAGCACAGAAACCTACATCAACTGAGCAGGACTCATCAAAATCAATGAAGAAATACAAAAATGTTCACAGCAATGTCCTCCGTCAGCGATATCACTAAAATTTTGAGTTAAAAAGTGTGCTTAGGGCTTTATTTTTTTTTGCGTGACTAATTACGTTAGGCTTTCTACCTGTCACTTGCAATATTAAACTGGTATTAGTAGGTCCACTGCAACGAACATAAAATTAACAAACCGCATGCTCTGGCAAGAATGGTAGCAAAGGACACCCACCTCGGCTCTAAAGCCAAGTAAGCAGCCAAGCACTGTCCCAGTCTGTGCCTCTGCATCTGCGAGTGCACCGGGAAAGAATCACACGAGATCCAACACGCGCACGTTTGTGACACAGACATTAAATTAAAACTGAGACTGATTTCTGATTGGGGCATGCAGTTGCTTGACTAGCAGACCAGCAATCTACTTCGCAAGCACCATTTCCTGTTAATATGATCAAACATGACTTTACATCGCACATTTTAAGAAATAGTACAAAAGCCTGGTTTCATGACCGATACCACACAGAGGCCTCATCAGTAACGCCGCTGTATTTTGCCTGGTTAAGGCAATAACTAACTCACACCTCGATATAATGAATGCAAATATAACAAAATATTGGTTATAACGAAGTAAACGAAGACATTTTGAAATAGATGAAGTAGTGTTAGGAACGCCGCTGTATTTTGCCTCGTTAAGGCAATAACTAACTCACACCTCGATATAATGAATGCATATATAACAAAATATTGGTTATAATGAAGTAAACAAAGACATTTTGAAATAGATGAAGTAGTGTTAGGAATATGCCTTTATAACGAATTTGTGGATATAATGAACTCGATTTTGTCTAAGATGCAACTTCATTATAATGAGGTTTGAGTGTATTGTAATGAAATTATTTGAAAAACACTGCAATAAATTGCCTTATTTACAGTCACGTTTTGCCATCGGCAGGAGTTAAACTTCCGCAGGCAGAGCTGGCATTGTTGGTAGACAAGAGAATACTCAACAGATATCAGCAAAATGTGCTTGAACTCATTTTCTTTTTCAGACCTTAAAGGCAATATATGCAGACAGGGAAAAGCTTGTGGTTGCTAATGCTTTGTTCTAGAAACAATAAAGAAAGTTGCTATTAGCTTGTCACATTAATGCAGAAATTGCTTAAATGCACCTGAATTACCGTATTCACTCGCATAATAGGCGCACTTTCTTTTCCAGAAAACTGGCTCCAAGTTCGGGAATTTCCTAAAGTTTCATTTCCGTCGACCGTATAGACCATTGATAACGTACGTCGCCGATGTCACAAATATCCGCAATACAGCTGAAACAACCTTCTTCATGAGCTACACTAGCGCAAAACTCCTTAACCATGCAGTCTCGCATCTCTGAGAATCGAAGCATGCTACGTGGTTCGCATTCAAATTTCCCAAAATTAACACCGAAAGATCCGTGTTGCTTTCAAAAGCTTTCAAATTTGCAGACGGGATAAGAAGTGCGCTAATGACAACGCTTTACCTGACAGGAAACTCAATGCGCAATTTTATAAGGATGCGATCGCACGTTCCATGCAGAGCGCGCGCGGCCAGGCTAGCGGCTGGAGCCATGCCGGCGCCCAGTGCAAAGGCTACTCCGACACCCTAGCAAACGCCCTCCTTGCTCACTCGGCAAGTTTGCGGAGCTGGCACAGCATTGTGGCTGCATTTTTTTTCTCTCGCTTCATTTAATGTAAGAGGGCGTCGAATTGCAACCGCGCAAATACGGTACAGAACTACTGATAATAGCCAACTTCGGGGTGTGCCTATAAAGTGGGAAAACAAAATAATATGGTTTCTCGCGACGAAACAGGGGGTGCACCTATTATGCGAGTAAATACGGCATTTCATTGCAATGGTGGATCCCTGTTCGAATGCTAACACCCACCTACAACTAGAATAAGCTCCTTTCCTCTCCTGATGAGCCCCTTCACGGTGCAGCACAAAAATGTGCCTTAGGTTGTTGGCAATATTTTCAAGAATCTTCTTGGCTTATAGTTTGTCTTATTTAAATTTGTGCTTCCCGTGGATCCAATTGAAATTATAGTACTCGAAAAACGCCAAGCCTCACCAGCGTGTCTGCCAGTTCTTTTCCAGCAGCAGCAATCGTTCGAACCAACTCGAGAGCTGGCCACATTGGGTTCCCGTAGGCTTCTGCAATCTTGCCCTTGATGACAGCTGCAATAGAATCGGCAATTGCAGTATGAGTTATTACTCTAACAAAGTGCTTGATTGAGCTGGCTGGTGCTGCATGGTAGACGAAGAAAGTGCTTGACAGCGCAAACCGTCTACTGTAGGTTATTACTCATTGTATTAAAAACTAACACCAGGCTTTGATTAGAGCAATAGTAAAGATTTAAGATGGAATCATCTTTTAATTGCATTTCTCATCTGGGCAAATAAAAACACAAAATTTTTACATCTGATTCTTGCGTATTGATTGGCCGAGGTGAGAGATCAAGTCACTCGATGAAAAAGCTGTAACGTTTACTATGAGCAGCTGGAACTAACGTTTACTTCGAGCAGCTTAAGCTCAGTCCAAGACTAAAATCAATTAATCATCATAAGTTAGAAAGCAACATCCAGCTGGTAAATATGAGCTACCTTCAACTACACCTAGTACTTGAAGCATTTGATAACGTTTGCAAGCCCGAGTGCTTGGCATAACATGTTGGCATGTCGTTAATTCCTGAAGTTTATAAATAAAAAATAAATTAAATAAACCATGCAAGAGAGCAAGCAGGTCGTCTAAAATGTCTATAAAATGTGGTTTTTAATAAGTTATGGCATTCTGAAATCTCCAAGTGATATTCTGATCAACTTAGAAAGCTGATTCAAAATACTGGAGCCTACAACACAACAGGAAAATCTGTACTGTCACTCTTAAAGTGCTAACACTGTCATACTATAGTTTGCCCAAAGGCTTGTCTCGTGAACCAGATAGCACACAGCTGGTAGCCAGCTGATGACATACCCCAACTGTAAGTCCCTAGAGAAAACATTAAAAGCGTATATGACGAAGACAAAACAAATACAACAGGACTCGCACTTTCATATTCATCGTTTCGTGCTTTTAAAGTTTTCTCTAACAATGGAGCAATTCGCCCAAACCAAGGGTGCACTCGCAGCACGATTCTATTTATTTATTTTATGCTTTTCCCCACCAATTGCCGTTTGCGACGCTTCAACCAATCACAGACTCCTAATGGCAGCAATAAGCATAGAGTAAAAGAGGAATAGAACTATTCCACGATTGCTCCCCAAGGCATTGCTACAGCTCATTAGGCTTCAACCACTCATACCAAAGATGCACCCAAAGAAAAGAAACACTTGCTTAACAAAATGGACGTGCTGACATCACCATAGAAGTTAGACCATTAGTTAAGCCTCCCCAGCACATGACAATAGCTTTTCAAAAAGCAATATATACAGGTAATATTCACATTTTAAAATATGTACACTTAAAATGTGATTTTTTTTTACAGAATGACATCAAAGCAACAAAGAGGTAATTACGCTTGTGAGCGTTTATCGCCACCATGATCATCATGGTTAGAAAACGTCAGTGCCGGCGGCGACGCCTGGCGGGAAGCTTGGACGGCGGCGCGCAAAAAATAAGCTGGTCTTTTTTTGGCGTGGGGCGGTAGCACGGACGGTTGCCGCTAGCGGTGGGTCTGCCGTGGACGGCACCGTGGGCCGTCTGCAGTGGGCCCACGTGGTGAGTCAGGCGTTTGCGACACCGTTTTGTTTGTCATGTTGCTGAGTGTTGTTTAGTAGTGTATAAGGATTTCTTAGCGTGTTGATCACGATTGATGTTATAATGACTCGGCTGATGATATCGTCGTTCTAAGAGTAGTTGAATAAATGTGAATGTTGGCCTGGCTCATTACGATCGTGTCTGCTGTGTTCGTTCACTCCAAGAACGTGGCGCTCGCCATTGCGAGCCCCAACAACCACAATTCAATATATTTTCATTCATATTCAAGTATATAGTTATAATTATAATAAAAACAATAATGTAAGGCACTGTCAGCAGTACTCACCAGGAGAGTTCCAGTGCTCTGGTAAAAACTCTTCAAAGATAAGGTTCATCAGGTATGGGTGATTTAGGATCTGTACAAATGAAGGAGATATAAGTGCCAACATATGCTGTTAATACATGCTTAAAAGAGACATAAGATAGGGATACAGCCACAAGATTTTCACCTCATAATAACCTTATTCCTTCACGTAACAGCAACATCAGTAAACTGCTGGATTTTAATTGGCTATTCATTCTAAGTGCAATGTGTTAAAGGTTTGAATGTGCGATTATTTGAAGTTTCGAATTTTTTTCTAACAGTGCTCACTATTCGATTCACAATGAAGTTTTACTATTCAATGTTTGTTCCAAAAACAAATACAGTGAACATCCAGGAAGTGGCCATTTCAAATTTTTAAATGTTCACCTATTCACACTCTTACGTTACGGCAAAGCTACTTTTCAGGCTCTGCTACGGTCAAACTTTTTAAAGACAAATACAACATCCGATGACAGGCTAGCAGATGTGCGTAAGAATTTTTTCTTTCTGTCTAGCTATGCATGTCACCAGAGGACTCATATTTTTGTGCAAATAAAAATTATTATTATTATTAAAAATGACCTCTTCAAATTTTTTTTTCATATGCTTCACCTTCATCACATCTCCATATTGTGGCAAAGCTGCCTTCCAGTCTCTGCTATAGTTGAGAAAACGTTGGTTACAACATATACACATAATAGACGCAGCAGACGTGGGGGCTCAATGGATGCTGTTTTCAACCTTAAGTTTCGGCAGGAGGTTCACGAAACCAGATGACGTCAAAGATTTTTAGCAGTCAAAATTTCAGTTGTTCTCATATATTGACGTCTTTGAGGCAAATTGGCAACTACAGATTCGGAGAAAGCCCCCCCTTGTCCTTGGCATCGCTTGGGCTTCAACAGAAGTTTAAAGACGTGGAGATGTTGAGGAAATAGCATCCTCGCCTGTAACATGTGGCATGTAACATGCCGTTGGCAACAACACTTTGGCTGCACCAAATTAATGCACGTAAATAGGATTCGGCCACTGCATAGTATATTCTTGATAAGACAACTATGAACCACTGTCCCAGCTGTGCTTCAGCCAAAAGAAACACTTTCATGCTGTATCTCCGTAACGGTATGCTTTAGAATGCTCTCCAATTTTTTTTTCTGCAATTTCACTTTGAACTCTTTGAAAAACATTCTAGGGATATTCAAGAAATATTTTTAAAATGTTTGACTCGGTTTTAAAATGTTTGACTCGATTTAAAGTGTTTGATCCGACACTTTAATGCTTTAATTTGCTTTGCACCCAAAATTATGCTACTTGCACAGCTTTAAATAAAACAATACAAGTACACTATTGCACTACTGCCTCGTTACACTGATTGCTTTGCAAACTGCAACAATTCACCTCAAGACAATTCACAACAAATTGTTTTTTTTTTTTGCAGTAACTTCCATGTGCTTTTCATATTAGCCTCATCCTCTTTGATAAAGGCTCATAGTTGCGACCTCGTGCTTGAAGTGTATATTCCAGCAAAAAAACATATTCTAGCTCTAGTGAAAGATCTTTAGAAAAGGCACCGTCTGCAGCACCACGAATCACCTTTGTCGCAGCTTCCGTGGAGTGCCTTGCCAGCCTTGCCATAACGAGTAGAGCGGATGCAACACAGCTGGCTCCAGGCCGAAACATCTTGAGGACGTAATACAGTCGTTGCAAGAGGTCCATTCGCAGAAGCGCCTGCCAGTGAATACACGGACCATCACCATATCAGTTCCCGGGAGTCAATTTGCAGGACTTCTAATGCTGATCTTTCTTTTCGGGTCGGTATTATCCTGCTATCTCACAATCAGTGTGTTTTTCCTGCGTGTTAACCACACCGATGGCTCAAGAGATGACACCCCAAAGTGGAGGTGTACAGATCGTACAAAAACTTTGCCTTCAGTTGTGGCTTCACAGCATGATTATTTATGCTCACGATTACTGCACGGATCCTTAGGATCTATAACAATAATGACCCAAAGGTTTTTCCCACGCCAGCAATTGTTCTAATGACAGAGTAATGACTATACCATGCTCTTTTGCAGCACTGTGTCTGCAAAATTAAATGGGAGAAGGCAGGAGAGGGGGTACATTTTTCATGGATAGGTATGGGTCTTTCATTGGGTGTAAATATGCCCACACAAATTATTACTACAGGCTTAAAGCACATAATGAAAATATTACAACACATTCATTGAAGAAAAAAAAACATGTCAGGTAAGTAAGATAAACAGAAACTATCAAACAGAAAGATACCTAAGTGGGAGTCCTAATCATCGCTCGTTACATTCATCAAACAGAGTAAATGCTTAATTGCAAGATAAGCATAAAAAAATTTACCTACACTGTCCCACACATGCTTTTGTTTCATCATGTTAGTGTATAGAGTCTCAAATATTGCACTTGAAGAGTGCTCGACGGCAATGGAAAGCCGTCCTCTAGAACTGCTAATTTGAATTTCTAGAGGTGACAGAATCATTGTCAGCCACTGTGGGGAAAACCCTTGTGGAGAATTAGCTATGAAATTTCAAACTGGAATTTCAACCTTCATTTTTCCTTCTAAAAATAAAGCTATAATGTTGGAACCAAAGAGAGTAATTTAACTGATTCTCTATTTCACTTCATAGTGTCCCTTTAAATGTCACTCAAACATGCCTTCATTACCTGGACGAGGTCTATCTGTGACAAATCCACGTCCGAAATTTCGCTTGAGTTTACAAGTTCCGTGGCTGGCCGAAGAAAAAACGAACGATGACCGTGCCGCCAGAGGAATGCCCGGCGGAACAACGCCTGCAAAAAAGAAATCGCATGGGGCAGATTTCATACGATGTTAGACATCACTGGACAAACTTCAATGACAGTAGTGTGATGCAAACAGCTAAACATTGGGTTCCACGACCAATCATTTGTGTGCTATGTGGCCACTATGGCTTTTTTTTTTTTCCATTGTGACACTTGCGAAAACATAGGCGCACAGTTAACTGTTATTTCATTACTTATAGAGCTAGATGTTAAAGTATTGCAAGACGTGGAAGGCGCAGATTTCTCAGGAGAAACAGGCATTGCATACTTTACTGCCTCAAAAACTAAAAAGAGAGAGAAAAGATGCAGAACGAAATAATCAGAAACCCTTTATCATCTCAATACATTGTGACGAATACTTGACTAGCTTCCAAAGAGATTGACATAAGGTTATTAAATTTTTAGTGCAATTTACTGCCTTCAAGTTTTCGATGAGCAGTGTTCAGAGCAGCTATACAACACTGGGCGTTTGGTTTGCTTCGTTAAACTACACTAAACCCTTCGGAGAGCGCAACAAGGCCCACCTGTTCCGGCTGAGAAATCAGCAGTGCTTGGAGCACCGCCAATGCAGCGTCCACCGTTGCTCGGTCATCAAGCGCCGACCGTACGAGGGGCGCCAGTCCGGATTGCAGAAGCTGCGTCAGCAAGTCACCTCCTTCCAACCTTCCCATGTAATGACCGAGCCAGTGCTGGAAAAAGAAGTCCATAGTTCTTGCTCTCATGCATGGCTCATGACAACAGTCGATTATCAGCGAACTCCATTGGCTCAGGTGAATTGAACTTCGATGAAGCAATACAGCCGACATAGATAGAGTGCAAACAAGAGAATCTAACAGAGTCATGACGGAGCCCATTTATGAGTCCAAACTAGTCGCACTAGGAAGAACTCTAACCTTACAGCCTGTCCTACACTTTGAATAAAGAGAGAATCTATAAATGGTGTAAAAAATTTTCCAGCTTGAAACAACTTGAAATACCAAATTTCAGGTGACATCAGTATGAGGTTTTTCATCGTCTTTTTAGTGTTTGCCAGCTAGTGTTTGTCAATATCTCAAGTTACCTGCTAAAAAATCGTGTTCTGCAGTCGCAGGAGCGCACATTTGGCATAAAACTTTTGAAAAGCCTAAATTTTTCTGATTTGTACAATCCAGCCCCTACATATAATTTTGCAAAAAACCTTTTATTCTACTACCCAAAAATGCGAAGCCATTATGAAAAGTGTTATCCTTATACATTTGTTTTTTACCGCGGTTAAAATAGCCCTATGGTTTCGATACATGCACATTGTGCCAGCATGATCATCTAAGAGCCTTCCTTTTGGAGCATGTGGACCGGGCTCACACCCAGCCCCGGCTAGAAAATTTATTTCATTTCGTTATGAGATGTTTACATGCCCGAGGGACAGACAGGTGAACAGTTTACACGTTGAGTTGCCATAGATCTGCTTACGCATTAAAAAACAAGGGATTAAGTTTTATGAGCCATTAAATAGAGAGTATGATAGCTAAAGCTTTTGAATACAGGAAAAAAATTACACAAGAGCAATAGAAGATATTTACCTTTGTGAGCATACGCTCCAGCAGCTGGAGGGCCAACAGACGTTGCGAGCGCACCTGGCTTCGCAGGAGTCTCAGGATTTCTGCGGTGCTGTAGCCAGCCATCTGAAGATTCAATAAAGACTGTCACTATCCAGGCCATTGAGTGATCATTAGAACTTTAACATTGACGCTTTGCTTTGAATGCTTCATATAAGTTGGCGTTTTCAGAATGTGACTGTTATGAATTTTTGATGCATGCTTATTCGACTACCACTCTCGGTTATTCTGAAGAAAAAGAAAAAAAAAATTAGGGTGTGTATCGATTTATTTATTCATCTTTTTAAAAGTACCTTACAGGCCTTGCAGACGCATTGTGTAAGGGTCATCGATACAAGGTAAGAACTGGTTTAGCATCCAAAACAAAGCCAGCACACAAAAATAAAAACAATGTATAAGAACATCAAAAACAAAGGCAATTGCAGCAAAGTATGTCAAAGTACAATACTAGTCATATGTATGTCATATTAATAGGCAAGCTTGACACACAGTAACAGAAATACAACAGTGTGTGACTTCAACAGTATACTCTGTGACTTGCTTGCATAATAACATACTCAAATTAATATGTTGGCATAAATGAGCATGCAGATTCACAAAATAACGCAAGCACAACACCATAAAAGTGGATTCTTAAGAGAGGAACGTCCTAACGTTCATACTTAGACATATCTTCCAACAAAACAAACAGCATTGAAAATGAAACGAGGACTAAAACAAACACACAACAATAAGCTTTTTTTTTCTAAATCAAGCACCATTTTCAGCATTCTCTGTTTTTCCAGTCATGTACCAGCCTTGATGTCATTGATGACAGTTTTGATTACTTTAATGACATTTCATACAATGAGCCTGACCTCGGGATTATCGCCGTGGTGATGCAAGCCCCGGTGAACGGGCACTTCCTGGTCGGGAGCAACCAGCTCGCCGTCAAAGTCAAATCGCCCGACACACGGTGCGGCCGCATCCTGCGCGACAGAACGATCACACGTAAAACGAGAGACCGCCGAAAGAGTAGAAAATCCTGAATCCTCGTTATAATATTAATTAGGTAAAGCAGACATGCCCCGTTCCACATGCTAATGCAATTCAGATATATTGTGACTTATATCTCGACCTGTACTCCGCTTTGTGGCCAGCAGAAAGGGCTCTGAAAGCTGGAGACTTTTCCTGGTGCTTGCAATTGTAACCAAAACGTCGTACCACATACGAGAGGTACACACTTTCCAACAGAGCGTTACGAGATTTCTGACAATCTTATGTTGCTAAGAGTAATGTAATCATGACAGTTAAGGCGTCGTAGATACAAATTTATTTGCCTATGAACGTATGCAGTGGCAATTTTCTATGACCATAGGCCCCAGTGCAAAACACCGTATGACACACACTGGAAGCGCAACGGCACACAAATAATACTATGCGATTTGCTGTTCCTTCATGTCTACATGTGGTAGTTGTGCATAAAGTAATCATTTCGCTGGGATAATGAAGAACACGCCACCAATAAATGCAGAGAGCTAAAATTTTACCAGCCCACTTTCGGCATTGTGCCACCTAAGCATAGCTGCAAGGCTAAGTATTCTAGCCAATTAAAGAAGGTGCTGCATATGCATGGCTTGCCAAGTAATAGTTAACAGTTACTGGTGTTCACTGTCCAAAAAGCACGATACGATTATGAGAGACGCCGTGGTGGAGGACTTGGGAAATTTCGACCACCTGGGGTTTTTTGACGTGCACGTCCATCTAAAAGCACAAAGGGCATCTAGCATTTCACTTGCATGGAAATGAGGGCATAGCGGCCGGGATTTGATCCCGGCCAACGTTTGGCTAACTTGGATGGATGGATATCGTCATGCACTGCAGGCTTCCCTGCACAGGTCTGTGAATAGAGATTTCTCAGAACAGTTCAAAAAGTGAAAGATGTAAATAAAATCAAATACAAAACCTTTTCTTAAGGATTCTGAATATTAAACAGCATCATTTATGGTTATTTTAACATAGTAACATAATGCATTTGTAATGGTACGTATGAAAAATAAGAAGAAACGACAGTTTCGTTCTGCCAGGCAATCGAACTCTCAACTAGCCTGGGACAAGTATAAAAGTACAGCCAAAGAATACATGGCATTATTGGCATTGGCAAAGAGAAACTTTTTTTCAACCACACTACCCAACATGCTTCGGGACAACCCACGCCGCTTTTGGAAAATAATGAAACCGGATGATAAAACTACACTTTCTCTTTGTGACAATTCTGGATCCCCTATTGCCGATTGTGACGTTCCATCTGTCTTGAACTCTGCATTTTGTTCCGTTTTTACTAACGAAGCTAGCGGAGAACTTCCTGAATATCCGCATTTTGCTTTTCCGCAAATGCCGAAGATTGAGTTCAGCTCAGAGGGAATCGTTAATGTAATCAATCAATTAAAAAATTCTTCATCATGTGGTATAGATGGCATCAATGCCAAAATTCTTAAAAATACTAAGCATATCTCTGGTTCCATACTATCAATCATTTTCCAACAGTCGCTCGATACAGGTGAAGTCCCATTGGACTGGAGAATTGGGAAGGTCATTCCGGTCTTCAAGAAGGGCGATCGTTTATCTGCAGGTAACTACCGCCCCATCTCGCTCACTAGTGTTTGTTCTAAGATCATGGAGCATGTCATCTTCTCTCATGTTGCCAGCTTTTTATCATCTGCAAGTTTTTTTCACCCAAACCAGCATGGCTTTCGTAAAGGTCACTCCTGTGAGACCCAACTAACATTATTCCTGCATGACATCCATCTCCACATAGATCGTAACATCCCAGTTGATACACTGTTTCTTGATTTCGAAAAAGCATTTGACAAGGTGCCTCACTCTCGTCTCCTACTAAAAGTCTCGCGTCTAAGCCTTCACCAGTATGTTTTCAACTGGATCAAAGCATTCTTAACAAACCGCAAACAATTTGTGCATGTTAATAACCTTTCTTCCAACCTCTCCCCAGTTCTGTCTGGCGTGCCCCAAGGTACCGTCCTCGGGCCTCTCCTATTCTTGATATATATTAACGACATTCTACTTTCTGTTCAATCTAATATTCGTCTTTTTGCCGACGATTGTGTCCTTTACCGTCCAATACATAACTCTACCGATGTTTCTTCCCTACAGCATGACCTCTTACGCATTCAACAGTGGTGTAACACTTGGCTGATGTCTCTGAATACGAATAAAACATTGCTCATTTCTTTCCATCGTCGCAGAAACTACGCGCCGGCTACTTACACCATCAACAACTGTCCTATAGCTGCTACTAACTCAATCAAATATCTAGGTGTCCATCTTACGAGCGACCTATCATGGGGTGACCACATAGATCACATAGCTTACTCCGCTAACCGTGCCCTTGGTTACGTACGCCGCAACATTTTCATGGCACCACCTTCCGTTAAACTACTCGCTTATATCACCATTGTCAGACCTAAACTTGAATATGCATCTGCCGTCTTTGACCCCCACCAAACAAATCATATTAAAATTCTGGAATCTGTCCAGAACCGAGCAGCCAGATTCATTGCTTCAGATTACTCCCGTTACTCCAGCATCTCCAACCTAAAAAACCAGTTAAAGCTTCCTACCCTCGCTTTTCGTCGTCATATTGCACGTTTGTGCCTTTTTCACAAATTCTTTCATTCAGCCACACGTGACAACCAGCTCATCCAACCAGTCCATCGAGGCCATCGCAGAAGTCATCCAAACGCTGTAATTCCGCCACGTGCTCACACCACATCATTTCAACAGTCATTCTTTTTGCGCACCGCCCGAGACTGGAATGACCTTCCGGAAGAGGCGGCTGTCATCCGGGATTCTGCGCGCTTCAGGAATGCCATACAAGCAGCAGACTCAACTGCATCTTAACCTTTACTTTTGATACCGCCTTTCATCGCCCACCCCTCATGTAAAGTTCCATACGGAACCTTTGAGGATATAATAAATAAAAAAAAAAAATAAAAAATAAACAAAAACAGGCAGCATCTTTCCTAACACATAACTCTTCAGAAAGGATGTATGATTAGCTCTCATGATTCGTACGCATACAAAGCTCAGGAGATTAACATTTATTACTTTTGTGAACCAATTTTGAGTTTATTTCAATGCAGCTCACACATTAAATATTCCCAAATTCAAAAAATATTCTTATCTTTCAGTAGCGGCTTTTTGAATGAAAGACAGTTTCTACCCCGGCATTTAACAACATATTAAACATTTTGAACATTTACACATGTTTTCTCACAGTGCAGAAAGAAGGCAGGCGTAACGACATATGGTTTAACATATTAGGCTCTTATCTACTTGCACGCTCTGCATCTCGCGGGTAAGCCATGACCCAAACAAAAACTTCGCAACAAGACTTTAGCGGCTATGATTATGGCACCTTGGGATCTGGGGCCTTGACCGGTGGTAGCATGGTCATCCATTGCAGCTTGTCCTTCTCCACATCATCCATGTGAACCCACTTTTGGGCTGCTTCTGATGGCTTGATTGGCAGCTCCTCTTCATCTGAGCAGTGCACCATATCAAAACACAAATACAGCTAAAATGAAGTGTTTTTCCACATCGTTATGTAAAGCTATTAATAAATGCCGACGTGTTCACCACACTACTGTGTCCAATCGTTCCGAAAGCAGCTCTTTTGAGACACCACACACATGACCAAAAATTATTGTCTTTCTGAAACTGCAGATCTTTAAGAACCAAGCTACAGGACGAACAAAACTACTTGGAGAAAGCCAACACTGAAGAAATTTCGAACTATATATAGACGGATGAGAAAGCAGGACAGCTCCCACCAAGACGATTGAAGCGTGATTGCCAATCACCTCTGGGATTAAACGAACAGTACCACTTGTGTGCCCGATGGCAGACTCGCTAGTCGTGCGGCCCATGATGTCAGCCTAGAGTTCACACCCATTTGTGCCGGCACACATTCATCCACGTTCGAGGAGAAGCCTCAATACACATCTGCACGACCACAAGGAAGAGGAGGGTATAGTACACTCAAACCTCGATATAACGAATTATAGGTCATGACAAAGTAAGTGGAGAATGGCTATATGAGATACAGTGCTACAAATAAATGTTTATAACAAATTTTCGGATATAACCAAGCACTTTCGTAGCAGGTGTGAATTTCGTACAATGAGGTTTGAGTGTAATATACTATGAAACTGCCGCACTATAAAAGTGAATCTTGCATTTATTCAGAGGTCACATCAGAAGTCGGTACACGTGGCAAACCGTCTTGAACAACAAATTAGCTCTGCATTAATTGCAATTCAGTACTTATTAGTAACTTCTATAAACGTCTCAAGGCTGTGTGTTTATTTACTGCGAAAGCATCACAGTAAAAAAAAACAATTGAGTGTTAAAGGTTATGAAACGCATAGATGCTCAATCATTTGTTGAAGAGACAAAGACCAGAAGCACAATTGGGAGAGTTGGGGTGCAGGGAAGGTTAGAAAATTTTGGGAAAAAATTTTTCTAGTGTTGGCCAATTTGAGTGGCATTACTGGAGATGTCTGCAAGGAGCCGCTCACTAGAAGCAGGCTTTAGATAGGCTTACTACAATGAGAAGATGATATTACAGGTCAAGAGACAGCAAGGACCAATACAACGCTCACCTAATGGCGCCACTTGGGCATCAGCTGCTTCAGAGGTGTCAGCAGTTGACCCCACCGGCACGTTAATCTTTTGTTCAGAAGCTTTGGTCCCCTCTGGAACAAAAAAATTCAGTTTTGTACTTTCCAATTTGAAACCCAAAGGGAGTAATTCGATATGGGAGCCTGTAGACCAGAAAAATGAAAACAGTCATATGGCTGATATAACGTGCAACAAGTCACCACTGACTCGCATAAGCACAAAATTAAAAAGCACGCACAATGTGTGTGTGAGCACTACAGCCTTGTAAAGCAACACTTCCGCACTATATACAGGGTGCCCTAGGTAACTTTAACCAGAGTTTAAAAATATGCCGACACGCGCAATTACAATGCGACCAAATACATGTTGCTCACCATTGCCTGGAGTTAGTCAGACTATTTTTTGTGTTCTAAAATATCAATTATTAGATCTGTTTAATTATTTACTTTTTGAAGGAACGAAGATGGATAAAAATTTTCAATGAAAAAGCTGTGAATCGGTTTGCAAAGCATCTGATTTGACGGTTTTGAACGATATATATGTTAAGTATTAGTGTTTTTCTGCTAACTACAAATGCCCGCTAAATAAAAAAAATACCACGTGGCAAACCCACTGGTGCACCTACGCGCGCCATGATTCTGGTGCTCCCTGAGGTTCAGCATACGAACGATACGTTTCCCTCGCACCGTTCATGACAACGATAAGCAGTCACAGCGGTTATCACATTTTTGGCCGATTGCAAAACGTGGTCGTCGCAAACCCACCACCAACGTTGCGGCCCTGTCGAGGACAGCACAATCGGGCAAATGCTATGGTCGTTCGTACGCGGAACGTTAGGCAGCACTAGAATCATCGAACCCACTGGCGCACGGTTGGGTTTGTCACGTGGTAGTTTTTGTATTCCGTGGGCATTTGCAGTTGTCAGAAAACACTAATAATTAACAGATATAATGCTCAAAACTATCTAATCGAATGTTTTGCAAACCAATCTACAACTTTCTCATTGTAATTTTTTATCCATATTTGTTTCTTTAAGAATTAGTTAATTAAACAGATCTAATTAAACAATATTTTAGAACACAAAAAATAGTCTAACTACAGGCGGCAGTGGGCTACATGCATTTGGTTGCGTCATAATTGCGTGTGTCGGCATATTTTTAAACTCTGGCTAAAGTTACCTGGGGCACCCTGTATAATGCGTAATGCACTTTTCATCACACAATTAGTCTGCAAAGACATTACATTTTCTTATACAAGTAATCTTACATAAGGTTAATATGCTTCACGCTGAATGTGCAGCTTACACCTGTCATACATCGGTCATTCGTGAAAAGGATGTTCAGTTATCTTAAGTATGCAAAAAATTCCATAATTGCACAGCATTTTGATATTTCTAATGCTTTTCTTATTAGAGAAAGGACAGTTTCATCCTTTGTGCGATATAGATGTCAGTAAAGCAATTAAATGCTTACGAACAACACTTAAAGGCGAACTGACACGAAAACTCTCAGTTGTCGTTTCTATGCATCACATGAAAAACCAAATCCTCAAACACCCAGAAAATGTAATGGTGAACTCTAAAAAATAAATTACAGAATGTGTCGTGAAGCTCACTTTGGTTGCTTTTGTATCCCGACATTGTGCCACAGCATGAGCTTTTCATTATGTGCTCGTACAAGATGTGACATTTCTGACCGCTCCGCAGCAGTGCTTTGTTGGCGACACCTAAGCAGACATTTTGAATTTTCTTGGTGAAGCACAAACAGCCGTATTGTATGTTTAGTACCTGATGTCATCACTGCTAGTTGACTGGTGCATGAAGACATCAGAAATAACTCCCTAGCCTGACGTCGTGCTGGTGTCAATGTCAGTAGGTGCACCATGTGAAAGTTGCCTTTAATGTTGAAATAAACAATTTTATCAGCATGAACTGAGCATTTGTTAAGAATGGTCTCGGTATAACCTTGCCAGTCTGTGGGTACCCATATGGCTACATTTAAAAAAAATGCTTGCTGTGCTTCTTACGTCAAGCAAATGCAAGAATTTTAAAATGCAGTACAGCAGTACGTTCACACTGGTGAGTCTCTGGCTGTCCTAAAACGTAGCAAGGTGATTTCTATACCACCTAATGAGGTCCGGTTTGACATGCAGGAACATTTTTCAGGGCATGCGCTCCCAAAGTTTCAGATAATATGTCACAATAAAAAAAAAAAATTGCCAAAACCCTGTTAAGTGCATTAAATGTGGCCTGTTTCCTTGCCTAATAGATAAATATCATTTTCTTGATTTTTACTCAGATATGACCGATGTACATAAATGGGTACATCCATTTTTTTCTTCTGAAATTGCTGTTTTCATTTTTTCTTCTTCCGAGAAGTGCTTCTTGACCCCAAAATGCTCAAAAGAAAGAGTTTATATGAGTTCACCTAGTTTACTATTGCCTCAAGCCTGAAGACGATATAGGAGTTCTCTACGGCAGAGTAGACTCAGTTTTGAAAATTGGCGTTAGTATTCCGTCACACTAGTACATAAAAGCCTACCACCACATACCTAGCATCTGTTGCTTTGTCCCAGACAAAACATCAATATGTACATCATCTTTCGATCCAGGAACGCAATCGCCGGAAGCCATTTTTACGTGCTCCTTCCTTGAGCTATCAGAGTTTGCAAGTTTCCGTCGAGATCGCAGGAATGCCACCGTGGAAGGGTCTATGAGACAGGCAAAGATATTCAATCGATGAGCCTCACTCCTTCAACTCAGGGGCCTACACGTGTCACATAATAGAATATAACACAAAGAGACATACATACAGACCTTTGCACTGCAATACACTGAACCTTAATTATATGCAATACACAGGACACTAGAAGTAGCTGCAGACATTTTTATTCTCTGGTCATATTGAAAATTATAATATCTCTAGTGTGATCTAATAATTATTGAATAAAGAGCATTAACATTGTGCAAATCTTTATTGTATATAATATTTTAACATGACATATCTTATATTTATTCAACCTCCTTTGAACTTGAAAATGAAATGCAAGTAATGCACTTAAATGAAAAATTGTAGTGGCTTATTACTGAAAATAAATAATACACTCACACCTCACTATAATAAAGTTGCATCTTACCATGAAATAAGTTCGTCATATCCAAACAACTGTTATAAAGGTGCATTTCTAACACTACATCTATTACAAGACTATTCTGAATTTACCTCATTATAAACAATATTTTATTATACTTGGGTTCATTATATCGAGGTGCGATTGTACGTGTGCATGCAGAAAGACTTGTTCTTGGGCCAGTTGGTGCTTGCTAATCATCATAATGTAGTGTGAAAAGACACAACAGACGCAGAGAACCACACACAGCACTTGTGGTGTGTGGTTATGTTGATGTTCTATATGAAAAACTGCTTGGTTTATAAAAAGTTAGTACTTTAACACTGTGAACAAAGCAAAGAAAAGGTACACCTAGCTTAGAAAGGAGCTCCTTTTGTGCTTTCATTTTCTCCTCGTGCGACATGGAAGCCAACCGTCCAAGGTTTTCGGCGTGCATGGCCTCATAATCATCCTTCGACAGAGCTGAGCCTGGAGGTGATGTTGAAGATGACGATTTTAAAGTATCAGCCTCGTGCCCTGCCGCAACCGTCTTCTTGAACCTTGATGCAAAAAGGCTCTTGCGACCTTGTGACGCAGTGCCCTGCATTAAAGACGTTGATGCAACAGGAGTTGTCGTAAACGCAGAGAACGAAGTAACAAAGCTGTGTTTCAGAGGCCTACCAACAACCGTGGCATGGGTCGGTAACGAAACTACACACACTGGTCTTCGAGCCTGTAAGACAAATGCCTTCTGGAAAAGGCAACAGTAATAACTCGGAACATTGTGTCTGTCAAATAGCCCCCAATCTTCAAGGCAAAGCTTGCCAATAACCCTTCCATAAAGCAATGCTGCCACTTTCCCAACCATGTGACAGTCACAACCATGTGCAATGAATCTACTCTAATGACTTTATGAATCTGCTCCTAAGTTGTTGCAACCATGTGATGTATAGTACAATGAATCTACTCTAATGACTATATGAATCTGCTCTTAAGTTGCACATCTTCTGTCACATCCAGGAAAATTGCCATAGCCTATTTGGCTGTCAGTAGGGGCACCTTTACTATGAAGTTGAACCATCTAAGTAACACCAAGACAATGCGGCAGCATAAGGATACAGAAATTAGATACAGAATACAGAATTAGAATAAGAATACAGAATTAGAAATTAGGTCAGAACAAGAACACTGCTTACTTACCGAAACTCTAGTGGGTTCTGGAAATGGCACCACTGTGGGTGATGGAGGCCTGATAACATCTTTGTCAACATTGCGCTCCTGTGTAATTTGAAAAGAGACGTGTTCACTCTGCATTATTTTCTTGCAGACGGTGAAATACAGATAAGGTAACAAATAAACAGAACATATTTAAAACACTGGCCTTGCTTTGTGTGAGCCTATTCCCATTACCTTGTATTGTAACCATGGATGAATACCAAGTTCACCATTAGTAATGACATGGAATACATTTTAACATGCAATTAAAGTGTGGTCAAAGCAGATAAAATAACAAAGAAAAACACAGCTACTTGTTTACAGCTCACACATTTATAGCTGGGACTTTCTTATCATCTAACAAAAAAAAAGGAAAGGTAAAAAAAAGATATAAGGACACATCTTGTGTTTTCATAAATGGGTTACTGTAATTAATAACATGTCTTTCCCTCTCTCACAGGAGAGATCTGGCATCCCACGGGGAAGCATAATCGGCCCTTTGTTATTTTTAAGTTTTTTATATATGACCTTTCCTCGAAAATCACATCATTCATACGACTTCACGCTGACTGCATAATCCATCCTAGAATCTCATCACCATCAAGCCATATAGCTTTTCAGCAAGACCACGATCGTGTAACAGCATGGTGCTCAGATAAGCTGATGACATTAAACATTGATAAGTGCAGCCAAATGACCTTCACTTGGGAGCGATCACTTTCCATATTTCGGTAACTATCTAAGACCAACTTCATTTTACAAGTATATAGGCATCTACCCGTCATCCAACCTCTTGCGGTCGACTCACACTAGCAAAATTACAGCTAATGCATCTTGTACACTTGGCTACCTAAAGCGTAACCTTTATGGTGCCCCTCTTCCCATGAGCAAGCTCGCTTACCGAACGTTTGTGTATCCTAAACTCGAATATACGCTTCCTGCATGGTCCCTTGAACAATCCTATCTAAACAAAACCATGCGGCTGGTTTCATTGTCAGCAACTACAACAAAGATTTCAGTAGAACCAAGCAGTCACTCGTTTTTCTCTTTTGCTTTACTCAGAATAACTCGAATATACGCTTCCTGCATGGTCCCTTGAACAATCCTATCTAAACAAAACCATGCGGCTGGTTTCATTGTCAGCAACTACAACAAAGATTTCAGTAGAACCAAGCAGTCACTCGTTTTTCTCTTTTGCTTTACTCAGAATTATTTCACTTCTCTGTCTGTAGCACAGGATATTAAGAGCAAGCATCGTTCTTTTTTGCCACTTCTCGGACTTCTTTGATGTTCCCATCGTTTGCAGCATAACCTCACTTTTCAGCGTCTATATGGTCCCACTAGCGCCTTTAAATTATCTGCATTACCACGGTGCCATTGTACTCTGGAACAATCTTCTAGAGAACAATGCTAACCTTTATGATGCCAAGATAATTAGGAGGAGGTTTGAAATGCCACCATTCGAGCTTTTCTATGTACTGCAGCCTGATTTTTATTCTTGATCAGCATACGGCATCCTAATCATTGTGTAACGCTTTATCTGCATTTACATTCTGGCTTTCATTCAATCATATGTTCATCAGTTGCATTTCAAGCTCATGTATTTCTGTTTGAATATAATAATGCTATCATTTGCCATTCATATTTGTTTGTTTCAAATGGTGCAAACAAGACTTCATGTGTGCAAGCATAATACCTACCTCTTTTTCCACTTTTCTTCTGCTTTGATCGCCTCTTGATAAAACAAAACAAAATGTATATCCTCTCACTCAACATCCCCACGTGGACCTTATTAGTTTTCTCTGTTAGTATTGCTCCTATAATTATCTCCCATCATAAGACAGCCCAGATCCTAATATCAGCTAGTAGCGTTAGTGATTATACTACGAATGCAGCAACGTCCAAAAACTACGAGCAAGTTGACAACCGCACCATTTTTTTTTTACTTTCTCTACCCCCCCCCCCCCCAATTAATTCAAGAACGTACGCACAAATACGGGACGATATCTTACAATGACATCACACAGTATGGAGTCCAGCTGCACATGCACCACCTCAGGTGATTTATCGCTTGCATTTGACGTAGATATTGGCGGTATTCGATCACAAACACTGGTGGTTTCGTTTGGATCAGCGACTGAGTGCGTCTTTGCTTTGGGTTCGCGAATATTCCGTTCGGCTGGAGCCACATAGACCGATGGTTTCTCGCCGCTTTGCAGAAACTCTTCTTGCAAGCGAAGAAGTTCTTCGTCAGTCTCGCCTTGTTTGGGACGACGGACATCCATCGTGATTCTGTGTACCGGGCGCGGAAAGATGCCACCGTTTTCCTTCGGGACACTCAGAACACAACAGAGAGCAACAAAAACCTATATCCTTTCCTTATAAACCGATGATTGTGCGTGAATCCGTTCATGACAAGAGCAATAACGCTAGTGAACAAAATACTGGTACGAAAGGCCGAACTGACGTTGTTTTCGCTACCCATGCACGTTTAGCTCAGCGCGCGTTGTTTGGCACGGCTACGACTGGATTCAAACTGCACATAGATAAATGGATAGATTAACATAACTGTACCCTTTAGGTTTGGCGGCGGTTAGCGCCACCTAGCCGCAGTACTTAGTGAACGAAAACTAAATTTATCTTTTTTTTTAATTATAAAGCTAAGCACTTGCATTTTGCAGTGAAAAGTTTAATTTTCACTCGGGCCTTGATTGTAGCCACCAATCAAATAACCTCCTTTCATTCCCTAAACCCTTTGAAAAACACTGCGCCATCTTCCTATAGTAGTGTGTAGTGTATAGTAGTGTATACTATACACCACGGAGGAAGGAAAAATGTCCTTCCTCCGTGCTATACACTATAGTGTGTAGGTAATAGTGTATAGGTGTTCTGTGGTGAAGCCCGTTACAGAACATTATCAAGTGTTCGGCAGTTACCTCCTCCTCTCCACATGCACTGCATACCGTGTCTAGCCCTTCGTATTCGGCCCGATAAGTCTTGGTTCGCAGTTGGCCCCCCGTTAGGTCATTCTACTCCCATCCTGATCTCCCGTCATGGCTCAAATGTCACAAATGTACAAAACGCTTTATGGAATAACGGAGTCAAATTTCACAGTCATATTGTCCTTTCTTTCCTAGAAAAGGTACATTTAATTTGACAAACCAGGCTAAAATTCGATATGCAACTACAAAAATTAAAGGCTTGAGGGTTAAAGCTATGAGGAGTGAAGACCAAAAAACTTTCTTAATGGGCACGCCAAATGCCATCATTAAATACAGAACACTTCTAAAGGTACGAAGCTGAAACCAAGACACCCAGTGTATCCTATCATACCCCTTCAAACTACCTTTGCATTATTCACAAGAAATCCACTGTTGCACTATCATTTAGTAACATTTATGCTTTTGGGTGATAGCAGGTGCAGTCCTTTAGAAATGCTACTGCAGAAGGTTGCATATATCTTTTGATACTGATCACCTCAAAGTTTTTAGGTTCCACATGCGTCTGTGTGAAGAACCGAAAGGGCTTTAATAAAGCCTCGTCATTTTGGAGTTTGTAAAGCTGTTTCAAAATTAAGCTTTCCCATTATGGGTAGCTTTCCATTCACTGGTCACATCGCCTTCCAGAAAGATACTTCGAACGTTCTGTAGTGCATGGCACCATTCAAAAAGGTAAGACCAACCTGCTTTCTGCATCATATGAATGTATTATAAATTGTTTCAGAGTACCATTGCAGAAGTGGCGCATCATAGTATCATTTATTTTGCTATTATTAGGAGTCCATATTTTTCCACTGCAGCAATCAAACGATTTGGGTTATACAATTTTGTACCACTCAGCCCCGTCGCGGTGGTCTAGTGGCTAAGGTACTCGGCTGCTGACCCGCAGGTCGCGGGATCGAATCCCGGCTGCGGCGGCTGCATTTCCGATGGAGGCGGAATGTTGTAGGCCCGTGTACTCAGATTTGGGTGCACGTTAAAGAACCCCAGGTGGTCGAAACTTCCGGAGCCCTCCACTACGGCGTCTCTCATAATCATATGGTGGCTTTGGGACGTTAAACCACACATATCAATCAAAATCAACTTTGTACCACTCAACTTATTTGTAAAAATAGCTGCTATATGCACAAAGTGAATGATGCTAGAGAAGCTTGCTCTGAGATGATTGGGTAACCCACAAATCCTTCATACACATTCCTCTATACAATCATTTGAAGACATGACAGATTTGCTTGGTGGCGCGCCTGCTCCGCTTCTGCTTCGCTGGCCCACAGCTCTGGGTTCGCTTCAGAGCGAGCCCGGACTTCTGCCTTGGCTTTTAGGGTGTTCACACTGAGGATCAGTAACGAAGAGTGTTCAATGTGAGCTCTCAGTAAAGAGAAAGGAAGCACACCGAACGCGAGCGCTGTATACAGGTGCCACGTGGCCCTCTAGCAGTCATTTATGTAACTAGAGCACACGATGCCACTGGCGTGACTCGCCAGAGAGAGTGCAGTTGCGAGAGAGCACAGCGCCGCCTCTAGCAGCAGCAATGAGAAGCAGTGTACACCTTGCTGACAACGGACAATGCACGAGCATAAGAAGCTTGGCGAGCAAAATCCCCCACCCCCCCCCCCCAAAAAATGACATAGTAATTTGCAGGCCATTAACAAATCTGTGTCCATATAGAAAACTGCCTTGTTTTCAAACCCTGTGTTCCCTTGCACAGCGAGGCGATCGAACTGCACAGGAAAGCAGTCTATTTTTTAGTCACACATCCATTTATCATTGGTTGATAAACCAATGATAAATGGTTCACACACACATTATTGGTTGATTGATGCATGAATACAGAAGAACAAAGGAGAGAGCCGGCTGTAAAATGCCACTAAGAAGGGCGCAATGCCTGCTTACTTTTTCAAAAGAAGAGAAGAAATACAGCAAAGGACGATAGGAGACTAAAGAACAAAAAGCCAAAGACTTAGGCAAAACTAAGTAAAGACACACAAAAAACATATATAAACGGGACCACATCTGTTAGGTCCACTAAAGTCAGCGGAGCTTGATGGATCTGGCTGCGTCGAAAGCACACCCAACCAGAAAGAGGAAAAAGTTCATGGTTGCGCACTTATATCCAAAACATTTACATTCCTTAGTCAGCAAAGTGTGCTACGTAACGAATTTGGGACAGTGTGATATAAAACGTTAAAATGTTTTATGACAGTCACAATATGCACAGACTGGACCGTACACTCAACCTCAACAGTCTATACCCTCGCGTACTAACACAGAACCAAGCCACAAGCACAGGGAGGGAACGATCTGTTCAAAACAGGGTGGTCTAGGAGCTGCAAGAAGAGGTGTCACTGTTTAGGCAAACGAGCATTGTCCATCATACACAAAATTTTCAGGCAGCCACACTCATCATGGTTACAACTTGAAGAAAGGTGATCACATCGATGCCCACAGGCGAAGGGATCCATCGGGCAGTGAGGAACACTTTACGATGTGAAATCATTTTGTCAACAGATTCTATGATGGTATACAGAATAGGGCTGCTGATGTATTTTTGAGTGAGTCTGCCATGGGCACCAAAAGAATTCGTAAGGATGACAACCTTCCATGTTGGCAATCCTTCCAGCACATACATAAGGGCAACATAAATCGCTGCTAGTTCGCAGTCACTGATGATGACTGGTGAGGTATACGAAACGCCCATCCGATATCTGTCAAAGGACAGAATAAAGCTACCGATGTGCCTATGCTGTTTCTGGATGTAGATGTGTTCATAAATAATTTATAGTATTCTTGAAAATCTCCGAATAAGTGCGAACGAGCTAACTGGAGCAGTGCAATTAGTCGTCCAGCATGAGTGAGAAGAGCCGTGCTTCTTTCTTGACTTCATTCGCTGGAGGGGTGACGCCACTGTCGTTGAACGACTTGCCAACATAGCGCAACAAGGTACTTTTTGATGAAAGTATTGTCAGACCTCTAGCGCATATGCCCTCCGGGATAGGCGATAATAAACCACACATTTCCTCATCTGATCTGAGGACCACGCTGGACGAGGTGTCCCTGCATTCAAGATTTGATCAATCAGTTACAAAATGCTGAACTGTCCCCTCTAAGCTAATACTTTTGCCCCGCTCGATGCACTGTGATATATATTCAAACATCTCAAGCTTCTTTTTGAGTTGTTCATTTTCTTCCTGTAGTTTTTGAATGGCCTTGTTATTCCTGGATGTTTGTGCCCTCATACGATTTACAGCCCTGGTATTGGAAGGGTTAGGTGGCATACGAGAATGAACTTGTACAGCAGCCTCTACTGAAACCACAGCTTGGTGGGTGGTGTCAGAACTGTCAGGACTTAGCCTTGTTGTGGTTGACGGATGATTCGACAAAATGTTTGCCGAAGTAACTGATGTGCTAAAATCCTTGTTGTGGAAATCGTGAGCCACATTTTTTTTGTTTCCTTCCTTAGGGAATGTTGGTTTAACAGTTTTCTTATGAGGGATCAAAAGATGTCGCACTATTTTATGCCGTTTCTTGGTTGGAGAAGGCTGCATGTAGCGTGAGTAGCCATCAAAAACGCTAGGCACCGCATCCGGCCTGAGGCGTCGTCTACTTGTGGAACACGAGTAATCGGAATCCACGAAGTGCAGACTGCAGACGAGGCTGTTGGAATTTTCATTTGGAACGAAATCTTTCCTTGATATAACCTTCAGCAAGGCTTGCAGGCATGTCTCATTTGCCGGAAATTCGTGAAAGCTAACTGCAAGCTTCTTTTTCCTGCCCCGACTTGCAGTAGGGTACCCAGCACGTCATCTCCCTGAAATTAATCAGACAAAAGTGGGCCTCTCATCACTCTCACTGCAAAAAGAAGAAAGACAGCACTGACAAAGTTTCAGCTTTATAGCTTTAATTAGATTGAAAGTTAATTAATAAATAACTAATATTTTATTAATTATTCACTTTAATATTTCTCTTGGAAGTAGTCACAACATTTGCAGTTGATTGGTCGAATGCAATGGTGCGACAGCCAAAATAAGATACACAGCAAATTTTCCTGCTGCAAGATGTTGCTTTTCATGGCACAAAACTGAAATTCGGAGGAGGTTCAGAAAAAAAAAAACTCTTATCAGCATGAAATAATTTGACAGTCACAGCGAGTGCTGATGTAGACCTGCAACCTAGCGACCTCTAAATTCGGAAGATTTGTAAAGTAGGAACGAGTGGGGGTGGAAAACTGGGGTGTGCTTCTGTTCATTGTCGCCCAGACCCTCAGAAACATCCCACACAGCTCTGGATTACTGACCATAATTATTTATATGTCAGTGATCATACTAGCACAGGTAACTATAGGATGCATGTACATATAGTAGTTAAATGGCCAGTCAAAAGGCTTTTTTTTACACCCCCCGAAAAAGCTTGGCAATTCGTGGAGTAGACCGCTCCTATCACGGTTTTCCTAATACTACCGTGCTGTGTGCAGTGTAGAGCGTCCATTTCAAAAAACAATTCCCGTGCTCCTTTCCTACGCCTGGCCAATTCTCTTTTCACATGCAGTGACGCAAAGCCACTGTTCAGCGACGACATAGCACACAGCACGTTGATTAGTCAAAACCAGTCACGAAGACAGGCTACGCCTTATCCTCTCTGTGAGGGAGAAGTGTGGCAAGGTCACGTGGAAATTTGAAGCCAGCTGAAACCAATGTTCTAATCACTGTAACGTTCTTAATATAGCTCGCGTTAGCATAATTCTTGCGGCAGCATGCTCGCAAATCAAAAGTGCACATATTTCTCTTTATAACAGTTTTTGGATCTTTGCGTTGTTTACTGCCATTTTAAGGAATAAAATGTGCTGTGCCTTTTGATGGTAGCTAGTACTAATAACTTTTTAAAAAAAACTTGGCATGCTTTTTTTTTGCAAGCCACCGCTCTAATTTTGCAAGCCTATCGGCCGCTCCGCGGCCGATAGGCTTGGCCTAACGGTCCCGACGTGAGAGTCGCCCGCTGCGCACTGACGCGCGCCTTGCAGGACCTCAATAAAGTTTCGCAACCAACCAACCGCTCTAATACAGCAGTTCTGGCTTAAAAAGCATTCTGCATGCGATAGAAAAACTGGAAATTTCAAAACTATAGTCGTTTATTTCTTTTCTTTTGCACTGCAGTTAGGGTATGCATGTTTTGATTAGATAGGATGATGGTACCCAAACATGTCGGGATTGGATAGGATGTTGATACCCAAGCGATAGAACAGGGCTCATTTAGCAGGCGAAACTGAAGCACCAATCAGCGCATGTACCATTCATTTCTAAAATGCCATCAATGATGACACTGTTTCCCTCGTCATTATCAACCGTCAATCTAAACACTTTAGTTCGTGGCCGCTTATCTGCGCTGGCTCATCCTCCTCCCCCAATGGGAGGGAAACAGTGCTGTCATTGGGTGTGTTTTCTAGGTGAATGATAGATGCGCCATTTTGCGCGTAGGCTTCGATTCTTCCTACTAAATTAGCCAGATTTCAACGTCTGGCAGTGACTACAAGTGGCCGCTTTTCCAAAATTTCAAAGTGGCTGTGGACTATTCGTAGCAAGAACTCGAATTCGCCCATTTGACTGGACCACCAATTCACACTGGTTAAAAAGTCAAGTGCTGTAATTTCTCTAATTACTGCCGTAGTTATAGTCTGTACACATCTGAAGATACCTACATCCACAGTAAAGGAAATGTCGCATGCGGCACACAGGTGCCTGTCTAATTTTTAAATAATATTGAACACATTTCTCTGAACACAATATATATATGTATTAGTTAATATTTCGATCAGAGACCGATAAGCAGTTTTGGACTAGAGTACACCTTTTTTCTATTTGTAGCAACTGAAGACAACCCTTTTGTAATCTACTATATATATATATATGCACTAAAAATATGTAGTGAACAATAAGGTAGATACAGTCATTCAAAGTAAGTGGAAGTGACTTTAAGATGAAATCGTACGAATATGCAAAAAGCAATGATCCTTCGCCCATATCCTAGAGGACAAGAATGTGGAGGAACCGAATGCTGAGAGACTACCTTGCCAAGATCGCACCGCACACATCATAAATATACTATCCAAAAAAATCTCAATCAGTAAATCTTAAATATAATGGAAAACAGTCACCAACTGAATGGTACACAGAGGCAATCTCTTTGTAATGCACTCAACAAGTTAGACGACCAGCTTCTGTAAGAGGAAAGAATATTACATCATCGCTCATACTCAATGTCACAAAAGAAGGCAGTAAAAGTGCTACTGAGCTTCTTGCGAACTACTATAATGTCTGAACGACTCTGAGTGGATCGCTTTTGTTTGTGTGTGTGTCTGTGTTTTGTTCTTGTTTTTATCTCCCTCTCTTTCAACCACTATTCCCCAACTCCATTAAAGGGTAGCATACCATATCGTAGTATCTGGTTAACCACCTAGCCTTTGTTTTTTTTTTTCTCTCTCTCAACTAAACCGTGCCTAACATAACTGGAATTTGAAAGAACTGCTGATGGTTCCAGTCACATGGAACTGAAGTTTTCAAAGCTCCACTATATAATCACAGATGCAACACCAGTAGTAATGATGATGCAAAATGCACAACTGCGTGAAGTCTTGTCTGTCCAGGGCAGTCACATTGAATTTTGCTTAGTATGTTGCAAAATGCCACCACTGATTCTACACAACGTAACCACTCAAATACTGCAGCATGAGCATGATGCAAAGCAATAAGATCAAGTGCACGCTAGAGAGGAATGCTAACTGAAATGACTAGACTTGGCACACGCCACCAGCATTTGGCGTACTCTGCTTGCGATGTCATCGCTGCAGCCAGGTCTGGCACTGCCAGACAGACCCTTCTAGGGAGACCACATAGATGCGCACCGCCCCCTTCCCCAAATGCAGCAATGAAGGCCCTCCATCGGAGCGGGGAGGGGGAAGGCAGTGGTTTTACATTGAAAGGGAAGGAGAAAAGAGTGCAAGTAAATTATATGTGGCCCTTGGTGAAAAGGAGGTTCGACACCTTTGTTCAATGCTGTCTTGTTAATGCAATTATTAATTTTTTATGGACTGTTACGCATGTTTAGCGTCGCGGTGATGGCGTAGTGGTTAGAGCATCAGCCTCGCATGCAAGAGGTTCGTGGTTCAAATATTGGTGCCGCGTAGTTCCCAACCGTATTTCAGTTCCCAACGTAACAGGGCCTAGGGCTTTCACCATGCGACATGGGCCGGCATACCGGAGAAAAAACTTCTGGCAACACTGTGGAACACAGTGGGTGCATCGAACCAGCACTAGGTCTCCTGGTTTGAAAAAGGTGTGGTTCTCGTCGGAAGGCAAGCGGAATTTCGCCTGACGATGCGCTATGGCCAGGTGCGCTCTAAAGCGAGCCTTCCGAAGAAGCTCCGAAGTACTGGTGTCATCCAGACGGTTTTGCTTTGTTGTGTTCAAACCAAAGAAGCTCTCTTGCGGAAGCCTTGGCGTCCTTTCATAGACAAGCTTGAACGGTGACTCCCGTGTGATTGCCTGCTGTGACGTATTGAGGGCGAATACAGCTGTGGCAACGTATTCGTCCCTGTTATTATGACTGGGACTCATGTAAGACGACAGTATGTCCTTTATGGTACGGTTTGTACGTTCCACCAGACCATTCGTTTGTGGGTGCTGAGGAGTGGCCGTGGCATGCCAAATTCCTTGGTCATTCAGTAGGTTTCTGAATGCGCGGGACATGAAGGCCGTGCCACGGTCAGTGATGAGCAAGCGTGGCGTCCTGTGTCGAAAAATGACGCACTTGTTGATGAACGTGAGGACGTGCAGAGTCAAAGATTCAGGGATGGCCCTGACTTTGGTCCACTTCATGAGATAGTCCGCGGCAACGATGAGAAACTTGTTGCCGCGCGACATACGTGGAATTGGTCTCAGATGATAAAGTCCCAGAATCTCAAAAGGTGTTTCCGGAGGAGGGATAGGTTGCATAGGGACCAGTTGGGACTTGTGGTGGCCTTCTGTGCTTGACAGACTGTGCATGACAAAACGTAGCGGGAAATGTCACTGTGCATGCGCCGCCACCAAAACCTCTCTTTGATGCGTGCCAGCGTCTTGCGCAGCCCGAGGTGACCAGCAGTCAAAATGTCGTAGCACATGAACAGCACCAATTGTCGCATGGCTACTAACACAACAGGCACACACGACCCATCCGGATAATTTCGGTGTTAAAGAATTCCCTCTCGGACGACATACGACGCAGAAAAACTTTGACGACGACGCTTGGGTGTGCGCACTTCCCCGGATAGTCGTCAAGTTATATCGACGATTTCTGCGTCTTGTAGCTGTGTAGTTCATAAATCAAGCACTGCAGAGACTGGGGAGATGTTGCTGAAAGCTGTCGGGTGGCGAGAAAGGTAGTGGCGAGCGCCGCTGCGATGGACAATAGAAAAGATGTAATCTTGCAGTTTGAGAGCCCACTTGGCGAACTTAGCATTGAGGTCTTTTTTCGTTTGAAGCCAGCAAAGGGCGACGTTGTCGGTAGTGACCGTGAAGCTTTTACCATAAACATACGGAAAAAATTTTTTGACTGCCCAAACTACCGCCAAGCACTCAAGTTCAGAGGCATGGTATTGGCTCTCTGGTTCACTGAGCTGACAGCTACCATAAGCGACCGGTCTCTCCTGCCCGTGCTCGTTGACTTGCAAGAGAACAGCTCCGAGGCCAAGACCACTGGCATCAATGTGTAGAATCGTCGGGGCATTCTTGTCATAGTGTGCGAGCATTGGTGGTGCTTGAAGGAAAGTCTTGAGGTCGCGGAAGGCAGCTTCTTGGTCGGGTCCCCATTTCCAGCGAACTTCTTTTTTCAGTAGCTCGTTGAGAGGTACCGCGTGAGACGCAAAGTCACGGACAAAGCGTCTGAAATATGAAGAGAAGCCCAAGAAACTTTTAGGCTGCTTAGCCGTGGTGGGAAGCGGAATACAGGCAATGGCTTGGAGCTTTGTGGGATCAGGGCTTAAGCCTTTGGCGCTGACTACGTGCCCCAAGTAACTAACTTACAAAAAGCCGAAAAAGCACTTGGAAGGTTTAATGCTAAGGCAAGCGTCTCGGAGAGCACGCAAGACCATTTCCAAACACCTGAGGTGTTTGGGAAACGTGGGAGCATAGACAATTATGTCGTCTAAGTAGACCAAAGCCACCGACCACTTGAGATGCCCAAGAACCTGGTCCATTAATTGCTGAAATGTAGTAGGAACATTGGAGAAACCAAATGGCAGGCGGTCAAACCGGTATAGGCCATCCGGAGTTATAAAGGCGGTCTTCTCAGCGTTATTCGGGTCTAATTCCACCCGCCAATAGCCAGAAAGAAGATCCAGCGTAGTGAAAAAACAGGTACCATGCAGGCGGTCAACACAGAAACCGATTGTGCCATCTTTCTTTCTCACAAGAACTACGGGGGACGACCACGGACTTGAGATGAGTGCGATATGATAGCACACTTAAGCATGTCATCCATTTGCTTAGCAATTTCTGCGCGTTCAGAGGCAGAGACTTGACGTGGGTGAGGAACTTCAGAGCCAGTGTCAATTCTGTGCTGCACCAAAGGAGTGTGGCCGAGCTCACTGGGTGACATCGCCACGTAGTCACCGAATTTCCGTAGAAGTGCTTGATTCTCAGCTCTCTGTGATGGTGTCAAGTTGAGGCCGAAGTTGAATTTATTGCAGTCTAAGGGTGATGCAGTTGGTGGCGAAGGTGCTACGGGCTGTACTACTGCTACGACAGACGGTGCTTCAAGGTAAGTACAGGTACCGAGGACAGTGCCTGACGGCACGCACAGGATAATGTTGGACAGGTTGAAGACAAGCACTGCAAAGGTTTTGCAGGAACAGCGATGGAGGGCCTGCGGCTTTGCGAATTCGCCTACAGGCCAGATGCAAATGGTATTTTTACAAGAATGTCCTTGTCAACAATGGCCTTGTCGGGGCTGTAAACAGGAACCCATGCAGCAGACGACAAGGGGATGGTAACTGAGGTTGCCGTAATCACAGGATTGAAAAGCAGGGTAGTTTTCAAATTTCAGGTTGTTCACTTCTGTTCGTACCTACGGTCGTATTTGTGCCCGTTGTTCGAATGCAGACTTTCCAAAAAAATTTAATCATCAGCCTTTTCATGATGCGGTAGTTGTCAGTGAGCACGGAGCGCGCTTGGTCAACAGTTCTGTAAATGGCATGACTCAACGGGAAATACGAATGCCTAAAGCAAGCTTTATTGGAAGTTTCAAGACTTGCTCGAATCGGTAGATGTCAGTTCAGTGGTGCAATCAGTGCCATTAAACTGCAAACTAATGCCAAACTCTGCGCTCCAATCGCGCCTAACATCACTGGCACACACAGGTTTGGGACAACAAGGAACCGCTGTCTCACTGCCTTCCCAAGCGCACACACATTCAGGCAGACTTCGCCGAGAGTAGGTAGAGTGGCTCTATCAGCTAGGACGAGATGGGGTCAATCGACCTGCTCAGGGCTCAACGAAAATCTTCCAGACAAGAAACTCATTGCTAAAAAACTGAATGCAGCCCCTGTGTCTATTAGTGTTTTAACGTGCTGGGGCAGATCTCCAAGGTTCACCAACAGAGTTGGCATCTCAGTGAAGGGGCCAAGTGAAAGAAGCTGGGCTTCAGCCATCATGCGGGGTCCTGCCCTCGATGGCCCGCATTGTAGTTTCCTGAGGAAGACTGCATAGGAGGAGCTGAATTTGTCAGGGACTCAATCACCCGAGGGCAGTTCTGAGCAAAATGCCCAACATCGTAGCAGTGGTAGCACCGGAGTACCGCTGTTAGATTATGAAGCCGGGTAGAAGCCAAATGCCTGGTCCGGGATGGTGCGTCCGTGTATGTTGGCCTTCGGTATGGATCCTCAGCTGCTTGCGAGCGTTCTTGTATCTCCGCCTCAAGAGCGACAGCTAAATCTGATCGTGCGTCAATCGGACGAGCGAGGCACACGAAGTGCTGGACGCTTCTGTTATTAATGGCAACAACAAAGGCATTAGCAGCAATAATGCCCATGGTTGCGGTAGGGCAACCCGACAAGGCCTTCCAGGACAAGCTGTCGACACGAGCAGCGAGCTCTTGAAGGTCGTGGTGACCTTGCCGAACGTGTTTCAGTTGTGTGAGGTAGAGCTGAAGAAGATGACTGTTGCCAAATCTGGCTTCCAGCGCCAAACCAGAGCTTCATAGTTGGGACGGACGACTTGCGGGATGTACTCTAGGTATTCAACCGTGGCGCCACGGAGCTGCACGATGAGTGCCTGAGCTTTATTTTGAACTGTCCAGCCGTTTACGGCAGCAACGGACTCGCACTGCACCAAAAATGCTGCCCACGACGTGGTGCCATTGAAGGTAAGCGTGGAAGTTGTGCTCCGAAAAACCAAAGCTGAGCTGGCAGAGAAACATTTCGTTCGACTGCGGCAGACACACATTGCTGAAGGCCAAACTGCTCTTCAATGACGGAGAGCCGGGCAGCTAGGTCGACGATGACATCCACCGTTGGGGCACGTTGGGCGAGTGTGGCCTCAAGAGAGAGCAAGTGGGTAGCGAAGCTAGTTTCAAAATCTTGCATAAGGGCTCGTCTGTCGGCCTCACCTTGTGAAACAAGGGCTTGCACGCAGTCAGGTATAAGTAAACTGGCACCAGCGCTTGACTGTTTGAGGGTGATTTGGTGTATCCTGGACATAAAACTCTGATAGAAGAGGCTGATGGGGTGCTGGTGGCGGGACGTGTGATGAGACTGGGGTTCCCGCGGCCTGTGCCAAGCTTTCCCATGAAGTCGGGACAGGAGGTTCCGGGGCCGTCGACAACGTGTTGTCTACCGTAGGGTGCATCTGCGAAGTGCCGACTGTTTCTGTCATCGCGACAGCGTTACTCCTTGTAAAAATGGGTTAAAGTGGTCACCGCTGCCACCAAATGTAACGTACAAGAACCACTCACTCAAACACAATCCAACACAACATTGTCTTTGTCGTTCTCTTTTTCCGGTCTACTCCTGCAATATACATATATATATATATTGAGTCCAGAGTTACTTTCTGTTTGGAAAACTATAAGCTTTTAACTTCTCGTCGATCCTGCCGCCCGGTTCTTGGCCAATCCCCCTTTGCGGGTGTGCGTCAGTATTATAAGGATCATCATCATTCATATGCCTTGAATGTTTTATGGTGCTTCGTACATATGCTGGGCATTAAAAAAAGTGAACACTAAAATCAGTAGCTTTTTGAAAGACAGCCCTACGTGTTCAAAGCTTGTGTCCCTGATAAAGAACTGGGAATTTAGAGTTACAATTCGCACTTTTTGTTTTCGATTGTCTTCCTGGATGACTTCCGAGTTTTCCTTTCGAAGGACATCTGCATGCGCGTCCTTTCCTATGTAGTGAGGAGTAGAGTCAACGCAAAAGATTGTACTGGTTTTTGCCGTTAGGCCACCAAAACAAAAGCAAAATACAGACGACGAAAAAGGGGACGAGGATAGTTTGGGCCATTTTACTGTGAACTACTAAGTCTGCAACAATATCCTGGCAAAATTGAAAATGACTGCACTTATATTGCACGATCGGGACATAATAGGTTTTGTTAAGCGTTTCTTTCTTGAGTGCTACCATGCTTGGGTTTGTCTACTTCGAGAATATGCGCACGAGGAGAAATAGTAAAGATATGTCACGAGAGGAGAACAATATGGTTTAACTACGAAAACTCGCCAGGTTTCCATTCGTACACGTATGGAGAAAAGAAGGATGCTAAACACTCGCATATTTTCCGAATCACGCTATTTCGCACCGAGGAGAAACGAACTGTAATAAAAAATAAAAAAAACACAGGCGAATCGACACGTGCTTTTGAAATTGAGCAGTTGCCGTGCTTACCTTCACAAATCGGGTCAAGAATAAATGGAGTAATAGAAAAAGATATTTGCTTGAATTCAGTACGTTAGAAGATCATCGCTACGTCTTTCCTTGGAAGCGAAAAAAAATGCTAGTGTCAACGTTTTGGTGGTGCGATTTCTTGCTTAATGCCCCCGACAGAGTTTCAAGCATACAGTTAATATACACACAAATTATATTAACTCTATGGTTTCAAGGTTTCACATAGTTTCACCAGCTTTCACCGCTTTAAACCACGGAGGAAGGAGTGGCTTTAAACTGTCTAAGTAGCCGCCATACTGTGCGCTACCGCTGATGATGATGATGTGTGTGGTGGGGCTAATCGCCCTTTAGTACCGAGTAGATTCGCTAAATTTTAGCACAATCTACTCATAAAACTTCAAGCATACCACAAAACTGTTTTTTATACAAAAAATAAAGGAAGCGTATTGATAACTTGCAGTTAGCACAGTGGTTTTAAGGTAGTATGTTCTGTGGTGCCAATGCTTGTAACACAGCGGGAAACCATGGGTCAGGCGGGAAACTTGTACGTCATTGAGGAAGGAATTGCACGTCAGCTATATTCGTAATGTAAAGTTCTGCATTTTGATTCCGTATTAGCGTGTTAGCTCGTCGAAGGCCGTGCCATTCGCCTCGTTATAAGGCGTAGAGTAGGTGTTCTGTGGGGTAGAGCTATTACAAAGCAATGAACCTCGTCGAGTTCGAAGACGTGCTTCAGGGCGAGCTGGGACGTTACGTCAAGATCGTTGGATGGTGCGTACTACGTCAGATCATCCAGCTCATCGCGCAGCATTCCATTCATAACTGCGGAAGATGTTAGTTTGGCATTTATGGAGAGCTGTTTCATGTTAGTCTTTGTCGCGGCCGGATCACGAAAGCTGTTCGTTTGGCACTTATAAAATTCTTTGCATGTTGGCAAGTCTCTGTCGCGGTCGCTTTTCTCGGCAAGTCATATCGTGTGTGCAGGGGCGTTGCAGGGATTTTTTTTTTCATGGAGAGGGGGGAAGGGGCTAGGGAGGCTGGAAACTTATGCGCTGTGCATTGAATATCTTTGTTGTTCGGGGAAGAGGGGGGGGGGGGGGCAAAAAGAAACAATAAGGGAGCTGCTGACCCCCCTTCGCCCTAAGTGGAAGCTGCCCGTGCATACGTGACTGTGATCTGTAGCCGCTGCACCTTCCTGCAACATGGTCCAGCTAAACGAGTCTGAGGCTAAGTCTTTATTCCAGACATCTATGAACAAATACCTGGCTGAGGAGCAGAGAGAGAGAGGGTAGCCACTCAATCGCGGATTGACAATCCTCTTTTTCCCCGTGTACATTCGTATGCTCCTCGGATACAACCTAACAAAATTGACAGTCATTGCTGTTTTTCCCACCTAGGAAAAACAGCAATGACTAAAACTCGTATGTTTGTCCACCTGAAGCATTCTTGTTTTGTCATCATGTTCTGCGCATGGTTGTTGCAACACTGTAAACTGTGTAAGAAGCTAATTAAGGCTGTCCCAAAAAAGTCAATTGTTAGAAGTTCAGCACTTTGTGTTCCCTCTTGAGTCCCCTCTTATTTGCATTGATATACACTCATAATCATGGTGCACCAATTAACCCTCTCAATTTGACAATCTTCTGAGTAAAGAGAGATGAAAGTGGCGAACTTGTGAGAACTCTGAGGCTGCGCGGTCTCTCATTCTACATTTTTTCAGTGTGGTGGGATTCGATGACTACCAATTCGAGGCCATTGTTGAAGATTCCCGGCGAAACAGACTTCCAGTGCGCCTGCCCCCCATAGAAACGAGTGTGAACCTTCATAAATTCCAAATTTGCATGTTCAATGGCATAACAGTGCGGAGATATGAAGCTGAAAAAGACGGTAAGGTTTTGATTTTTGTGGTTGCGTATTTCCCCAAATCTAGAAGTGCTTGCACAGTAGCATGGCCTCTCAGCCTGCTGCTTCACTTTCTGGTGCTAGAACTGCAGAGTTCATTTCATGTTCACTTTGTTTTAGTAATTAACCACTGCCCAACCCCTCTGTGTTAATAAATTGCTTGAGCATAACGCCTTTCATGTAGGTGTTACCCAGCATTTCTTTCTTGCAAAATGTGTTTCTAAAGCCATTTCAAGATATCTTTACAACAATGCTGGAATTCCGTCCCTATTGTGCTTTTAGTCACTGATGTACCTCAATTCAGACTACAGCTTCAAACAAGCCTATCACTCAACACTGCAGAAGATGCTCTTTTGTTATTGGTGGCAATCAGAAGATTGCATTCTCATAGTAGAAATTTTTCGACATACATACATCTTAGGAGAGCAGACTAAAGACATGTAATTGAAGTTTTTTGAAGCTGTAGTGTTCTCATAAAGCCAAAACTTTATGCTGCGCAATTATGGGTGCATGTTTCACGAGGTGCAGAGCATGCTGTGACGCCTTGTGCAAGTGAAAGTTTCTTACTGACTTCTTCTAACTATTTATTTGGACGTTTTGTTGCACAAGTAATATTAGCCTGTACTAAGAAATTGAAGTGATTAAGAATGTTGCTTGATTCGGAGTGTTGACACTTTAATTTCACCGTATTGTCGAATTTGCAATCTCGTTGGCCCTGATTAGATTACAGGGCTTCTACAGCCTCTCTGATGAACTAGAAATTTTGCCATTGTGAAATTGAACAATATGGTGGAATTCGTCAGTGTCGATAAAGGCATCCCAAATTAACTTGTGCTATAGGCTCTACGTAATAAAAGGAATTAGAAAAAATATTGAGCTAAAGAAATAGCAGGTTGTGTTTAATGCCTTGAGAAAAGTTATTGCAGAGATGATGTCAACCTGCTTTTCTTTTTGTGTGCTTTCTCGCTTACCACACATCGTGTCACAGCAAGAGTGCTGTTTTGTGTATGGGAAAATTGAACTTTCGTTCTGCTCCTTAGTCTCCCTTTGTGTACTGTGTGTTCTAACAATTATAATCGGGGACAATGAGTAATTCTACAGTATGCAGTGAATAGCTCGTCATACAAGTGCAACTGATTTCAGTGGCATTCGCATTCTCGTAAAAGGAGTTGTCGGTAACCTCAATGGTACATAAAACACTCAACTTCATTCCTGTCTATTGCAGAGCGCTGTCTGCAAGTGCTCAACTTCACTCACATTGACCACAGGCTCAACCTGAAAGAGTTTGATGAGGTGCAGAGGCTCAGGAGAGAAGTGCTGGCCGAGTGTGTCGCCGTGAACTCCAAGGTCGCCAACAAATTGTTTGCCGATCTTTGTGACAAAGTTGACTTCATGGTTGAGGATTGGGACGAGTGTGTAGAAGTGGCCGTCCAGCACGCTGACAGAGACAAACCACTTCCCGTAGACGAGGACCACGTTTCCTTGGAGGAGTTTGTCTACGAACAGTGCGACGAGCCTCGCCTGAACTGCCTCAGGCCCCTTCCCTTCAGGTATGACGATCTGGTGAAGCAAGTGTTCAAGGCTGTTGGGGAGTACCGGTACACCTCGCTGTCGTTCAAGAGGTTTATTGAAAGGTTTTGAACGGCTTGCGCCCTGACGCAGAAGTGTGTGTCAGCCTGAAAATATTTGTCTCTCGAGCAGCTGATATTGTTAGGATGATGACCACCAATATTTCATCTTGATGCTTATCGTTTAGTTTTTGCTACCATGTTTTTCCAGTTAATTTTCTGTTCTCCATTAGCAAATAGCTTACCAGTCAATGGAACCTAGATGGAAAAGCTTGATTTACAGCTGGATAAATTAGCCCGTAATCTTTCCAGATGAAAATACTTATATTTAGACTAATTACTTTGAAGTGGATGCATATCTGATTAAGACTTTGTCAGTTCCCAGCGGTAATTTGGCCATAGTCCAGCTGGATACTCATCCACTGCAATAGGAGTTGTAAAGTGTACAGCTGTAATATTTAACCTGTAGTCTGTCCAGCTGGCGAAAAAATTCAGTAATTCAGCGGGAACGGAGCTTTTTACCTGGAAGGTTGTCGGGTTTATCTGTAATGATTTAAAAGTTTGCCTCACATGCTATACGGACTAAATATGGTATTTAACAACTGTTTTTCTTGCCATGCCACAGGAAATAAACTTGCGTTGTGGACTTGGAGCTATGAAGTCGTACACTTGTCATTGATCAAATCTCTCAAAAAAGAATGTGCACTCATTTGCTGAAATTGGTTCTTACGATTGTGCTTATTGAAGCGATAACGACGCTAGTTTGACATGATGTGTCACAAGAACCAGGATGATAGACATCTGTTTCAAACACGTTTGTATGTAATTTTTACTTATTATGTTATTATTTCCACACTTGCTTATCTTTCGCATGAAAATATAAAATTTACCTACTAGTTCTGTTGAACGGTAGCCATTGGTAAATAATGGAAGCAGTATCGGCATTCATTACTGTTGCATAGCAGCCATTGAAAAACAAAATTAATATTTCTTCCTTCACATTTCCTGGCTGCTTTTTTTGCTAATTATTATAAATAGCAAGCTTATTAATTGCAGTGTTTTGTAATGTAAATGTTTCTGGGGTCACAATTAATTTTTTTTTAGAATGCACATGTGTCAGTGGATGCTTGTTCTGATGCATGAATACTCTTATAATCATTTTCTCTGTGTTGTTCAAATAATGAAGCGTATTTTCTGACTGCTGTGGGCTTGAATTATATAAGGCATATAATTTGCTGATATAGCCCTTTAATAATTAACATCTAATTGAGTTCATTATTAATTCTCCCCATTTTTCAATTGTGTGTATGGTAGTGCCAGGTAAATTTCAGATACATTTATTTAATTAAACAATTGTCATCAATTGTGCTGCTATCTACGAATTGATGTATAATACATGTGTATGTATGTAAGAAGCTGGAATTGTTTTTTTTAAATAAAGTATAAAATGTTTTTATTGCTGGTATTTATTTTATTACTAATGCTTTGTGGGTGAATTTTTTTTTTCAGTTGGACAGTAATCGTAGTGTATTATCAAGCTCGAAATTTGCTGTTGAAGTTTTCCTGTAGGTTTATAAATTAAGTTAATGTGCATGACATAAAAATGAAAACGTGTGTAACCTAAGGGCTTCTGAGGAAAATATTATTAGATGAGAGCGTTTGGAATGTCATAGAAAGAAAAAAAATGGAAATATCTTCAACGTCGCAAAGACTATTTTATCGCAATCGTTTTCGCTCAAAACGTGTGGCACGTCACTGTAGAAGCTGCACTACGCTCCGCAGGGGTTATAACCTCGTTCTTCAATCGCACGACGATGAGGACTTGAAGCCTTCTTTTCATCAATGAAACGTCCCGCCCGTTAGCTTCCCCCTTTCACCCTTTTTTTCATCATTTTTTTGCACCGGCTTCAACGTTTTTTGACTCATTCATATGCGTGCTACCGGCGCAGCTGTGACGCACAATAGGAAAAAATTTGCGCAGATTGTGCTTTGCTATTTTTGTCTATTCATGAAATGAACGCGCAGCACGAAACCAGCAGCACGAAGGTGCTGCTGGTTCGGGCGATAAACGGCGTGGTTTTTTTATCGGGTTTAATCATGTGCCGTTTGTTATGACCGCTTGGAATGGACGACAAACGAAATACAATCATCAAAGAGGGCGAGCGCATTCGATGAGGACCGAGATTCGCTAAAGAAAAAAAAAAAAAAACGGGTTCTACTAGTCGACTTCGCTCAGGCTCCTCTTTCGCAAGGTTGCGAAAGCGACATCGTCGTACGTACGATTACACGCGCGCTCAAAAACGAAAGAAAACAACGCGCCAACGCATCCCGCCGAAGCCGGCGCGCACCCGTCCCTCCCGTCTGGCCACCACAGGCAGTCGGCCAACATGGCAGATCAGGCGCCTAGTAAATCTGATATAACGGCGATTTTTAAGCGTCTCCGGTCCATACCAGCGAACAAGGTAAGTCCGGACGAACTAAACTTGCCATACGGGGACCTAAACAAGGGTCCCTATGAAAGTACCGCTCGAACCACCGCCATGATGACGCTATGTGACTGCCCAACCACGGTATGGGCTCTCGTAGTGGCATCGCCTGGTTCTCGGGGAAGAACACGTCGCACAACGTCACGTCGTGCCTGGTCGTCGCGCCAAGTTCTTCACGTATGATCGGTTTAGCCGAAAAATCCTCGGCGTCGCCTAATCTCGGTTTCGGTTATTTCTAAACGGTTGCGTCAAAGTCGCCCCGTTACCATATGCTCATCCGGTTTTATGAGACTGAAATGTGTCATCTTGCGCGGCGCCTCAGCTTTCCCGTTACTTGCGTGCAGTGGCACTTCTACGGTATCCGAAGGGCGCCTTGCCGATACAACTGTGTGGCCTGGTTCTTTTTTTTTTGTTTTGTTTTCTGTGTCAGAATGCGGGCGTAACCTTGGGCGGTCCTGCTTTCTGTTCGCCAGCGAAACTCGCGCACACCCAAACCTAAATAAATGCTGCTACCGAGTGTGCGACATTGGCAATATTTCTTTTTTCGCAGTTTGCAGTTAATTAGCATCGTCTTATTGGCTGGCATTTTCTAAATCCGCACCAGCGGTCGTTTAAACGTCAGTCGGGCAAAGCAGTCGTCTCGGTTGATTAAGTGTGAAAAGATAATCGTGTTTTAGTGTGTCAGCAATGATTAGGAGCTTATCAATTCATTTATTCATCATACCTTGCACTCATTAGTGAACACAACTTTACAAAAAAAAATAGACGGAATCGCAAACGAAACTAAAATGCATTCTTGGAGAAGTACTGCGCTAATGAAGGGAAATGTAGTGGTAAAACGTTAGTACGATTGAGCTGTGCCACGTTGTACAGGACAGCTGATCTACCTATGCAGAACAGAACGCACACACCACAGAGCTGTCGTGTATAACACACCGTAAATCCTGCCAGAGTTTAATCGTTTTCACCATTAGTGGGCGAACGGAAGGGAAAATACTGGCTGCAACTGCTCTTAATACCTTTTGTTTTAAACCTTTACATGTGTCTCTGAGGTAGAAAGCAGTGAAAGATTTCACATTTATGAGAAAGTCAACGAGGCATATGGTTATTCTTTCATGCACGAATAGTTGTTGAAATTGTTGCTGTCTTCTTTGGTGCTAAAATTTTGCGCACATCGTTTACACTACAGTAGGGAATGATTTGATCTCATTGGAGACGTTGCATGGAACGGCTATACTTGCCTTAGTTTGGGCTCATTGTTTCTTGGTTAAAATTAATGATGAGTCTGAGAAAATTGAACCATCCTAGCTGTTACAGGACTGTCAGTATCACTTGAAAGTGGCAACATCTTAATGTGCTAAAAAAAAAAAAAAAATATGCCGTAATACCCCTTTTGCTTAAAGCAGGGGTTATTACAGTCATACCCATGGTCATAACTTCATTTTTTCTCAAAAATTATGTACTATGGTTAAATGTAATTCTCACAGCAGATTAAATTGGAACATAGAGAATAAACGGTACATTTTATACCAGAAGCAAGGGGTTAATATGAATTCACTCATATATGTTACAGATAACATATGTATGCTTGATTAACCTCACAAATCTTGCACTTTTATTCTGCGGTGTAATTGATAGAAGCACTGAGCTGTGCAGTCGTTACAACACTTTATGGCAACCATCGATAATATTGAAACATAATTAAATTTATTGAGTCCTAGATTCATTGATGAACATCAGTAAATTATATTTAGGGAAAAATTTGCTTTTGTCTGCAGTGCTGTTACACATCAATATAAGTTGCACAGAAAAGAGCCGTTTTGTATGCGCAACATCGCATGAGTTTAAATGGAGTCTTGGATAAACACAATAGAACAACGGGGGTTCACATTTGCAAAACTGTCGCATGAAAAGTAAAAAAAAAGTAAAAAAGCGGGACGACGGCTCTGAAGAGTATGCGTGTCATCCCTCTATGTGTGCTGTGTAGTCTTGTCACACATGGCTGCCGAAATTTCAATTCTTTCAAGTGTGGAGCACTTGAAGGGATTGGAATGTCGTATGCCGTCATTTGCTGAGATTGTATGCTGTTGTCGTTGCTTGGCATAACGCAGGCAACACCACATATAAAAATTTAAAGAGAGGAAGCAAGCGTGAGATCGAAAAAAAAGAAAGAAAAATGAAATTAAATGGAAATTAAGAGGTAAAAAAGGCAGAAAAAGTGGGAGAGAGAGAAAGAGGAGAAAAGAAAACTTACTAAAAGCGTTTCAGTTTTCTTGTGCTTTATCGAGGAGACATTTTAATTCATTTAGTTTTGTTTCTCGTGTAATAGGACACATTTTATTTCTTTGTTTTTAATTTTTATATGTGCAGCTTGCTCCCCTTTGTAATGCTTCAGCGAGCGAGGGTAACAAAAATAGTAACAATAAAAACAAAGATGAGTCATTCCAAGTGGAATGTCCCAGCCCTAAATTTGTCCACATGCGATTCTGCTAAAAAAAATTGAGCTGGAAGGTAACTATGTCAGAGGGGTTTTAGTGAAGTATCTTTTTTTCAAAAGAATGGTGTGGTCACGTGGCCATCTTTCAAATGTGCTGGCACTACTACTACTAGTATGACTACTACTATTACTACTACTACTACCACTACTATAAGTACTGCTGCTATTAATACTACTACTTCTACTACTATGACTACAATGACATCGACGATACCAGCGGCCACAGACCAGGGTCGACTAAGACAGCTTCCGAATAAAAGGATCTGTTAGTTAGCGTTGCTGTCATTCCTTGATCGTCTCACAAATCTCCGAATTTTGCACTATTGCCCCGCTTTTGTAGTCGTGAATTAGTTAGCCCAAGCCTCCACCAGAGATAGCAAACGTATCTGGATAATTGGGTCACATCTGGAGACTTCCTCGGCCTGTGCAGGTGTGCTTTGATTGTGGAGCCAAAAACCCGACGTGGGCGAGTGTCACGTATGGCGTGTTCATCTGCATGGACTGCTCAGCAGTCCACCGGTCCCTGGGCGTGCACTTGTCCTTCGTGCGGTCCACCCAGCTGGACACCAACTGGACCTGGATGCAACTTCGTGCCATGCAAGTGGGCGGCAATGCCAGTGCGGTCAGTTGCTCCCTTACGTTACACCCTCGTCTACGTGGAAGCACTGCATATAGCTTGCGTTGAACGATGTTTTGTGGCTGCATCAACTGTGCTGTCATTGGAGCTAGGTTTTAAGTTCACAGTAAAGGGTCCCTACTGTAGCATGGCACCTAATGTGCTGTCACATGTACAGTATGGTTCACTGCTAAAGGGAACACTACAATTTTCATATTTAAGGCCCTCCAACAGCAAATGGATTAGGAAAGAACAGCACTGTTATAACAAAAGGAGTAAAAACTGTCAATCATTGGTAGTCTTACGCAAATCTAAGTCACTGTGATTTTGCAAGTGAATGAAATCTAAACATGCCATGCCTGCAGTTGTTTCCTTCAACACTGGTGCTGCCTATACATGCTGCATAGTATAGATCGTAGTTTCATAATAATCCACTAGGGAGAAATTTGGCATTATTGCCTATGGGACTTGTAATGCACTGCCCTTCAGCAGCACAGGAATGGCAGGTGGTACATAGATTCGCCTAAGCTTTGTTCTTTCTGCTGTTTGCACCCTGCAGCCACTTTATGCAACGAACGTTAGCAAAGTTCACAAGTCTGACTTCTCCACCTTGACACATTTAGGCTGACCAATTAGATTCACATTAAACCATTATTATATCCAAAACAATAGCCGAAGCTCAATAGACAAAGCCAGAAAAGCGTCAAAAACTGCAAGCACAAAGGCTTGGCGAATCCATGTACTACCTATCATTCTCATCGCAGCTCTGCGATTACAGTGCTACAGTTCCCTCTAGTAAATATTGTAGAAAGCCCTATAATGTTGATGACTTAGAGCCCAGAGTGCCAGTTTAGGCCACATATTGGACTACGTTGAGAGGACAGGTATACTCGGCACTTTTGAAATAAATGCGTTTTGTTACCATCAAGCAGTGTGGAGTCAATTCCTTTTGTGCTCTTCAAGCTCATGACCTGGCGTCAGAAGTGGCATACTGCTCGTACAGTTTAAAATACTTTATAATTTATACTAAAGGGGCCTTGAAACACTTTTTCAAGTAGCCGTGGTATAGATTCTCTAAAGGAGCTTATTGCCTCACAAATTCACTGCCACAAAAATTTTTAGCATCTGTTCAATACGAGTGAAGTTGATTTATCATCGAAAAGATTTATCATCGCATGCTGCAATCGCATTCTCTCTTCTCTCGTCCCGACGAAAGTGCTGGAAGCTAAACAGGGAGGGATGGCACCTGGAGAGAAAAACGTCGCACGCGCCTCGTGACCTTAAGCACTTTTTTTATTTTTTCTCCTTCGAATACTCAGCTTTTCAGTGTGATTGGGCGCACAAGCATGGACAAGTCGTGGCCTCCAGCGGGGATCTCTGTAACGACAGAGTGTGCCATGTTAAAATCGGCCAATGGCTGGTACAACTGCTGTGACGACAGATTTCTGAGCTTCTTCCATCGTCTGTCAAGAGAAGAGATAGCAATTTTTAGCTAATTTCAATAATTTTTTGTGAATTCCAGGTGACATGCTGCGCTATAACATTTGCCTTGCGCATTTTCGGGAGCCTCTGCTGCAAGTCGGTAGCATTTTCTGACCATGCTTTCGAAAAAGTGTTGCAGGGCCCTTTCAAATCGCATCATAGTTTAAAGATGCAATAATGGGTACTGGTCATAAATGTAATTTGCACCTATGTAGTTGTGTAGTTACAAAAATATTCATAACGGACTCCATTGTCGATGTGTGCTGACTGTTCCATTTGTGTTCGCAGGTGTCGTTTTTCCAGCAGCATAGCTGTACAAGCACAGATGCACAACAGAAGTACAACAGCCGAGCTGCGCAGCTGTATCGGGAAAAGATACACCAGCAGTCTGCCACGGCAATGCGCGTTTATGGCACCAATGTATGTATTGCTGTTTTATGTGGTGCTACCTAACCTGACCTAACATAACCATACTATACTAACCTAATCATGCCATGCTAACCTATCCTAACCTAATAAGGGCCACTAAACAGCAGTACTAGTAGGTTTGACTGGCAAATTGTAAATCTGCTGTACTGAAAAAGGTCAGCCAACAGATGCTGAAAATAAAAAAAGCATAGAGGAACTTACTCATCTATTTAAATTTAGGAAGTGTTGATTATAATGAAGACGAGTGGAGATTGAGCGAGGGGAAAAAAATTGCCCCATATCTGCATGTTATCTGCAAATGTCGCTGAAAGACGATAGTCTTGGTGTGTGGAGAGAGTGAACGAAACATTTTTTTGACGTTCTGATCAAGAAAATCGGTGAATGGTATTCTGGAGGCGCTCTGTTAGAGTGCCTCGAGCGTGCAGCGGAGGCGAACGAGCGCATAAAGTCACGTCTCACGTGAGACATGAGCGCTATCTGGCAGTTTTCTTGGAAAACGAAACCCGCTGCTCTGAGCCGTCTCAGAGGTGATAAGGTGTAGAACGCAAGGCGACGGGTAGGTGCCACCACCATGTCATCTTAGCAAAGCGTTGGAAACACTCGCCTTTTCGTGCAAGCGTTGCATGATAAGCGCAGCGTGATAAAGGCTATGGTCCTTAGAATTACTTATGTATGCCTTTTCTAGTAAAAGACGCACATACAGAATATATACGTGTTAGGGTGCCTCAGATATGTGCAATAATTTGCTTTTAATTGACAATCACACAAGTATGAATGCTGAATCTTGAATCAACATTGCTGGGCGCTGCGGATAAGGTCGGCTGTTTGGCATATCGACTGGTGTTGATAAGGTCGGCTGTTTGGCATATCGACTGGTGTTGTTTAAAGTACCCGGTACTGGTAAGAGTGGACAAACAGACAAATATACAGACAGAGACACAGACCAAAATTTTTGCGTCAAAGATCCTGAAGAAAGTATCGTCTTAAAAAAAATCCGATACGCTGTAGGTGGGGAACGAAACCCACAGCCTCTGCATTACGTGTGATAGCTCTACTGCGCACCCTCCTGGTTATTTGTGTATGTGCAATCCCTGGAGTGTTGGGCAGCATTGTTTTTGCTCTTCAGTGCCGTGTGCTAGTACGTCAGCTTTAAAGGCAGGCATCTGACGAATAAGCCCTCACATGCTTTTTGAAGGCACATTTGTTTCCATGCCTACGCTCTATTTCATGGCTGTCACGCTTGAATTAAAACCTGCAAATAACATTTTGTGTGCAGTTTAGCTCACTTACAATGATTTTTAACATAACAAGTTCTCAATTGCAAACGACAGTAGCATGACTGTGCTGTTCTTGTGAAGTCTATGGTGACCTGTCTTGAGTGTGACTAGCAATATTACGACTCCAACCTCAGCTAAAGTGTTGAAGGGGCCACACTTTTTGCCCCTTTGCTAATACACTTTGCGACATGCATTAGGATCGACTGTCATGCTCAAAATTTGAATAATTTGATGCCAAGGTTTTGTAGACAAAATTTAAAGCAAGTGAGAGTGTTACACAAAATGATAGTGTATTTCATAGCAATCGTGACTATAGTGTAAATAATTATGTAATTTAGTGGTCAGTTATGCAATACTTTTTCATAAACTGAATTCAATGAGCCACACTCAAGCTATATTCAGTAGTTACCTGGGGGCAGTGAGTGTCCACAAGAAGGTAAAAATAAGGGTAAAGAAATGTGTTTTGATATTCTTGCTGCAATGCCCTACATCCAACATGGTACAGTCTCGTTAAACATGGTATTGCCTTCAGCAAAAGTGATTGTGTGTAGCAAGTTAGTTCAACCAAGAGTGACCCAGTGAGTTCAGTCAACAAGAATATTTTAATCGCCGTGAGCTCTGTACTAGTGCACAAAAATTGCAAAAGTAAGTCGTGTCTCCAAATGAGGATGCTGTGCCGCAATGGGTTAAGCATGCTTAACTGTACTTTCTTTGGCTTCATTATCTGTTTGCTTTGTGTGTCTGAAATCGTAGGGAGTGTCACACTGTTCGGAGTTGGTCAAATTTTGGTGGTTGTTGAACGAATGGGCAAACCTGCTCGTTGCAGCCTCTGATGGATCATCATGAGCACGCACCAGAAAGTCCGGACTCCAAGGAGGAGCACGACTTTTTCCGAGAGCACGAAGAAGCCCTAGCTGCCCGGGCGAGCAGTGCCGAGCAGCAGATGTGCGAGCCGGGTGCCCTGTTCAAGCCACCTCCGACCGAGCCAATCCAGGTGACGGCCTCCTTGGCTGGAACTGCTCTTGCTGGCTCCTCGTCGGCACCATCGTCGTCTTCAACTCGAAAGGCCCAGCGGAAGCCAGGAAAGGGCCTCGGAGCGCAGAAGGTATCTGGTCTCGCTCCATACATTCACATTTCACGGCACCCATCGATTCAATAGATTGTAGATGTTGTATGACTCAATCTACAAATTTTGTGACCATTTTGCATATTGACGGTGCAGCATTTTTGTCGCTATAGGTAGAGTGGTCATTTTGTGGCCCAGAATTTCTGGTTGCTGTGAACGCCGAATAGTAATTTTCAGGCTTGAAAGTTTCTGGTCAGTGTAGATGTCGAATTGTTATCTTGGTTTGAGAGGTTGGATAGTTTGGTATGCATTAAGGAACAAGGAAGGCAATGTCATAACCAATATGGATAGGATAGTCGAGTTGGTTACTGCACGTGTCGAACGGTAATTTTTGCTGGTGGGAAAGCTCTGGTTACTGTCTTTGCTGAATGGTCATATTAATGGTAAAAAACTTCTAGTCACTGTGAATGCAGAGTGGTCATTTTGGGTGGTAGGAAAGTTCTGACCTCTGTAGGTGTGGGTTGGTCATTTTGGTTTATGTAAAGTTACGGTTACTGTAGTTGTCGAACAGTCATTTTGGTGGTCAAAAATTTCTCGCCACTCTAGATACAAGGTAGTCATTTTGGCTGGTGGGAAAGTTCGGTCACTGTAAATGCAGAGTGGTCATTTTGGGGGGGCGGGAGAGTTCTGGTTACTGTAGCTGTCGAATAGTCATTTTGGTGGTCAGAAACATCTGGTCACTGTAGATGCACAGTGGTCATTTTGGGTGGTGGGAAAGTTCTGGTCTTTGTAGATATCGAATGGTCATTTCAGGGGGTGGGAAAGTTGTGGTCGTCGTAGATGCAGAATGGTTATTACGGGTGGTGGGAAAGCTCCGGTTACTGTAGACTTTGAATGGTCATTTTTGCGGTTGAAAATTTCTAGAGTCAGCGTCGGGGTTCGAATGGGCGATCGACTGTACAAAATGTGTTATGGTTATTAGCATGCAGCTCTAGTTGGAAAAGTCTGTTTACACCAATGAGACAAGATTCATTTCTTCCACGCACACTGCAGGTCAGTGCCAACTTCCAGGACATTGAACGCGAAGCACAGAAGGCAGATGAGATTCGTGCGGCGAGTGCGAGCCAAGCTAGTGCCAGTCAGGCGGCTTCGGCTGTGGATGCAGAAGAGGCGGCAAGGCAGCTTGCCTCGATGCGGTTGGCTTACAAAGACATGGACAAGGACATGCGCAACAAGCAGGTAATTAGTTGTCTACGAGTGTCTCAATACCATGTTTACTTTGGGATGTAATGTGACATTTATAATTTTGGAAGGAACCTACCATTTGGAGAACTCGCTATTTGAAGTGTACTAAGAAAATAATGCTTAGTGTATCTGCCCAATTTTATTTCTGTTTCATACTGTGATAGGTTAGATTAGTTTAGTTTAAATGAAAACTTCCAAATAATCGTATCATGGTGTGATCAGTGGCAGATGGCTATGAATTACGACGAGACAGTCTTTATGCGAATAACCCACAAAAAGAAACCACCTTTTTTTTTTCATTACGGGGCAAATGAAAACACCTTCTCAGAGGTCGATGAGTATAAATACCTGGGTCTTTGGTTCACATATTATTGATCATGGTCGAAACATATAGATGTTGTTACGAATAAGGCATCGCATAAATTATTCTTTTTAAGATAATCCTTAAAATCATCAACTCCTTCCGTTCGTTTCCTTGCATACCAGTGCATTATATCTTCTATGCTCAAATATGCCGTGCCAATTTAGGACCCATACACCAAAACAAATATCAGTGAACTCGAAAAAATACAAAAAAAGTTGTTTATTACATACATAACTCATATGGTCGTTCATCAATTACAGAACACATCAAATGATCTGGGTTGCCCTTAGTTAGCAATAGGGTAGAATTTTCCAGCTGAAATTATTTTACCAAATGACATACCGTAATTACTCGAATCTAACGCGCACCTTTTTTCTGGTTAAGCGAGTTCATAAATCGCATGCGCGTTAGAATCGAGTACGAACAAAAAAATTACGGTCAATCTATTGCCATCGGCAAATCCAAAATGGCCGCCCCCTACGTGCGTCGGCATGGCGCGTCGGCCATTTCTGTCTATGTGTTTCCCCTGTGCGGCACTTCGTACGTGTGCTGAGGAGTTCGTCATCTAGTAGTGCATTAGCATCGTCGGCGTGGAAGGGCCGACTCCACGATGCCGCTTTTAAAAGAAAAGTCATCACGTGTGCAGAAACGGACGGCAATCGGGCTGCATCGCGGTCATTCGGAGTTCCCGAAACGTGCGTGCGAGACCGGCGGAAACAAAAGCAGAAGATTGTCGACAGCAAAGCTTCACGCAAAGGCTTCAGTGGACCACAGCAAGGTCGGTTTCCGCAAATTGAAGAGCTGCTCGGCGAGCATGAGATTGAGCAGCGAGCGGCACAGCGGCCCGTGACGACAGAACTGCTCCAAGTGCGGGCTATGCAGTTAGCCTTAGAAAAAGGTCTAATGCGGAGCCAGTTTAAAGCGAGCAGGTGCAGGCTAATAGGAAAGGCTTTTCCCTCCGAAGGTGAACGGGCATATGCGAAAAGTTTTGCTGAGGAGTACGATGAAAAGCTTCACAGTTTTCCGAGGTTCGTCCTAAACTTGCAGCGCAACAACGGCTACCTGCTTGGGCAAATCGGGAATGCCGATCAGACGCCTCTTTATTTCGACATGCCTGGCACCACAACCGTCGAGAAGAAGGGGGCGAAGCAAGTTCGCGTGCTGACATCGGTCTACGGTAAAACTACAGTGACGGCAATGCTCTGTTACACGTCAGATGGGCACAAGCTTCGCCCGTACCTCATATTTAAATGGAAGACGCTCCCTAAAGGAGTCGTTTTTTCGAGTGGTGTGATCGTGCGGGCCAGCGAGAAAAATGGGTGCGGGTTGCAATCGATGTCTTACGTTTTTTTTTTTTTTCGCGTTGGAAATCGGGTGCGCGTTACAATCGAGGGCGCGGTAGAATCGAGTAAATACGGTAGACTCTTTTCCCATTATCAATTATTCTCATGGTTACGAAACCAGGCAAAGACTTTATTTCACGATAACCCCTTTACGTATACAAAATAATTGCCTTAAGTACTCTTTTTTCCCCTAAAACTATTGTTGATTGGAATAACCTCCCTGACAATATTGTAACACAAGCCTCACTTTCTTTGTTTGAAAAATGTTTTTAGTTCCTCGTTAGCACTGTTGAATATACTTGTTTTTTATTATTCGTTCCAATTTATTGCATAATCTTGTTCTATTTGATAAATTTTTTCTTGAATTATAATTTTTTTGTTTATTCAGCTTGTTCTCGTACTCTTGCATTTTACAGTTAATATTTGCTGTTAAATTCCGTTGTGTGCTTGTTTATTTTCTTAGCCTTATTGTTTTATCTGTATGCATTATATTTATCACTTCATGTATTTTCTTTGAAAACTATTGTGCCTTTTCTTAATATCATGTATCAATGTATCACACCTGCTATAGTCTCTGCTTGAGACTGAAATATCAATAAATAATAAATAAAAAAAATGGAGTGAAAGTGCACGTGCATCGGGTGTGGGTTTCAGAAGCTGTGTGTGTTTGAAGGTAGAGGAACGAGACTGGGTGACTGTGCGAGTGTTAAGTGAACATCGAGGGGGCCTACATGTGCATCTGAGAATACACGGAGAGAGAGACAGAGTGAGAGACGAAAAGAGTCGAGTTGTGGTGCAGGAAATGAAGGACTGCGTCATAAGTGTGGTGGCTGATCGTTGAGTGTATCGTTGAGTTTAACAATCCCTCGCTTATTTCATTTACATCGAGTGTGCTGGTAGTTAATGCAATAGTATGTTATAATGAAGTAAAGGAAAAATATATTGAATATATTAAAATGATGTGACAGGCTCAGCAGAAATATGAGAGAAGAGGAAATCGTTGATATTAAACATGAGTAGTGTGTACTCTAGCTAAGGCAGAAATGAGAAAAACAAACATGTAATTGTGTAGGTCTTGTAGATATAAGCCCTGTGCCCAGTGCAGCTCTGCTACTGCGAAACCTGACGAATTGCATAGCACGGCCAACCTAGTGATTCTCTTGGGGCATGTCTCTTGCAATCTCTTGCTTGCTGATGTAGTCGGACTTTCTCCGGCAAAGCACGTATATCAGAAATAAGCTCTTAAGCGTTTTTTTTTTTTTTTCAATTTTAGGTAGATTATTACGATTAATTTTTGGTCATTTTTGCAGAGGGCTGGGCAAAGATACTATGAAATTGTGTCGTGATAATCAAAACAATCAGACAAGAAGTATTAGAGATACAGATACAAGATACTACTGCAAAAATTGTATCCGATTCAATACTTGTCGGTTGTACTTATTAAAATACTTCGATGCATTTGCAAATTTGTTGTTATAGACCCCCATAATGTAGTAGGAGACACCTATGCAATGGTCATTTTGCGAGACAAATCGTGATACAGATACAAGATACTCAAACATTTTCGAAGATAGTATCTCAGATACGAGTATCTTTGATACTGCCCAGTCCTGTTTTTTTTTTTTTTTTTCACGTGTTATGCATCTAAAATGAAGGAATCGGTGGGCACATGATGAAGTCGGCTATCTCAAGTTACAGGTACAGTTGGAGACATTGGTCATCTTACTCTTGCAGTGCTTGAATGACAGAAGGGGCATGTCGATTGTAGCAGTGACGAAACAATTATAGCTGTGACGATCTCTTTCGATTAGGTTGACCCTCGCAAGGCACAGCAGATGGAGCGACTAGGCATGGGTCTAGGCGGTGGCGGCCGCACCGCAGTTTCCCACTCGGCTCTGGCAGACATGCGCACCATCACACAGGAGACTCCCCAGACCGCTGGCGGAGACCGGCCGAGCCACGACTTCCTCGGCGGCGCCGGCTTCTTTTCTTCTGGTGGCTCGCGAGGCGGCGGCTACGGCAGCAGCGCGGGCGACAGCCTGTACTACGATGGGCCACCCTCGCAGCCGACCTCGTCGTTTTCCTCTTGGGAGAACGTCACCACTTCTCAAGACAGAGATGAAAGGTGGGCGTTAAGGAAAGGGCCACAAACGGTTCAGAATCGTGTTTGCGAAAATACTTTCAAACCTCATTGTAACAAAGTTGCATCTTACATGAAAATAAGTTTGTTACGGTTGAGCCCGACTATATCGCACCCATTTATATCGAATTATCCCGTATATCGAACAATTTCTAAACGAGGTCAATTTACATTGAGAATATTGTCACCAATCTTGTCACCAATCTTGTCTTACTCAAGGAAACCTTCCGCAGAACTGCTCGTCAAGCTAGGAAAAACAAAAGCGGCCCAGTCCCAACTTCTTCGTCCTCTTCCACACGAAAACCACGCGAATTCATGCGGCATTAGTCCCCCCTTTTAAAAAGCATGGACTCGATGCTTCTAAATAAAAGAAGAAGAAAAAAAAAAAAAAAAAAAACCCATAATTAGAACACGCGTTGACGCAGAGAATCACAAAGTGAGTGCCAGGGAAAACAAAGAGGGCGCACAAGCACTTGGACCATGCGCGAACACAACAGCACCAGTGGAAGAGTCAAGAAGAAAAAAAAAACACCACATGAGATCACTGTCACGTTTGCGAAGTAACTCGCAAGCACAGAGACTATTGTGTGTAGTACGGCTTGAGTCGTACGACATGCACAGTTTCGGGCCGATGTTGTCGACGTGACGACACTGTGCCGTCCGGAAGTACTTCGTATGTAAGGTCACTCACACGTCGGATAACCTTGTATGGTCCGAAATAACGGCTCAGAAGCTTTTCAGACAAGCCTGGTCGTCGGACAGGAGTCCACACCCACACTCGTTCACCCGGGTGGTATGCGACGTTTCGACGGCGAAGGTTGTAACGTCGTGCATCTGCGTCTTGTTGGTGACCGATGTTCACGCGAGCCAGTTGACGAGCCTCTTCGGCGTACTGCGTGTATTGCTCGGCTTCTGGAGAAAGAGCATCGCTATTATCGTACGGCAGCATAGCGTCAAGCATCGTTTGTACGTTGCGTCCATAAACAAGGTGGAAAGGTGAAAATCGGGTTGTTTCCTGCATTGCCGTATTGTATGCGAACGTGACGTATGGGAGGATATCGTCCCAGGTTTTGTGCTGCACGTCCACGTACATTGACAGCATGTCCGCTATGGTCTTGTTGAGCCTTTCCGTCAGTCCATTACTTTGTGGGTGGTAAGCCGTTGTTTTTCGGTGACTCGTGCAGCTCAGTCTGAAAATGTCCTCTAGCATTTGTGCCGTGAATGATGTTCCTCTATCCGTAATCACACATGACGGCGCGCCGTGCCGGAGGACGATGTGCTGCACGAAGAACTTCGCCACTTCAGACGCCGTGCCGCGGGGTAATGCCTTTGTCTCAGCATACCGGGTCAAGTAATCGGTTGCCACTATAATCCATTTGTTACCAGTGGCCGACAAAGGGAAGGGTCCTAGAAGGTCCATTCCCACGAGGTCGAAAGGTGTCCGTGGTGGTGTAATAGGGTGGAGAAGGCCCGCAGGTTTCACGGGTGGCGTCTTGCGACGCTGGCACTCGCGGCAGCCTTGCACGTAGCGGTGTACACTGGTCGAAAGTCGTGGCCAATAGTACTGCTGGCGCACTCTGGCGAGAGTCCGCGAGTAGCCCAAGTGTCCCGACGTGGGCTCGTCGTGGCACGCGAGTAGGATGTCATCCCGCATGTCGGCTGGTACAACGAGGAGGAAGGCTTTGTTGCTACCTCGAGCATTTTTCTTGTAAAGAATGCCCCTCCTTAGACAAAAGGATGACAATTCGCGAGCGATGCGCCGAGGAGTGTGAGAATTTCGGCCTTCTAAGGAATCAATAATAGGGCGCAATTCCTGATCGGCTCTCTGTCTAGACATAAAGTCAGAATCACTGAGGGCTCCGAGATAACCATCAGCATATTCCGAGTCCATATCAGGATGTCCCACGGGTGCTCGAGAAAGTGCGTCGGCATCTTCGTGCTTGCGCCCAGACCTATACACAATCATGATGTCGAACTCTTGTAAGCGTAAACTCCACCGAGCGAGACGACCAGACGGATCACGGAGATTGGCCAGCCAACACAGCGAATGGTGATCGGTCACCACCTTGAAGGAACGGCCGTAGAGGTAAGGTCGAAACTTTGCCGTTGCCCACACGACTGCGAGGCATTCCTTCTCTGAAGTGGAGTAGTTGGCCTCGGCTCGAGAGAGAGTACGACTGGCGTAAGCTATGATATGTTCTACGCCGTTGTGCCGTTGTACAAGGACAGCGCCAAGTCCGACGTTGCTTGCATCCGTGTGAACTTCGGTATCAGCGTCCTCATCAAAATGCGCAAGAACAGGTGCCTCTTGCATTCGCTGCCGTAACTCTGTGAAAGCTGCTTCTTGCTCTGTAGTCCAGGCAAACGGTACATCATCTCGGGTGAGTCGCGTGAGCAGTTCGGCTATCGTCGAGAAGTTGGTAATGAATCGGCGATAATAAGCACACAAGCCGAGAAAACGCCGCACCGCTTTTTTGTCTGACGGCACAGGAAAGGTGGCGACTGCTGCAGTTTTTTCTGGGTCAGGCCGCACTCCATCCGCACTCACAACATGTCCCAAAAATTTCAGCTCATCGTAGCCGAAATGGCACTTCTGGGGTTTTAGCGTGAGTTCGGCCGAACGAATAGCTTCCAGAACCATTCTTAGACGCTTCAGATGTTCTTCGAAACTCTCGGCAAAGATGACCACATCATCAAGGTATACAAGGCAGCTTTGCCACTTCAAGCCAGCGAGAACGGTATCCATCATTCGCTGGAATGTTGCGGGAGCCGAACAGAGGCCGAAAGGAAGAACTCTGAATTCATAAAGCCCATCGGGAGTTACAAACGCTGTCTTCTCTCTGTCTCGCTCATCGACCTCTATCTGCCAATAGCCGCTCTTCAAATCTATCGATGAAAAATACTTCGCGTGTCGTAGCCTGTCGAGAGAATCATCAACCCGTGGGAGCGGGTAGACGTCTTTTTTTGTGACGCTATTGAGTTTCCTGTAGTCAACACAGAATCGCAGCGTTCCGTCTTTCTTCTTTACTAGAACGACTGGCGAGGACCACGGGCTGCTCGACGGTTGTATCACCCCGTCGTCAAGCATCTCCTTTACCTGCGTCTGTATAGTCTCGCGTTCTTTAGCCGAAACACGGTAAGGTTGCTGGCGGATTGGGCGAACATCATCGTCGGTAATAATTCGGTGCTTTATGAGGGGTGTTTGACCGACTCTAGATGAAGAGGCGAAGCAAGATTTAAATTCCTTCAGCAGGGTATGCAGTGCGGCCTTCTTCTCGTCCGAAAGCTTCGAACTGACGTCGATGTGGTCCAGAAACTTATCTCCATCAACCATTTCCTCGGATGCGAAGCACTCGGTGACATCCGCTACACGGTCTCCGAAGGCCACGGTGGTGCCGCGGAAAAGATGTCGGTGCTCGAAGTTAAAATTTGTGACGAGTATCTGCGACCGTCCGTCACGCACACGCAGAATGCTTCGCACTGCACACACACCTTGAAGCAGTAAAAGGGATACGTTGCTCTCGGCGACCACGTCACCGTCTTGGAGGTCTTCACAGGTGACTTCTACGAAAGCAGTCGCTCGGGGAGGCAACGTCACGCTTTCGTCGGCAACACGCAGCGCAGGTCTACGACAGCTATCAGCGCCTCGATCGGTTGCAAGTTGCGTCGAGAAAGTCACCATTCGCTCGCGGAGATTTATGATCGCGCCATTCTCTCGAAGGAAGTCCATTCCAAGGATGAGCTGACGAGAACAGTCGCGTAGTACGAGGCAGGTTACCACAAACGTTGACTCGCGTATTTCCACTCTTGCGGTACAGCGACCCAATGGAGTAATAACGTGGCCTCCAGCAGTGCGAATACGCGTCCCATTCCAAGGTGTCATCACTTTCTTAAGACTGGTTGCCAATTTTCCGCTCATAATAGAATAATCTGCACCTGTGTCCACCAATGCGCTAACCTGAAGACCGTCTATCAGCACGGGAATGTCGAGTGAGACTCGGCCACTGGGTTCAGACGCACAATCCGGCATTTCTCTCGCACTGCACTCAGACGTCAATTCAATGTCTGCAGCGTTTTGTGGAAGCGTCGATAGGAGGTCTTCCGCACTTTTAGTCCCAGCGACCTCGCCCCCGAAGGTCGCTGCCTTCAGTTTTCCCGACGAGGGCTTGGGGAACGTCCCCGTGCCATCGTACTGAGACGTGGTCCAATAGCTGCGGGTCGTCGTGGAGATGGAGACCGCGATTGACGCCGTGAGAAAGGCAGGCGTTGCTGCGCGAGGTAGTCCTCAATTTCTCTTGGCCTCTGACCAACTAGGGGACGAGGCGAATGAATAGAGAAACCGCGCAGTCCAAGTTGTCGGTATGGACATTCCCGGTAGATGTGACCGGCTTCACCGCAATGGAAGCAGAGGGGTCTTCTATCCGACGTACGCCAAATATCGGACTTCCGCGGAGGGGCACGGCGACCGTCGATGTCCAAACCAGCATGCGCAGATTGAATTGAAACTGGCGGCATCGTCTGGATTGGGACTGCAGGGCTTGAGACCGGCATGGAAGTGCGCAGAGCTTCGGCATATGTGCGGTTCCCAACATCAGTGGACGCAGGAGGTGGTTCTAGATTTGTAACCGTTGGTTGAGGGCGACGGCTGTGAAGCACCTGCTGGACCTCGTCCCGAATAATATTGGTGATGCTGCTTACCTCCGGCTGTCTCGCCCCGTGTAGTTTCGCGATTTCCTCGCGGACGACGGAGCGGACGATTTCGCGAATCCACTCAATGCTGTTGCTCCCGAAGCTGGCGGAAAATTCAGTAGGTGATGCAGAATTCACTTGCCGGTTGAGTAGGGCTGACCGCTGATGAAGTACCCTCTCCATCGTAGTGGCTTCGGTCAGGAATTCTGCTACACTCTTCGGAGGACTCCGCACTAGACCAGCAAAAAGCTGCTCCTTCACGCCTCGCATCAGATAGCGTAGCTTTTTTTCTTCTGGCATTGCCGGATCCGCTCGCCTGAAAAGCTGCGTCATGTCCTCCACGTACATGGTGACGGTCTCATTAGGCATCTGGATGCGTGAATGCAATGCACGTTCAGCACGATCGCGGCGGTCGGGGCTCCGGTAGGTCTCCAAGAGGCGATGCTGGAACTCGCGCCAGGATGTCAAGACATCACTTCTGTTCATGAACCACGTTCGGGCGCCGTCTTTCAAACACGCGTAGACGTTGCGGAGTTTGGCGGCTTCGTCCCAGTAGTTGATCGCTGCGACGTGTTCGAACTCGCTCAGCCAGTCGTCCACATCCTCAAACAGCTCTCCGTGAAAGGGACTAGGCATCAGCGGGTTCTGGACAGTGCAATAAATTGGTGCCGACGACGTAGGAGTTTCCATGACGCCTTGAGGCGAAGTCATAGTCGCTCTATGGATAAGCTGTGCCGGTGTCTCTGGTGGTAGGCCTCGTTGGCGGCGGCTTGTTCTGTGAACTGGCGTGTCCACGGGCACAGGGCTTGTGTTCCGGCTCCTGGGCGGGCTCTTGTGCATGGGGTGCGTCGTCAGTTGTCGTACCCAGCACCTCCACCAATCTTGTCACCAATCTTGTCACCAATCTTGTCTTACTCAAGGAAACCTTCCGCAGAACTGCTCGTCAAGCTAGGAAAAACAAAAGCGGCCCAGTCCCAACTTCTTCGTCCTCTTCCACACGAAAACCACGCGAATTCATGCGGCATTATATAGCAAAATTTACGGTTTTATCAAACGAAAATAGCAACGACAACTGATATATCGAACTCCTTGTGCCTCAAAAGTGCCCCAGCAAGTTGGCTTTCCCTCGCGCTGGTGGGGAAAACTGCCGGCGCTACCCTAGCAAAAGTTGGTTAGACTCGGTTGTGCACGGGCGAACACCCTCCTGCAAGAAATAATCCTGGCCCGCTCGCAGCGCTTACAGCCAATCAGAGGCCGCCGTGCTTTCTCCGAGGCACTGAGGTGGTATAAGTGAGCATCATTTTTTTCTTTCTTTATGCTTGAGTGCCTGCAGCTGCCTGTTTTCCTAGAGTCCTCGTCCAATGTGGTCTGTGCTGGTGGTGTCTCCTGTTGCTCTGTGAACTGTGTTGGCGCGCTGTCGTCGTGGCTTGCGCGAAGAGGCAGAATTTGCCGTTCGCCGCGAAACTCGAAATCATAAATCGGGTCGAGCGTGGTGAAAAGAAGTTTGACGTCGCCGCTGCGTACGAAATTCTTAGGAGCACCTTGAGTACTATCCTGAAGAACAAGGCAGACATCAGGGCCAAGTCGGACGAAAATCCAGGTGCCCGTGGCGCCCGACGTGTGCGCACTGCTGTGTACGGAGATGTTGAAGCGGCCGTTTACAAGTGGTTTGTGGACGTTCGGTCGAGAAACATCCTGGTGTCCGGCCCTATGATCGAGCAGAAAGCCAAGGACCTTGCTTTTCTGCTTGGCAGGAATGATTTCCAAGGCGGTTCAGGCTGGCTCCAACGGTTCAAAAGAACGGCACGACATCGTTAGCAAAGTTGTTACAGGTGAAAGCAGAGCGGCGGACCTGGACATCGTAGACAAATGGCTCGAAGAAAACTGGCGAAATATCGCAGTAAGATATCAATCAAGCCCAAGGTATCTTCAATGCGGATGAAACCGCTCTATTTTGGAAAATGTTGCCAAACAAGACACTTAAGTGTCGTGGCGACAAGACTTGCGGCGGCAAGGCAAACAAAGCTCGTGTGTCCATGCTGTTGGCAGCTAATTTAGATGGGTCGAAAAAGCTTCGACATCTGATTATCGGGAAAGGCACGGCACCGCGGTGTTTTCGAAATGCGCTGTCGCTTCCTGTTACCTACCGAGCAAACTCAAAAGCGCGGATGACCGGGGAGCTTTTCGGCAGGTGGCTATCGTCGTGGAATGATGATTTGGTAGGCGAAAATCGCAAGGTGTGCCTGCTCGTGGACAATTGCTCATCGCACCACTGCAGTACGACCTTCAGCAACATCGAGCTGCGTTTTTTGCCCCCGAACACTACGTCTGCACTGCAACCACTGAATCAAGGCGTTATACGCAAGGCATTATATGGGCAATGAAAGCCGGCTATCGGAAGCACGTGGTGGAGAGGCTGCTGCAGAACCTTTGTGTCGGCAGGAAGCTTAAGATCGACTTGCTCAGAGCTATTTCTATTTCGAGTAGATCATGGGCAGATGTCACGAAGGAGACCATCCAGAACTGCTTTAGGCATGCCGGCTTCCGCATGCCTGGTGATGACACCCCAAATTCTGACGACAGCACTGAAGTCACCGCAGGTGTTTCCGCCGAAGTTTGGAACGAGCTGGCAGAGTTCCCGGGTGCTGTCGACGGATCGACATCCGACAAGTTCGTCAGTGCGGACGATGATGTCGCCTCACGGGTCAGCTGCAAGATGCGGATTACATTGCAGACGTTGTGCCGACCACGAGCCAAAGCGACAGCAATAAGGAAATTGATGATGGCCCATTGCCTACATCCTCCGAAGTGATTAGTGCACTTGCATTGGTCCGGCACTATTGCGTGAATGTGGGGGGTTGCGGCCTCAGCTGCTCCGACTCGTTCGACAACGTGGAGGCGTGCGTGCTGTCGCAGGCAGCGAAGTCGTTGATCCAGAAGAAAATCTGGGACTATTTTGTACCACAGTAGGGTTCGCAAGTAAGCCACCATATTAATAAACCACTTTTCTTATAATTTATTATGTGCCTTTGTGTCAGATCCTATACAGGGCCTATATCGAATTATGCCATATATTGAATAAACGTTTTTGGTGAGTTCGATATACCCGGGATCGACTGTATATCCAAAAATTCATTATAAAGGTATATTACTAACACTATATCTTTTGCAAGGCTGTTTTTCGTTTACTTCGTTATCAATATTTTGTTATATCTGGGTTCGTTATACCAAGGTTTGAGTGTGTAACGAAGTTGCATCTTAAACGGAAATCATGTATTTGAACCAACTCGCCCAAGCTTTAACCTTAGAAACGGAAATAAGTTTGTTATATTTAAAAATTTGTTACAAATGTATATTTCTAGTACTATATCTATTGCAAGACTATTCTTCATTTACTTCGTTATAACTAATATATTGTTATATCCGGGTAAGTATAGGGGGGGGGTTGAGTGTCATTGCTGGGTTTTTACTTGCCAAAACTGTGGTATAATTATGAGGCACGCCGTTGTGGGTGACTCTGGGTTATTTTCTATGGCTGAAGGTTTTTTAACGTGCTCCTAAATCTAGCAGATCTAAGTGCAGCTAAAATCTGGCTATGTGCCGGGATTGGGCAATTGTCAGTTATCCCTTTCACGACTCTTTGCCACCTATTGTGGTTCGTCGAAGCTCGTTTTCAATATTTTGTGTCTATGAACTTCGAGTTTTTGACTCGAGTGAGCTTGAAGTTGTTGAGACATATGTGTTTCAGCATTGATGCATTCGTTCCTTATGTTTCTTTAATGAACTTATCTGTTTAAATTACATGCCTTGCAATTATGATAGATTTGTTGCATCTGTTTTGATACATGCAGTGAGCTGATGTGTTTCAGTAGTGAGGGTCCATTTTGTTACCGTATTTACTCGCACAATGCACCCACTTTCCTTTGGCGATTTTGGGGCTCTGAGAAGGGGGCATGCAAATTACGCGGGGATTTCACAAACGCATATGAAACAATGTGCAATGGTACTAACACACGCAGTATATACATTAAAGAAAACAAAATAAGTTGGAGCACAAACGAAGTGTACTTGTTTGTTTAACAGGATTAGCACATACCCTAAGCAATCAGACTGCGACATACCCTAAGCAGCGACATACTCTAAGCGACATAACCTACGCAATCAGACTAAGCAGTCAGATTATGCGAGTAAATACGGTATGTTTCTCTCATGAATATTCTTGTTTAATATGATTTTATTCCACTCCTGTAATAGCCCGTGAAAAGTTGACCGTATCAATAAGTAAATAAATGAATGAATGTAAATAAATCAATAAATCACCCTCGCATTGCCAATCGCTAGCATCCTTAAGTGCAAATGGTAGAGCTAACGCCTCGGGAAAGTGTCTGTCCCGGGCCCAGGAAAAATTTCACTTTGCTAACAAGCCTTGTTTTCTGAAAAATCTATATAGATTTCTTTTTGACTTTGTGCTATAAACTGGTTGTTGTCAATTATTCCTTTAGTAACCACGCATCCACCTTGTGGGATTCAGCAAACCTAACTTGAATGAGATCTACGAAGCCATGTACCATCATTTAAATGCATGTTTGAGCCGTGCATGTTTGAGCCAGAAATAGTGGTCGCTTTGGTCAAAATAATAATAATAATAATAATAATGTTAAGAGAAAATGCTCAAGGCTCATGACACCCGCTTGCCATCCTTGCTCGGATCCCTGTGTAGCATTAGCATGCTTGTGGAGATCGAACAAAAAAAGTATGCTTTTTGTTAGACTATTTCACTTATCTGCAATGAATTTCACTCGTACAATGTGACAAATTTATAAAATTTTTTCAGAAAGGAAATCGAGAAGAAACAAGGAGCAATGATAAGGTTATTTTGTGACAAGTACAGAAGGTGTTGCAAGGCATTATTGATGAGTGTGCCAGATATGCAATCATAAAGCTGGCCTGCTGTTGTAGCTCGTTACCGATTGTGATGTTTCATCATCCCTGACAGTTCCGGCCGCAGTCGGCATGTGATTCAACAAGGGCCGGCGACCGACGAAGCCCGCAAGAAGTTTGGCAACGCAAAGGCGATCTCATCTGACCAGTTTTTCCACGGCTCTGCAGACTCCGATGTAAGTTTCCTTGTGAACAGGCCTACCACTAGGCCCCTGTGTACGCAGGATGTGTTTTAGGGGTGAAGCATCTTAACGTGACACAATGCCCCTCCGTCCATAAACCACTGCCCGTCGTCTACAGCGCATGTGGAAACTGAAACATCTGTAAACAACAAAAAGATCATCAAAAGGCTGTTAAGGGGAGACGTGACAATGAGAACAGTAAATTTGGTCAAAATGTTCAGTTTTCCGATTAATTTTTTTTCCTGCAATCCTGAGAGCATGTTTTACATCATAATGTGATTTTAGACCGAAATAAGTAGTAGAAGTTCAGAAACAAGCATTTTGCTGGTGGGCTGTCATCAAAAGCTATGTGAAAATTGGGCATAGCAGAATGCAAGTTTGCAGTTTTCCCTTGGCACAGTGCCACCATATTGACATCATCATAGAGAGGACAGATTGGAGCTCAGGATAGCCACAAAGATGCATTTCTCCAATGAAAAATAAGGCCAGCTACCTTACGAGTTCTGTTTTATCAGCTTCTAGCTCCACTTTCTTCGAGCTTCATTTTCTCAGCTTTCAATTTTTGAGCCGTTGCTGTCAGTCATCCCTGTGCCATTTCACAACAGATCCATTCCAACAGATCCTATAGCCATTCCATTTCCCGCACTAAGATTCTGAGACATTGGTGAGTGCCGTGAAGCTGTCCATGTCTGTGTGCACATCATAAAGACTTTTGTAATTGGCTTTCTGTAAAAGTAGTTGGTAAGACAATATGTCCAGGACATTTCAAAAAATTTTTGTGTGCTTACTTAAATATTAAAAATAAACCAATAGCATTACGGCACAATATGGACCCTTGTGAATATCCTTACGCAAAAATTTTCACGAATTTTTATCTAATTAGCTAATAAACTTTGGGTGACAATGAAAGTTTATCAAGTGTTGTAACTCAAAAGTTATATTAGATAGCTCAAAACTGATTCCAGTTATGATATCAACACAACAAATGACATCTGCATGCAGAATTTCATCCCTTTGGCTTGATAAATAACGAAGATTATTTTCATTGCCACATCCCCCCTTAACCACAATAAACAAAATAAATCATCAACTCCATAAAAACACTGACATTCGACCACCCATCAATCAAACCATATGACAGAACACAAGGTTAGCAAGACCAAGATAAAAGGCTGTTAACCGGAACGAAATAGGAGGCCACGATTCATGATCCGATGGGCACTGCTTTGCCCCATCATCGGAATTCACTTTGTGAATATGCATGGATTTTTTTTTTGAACACTACAGATTTTTTATCAATATGCTACGACAGTGAGGCTCTTGTTGCTTTTGCACAGAAACTTTTCGTTGAGACGGAAATACTTTGCTGTAGCTGAAGTGGCGTTGAAGTGGCTAACAAAAACTCCTGCGAGTTAACCTTTTAATTATTGACATGTAAGCGGTTGTTTATGTCGGAAAATTGTATGCTATCACACTGTGTGTCATTAAAAAATCACTGAAGTTACACATAATGTGAGATATTCGTAGTTAAATTTTGATGGCGGTATTGAAAGAGTGCACTTTGTACGCGGGAGATGCGTTTGCCCCGTTACTCCAGACTGGAATCACCTGGGATGAAAAGTTGCAAATTTTGAATCAAGCATTGTGAACCATTCACACACTCTGGACGGTTCTGTGCTTGCAAATTTGGTTATCCTAAATGTATTTCAATTGGAACATTGTTTTGTACTTTTTTTGCAAGAATGGCTGTGCAGAACTTCAAAGAAGATTACCGTATTTGCTTCAGTTCAGTTTTTTTCTGGCGCTATTAAATTTGGTCTTGATATTCACTATCAGCACGCTCGTTTTCACCAAAGTAGAATATGATGCTGTGAAGTGGAAAATAAGCGCTACATAAAGAGATTGGAAGAGAAGTGGGAGGGATAAAGAGATTGGAAGAGAAGTTGGAGGGTCAGACAACAAAAGAGGGGTGTAGTTGATACTAAGTGAAGAAAACCAACACGAGCTGGCCATGTTATGTGGTGGGCAGTCAATCAGTGGTTGAGGGGAACAGGGCACTTGAAAAATCTTTTTATTTCTTGATCGATTTTGATAAAACTTGGTCAGTTTATGTGAATTTATGTGTTGATTTAAAATGGGCAGTTATTTTACTAGTACAAGGAGCACTTTTTAAAATACAAAATATATGTGTCTTTTATGGAGCAAGGTTTTTTTTTCTTAAGTGAGGGAGTTTGAAAAGTATATCAGCATGTCACAATTATCTGGAATTGGAACTCTTTGCAGTGCAACAAAATGGACATTCTAAACAAATGAGAACAAAATTTACGATGTGTTGAACATTCACGAGTGAAATCCCAGCTTGAAATTTACGCACTCATGAATGTTCAACATACTGTAACTTTTATGTTTAATGGATTTAGAAAATCTATTTTTGTTGCAGTCCACACAATTCCGGTTCCAGATTATGGATTAACCAAATGGATACAGTGGAATGAAAAATGCAGTTGAGGACGGAAGCAAGTTGGATGCAGGAATCAAATTAAGAGGTTTGCGGTGGTAAAATGGAACTGGCTTGCGCAAGGTGGGCCAGACTGAAGATTGTTGGGAAAGGCCTTCGTTCTTTAGTGGATATAAAAACAAGCCGATGGATCATGACGCTCCACAGGCCGGAAAAACCTGTTATACACTTGGAATTCCATTTGATTTCAGTATACAGTAAAACCTCGTTGATTCGAACTCGGTTATTTCAAAATCCCGCTTAATTTGAAGGATTTCTGTGGTCCTGTATTTTTCAATGTAAGTTTGAGTGGATAATTTGAAGCGGCGGCTGGCACCAGTCCAGTTAATTCGAAAACTTTGGGGTCCATGTGCCAGTTCCAGATCCCGATTTCGCCGCGAATCCGTGGAAATGACGGCCATCAATTGCCACAAGGCAATGCAACGTATTGACACTAATGAGTGGCAGCTGAAGCACTTCAGTCTCGCTACTTCCAGTGCAAAAAAAAAAGAAAGAAGAAAGAAAAAAAAAAAACGGTCTCGTGGTGAACCGATATGTACGCCTGTGGAAAATGAGCCATGCTTCACTGCAACACAGTGGTGACGCGCGGGAACTTATTGCATATTTCTCGCAACGTCAGTGGGTCACGGCTTACCCATTTTTTCTGGGATTGTAAAGAAACTAATAAAGGACAGTTTAGCGAAAATCGCGATGTATGCGAAGCTCGGATTGCCAGTTGCTCTAGCAATTTGCGTCTTTGCACTGCGGGGGAAGTTCTTGCCAGCAACACCTACTTCGAAAACTAAGTTCGAAAGTTTCAAAGATAAATTTTTTCAGCCAAAACACATCGTGAGCTTCGTCATACTGGCCTTTATTCAATTCATAATTATAATAGAAAGAATGTGCAAATGGACGCATCATGACATGCTAGCGCAGCGAGGAGCAGGTGACATGCTGCCCGCATTTCACTACTGTGGTGCAGTGAAGATGTCTTGTTTTTTGCAGGCGCACATTTCAGTCACGACCGCGTGTTTTTTTTTTTTTTTGTTTTGTTTTTTTGGTGGCAGCAGCGAGGCCCATCGTTCCTCCATGTTTGCGGCAAAATAAAGACCAGGTATTGCTGGAAAACATTACCTTTGGAGCCGCTAGCTAGCCGGCACAGCGAACGACAAGCACTGATTACTCTGAATAGTGCAAAGTTCCATGCATCCCACTTATTTCGAAGCTTTCTAACGGCCCAGTGACTTCGAATTAACGAGGTTTTGCTGTATTATTCGCATCTTTTAGCAGAGGCATAATTGAGATTTTCTTTATGATTGCTTTCTTGGCATGGAACTACCGTTGGCATCCATTCTTTCTCAATTTAAGATGCTTTCTAAGAAAAATAACTATAAAAAGAATAATTTTCCAACATGAGTAGGGTAGTAGAGATTGCCAAGATTCTTAGGTGGTAGCATGTTCAAGTTTATCGCATTGTTAAACGGTTTCCTGAGCGAAGTGGCTTCAACAGCCGGGAATGATTCGGGAATTCGTTGGATTGCTCAGAGGTGGTTTGGAAAAGGAATGGGTCAACATCCTTACAGAATACTTCACAGCTACTACTTTGAAAATTTCCAAAATCACCTTCAAGCCTGTATTGAAGTGCAAGGTGCTAAAATTTGACTTATTGTACAGAATCTGCCTTTTACATTTCTCTGTTCTGCTCTCTGTCGTGTTGAAAAGAGCCGAGACAGCTGGTATCAACAAAACGAAAGCCTCTGAGAAAGAAAGTTCTGTTTTTGCCACAGGAACTGCACATGTGCCATAGAAATGTGAGAAAAGAGGATGGAATGAGCTATTGAATTAAGGAAAGTGTCCTTCATTTTGTTTCATTTGTTGTATAGTTATGACTGGTTTTTTGAAAAGAGGCACAAACAGCGCTTGTTTGTGTCTCTTTTCTTCGTTCCGTGAGTTTGTGCGCTGGTGCTGCCCATAATGTATTACCAACTAGCCCAACTATCAGTCCTGGTTTTTCGTGTTGCTATATTTTTTAGCCAACCTCTAAGTGCCGCTGTGAACTACAATGCTTAGGAACAAGCACGTGGTTGTACGGTATGCGATACGTGAACAGAATTTTTTTTTTTTTTGTTCTCGTTCTCTGGGTGTCCAGTTTGAGAAGAGGGCCCAGCTAGCTCGTTTTGAAGGCTCGTCGTCCATCTCGAGCGCCGACTACTTTGGCGGCGGACCGGGTTCGAGCAATGCGTCCCACTCAAGCACCAGCCTGTCCGGACCCAACCTGTACGAGATCCGAGAAGGAGTCCGAGACGGAGTCACCAAGGTAGCCTCGCGGCTTTCCTCGCTCGCAAACGGCGTCATGAGCTCTCTGCAGGTGAGTATGCTGCAAAGTGACACCCATAGGCGCGTTACCTTCGCATGTGTTTGCAAGCTGTTATCATTGCGTTTATTCCGAATCTAGCGCATCGTACTTGTGCACTCATGTGTTATGCCACAGATAATTGAAAACCACCTGTTCGTAGCATAAAGCCTTAAGGAAACCTGTACGGATTTGTGGGAAAGGAACGCCTAGTTCAAAAGAATTTTTTGATCGCCCAAGGGGGGGTGAGGAGGGGCTTGAGGTTGTTGAAGTTGAATAATTTTTTATTATATACTGTCAACAGCAAAAGTTGGCTGGATGTGCAGCACATGGCGGAGCGGCAGAAAACTGCATTGCTGTGCCGCCTATGGTGAGGTACAACATGGTGTTGAGGTTATCGGTCACGGCTTTCGAGATTAGATCTAGCAGCGGCACGTTGCCTCAATGTGCCGTTGCTAATCACTGAGGCTGCGTACGGTAGCCTCGACACCACACCTCGGTGCAGCAATGCAATCTTTGCAGTACCAGTTGCTAGCATCTTGGTTAGCTCAGTCGGTTGAGCGACTGCCTTGGAAAGGCATTGGTCCTGGGTTTGATTCTCTGACCAGGACAAATTTTTTTTTAAATAACAAGCTTTGCTAAGGAATCCAGATGAGTATCCTTGTCGCTTTGAGCTACTAATGGGTGGTTGTCATTTATTTGTTTCGCAACCTTTCCATCACTTTGCGAGATTCGGCAGAACAGATTTGCGATGTCATGCCTTGTACAAGGTTAATTTTTTAAAAAATAATGTACATTGACTGCTCAGTTCCAGAATCAGTGGAAGATGAAACCTGTAGGATGGGTTGGGCCGCCTTCACAGTAGTAGGAAAGCTTTTCCAAACCTGTCGTTTGTCATTGTCGGATGTTTTTGGTGCTGACCAATCTGAGAACATCGAGAGTGCATTGCCGCAGAGATTGTCTTGAGCGAATGGAAATAAATGTGGCTTTTGGTGCCCAAGAGGCCTCAGTGTGCAGCTCGTAAGAAAAATTTTTTAGTGGAAGATTCAAGCCTTAAAATAAGTGAGCATGGCAGCTCACACTTCAGTTCCATGAGAATGCAATGTTTAGTTTTGTTGATAGTCAGGTGAGGTGCGTCTTGGATATGTGCAAGACTTGCCATATATGTATAATTTTTACTTCTCAAATTGCGAGGGGGAATTTGAGTTGTTATCCAGAAAATATGGAATCGCAGATTGATAGAAGCCTGTAACTGTGATCAGTCTGCCGATGGAGCGAGGTCATCTTTGGATCGAGTTTGAGAGGTTGGAAGATTTGGTGCGTAAATTAACTACACTGTTGTTCGTCTGCAGCGACAGATGGCCGTAGACTGACCAGGTCACATGCAAGTATGTACATGTGCATGGAGTTACACGTTTCGTAGAATTGCTATTCTGTTGTGCCGTCTGGAAGTGAAATTGCGTAATCTTCTAGCAATTTCGTCATTTAGAATATCCCTTCAAAGAGGCATTAAGGCAGTTTTCTCTGTCACTGACATGGCCAGTTCAAGTTTGAGGAATGGTTGACATTCTGTATTCATACACTCCAGTCTCGGTATAACGAACCTGGATATAACGAAATATCGGTTATAACAAAGTAAATAAATACTAGTTTTGCAATAGATATTGTTAAGAAAGGGAAAGAAGACAACTACCTATTTGTAGCACGAAGTTACAAAAAAATCCATACATATTTCTCAAAGATTTTTTACTGCCCGAAAAATTCGTCCAAGGCCCGGGTTCGAAACTCGGACCAGAACAAATTTTTCCGCAATTAAGAAATCTCTGAGAAACCTGCATGGATTTTTTTTGTAGCTTCGCGCTACAAACGGGCGATTGTCTTTTTTCCCCTTTTTAATCCTTCCGCCACCTTACATGTTTCCACAAAACTCATCTTCAATAATAAATATAGTGTTTGGAATATACCTTAATAGCAAATTTTTTGATATAATGAACTTATTGTCATGCAAGATGCAACTTTGTTATTATGAGGTTTGAGTGTGGATGTCGGTGAATGTCTAGGGCAGCGCTAGTAAACAATGGGAGGTGGTGTATTTCTCTCCACAATGTGTGTGCAGCTTTCTACCGTTGAAGCAGTTTAAACCATCAGAATAAGAATGTCATTATAAACAAATGGTTTCTTAGAAGTGTTGCTTTACTCAACAGCACATTTTACGTCTATGATGGAGAATAATTGTCAAAAGGCTGAGCGTGAATTTTAGTGTGCAGGATAGAGAAAAAAAAAACGCAAAGCATAGTGTTTATTTTTCTATTTTGTACATAATTTTCACTTTGAAAATCACAATTATGAGTCAGTTATCCCAGCCATAAATTTTTTTTAGCAAGAAATATCATAGCTGCTAGCAAAATCCAAGCCTATGTAGTCATTTCCGGTGGGAGTTGTGGCGATGTTTGTCCTTCGCTACAGTTTCTCAGCAATATTCTTGCTGTACTTTCGTTTGCTTTCCTTCATTGTTGTTAAGTACCACAAGTGCTATGTGAACACCAGTGTGGTCCGTTTAACATAACCAGACATTTTCCTGTTGCCTGAATAATACAATCTAACCGTCTCGTGCATTTTGCGATCTCGTTTCCCCCTACTTTCCACTCTAATTAGCATAATTTATATTTTACTGAATTAGCACCGCACTTAATATAAAAGATAAACCCTTGTGTATTCTCCTCAGAATTGTTCTGTTGTGTATACATTAGGATTGTGCGAATAGTGAATTTTAGGTTCGAAAAGGCAAATAGAGATTTTAGTCGAATGATTTTGAATCTCATTTGAATAGTATATATCACATGGTATAAAGGAAGATGACCATATTTGTCATAACTTAACCAACCTGCGCAATAAGTATATATTTAATATTGAAACAAGGCCTGTTCAGATGCCATTTTATTGGTTCAAAGAATGTGGAAACAACTTTGAATAGTAGCAGGATTTGACTTTTAAGTAGAATGCGAGTGAAAACCTGTAAAATATGTTACGTTTTAATATTTACTAAGAGCTTATAAGCCGGTAGAACAAGATTTTAAACGTCAAAAATGATGAATTGATGAGAGGGTGATATGTTCATTTGACCCTAAAGTGGGGCTTTGTGGCAATGCGGATTTTCAGTAAATAAGTTTTCACGACATAGCATTCTTTTACTGCAGTGAAACCATCTTTACAGAATGTGTCATCCAAATTAAACAGGTGCTTTCACGGTTTAGCATGACTCTACTCCAGTGAAACCATCTTTACGGGGGTTGCACAAGGACTTGTATATCATTTATTCGTTAATTTTGAATACTTTGAAATTTTCAATAATTGAAATTTGAATCGAAGCAAACTCAAATACTGTGATACTCTATTTAATATTCGAAGCATTCAAGTATTCGCACAAGCCTAGTATGCATCCCGTGTCCAGAATTTTATGGGCTTGTTTGTTACAGTCTGGCCTTTTTCTCTGCACCAAAGGAATTGTTAGTGTTGCCATACATTACACCCATGGTACAGGAGTGACAGAAACGTAGTGTTTGTTGTGGTGCTTGAAAATGGAGGCAGGCGTTATTGCGTGAAAAGTGAAAGTGACATATTTTTTCCGATTGACGGTGTTGCAATTTGTGAATTAAGGAATTCAGGCAAGATGGCAGGTACGCTAGGCTCAATCGACCAAGCGAACAGGCTGGATTCAGAAAAGGGTATTCTACGATGGATGATATCCATGCCTTCGAACAGGTAATTGCAACATCTCAAGTGCGGCGAATTGCTCGTATGCCTTTCATTGACGAGCAAAGGGAATTCGATTCTGCAGACGCGACAGCAATCACGGACGGAGGCGTTGCATAAGACGAACATCTTGGCGATCGGGGAGCTTTAAGATTGCGTAAAATGCTTGCATCGGGGTGTTCCGCATGCTACCCTTGGGTGACATTATTTTGAACCCTTCAGTTCCTGAATTATGAAACTGCTGAACAAAATAAAAATTGTTTTCATTTTCCAGCTTTAAATAGCAACCTTTAAATGATTGCACAGCTAAATTATCTAAAATGCACCTTAATGCGTACTTTTATCTATGTCCCAAATTCTTGATATGCTACAGAAGCGGGACATTGCAATGAAAAACGCACCTCAGAACTACGTAACATGTTGTGCGCCACCTCTTGGGTGCGTACACACTAAATGAACAAAATAATTGAAGATAGAACTTATGTCATCCAGGCCAGAAAGAACGAGGAAGTGAGAGCTGTTGCATGTGCTTGAGGCTCTCTGCCATCAAGTACAAAACCATATAATACCCTAGACGGGATGGCGGTTCTTTCTTTCTTTCGTTTTCATCCTGTTCATTGCTTCAGATTCATGCAGCAATTGTTCCTGGGAACACAAGTCCTGAGAGTCTTTAGATACGTGCGTGACTTCCTAGTACTTTTGCGGTGCGGTGCCTCTGTTTTGCCTTCTGATTTGTCACAAATTTTTGGAATATTTGAAGAACATCTTTTCCATCTTGTCATAGACCATAAAATTTCACGCAGTTCCCTCCAATCTAGTAGAAAATGTAAATGAATGTGTATTCAATAATGCATTGCATTAGAAAAACAGGTTCGCATTCTTTTTTAGGGGCTCTTTCTCTTTCATTCTCAATTTTTTTGCTAGGACTAAGTGCCTCCCCCCCCCCTCGCCGAGTTTTGTTTGATCATCCTTTAATATAAGTGGGGATCTTGTGAGATTTTATGGTATTAGTAAATTCAAAAGTGGTTTAGTTTATGCTGTAACGTGTTAACGAACCTTGTTATAGTTAAATATAATGTCTGGACTTCATCATATGCGATGTTATTAGGTAGAGTAAATGCAGCTGCGTAGCATCACTTTTAATTGAGGTATGCAAGGTGCATTGGGAAAGAATTGGCCTCTGAGGGCCTGGATTCTCGAATGGGTGATAATATTTTTTTAAAACTGTTATTGCAATATTAAAATTTTCTCATGGCTTTCCGTGGTTGAAGGACCTGCAGTTCTGTTTTAATATGCGTACACGTATGATGGTTCAAGTAGTGATTGATATCAACAAAATGGCAAGAGAGCACCAAGGGCATGTGAAAAGTGGCTGACCTTATCTTACTGACCCTCCAGTAACGTCGTGACCTCTGATGCCAGACTGTGAAGCCAGCCTTCACATTTTGTCAAGAGCAGTGTGGAATCTTAGATCAGGGCAAAAGAGGGAACACACAAGAAAGACACTTCCTTTCGTGCCGATTTAAAATTCAGAGCTGTTCTTGACAAAATGACTGATCGCCGGCTCACCCGGATGTGTCTTGTTCTGTGGCCTTGGCGCGTCGGCCCATTTGTATTTTCAAGGAAACGTAAACATGCAGTGCTTTGCGTAAGACTTGCAGTCTTTGGGTTCAGTAGTCTTGCAAGCGGGCAACTCTTGTTATACGCAGAAAATTTAATGTTGAAGGCTCATGAATCAAATACCACGTAATGTAGTAAAGGGCTCCTCTGTTTTACTTGTCCTGGCAACTGTGGTGAAAAGATGGTGCTAAGATATTTGTATTAGTGGATTGATGCATCGAGTTGCCATTTCTGAGAAGCCACCACCGATCACAATAGCTTGTGAGGCTATGGTGTTGCCATGCTAAGCACAAAGGTCTGGGTCGATTTCCAGCCACACCTGCTAAATTTGCGAAATTCAAAAACACCTGCGCAGATAAATCGATAGGCAGGTGCATATGAAATATATCAGAGTGGCAAAAGTTGATCCAGAGTCCTCTACTGCAGCGCACATCGTATCGTGGTTTTGGCTTGTAAAACACCAGAAATTTTTTTTAATAATTGGAAATAACCCGGGTGTTCAGTGGTAGAGAATGTGGCGATTTTGTCTTGATGGTATCTTCATTCTTCTGGCTGGAAGCGACCTTAATTGAGCAAAGATTCAGAACCCCCTTGCCTCTACGAAAAAGGGGGCGAGCTGACTTTGCACATGCGTGCCTGTCAGACTACTTTTCTTTCTTTTGATTGTATTCTGCAATGCTCCCTTCTCATTGTTTCCCCCATGTCGGGAATTGCACCTTCATTCACTCACTTAGCAGCGCAATACTTCATTGGTTGCAGGCAACAAAGGTGGTCATGTGTTGGATTCCGGCAACAAATAACTGTGCCAGCGCGAGATGACGGGTTACCTCTGTAAAGTATTGGATTGCCATATCATATATGGCTGACCACTGACAAGCGCACATTCAAGAGAGCGTCAACTATTGGAAAACGGTGCATACAAATATGCGTGTTGTCGGCGCACCTTCAAGAGCCACATTTTCATACGCCTGCTTGCTCCAGGTGTCTCATGTACGCCGCAGCTGCTGAAATCCGTGCTTTATAAAAGGTTCACTCGTAATTCTTCAACAGGGAATGCCGCTGGAGCCAAGAGGATTTGCTTCTTGTCAGAACGTTGGCTCCAGTGACATTCTCCATCAATCAGTTTTTCATCGCTTTGAGGCTCGTTCTTAATTTGTTGCATTTGGTTCCCCAGAGGCTTCGCAAAGCAATCATTTTTCAACAGCATGTTGTGTTTTAAGTGCATCAATTCAAAATGACTAGTGAAGAATCTTTTGTATTTGCACCTCGAGGTTGGTATGAATTCTCTAAAATGTTGTGAAGTAGGAGCGCAATAAGCAATGTTGTGAGAATGCCTGAAGTTACAAGCATCAGTGTTAAATCCATTTGTGACTCCCTTTATCTCCGTGGCAGCTGAATGACTACAGAACCAGAGCTCCTTGTAGTAATTTTTGTAGGTAAGTGTTTGCGTAAAATGGTAGGGCTTATCTGTGCAACGCATTTCTTGCTCCACGGATGTGCAGTCTTGTATTTCTCGTAGGCATATTCTCGTATGTGTCTCGTATGAGTGTTCTTGAGTGCATAATTTTCTGTGTCATTGCACTTGTTTGCTCTTCTCCACAAAATCACTAACAAGCATGCCTTGTTTTTTTCCTTGCTTTTTTTCTCTGCACTTCACTAACAGAGAAAGTGAACCGTGCTCACGGTAAGGACGCAGAGCCTTTCTTTAACTTGTTTCGAAATGGGAAGGGTTTCCCTGCATACGGGGATACTACTGCGTCGCAGATTCCGTGTATCACTAAAGGCCTTGCACCCCGTTTTTCATTTCAGGATCGTTACGGTTATTGAAGAGAAGAGGCCTTTGGGACTGGACTTTCTTTTTTTTCCCGATGAAGTTTCTCCGGTGATCACCACCGAATTTCCTGGTGATGCTTCTCTTGGAGCTGCCCTGGGCGAAGGCCATTTGATGAAAGTGCAAATAAACTTGCCGTTTGTAGGTTTGTAACTTTGTGACTGATTTTTTTTTATAGAAATAGAAAAAAAACAATTTTTAGAGATCTAGTATGATAAAACAAAGAAGTCTATGACAGTGACGGGTTATGTCGCTAAGCAAAACTCCAATCAGCAGTTTGGTTGCTGAAATTCGGAATACATTATTTATGCAGTGAATTTGTTGTTGAAACAGTTGTAGGAGTAGTTTCTCTCGTAAAGAGTGATCTCAATGGCTGCATTGGTTATCGGTTGTGGAGCTTTTGTACACGGCTTATGAACTCGTGGCTTGGCTCACAGCCTCTTCGACTTTATGCCTCCGTTTCTGCTGTGCTCAAACGCTAACTTGTAGTTTGCGATAAACCGTTCTAGTCTACAAGGCGTGCATCCATGTTGGTCGCATTCGATGGAAAAAAAAAAGTGAGAAGGGCCAAAGCCCAGTGCACTTGTTGCGCACTGTAGACGCACGTCGTTTAGATTAGATACCAAGTGTCCAGGATGTGTTGGCAGATAGCACGCACACTTCACCTTTCTATGTGCCTATCGGGGAGGTTCCGGTTCAGATATGCAGCGCTGCCCGACGTTTATGACAACAGGGACGCCATATCGATATGCAGAGTGTGCGCACCTGAAGCACTTACTTTCTAAGAAGGTTTGCAAGTGTCGACTTGAAGCTGTATCTGCGTTTTGTACCATAGTGACTTAAAATCTGTAAGCAAGTAGCATAGAGTTGACTCTATTGAATAAAGTGCCCGTATCGCAGCATTAGAATGGGGCAGGGAGGCATTAGAAATGTGATGCTGCAAAGCACAAAAGTTCTGCTTGTTCATTGCATGAGAAAGCTTTAGCTCGCGTAAATAAGTTTTGCAGGATGATCTTCTGTTGTTCACAATAGTGCTAATTAAAATAGCAATGCTTATGTTTGAACGAGAACAGTGACTAATATCCAGTCACTTAACCCGAGTAGGCAAATTGATAGAACATGCCAAAGTAGACTCCATTTACCTTTTATTTGTGTGCTGCTTTTACTAACAGTAGGCTCACTTAAGTATGGTTAAACTAAGCCTCTTGATTGACCTGGCGCAATTAAGCTACACAAAGCTAAATATGCGTCCTGTTCTCTATTTTTAAAGTTCCCGCCTCCGAGCTTTTTTTTTAATTATATTTGGAGCAAAGTGCGAATGATGATCGTGAAATACGAAACCTACCAATCCGGCGCGGCTATGCTGTTATAATAATAAATGGTGAAACTCGATCTGCTCTCGTAGCGCTGGGTCAGCGGTGTTATGGAGCATTCGTAGCGTCGTGGGCGTCTACGCCAGCGGGCGAGCGACGCATGTGCGCTTATTTCCGGGTACCGCTGTGTTTGTTTTGTGCCGCCCCGCTAGCCGAGCTGTAGCCAACTACACTTAACCTGCGTTGGCGGCGGCGCGCTGCATGTGTCGCAGCGGCGTGCTCGGACAGCTGCGCATCCCGCGCCCAGGCACCTTCAAATCAGCGGGCGCGGCGGTGATCCAGCGTCGACCAGCGCCGTCTTGACGTCGTTCCAAAAGTCTTCGTGGCCCTCGCCAACGGAGCTGCACCGGCTGCCTCCGGTAGGTTGGGCTCTACCGCAGAGCTGCTTCATCCCGTTGGTAGGCTGCAGCCCTCTCCGCGTTCCTCTCTTTTATCCCAGCTACGAGGCTTTTCTCACAGGCGGCCAAAATTTGGTTTTCGAGAAACGCATTTCGTTGTGTCGTCAACCGATCGGATCAATTTGCTCTAACGCCGAGGGACATGCAACGATCGCGGGATCGTTTCCGAAAGCGCAACGCGCAATCGGTGTCGTCATCGCAGAGCCGAAGGAAACGCGCCTAAGAACAGCCCGCGAGACAGCAGCGAGGCCGTAGCCCATCAAAACAACCGCCACTTAGCGTTGTTGCCGCGTCTCGTGCGTCTACGCACCTGACGCCGCTTCGAGGGGGCAGCGCGGAGGGTCAGGGAGGGTGTCCTAACGACGTAAGCAGTGGACGTAAGCGCACGCGGGCCGCAATCGCCCGGGAAAGGGGACTAGGTCGCCCGCTCACCCTCCATTTATCGCTGTTCTTGTTTATTTTGTCGTCTCCGCGAGGAAAACCCGTCGCTGGATTTCTCTCCACCGTGCGCGTTGCAAGGCGACTACCATTGGCTTTTTTTTACTTCTCTGGTCGCGTACCCCTTCGTGTGTGCGTCGCCGCTACGACGAGCAGCCTCACCAGTACCTGTCCACAGATCTATCTCTTCCTGCCTCATCGGGGAGCCAAAGGTGCGTCGGGTCATCACTCCTCACTTTTCTCTCGCATTTTTTTTTTTAATGCCATGTTTTTCGTCGTTCCCCTACGCACATCGGCTGGACGCCAAAACGTGTCAACGTTCTCGAGGTCCACTAAGCGGGGTGCGTGCCCAGTCCAGTGCACGAGGAAAAGAAAGACGCGGCCAGGTAGTTATGACTGTCGGCCAGCTGGTCGAATACTAATGGTGAGAACGCCGAAGGTTTCCTGCTCTCTTGTTTTTCGGTTCGTTGGACACGTTCTCAAGGAACAGCCGGCTGCCCCTCGCGATCTACGGCAGGCTGGCGTGCTGACGTCGAGTGTTGACGCTGGCTTGCCGTACCACGTGTGCGCGGACACTCTTTCCCAGGCGCGCGAAGCCGAAAGTTTTCGGACGTACCCCGGCAATTTGTTGCAAGCCGCGTTGATTTACCCGAGTAACACAGCTACCCTGCCCGTGCTGGGGCCATTACAGTTCACTGCATCCGGCGCCGTGCTTGTAGTGGTTGCGTGCTATTTTCGTTTCACTATGTAGGGCGCCGGAACACCATTCTCGCTGCCTTAGTATACTAACGAGGCCCTCATGGCACTATTCCTCAGGTATTGTGATCATGTCATTGCGCGTATGTATACTAACTTCAGTGGCATACACCTTACACGCATGGCTGCACTGTTTTTTTTTTTTTAATGTCTTCCTTGCAGAGTTCAATATTGGTTCCTGTAAGTGTCTTAGCAGATGTAGCAGTTATGTTTCGGCAGTTTCGTGTTTGTCTCAACAGTCCATTAGTTTAGGAATCTCGACTGTTTAAGTCATTTATTGATGCTCGAGCACATATGCATAATCTGTAACAGTTGTGGAGTATAAATAAAATTTTGGAATGGTATCCAAGGTTTGTGCATGGAATGCTTTAAAATCCTGCTGCCTTATTTCCTACATGAGAATGTCTGAGCATCTCATTCATTAAACTCTTGGTCACAAATATATAGTACTATATATAACTTATTATGTGAAAAAAAAAGAAACACGAGAACTTAACAAAAAGCCAACTCACCCAAAGCGGGTGCTCTTATTGTTAAAGAAACCTGAGTGAATTTCATGCTCTGACTTTGGATATTGTAAATGTCCATAATTATTTCCTGATGTCAATAGTAAGTTAATTATGTTCACTTCCAGGAAATTTGCCTGTAGACAGCCTTAAGCCCGAAGTATTCAAATAAGTGGGGTTTAATGTCCCACGAGATTAAAGTAATGACATGCTGCTACTCACTAGTAACTTAACTTCGACTTACCATATGCATAGAACTGATAGCTGGAACGTGATGAACACAGTAAGAAAATTTAAGTAAGTACTGTCATGCGATACACGAATACACAGAAGTGATGTATGAAAGTGTGTCACAATATTTACAAGCAGCTGTGCCGCAGAATGGCTGACAGAATCTTATGCAGCATGTCACCTCTCTTCGCAGTTGGATATAGTCTTCAACCAATGCACATTGCCTCATAACAATATTATAGCGTAGTTCTGAATCCTAATCCACGCCTGTTGCTCCCTAACAGGAGGGGCTCCACAGCCACAATGGCGGAAGCACATCAGGCTGTGGCCTTCAGCTTCACAGTGACCCACGAAGGTGTCAACATCAACTATGACCGTGAAGTGCTATTGCTCGTGTGGCAGAGCGGCTTGCGCTCGTGGAAGAAGCGTGTGGCTCGCTTTCTGACCAACCTCTACAATGGCGTGTACCCGTCCTCCTACCGGAGCCTCTACCTCTTGCTCTCCATTGTGACGGGATTCTCGCTTCTCGAACGTGACGGCGGGCTCACGCTGCGACTGGCTTCGGTCATCTCGAGCCAGAAGACTGCGGCAGGTGCATCGACGGCCGTTCTGCCGCGTTTGGCGGCGAGTGGGGTGGCCAGCGTGGTGCTTTGGATTCTTTGGAGCCTTGCACAGAGGTACGCTCTCAAAGCACTATTCCTCTACAAGGGATGGATGTACGAGAGCAGAGGCAGTGGCAGCAAGGTACGTTGCAGCACTCCACTTGTGACGTGCATTGATTGTCTCCACAGAGTGGCTTCATGTGAATACAGTAGAGATCTTGTCACATTTTTATAAAACTCTGGTTGGGCCTAGTTCGTACGTAGCTTTTAAGGTGAATACTCCAGTGCAAACGTGGATGGCGCTACAAAGAGAGCAAGTTGGTGAGACAAGCACAGCATCAGTGCTTGTCATATGTTGTCTCTTCTTTGTGGTCTATCTTGGTTTGCATTTATGCCTACACTTATGATATAACATTTCTTCTTGAAAAAAAAATACATAGAACCTGAGGTATTGTTCTAAATACAAAAATAATATACAAGGCCTAGATATAAACGGTCACTTCATAAATATTGTTCAAGGCAGCTTGTTTTTGTCTTATCCATGTTTGCGAGTTTTCTGAGCGCTTCCTCTTTAAACTCATGCCAAAGTTTTCTATTTGTAGTGTCGGATGTGACATTCGAAGTCGGCAATAAATATGAAATTTCATCGCAAAGGCTAGCCTCATGACAATTTGTGCAGTAATTTTCAAATATTTATTTCAACAGCCCAGTGTCCTCAGTATGGGCTGTGTTATTTCAAATGACCACGTTATTTCACTGGAACTGTAATAGTGTCGTATAAGTAGGTGCAAAATCGTATTGTGTCTAAAAAAAGTAGTCAAGTTTGAGAGAGCGTGTGGAGGCAGTAGGCTTCACATTAATGTCCAGTGTCGTATTGTCACGGATGATGGCATTGCACAATAAAATTCAGCATGGCAATGGCTGGGACAGGGGCTCTGATTGTGAAAGAAAATGTTTTGAGCTAGAGGAAAAAAAAAAGAACAAACTTATCATAGATGGGCAGCACTAGTGCACTTGTGTGTGGTATCGTCACTAATTGCTTTCATCTGTACTGCACCGTTGAGGCATGACCTCGCTTCAGCGATATTTATGATGGTTATGCCTTTTATATTTTTTTGTAAATGTCCTGATCCGGTCTGTCATTTCATGAGAAATGAATTATTCCTCATTGCGTGGAACAGCTGTGACCCTGTCCCATTTTCAGTTCACACGGGCTGGGGCATTTGAATCTGGCCTGTTTAGAGAATGTTTTTTTAGATTGTCAACTAGCATTTTACGAGGCTCTCGGTAGTTGTACTTGCTTTCCGAGCCAAACCGAGCGAGCAGCCTTTTTGCGCATGAATATGATTAGCTGTTTTCGAGATGCCAAAAGTTGCTGAGCTATTTGAGTACATAATGCGAGGCTGTTTGTGGGGGCAGAGTTAGGAAGTTCACATATAGACTAATTTGTTCTTGCTAAACTTTTTAATAAACTTTATATTTTGTGTTCAACATCTGGGCCTTCTCTCTTTTTTCTATATGGCAACATGCTTTTTTTTTGCTAGGAAGAAAACCACAGATGTGTATGTTTATTAGATGGATAGACAGGCACATACCATACCACACTAACATACATTCATGATACTTCTTAAGTGGCAGAGCTAGTTCTGTACCTTGGCTCTCAGAAATGACTAGGCACTTTTGATGTCCTTTATGTTATCGATAGAGTTTGCACATAGGTACTGAGGTGCTACTGTCGTTCTTGAACTTTTTTTTTACTCTGCCTTTAGAATGATTAAAAAGAGATATAAAAAGAGTGAAAAAAGAACTTCTTTATTTTTTTTAGTTTGTCAGCTAATGGCAGGCTCAGAAAGGGTGAAGTCTAAATGATGTCTGAAGTGTGGGAGCAAAATTGCTTCAAATCCAGCACACCAGGACAGGAAGAAAGGTCATAATACAATTAATGCATTACTTGCGAAAATCTCAAAAGTAAGGCATTGGCGCATATTGACATATTCACTGCAGCTTATGTATCTGCCTTCTCATGCGTCAGGAAGGCGCCTGAGAATACAGATGCATAAGTAGTCAAGTCTAGGCATTCTAGATTCTAGACATGCGTCTTCCTGATGCATGTCTAGAACTTAGTTTACCTTTAGCGTCTCAATGTATTAGCGACCGGTCTTAAATGTGGTCATTTTACTCGCTGTTGGCATTCTTAACTTTATTCCAAAGCGTAGACTTAATACATATTGAAAATGTGTCAGGTGCAACTACCAGCTGTAAACGAACACAGCGGACAGTGGTGACAATTCTTTGTTGTTCCTGTCTCGTCTATTTTTTATGGTTTTTAGTTCTACTTGATGTACTCAAAGATGAACAAGCCTCAACTGGAATTTCTCGTTATAACATACGTCTAGCTGCATAATGCAAAGAAGAGGCGTATTGTCTAACGTTTATGTGAAGCTGGGGTGTGGCTACTATACGAGTTTATATGGTAGTGCTCATCTTGCCTTGTCTCGTGGCCAAAACCACTTCAGTCTTCTCTCGCCAGCCTTGGTTGCAATGATTATGTCCTTGACTCTGTAGGTATTGTTGTTTCAAGCTCTGCCTCTTTTCAGCCGCTATAGCAACAGTAATGATTGTTGTTGTATTGGTACTACCAATTTATACCATTGGAAGGCAACTGTGGATGTGTGTGTTCACATAGATAAACAGATAGACACATACACCATTAAGTCATTGGCCAGATCTAGTGGATTAAAAAAACTGTTGGTGACTTATAACATTAAAAACTTAAACCATTAGTTTAAGAATATTTTGAAAATTTACATCTTGAAGTAATGCCAGAGCACCGAATTCGGAATGGCGAGTTCATACTGATATCTTTCGAAATCGAGCAAAATTTTCGGTTTGCACAGGCTCTGATTGGGCTCTAGGTACAGAACTAAAATTTTTTATTGTACAAGAAATGCAGTTTCTTTTAATTAAATTTTCTGCCCCCAGGAAACAAACAAACAGAAAGCAAATAAGTTCAAGTATAAAATTTTTCAGGCTTCCTATCGCTGGCAATGTTGAACCACTGATTTGTACTGGTATTCCCAATGTTGACACCATTGGCCGATGCTGCTAAAGAAGTATGCATGAGAGCAGAAGTATTCTGTTGGTTTCATTACTTTCTGGGTTGTCTACACGGACATCTTTTAGGAATTTACAACTCCCCCAGTTTTCTATACTTTTACACCACATAGATGACTTGCCTTACCAGTATTACAGCTGTTCTTGGCAGCAGCGCCTGTGACACAACTGCTTGCGTAACTCTTATCTCTTGTAAAGCCGGGTAAGCAGCTGGCTTTGCGTTGCACAACGTGTGGAAATCTAGGTGCATATTTTAACCAGGCTTGCGCAAAGGGTGCGTGCTGTGTCACTGGCTTGTCATCAAAAGTTGTGTGGTTTAGTAACCCGTAAACAGAGGATACTCTTCACAGACTAACAAGCACCTGTAGTTGTGCTGCCAATTTGCATACCTGGGGACAATTCTGAGTTTTATATTTGGATACACTTAAAGCAAAAAAAAAAAGTTCTTATTAAGAGAATGCTAAACTGATTTCAGCGAAGTGACTGTTAGAAACGGGTATGCTATTTCATCCTTGAAATGTTTTCCGAGATTGTGGAAAACTGTCCTATATGTAAAAAAAAAAAAAATAAAAGCTCGACCTAGTGGCTGAAAACATGAGATTAAAACCAGAATGATAAAATCTTAATATTTTACTTAATGATGACATGATTACTTTGATAATGTTGTAGAAATCATAAATGTTCGGTATAAAAATAAGTATGATACGTGTGTTATCGGTAAATTACGTAGTTCTCCACTTGTTAAATAATCAACCTTTCCAAGGCGTCAGATTTCTCCCCGTTTTCGGTACAAAAAAAAAAAAAAAAAGAGAAGCTCCAACTAAAATAAAATTTTGAGCAGTTGGTACGGTATATCATTTTGTGTGAAAGGGGGGGGGGGAGGGATTTCATTGATCTGAACTTAAGTGTTTTGGCTGCACTTCGAAGGGTTTTTGAGTGTCTTAAAATGTGGAGCTTTGCCTTGAATTATACTCTGAATAATATAGCTGCGATTTACATCACTGTTATGCAGAGAAACGCATCATATAAGTTCATAAGTAAAATAGGGCAGTGAAGTCTATCGCGAAACACTAGAAATTTGGCTACACGCTAAGATAATTTTAAAGATATCAAGTTTAGGCTCAGGTTTCTTGAGAAACATGCAAATTGCAAAAAAAAAAACAACAACACTAACATCATATAGAAATGTAACTCAAGTGTTATGGATGCTCTCACAATAAAACAAATATAATAAAAAGTGCTGGTCATGCAAAGGAACTTAAGGTTATGTTCAGTTGTTATTGATAATTTTAAAGATATCAAGTTTAGGCTCAGGTTTCTCGAGAAACATGCAAATTGCAAAAAAAAAAAAAACACAACACTAACATCATATAAAAATGTAACTCAAGTGTTATGGATGCTCTCACTATAAAACAAATATAATAAAAAGTGCTGGTCATGCAAAGGAACTTAAGGTTATGTTCAGTTGTTATTGAAAAAAGTGTAATGTTATGTTGACATCTGTAAATATTATGTGGCTGGGCTAATGTCTTATCTTTGCCAACTTAGGTCCGTGTTGACAAACCAACTTTATCCTTATGTCAAGTTTTCTTTAAGTTTATATTTGCTGTAAGAATGGTAACATGGTAAAAGACAACTACAAAACTAGTTTGGGAATACCAGCTTGCTTTGTTTAGAAAATGCACTGAGAGCTAAAAACTGATGAGAAAAACTGGAGATAAGGGTAACATTTGTTTAGGCCTTAGATACCTGGTCTTTTTTTTTCATTTCCCTCGTGAGTTGCAAATTATTTGTAAATGAAATATTTTGCTACATGCATTACTTGGCAAAATATTTGGTCATTGAGTGCTAATTTTTTCATATGTGTCATTTCTCTTCCTGTTAGCAATAGGACAAATTGAAAAAAATGTGCCTTTCTAGCTATGGTTTGCTCAGCTTTATAAACTGTTACCCAACCCATGTTTAGACAGTAGTCCAATATAAAGTTTCTGCCGTATAGTAGGCGTTATAATGCCTATAAAAGTTTAATGAACCCTTAAAAGCAAGTCTGGACAGGCTTGTCTGCTTTGTGAGAGTCCCCAACCTCTCAGCCTTATACATTATTTATCTAGCATGGCTAGTGGTGGTTGATTATTTGAATTACGTTCATTATAGTTACCTTTAGATGATTCTGTCACTACTTTTGCTGAAAAAAGGACTCGAGTGTTGGACATTTTTTATTATATGTAAATTGTTAAGCTTTTTGTAAGGTGTTTACAGACTGAAAACAGTAGGGCACTTATTGGAATGATGAAAGAGAGAGTGTGTGACTGAAACAGTGTGAAATTCGTTCCTGTTTCGCAATCGCCGAATGATGTCTCTTTATGAACATAAGAACGTAAGACGTATAGCTGGTGTATTCATTAAGTGCCATTTCGAAAGCATCTCGTGCATAGTGTTTCTGTATGACCTGCGGCAAAGAAGAGAGGGCAGAGTTTAATCTCTTTGAAGTTTCACTTTCAATACGGCTACGCTCGCACGTGGAGTGGTTTGAGAAGCATAAACACGTGATAGATAAAAATGGCTAAAGGAGCAGAATCTCGAGATTAGAAAAAAAGTGAAGAGGCGGAAAGGGGACCTGGAGAGCGCTGCTTTCCCCTTATTTATCTCGTGATAACAGAACATTATGTATCAACGGCCCCTGGGGCGCTATGATGACGCACTCCTCTGACTTCCAGGGCGAGGGGGAGCTAGCCTTGGTGAGGGGGGTGGGGGTGCTATCAAGGTCACTGTATATCTTGGGCAGGCCTTGCTTTTGCGACCGTACGATGGCGTAAACTGCTCCCAGGTGCAGCTTTCTTTGTTTGGTCTGGGAGCCAAGCCGAGCGTGCAGACGTCTTGTGTTTTGCCTCCCCTCCCACGCCCCCTCCATTTCTTTTCACTTTCTGGTTCCACGTGGATGCACTGGCTTCATCTCCTGCCGCACGTGGCACAAGAGCTGCAATCGCAATTAATTTGGGGAGGGAATCGAAAGGGGAGTTCGGTGCAGGGGGAGAGGTCGTGTGTGCTGCATGAGTAATGACTTTGTCGTCTGTGAAAGCCGTCCCACCGCAAACACTTCCTCTTTCCTCGGCAGAATGCAATAAGAAGGAATGAGCGAGGGTCTATAGAGCCGTCTTCATGATTGCCCGACTCCAGGAAGTGCCATACATTTTCCTGCTGCTGAGCATAATTACGCCTGGAATTTGTTTTCTTTCGAGTGCAGGGCACCTGTTTTTTTTTTTGTTGTTGTTGTTGTTTCTTCATTTTTTGCCCCTGCTAGAGTTGGAGAATGTAGTGGTACACGACAGCTGTTCTGTTTGCAAAACAATGGCTTATCGGGTTCATCTTGTGTACGCTCATTGTTTGGCCGGATGTCACTTTGGCTAGGACGAGCCAAGCCCTGTCTCCCGTGCCTCGTGTGGCTTTGCATAGAACGGGACAGTTTTGTCTTTAGAGCCTAGGCTGTATGTGCCAACTGCTGTGTGGGTGCGGCTTCTAAAAAGTCTACTGGGTTGCTTGTCTACTGATGTTTGAATGGGTTAATGGAGGCCGCTAAGAAACCTTATAGTCTATGTAGGTTTGGCTTGAATTGAAAGCTTTTTTTTTATGCTTATGTTGAATGGAGAGCTGGGATGGCTTGCATTAATGACTTTTAGGAGCATTCAAAAACCTCAATTTGTTTGTTCTGTTGGGTGGGAAGGGGAAAAATTTTTTTGTTTTGTTGTGTTTCTTGGCCATTATAGAATGAATATATCATTTCTGTATATTTGATAGTTAAATAGTAATTTGGTTCAGCTTTGCATCATAATATGAAAGTGTGCATCCATTGATATTTATTTTGTGAGCTGTATTTAAATTTCTTGGCATATGTATTCACTCGTGTAATGATTGGCAATACTTTGCTACGATATCAGGAATATTTGTTTAAAAAAATTTACTTTCTAGTCATACTTTAAGGTTTGAAGACATACCTATTTTATGACAAGATAGATAGTTTACTCCTGAAGTTGTTTTTATAACATCCCTTCTTATTGGTGTATGCATGTATACATGTAAAACAAACGATATAGAACACTGCACGGGGGTAGATTCTCAATGAACATTTAACTCCAGTAAATAAATCTGTGTGGTCTTTTAATTTAGTAGTGGAACTGGCATTCTACAGTTAGTTCTCTATCAATGGGAACAGACAGTGTGCTACTTAACATAGACTATCACCGAGGTGTGATTCAAGAACCCGACGATAAATTTTCTTTCTCATCTAGATATATGTTTACCTGACCATATCTGATACAAAACTTGTTGAGTTGCGTTGCCTTTATTAACTGCTGATTGTTCTCTTAAGCAGTGTAGTGGAGTGTACATGTAGCACATGTATGTTTGCCGCTTACTTAGGTTTGATAAAAATGACCTTTGTACATGATTCGCCATGAAGCCTGTCCTGCATTCTCACCACCTTTTCGCGGCTTGTGCCTTCAGTTCCTTCTTTGCTGCCTGCATGATAACGACTGTCTTATCATTGTCTCCTTGCCCTGTATGATATCACTTCTGGCGCTGCATTCATGGCAATGTATTAGGAAATCAGTATTGTTGAGGAAGGACTTCGAGAAGTGCCCTTTTCTTTTTCATTGCTTAGATCTGAATCTGGTAGTGCCTAGAAGAACAATCTATTCTTCTCACCCTATGTTCTATGGGGCAAAGATCATGATTCAGTGAGATAACTGAGATATTATAGACTGCAAGAAGGAGATGGAAGAAGCTAGCAGATGCTTTTGGCATTTGAGTTATAGTCACTGGTTTGAAAAGCTGCATTGAAAATTACGATGCAGCTCGGATTGTTTCGTTTGGAAGTTGACTAGAGAACAAGTCTTGGTGTTCACAAATTTTAACTAGGTTACTTTTTACATTCTTCATTTAAAGCAAATGGGTGCCTTGAATTCCACACATTGCATATAACCGTTACTCCTGAGGCAATGTTAGGAACCTTGAAAGTTGTTCAGAATTGGGAACTCAGTGCCACACATTTATAATACCATCAGTGCAAATGAAAGGTTCAATACGATCAATTTACTGCATTGTTAAAATATTTTTGGATGTATCATTTGTTGCCATAAATAAAGGTGTCAGAGACGTCAAAAGTGTGTAAGAAACTCAAGCAAATAAATGTAAAACACTTGAGAGAATTGTGGGCTTTTTTCTCTATGCATAAAATAGTTATGTATCGATTGCCTTTTACATTGTTCATTGATGACCCCTGCAGGGAAAGTTCATTGGACACTGAAAACAGGTTTTCGTCCGGCAGGCTAATGGCGGCAAACATCGATACACACTAGAACCAATCATATACTGTCGCACTGGTAGCAAGTTGTTTTTTTTTTGAGCGCTCCGCTCATGTAGCAAACGTGCCCAAAACAGCAGTGCATCGAAACTTTGCCTTCGACTTTTGTTGCGTGATGAATGTATTCAGCACAGCTCTTTGCTTCCTTGTCAGTGGAATACCTTGTCTCCCTTGCAGAATATTCTCCAATATCGCCAACACAATGCCGATCAAATAAGTAGATGTACTGTCACAAACGGAATTTGCCAGCAAAGCCTCACGCTTTTCACTATTTGAAACTTTGCTCATGTCCAGCAGGTTTCGTATCATATCCAGCAGTTTAACGTACCTCTGCATGCCCACCCCAGTGATCTAGTGTTTATCATGCTTGATTGTTGTCTCAAAAGATATGGGATGAAATCCTGGCTACGATGGCCGGATTTCGATGGAAGCGAAATTCTGGAGGCCTGTGCACTTGGATCAAGAAGCATGATGAAGAATTCCAGATGGCTGAAATTACCCTGAGCACTGCACTACGATGTGTCTCATAGTTTTAGGACATAATACCCAGTAATTACTGTTATTAATTTTTATTACTTCGTTTTCCCACCTGGAAACTACGGTACTGTCTCCTCGGGCTGTGGAAACTTCCTGATCATCACCGTACAAAATGCCGGGTCAGTTTGTCTGTGTTCTGAGCTTGTTCCGACGTCTCTAGCGCTTGACAAGAATCTTGCTGACTCCAAAGTTCTTGCCATTGGTGTGGCTTGCCAAGCTCGAGTGCGTATTCATTAGCCTTTAATGTGATGGCCACCGTATAATTGACATTATACCCCATGGTGAAGAGGCATTGACAAACAATCATAAGGGCTACTTTAGACTAATTGGTGGATATCGATGCGTGATCATTACATGAGGGAAAAAAAGACAGTCGGGATGTTGTGGTGTAATCATTATGTGAGTGATCATTATGCAAACGAACGTGGTAGTTTGTGAAAACAGTTGTGACCTTGTATTCTTTTTCCTTGCTGCCGTGGGATGGAAAAGAACAACCTTTTCGTAGGTGTGGGGTCTGGAATATTTAAAAATGTTGATGAGAAAGCACCTTCTGTCATAGCTCGATTGGTGGAGCATCGGACCCTAATTCAAAGGTTGTTGGTTAGAACCCTATTCACAGAAAGGTTTTCTTAAAGATGGTAGTCTCTCTTTGGGACCTTCGACGCAAAAATTTTGGTCCGCCTGTCTGTCTGTACATTTGTCTGTTTGTTCATTTTTACTGGTATTTTGAACGGCATCAAAGTGAGCAAATGATACTCAAACGGCCGACACAATCCCCAGCGCCCACCATTATTGCTCAAGATTCAGCGTTCATACTTGTGCGATTAGCTATTAAAAAGCAATTATTGTGCATATCTGAGGCACTGTAACAATATGTCAATATTATGTATGTGTATTTTTTTACTAGAAAAGGCATACATAATTAATTTTAAGGATCATAGCCTTTAAAACGCTGCACTGGCCATGCAACGCTTGCATAAAATGGCAAGTGTTTCCAACGCTTTGCTAAGACGACACGGTGGTGGCACCTACCCGTCGCCTTGTGTTCTACACTTAATCACATCAGAGACGGGCGCGCTCGCCAAGTGCTTCATTTTTTAGGATAACTACCAGATAGCGCTCATGTCTCGCATGTGACGTGACTTGATGCACTCGTTCGCTTCCGCTGCGCGCTCGAGGCACTCTAACGCAGCGCCTTCAGAATACTATTCACCGATTTTCTTGCGCAGAACATCAAACAAACGTTTTGTTCACTCTCTCCAGGCGCAAAAATATCGTCTTTTGACGAAATTTGCAGTGTAACATGCAGACAGGGGACCAATATTTTTTGTAGACTGTATATCAGCTTACATCATAATTGCTATAGTACAGTTAAAGGCAAGGATTAGCGGGTCTTATGCTTTCGTTGGTTTAATTGTCTGATTCATCTGTTTGTGTTACAAAGTAGCCGGCCCCTTAGACAAATTTCCCGCCGTCTTCCAGAGGCCTCTTAGCCTCTAATAGCCTGTAATGCTTTATTAAACCCCATAAACTAACCAACCGCCTTTTTCTCCATTTAAGGTGTCCTTGCCGACACAGCTATGGTTCTGTGCTGTGAAGCTGCTCAAGGGCCGGGATCCACTGTTATTCAGCTACCAGTCCACACTGCCCAAGCTACCACTGCCATCGCTGGACGACACCATGCACCGCTACCTGAAATCTGTGAAGCCGCTGCTCGACGAGGCTAACTACAAGCGCATGGAAGCCCTGGCGGCGGAGTTCCGCGGTGGCATTGCCATCAAGTTGCAGAGGTAAGGTTTCTGGCTTTGGTGTAAGTGCGGTGGATGATGGAATTTTGGCTGGGATGCGTTTTTTTTTGGGGGGGGGGGGGAGGGGGGGGGCAATTTTCGGACATGCAGGCTTTGACAAAGCACAACTAGTGGTGTCTGGAACTGCTGGTTGCTTCCTTTCAGTATAATCGGCTTGCCTTTCAATCAATAATCAATCATTCAACATTATTTCATTCATTTCATAAACTGACAGAAGAGTGGGGAATCAAAGCTGTGATTCGATAGCTTGATGAGCCTGCTGCCTTCATTTCAAGAAATAAAACATTTTTACACAAATAAATTATAACATTGATAAAGATAAAATGGGTTGTATAACCATTGCTTGCTAAGTATCAGTGAGTTAGTCTTTCGCATTTACAAATGTCAACTGGTATTTGCTTGATGAACAAGATTCATTTGTGACAATATTTTAATAACAAACATTTTGTAGTAAATTGCTTGATTTCCTCATACCGTCCAAGTTGTATCCGACAATAAAATAGCTTAGCTAAGACAGAAAATTCATTGTATACATACACTGAAAACGCTGAATAATGCGTGCCTATCAGTTATTTCATGAAACCGATAATTTGTTATATTTGTATTCATTACAACAGAGTTTGATATAGCACACTGTTAAAATGTAGTGGTACGCATACTTGTCGCCAAACGTACACTGTGTTCTGAAAGAAACCAATTTTGATTGCTTAGTGACATCTTTAAGTTTGTTTTCTTTAACAACTCCTGCTTTATGTTTACTGGAACAATTGCTGGTTCAAAGCTATGGAAGCTGCACTGTGCGGTTGTAAGAATGTGCATTGCCATTTACAAAGGTTTTTCAAATGAGGTTGTCCTGTCAAAATATTTTTTGCTGTCAGGAAGCCTCATGGTTATATGCCCGCATGTGAACAGCCTCTCTTCTTACTGGCTGCAGACACAATCCAATCACTCCTTTGACTCGAACAAATTCAACTGTCACTTGACTACCTCTAAAGCAAGTTTCAGGCATTCATTCCGTGGAAAGGGGACGTTTACTGACAAACAAGTTCATATGTACTTCCGAGCACATCTGATGCGCTGAGGCGTCGGCAGGTTCCTCAAGCAAGTTGTTAAGACACCTTGTTTACTCAATTTCGCGAAATTTAGGATTGTGCTCTTCGTCATTCTGTTTTCCAAGCTTCCACCGACTCAAACAGCCTTTCCATGCACATGACTGCAATCACCTGCCCGTCGTCGTTTTTATCTCTCGTTACTAACCACTTGCGTATTCCCTGATTGTTAGTGATATTTTCTTCACTTTCTCTATAACCTGCCCTGTATGTGGCACTCCTCTTCTGCAGCTTTCTTTTAGAGGTAAGAAAAGCTTGCAAGGTCTATTAGTCATTCACCTAAGATGACTTGAAGGGGAAAGCCATTTTTAATTTATTCTTGCTCGCTTGTGTCTATGCCTCGCCGTCTCTGAAAATATTCTGCACGTAGTGTGGTATTGCTGTGGCTCCAGAATCGGTCTGCTTAGGACTAAGCAACAATGGCAGGTGATGATGTGGTAATGTGACATCACGATGCTGTCACGCATTTTGGTGACCAGTGATGCCGCGATTTCTTGTATCACTTGTGTTGGCGCCATTGTCGATAGTCACTTTTCACATTTGATAAGGCACTTAAGGCTTTTGCCTTAAATATTAAATGTCCTGGCTCTGTCATGACTCTATCATCTCTGTTGTATCACCAGCCTTACAGTCTATTGGTTGTTGCATTGTGCAGATACCTGTTTCTAAAGTCCTGGTGGGCGGCCAACTACGTGTCAGACTGGTGGGAAGAGTACGTTTACCTGCGAGGCCGCAGCCCCATCATGGTCAACTCCAACTTCTACGCCATCGACGCCATCATGGTGAAGATGAGCTCGAACCAGGCTGCCCGAGCGGCCAACCTGGTGTACGCCTCGATGCTCTTCCGCCGCGGCATCGACACCCAGCAGATGAGCCCCATCATGGTGCAGGGAATCGTGCCCCTCTGCTCCCGTCAGTACGAGCGACAGTTCAACACCACTCGGTGAGATGTCCTGCTTGAAACTTCCCTACTTGGGAGCAGCTCACCCTCCCAGTTTAACAAAAGCTTGTGGGGTCTCGATATGGCGAGCGCGCCAGGCTCTTGGAACACGGACACAGCAGATGCGGTCGGAACGAACCAAGCCAACAATGACACGTTTAATTAACTACTTTTTGATCGACAATATCGTCAGCCAAATAATTATAACATCAATCGTGATCATCATGCTAAGACATCCTTACACAGTGATAAACAGCACTCAACAACATGACAAACAAGGTAGTGTCACGAACGCCTAACTCACCACGTGGGGCCACTGCTGACAGCCCGCGGTGCTGTCCACGGCAGACCCACCGCTGGATGCAACCGTCCGTGCTACCGCCCCACGCCACAAGAGACTAGTTTATTTCTTGCGCAGCGCCACCAAGGCTTCCCGCCAGGCATCGCCGCCTGCACTCACGTGTTTTAACCATTATAATGATGATGATGATAATGGTGGCGATAAACGCTCACAAGCACAATGCCACCTACCGACCAATAGTTGTGACCCTGAAATACGGCTTCTGCGCGAAACACATGCGCCATGCGGCACAAACAACTTTACAGGGGGTGTCAGCACCCCCACAAGTCAAGTAAGGTGTAGCTTCCTCACATTCGTGTTGCTTTTCTGGTAGTTTAGCAGCTTGCATCTGATTTGAATTTGTTTTGAGTTTGCTTGCTCCTAGCATCTGTTACATCAGTGTTTCTTATGAAGGGGTTTCACTATAGTATGCTACTGCTATGATGACAACTGCACAGGATAGACTAATTGTACGCAGGGCTGGGCACTGCCCTGCTCTTACTTGAAGTGCAACAATGTGTAGCCCGTTTTCGATCTGATTTGGGGAACGCATGTTCAAGCCGAGTGTGCCACCTCATGCCAGAGAAATTGGAGAACAAAAGAGGTTACACGTCGGGTTACTTGTCAGCAGATGAGTTATACATCACTCATCTGCTGTTGTAAACAGACGAGAGGCAGAAGTCACATGACCACATTTTGGATGCACTGTAAAGTCAAAGTGAGAGCACCTCGCAACATTCGGAGAGTGAGCGGGGTGACCCATGCGCCACCAAAAACCACTAATCGTCGTCATCAGTAAGTGTGGGGCTCTGTGAGAAACAACCAAGCGTGTTCAGAGCGCTCGATTTTGACCAGCTGAACATGACGTGCATCTCCAGAGTGTTCTGGAACGCTAGAAAATTACTAGTTGAATGTGCCAATAGACAGCGTTGCTGTACTAAAAGAGCACTTACAACTGTGTAGGGTCCCAGGCGTGGAGACTGACCGGCTGGTCCATTACCAGGACTCTCAGCATGTGGCAGTCTACCATCGGGGCCGCTTCTTCAAGCTGTTTGTGTACCACAAGCACCGCCTGCTGCAGCCCTGCGACCTCCAGCGGCAGATCCAGCGCATTCTGGACCACACGGGCGAGCCGCAACGAGGTGAGGCCCACCTGGGCGTCCTGACGGCCGGGGAGCGAAGCCAGTGGGCACACCTTCGAGAAACCCACTTCCGCAAGGGCCTCAACCGCATCTCGCTCGATGCCATCGAAAAGGCGGCCTTCGTGCTCGTGCTCGATGAAGATGAGTACGGGTGCGTACTTGGAAAGGCCTTCTTTTCAAGTTGGTGAACCTTGTTGACCCGCTTACCTCCCAAGCCTTTTCGAGGAGAAGTTTACAAAATCGGGATCCTTTATATTCGTTATACAATGCCCTGTACTTGTGTTTACCATTTTAGGAACACTCAAGAAAGATAGAGAACTCGTGGTACGGCAGAAGAATTAACCAGATGTTTTTCTAGTTGGCTAACCTGCTGTGATGGTGTAGTGGCTGTGGTGCTCGACTTCTGATCTGAAAGTCGTAGAATAAAATCCCCGCTGCAGCGACTGTATTTAGATTGAGGCGAAATGCTTGAAGTCCGTGTATTCAAATTCAGGCGGACATCAATTAACCACTAGGGGTTGAAATTTTTGGAGCCCTCCACTATGCTCTCCCTCGTGATCATTTTGTGATTTGGTGTATAATCCTGCACTTTTTTTCGTGGAAAATCGATGCCAAGTTGGGGGGTGCGAGAATTGCGCAGGGAAAACTTTCAACGAAAACATACAGAGTGAAAAAGAAAACAAAGTGGGCAGGCCAGGCTCGTCTACATTTGCTGAAAGTAGCAATATAGTGTCGCTTGTTTTTATTGAATCAAAAAGAAAAGCAGCAATGTACATGGTAAATACCATTTGCCCTTAGTGATATTAGTAGTACCAGTTACTAATTGTTGACTGTTTCATACACCTAGGAGCCAAAGAGTTAATATGTGGTAAAGAATTTAGGGTGACCATTGTATACTAGGGTGCAGTTCAGTTTTGTGTGGTACTAAAGTTTTGCAGAATTATGGAAACTGGCCACAGTTCTGTGCTGTGGCCCTGCTTCTAGTTAAGTTTTGGAAACACTTTGTAGGAGTGTATGTACCTTTGAGGGTTACTGACCCACGTTGTTAGCTTCATGGCTGTGGTGCTAGCTTAGCAGATGCGCTGCTGAGCAGGTGCCCAGCAACTTGTGTTTGCAATCTTGTGCATAATGCAACAACACCTGTTTACTTATATGTAGGTGTGAGGTAGGCGGAACCAGGTGGTCAAAATTAATTCAGAAAATTGACGTCCTACTGCCGCATGCCTCACAGTCATGCTATGATTTCGGCCAGAATTTAACCCTTGGCGGGCCATTGTCGGGCCCTTCCCCGCAATGCAACACAGCCACAACGGTTCACATTTGGACAGCGCTAGATAAGTCATTTTGTGGTTAATTCTTGCTCGAATTTTTTCATTGAATTATGTGCCATCAATGTGTGCGTAAACTTTTACCCAAGCTTTGATTTATTTAGTTTAGGTCGAATCGGACGGCCAGTGGGTAAGAGTATTGGACAACAGATTATTGATGTTTCCTTTTGGGGGTTTGATGGAATGCAAGTTCTAAATTAATGTAATCTACTTGCAAAATCGGCTTGCGATTTCTGAAGCAACAAAGTACAGACTTGCCAGGCGGCAGCCATAGTTTTAAAAAAAGTGGGGGAGGGTGTTTTAAATTTCCCCCTCCTATGTGTGTATTCGTGTACATGTTTGTGTGTGTGGGTGTGTATGCACATGTGAAATGTAAAAAAATTCAGGTGCTATTAGTAACCACGCCCAGATCCTTAGCAATCTTGTAGCATCTAGTTATAGAGAGATTTGCCATGGTCTGGTGACTTGTTTCTCATGCACCCATGTTCACTCTTATTTAAGGCATGCAAACAACCAGGCATGTTATTCTGCATTTCAGGTACGACCCAACCAATCCAAACGAGCTGAACCGCTACGCACGTGCCTTGCTCCACGGTCGCGGATACGACCGCTGGTTTGACAAGTCCTTCAACCTCATAGTGGGCAGAAACGGGCGGGTAGGCTTTAACGCAGAGCACTCCTGGGCCGATGCTCCCATCATGGGCCACTACTGGGAGTATGTGCTGGCCCAGGACTTCTTCATCCTCAAGTGAGCCCTGCCAGGAGGCATTGCACCAGAATTTTTTTTTTACAAATTATCACGAAAGTAGTTTACAAGTTGCATGGTCTCCAGTGGGCTCTTGATAATAAGGACACAGCTTAAAGTAGTGCAAGACAATTGTGAACATTCATAAAGGCCAGTGCGAATATACCTTAAGGCCATAAAGATGGTTGTGAACATTCATAAAGGCAATTAAAATAGTAGGAAACATTAGAAAAAAGGCCATGAAGACTTGAAACATTGTGACTTAGTTTATGGATGCATAGCCTTCTGTGGAAGTCGAGACGTCACGCACAGAGCAAGCGCTCTGTGCGTGACGGGCAAGCGCAAGCTTAGGTCGTGTGGCTACGACTAACGCTGCAGCTTGCTTTCTTGGCTGCTTCGTCATTGCCTCGTATTGTTCGCTACAACATTCATGAAGGATATGAAGATTATTGCAAACATTCATAAAGGCCACAGAGACTATAGTAAACATTCGTAAAGGTCGTGAAGATAATTGGAATGATCATAAAGGCTTCAAAGATGAGAACATTCATAAAGGCCATAAAGAGAAGTGTGAACATACGTCAAAGTCATTTATGAAGGCCAGTGTGGCCATTCATAATGTTCATTTGTAGCTCCTTTTGTGTAACAATGGCAACCTGCCAATTGGCATAGAAAATTGTGCAAGCTGGCATAGTTTGATCTTACGTACAAATCCTTAAAACAAAGATGGGGGCTGGCGGGTTAAAAAAAAAGATAATAATGACCTTATAGCAAGCGTGTCATGTTTTTCTACTTGGATGTAGCAAGGCTTTTTGGGATGCATGTACTCCAACTTCTAATGCTAAATCTGAAGCTGCACTGTTCATGCAGTACGAGACTTAAATGTGTTTGGTCTGCAATGGCCTCTGCTTGCAGATATGACGAAAATGGAAACACAAGGGGCCACTCCAGCCTTGAGCTGCCCACTCCCATTCGACTACGATGGGACTTGTCTCAAGATGTGAGTGCAACCTTTCAAAATATCGCTTGGTGCTTGTGACTGTTGTAGTCTTGTCTCTGTGTTTCAACGCCGTCAGTGAGTATCCATGAATATCAACAGAGAAGGAGTTTTTTTTTCTGAAAAAAATGTGAATACTTGTATAAAAGCTGCACTAAGGTTGTGACTTCCTTGCAATAATGTTTCCATTGTCTTGCACTCAACAATGCACCTTGTAAGCCTCCTGGATAAAAAAGAAACGACATATGCTTTCGAACTCTCCTATATCGAACCCACATAAAAAGAATTATTGTATATATCGAACAGCTGAAATATCCCCTTCGATATGTTCTCAATTACCGTAAGTGTTTGGACAAGTTGTTAGTTAATTGTCAAGAAAATTTCTACAGCACTGGAAAAACATGAGAACAGACAGAAATAGAGATGACACGGACAAGTGACTGTCTGTGTCTGCTCTCTTTTTGTTTCTTTGTTCGTGTTTCTCTCATGCTGTTGAAATCTTCTTGATGATGTTTTCGATAGATGAAATATTGCTGTGTATAGCGCTCATTTGTGAGCCCTTCATATTTGATATGTCCACATTCGACTGCATTCAAATACCTAATTAAATATTACTTTACATATTGTTCTGTATGCTTAAATATTACTTTACATATTGTTCTGTGTGCTGTTTTGGTATTTAGGCCCATTCTCTGTATTTACCTTTTTTTTATTCTGTTTGCCTCATAATTTTATGTGCTTTGTATGCACTCTTAAAAAAAAAATGGAGTGACGTTGTCTCCATTTAGGGAGGAATGGCGATGTCCCCAATGTTTGTCTTTAAAAAGAGAAACGTTGTTCCCTTGTCCACGGAGAAACGTTTTCCTCCCTATGAAAATCACCATGGCTGCCCCCAGGTTAGCGAAGCAAGTAGGCTTAGCAAATACATCGATTCTCAATTGATAAGGAGTACAAGGCACTGAAAGTTATAAACAACGGTCCCGCTGAGCTTGATATCGAAAGAAATTATTATAAAAACAAGCAGACGAACCTGTAGTGATGAAAACAACGCGAAAGAGAATGACGGAGCAAGTAGGTTTCGTTCGGTTAGTGAGGCGACGTTCACTCTGAAAGACACGGATACTGCAGAGTCCTCACCCGAAGAGTGCATGCTAGGCCTGCTGTATTTATTTCTCGCAGATTCACATAGTGTAGCGACGTTATCCATGCATTTGCGGTGCCGCAGGTCATGAGATGTGCGTTCAAACCGTAGACTCGATCACAGCGAAACCATTTCGACTCAGTAGTGCAGCTTTGATAGATAGATGTTCAACGTTATATAAATAGCTGGAGGTGTGAAAGCGTCATAGTCATGAAGTAGGTGGTAGCTAGCGCCATCTGGAGGGACTGAACGAAAAAAAAAAAAAAAAAGGTTGCTTGCGGCGACCTACGTTGTCATACCCACCATCACGGCTCCCTTGCGGATAATTTATGACTCAGCCCATTCAGAATTTACTCACTGACACCAAAAGCTTACTATATGCTGATGCAATGCATATCATGCACACTAGGACACATAGTACAGTCGAACCTCGATATATCGAACGGCGCGGCGATCGCGAAATAGTTCGATATATCCAGAATTCGATATAAAAAAATTACGAAAAAAATGCGCCAACAGCTTGCTGAAAACAACCAACGAACCGTTCAAGCGTGGTGCAGGAAATACTCACTTGAAGATTCAAACATATTTATTGTGTTGGTTTAAAATATTGAAAAAGAGTAGCCTGCTTTTTGTTGGCCATGGCGTGTTTGACGACTGCGTCCTCAATATAGTCCAGGCGATCCATAAGTGATAGGCCGGTGCCTTCAATCGCGCCGCAGTGGCGGCGCACAAGGGCCAAGGCAGCTATGACCTCAGCTGATGTCGGGAGCGGGGCACCATCAGCGCTTGCGGGATCCACCTCTGCAGAGTCTTCATTTGGCTGCTCAGCAGTAGCTTCGGCGACAATCTCCACATCCGTGAGCTCCGCCGTTCGGAGTTAAGAGCAAACCTCATAAGCGCGAAAATGCACGCAACAGCGATGAGCGATGCTATGAGCAACGAAACAGGGCGTTCGCGCGACGTGTCGCGTGCTCGTTTTCGCGCGATTGCTCGGTTCTCCAGATTTGGAAACCGTCGCTCATCACCCGGAAGTGCTGGGCTCAAGCAGCCAATAGCGAAAAACCCGGAAAAGACAAAAACTACATAAGTGCACGTGACCCTGCCCGAGTCACGTATGCGCAACAAGAAATAACGCAATGTTTACGCATGTGCATATAAAAAAGTGCTGCAAGGCATTCATAAACACTTTCCGTTCCATTACACAACAATATATCTTATTTTTAAATTGCATACCGCTCACTACGCGGTTTTCTTGGTGCGAGTAGATGGCCTCATGCAAGCAACAGTGGAGTTCGCTCGCCGAAGCCGTCGCGTAAATGAGGTTTCCTGCGCTAGCAACTGATCGCACGAAGACGATCTACGTCGCGTCGCTGTCGCGTGCATTTTCGCGCTTATGAGGTTTGGCCCTTAGGCCTGTCGCGCACTACAGCGCGCGACAGGCCTAACTCCGAACGCACGAACACTGTGAGCACAACTACCGATGCCTGCCGATGCTACGGGGGAGGAGCTTGCAACAAGTGCGCAGTGGGCTGTTGACACCATAGAGATTGCAATGACTGCAAGCTGCAAGGCTGCGGCGCGTGTGCCGCTACGTTAAAGTGGCGCTCTCGGCGCCATCAATGTGTGCCGCATTTGTAAACGCCCGCCGCTCTACCGCTACTTTCGAGAGTTGCGGGAAAGCTCGCCGCCTGTCGATGGAGCGCGGGCGGTTTGGGGTGGCTGAGTTCGATATATCCATTATGTCAAACTTTGTTCGAAATAAAAAATCAATAATGCATGCAATTTCCTGCCTGATATAGGAACCGTTCGATATAGGCAATAATTCGATATATCCGTGTTCAATATATTAAGGTTTGACTGCACGCATATAGGGTGAACTCAATGAACGAGAGCACAATGAACCATTATCCACAGTGGCACACACGTGGACGTGTTTACTCACTTTTCTTTCTTTATTGCCTGTGTACATGCAACATTCACAAACAAATATACATCAAACAAAGACGTGTTTACTCACACCATACTACGAAAACGCACAAGCTTATATAGCAATGAGTTTCGACTGACCTTAGTGGCACAGGTTACAAGTAAGTTTTTGTACACTGTTTTTACGTTTTCTGACAATACCACAACATGCGCTCACGTAAACATGTTGTATCTGATGCTTAGACACACGGAGCTTTATTAACGGTTGCACAATAATGAACGGAATAATTACTAGAGCTTATCTGGTTTTTGCGAAAACGATTACCCCAGCAGCATTGAATGCTTACGGCATTCCGAACGCTGCGCCATCTCTCGACCACTGCCACAGTTATTTTTTTTTTTTTCTTGAAGCCTCCGAGAACGCAAATGCTTGCTGCGCTTTAGCCATTTCGGGGGTCACGTCTTTTTTTATTCTTCCACTTGTTACTCGGAGAGGGCGCCGAATGCAGACCAGACTTAGTCTCCGTCGTGGTAGGTGTTCTGTGGCCGCGTCGACCTCGCTTAGTTGTTTCGTGTTAACGTTTGCTTATATTCTTTTTACGTGCTCACCACAAGTGTGACCGTTAGCCATGGATACAGTACACCGCTAGCCCTTCAATGACAATGTTTTTGATGTGGTAACGACCGTCCTAGCAGTGTATACGTACATTACAATGCGGGTCTTGCGAGAGAAATAAGCGATGACCTCGCATCCGACGGTATTTTTTTGTGAGTGATGGCAGTGGCTGTTAGCATCGCGGCAGCTCTATTACTTGAGTGGAGGAACTAGCACTGCAGTGTGCAAATTTACTATAACGTTATAGCATGCTGTGCCTACATACTTCTCTTCTTCAGATGCCTTTCGTGATTTGCCTCGCGTGTCAATTTGCAGTCATAGTGCGTGCCACAGTTTTGTTGTTAGCGCTGTGGCTGTGGTGGTTATTATTACTCTGAATTTGGAACACTCTTTTCACAAAGGTCTGTGAGTGTTAGTACTTACCTGCTGTGCACAGCTGTTACTAGAAGTGCATTTTGTGTTGAGTTTCTCACGACAAAGGAGAATCATGGACGAGAAAGGCATACTGCACGCGTGCATAATTCTGTCTTGCTTGCTTGAACAGCTCTGTGCTGGCATGGGCAGTTCAAAACGCATGCGATTGAGAAATTGGTTTAACTGACAGAATTCGTTGGTTTACTTTTCACAAAAGTATAGTTATGATGATGTTTAAAACGTTACAGATGGTTGTAGCCCGTTCTGGCGAATAAACGCTCGGTGAAACTTCACAGCCCGTTTCCCTTTGTGCTTTCACCTGCCGTAGTAGCATAGCCTTATTGGGTGTCGTGTGACTATGCTGGAGGACGGAAGTTCGACTTCCGGCCATGGCGGCCGTATTCGAATGGTGGTAAACTGCAAAAAACATCGACATGACAGTAGCAGCACGTATAACTCTATCAATTGTATATGATCATGCTTTTACGCATGGACTGTAAAGTGGTATCAGGTTTCCTAAAATGTTGCAAAACTAGGTATGATGCTTTTTCAGGCGCCTCGTTGAGTTCATGAGTGCTGTTGGTGCCGTGCCAAATTGAATATACGTGGGCTTACCAAGTACGTCGACACCAAAAAAAATCATTATTTGTGTACAGTTTAAGGTAATCGATAAAGCAAGACTGCTTGGGAAGCAGAGCTCCTTGTATTCGTGACAAATTGGTAGTATGAAACAACACGAGACACACACGGAAGTGTGTGGAGGATTGTGCCTGGCGATAAAAAAAAGAGAGAATTTTACTCTACACCAAAAAAAAAAAAAAAACGTCACTCCCGCATTACTTGCATCAATCTTAGGTAAAAACAATCGCTCGCGACTGGCCGCAGCCGGCTAGGCTCAGCGTGCGCATGAGCGCGTGCAAGACCCCCGTGATTGAGGAGAAACTTGAACACTGAAGAAGGAACGTTGCTCGGTCCTTGCTGCGAGAGGGTGCAACGGGTAAAGCGCCCAAAAGGAAGGAAGTCGCTGCGCTGAAGGAGGAACGTAGCCCGTTTCTCCATTCTCGCTCCCTTTCTTTTTTAGAGTGTGCAATGAAAGTAGTTTCATATTTGCCACCCTTGTAGTCAGTGCCCCACTGGGGAAATGCTCGAGGCTCGTGTTCTGTGCATGCTAAAGAACCCCAGGTAGTCAAATTTCCGGAGCCTTCAACCACGGTGACCTTCAATCATATCGTGGTTTCGGAACGTTATACAGTCGAGCTCGCTTAAAACGAACCTGAGCGTGACGCGGCATCTGTTCGCTGTATCCCGAAGTTCGTAGTAAATGAAACACAGCTTTTAAGAATGTTGCTAGTGAAAACACAAACTTTTCTTGCCCCAAAAAAGTCCGTGATGCACGTGTTTCGAAGAGTAGAAGGGATAAGGGCGGTCTCGAGTTTATTTAAAACGGCATGGTGCTCGTTCACCGAGGTCCGCGGCATAAGCTGCATGATGCACTGGCTCCAAAGTTTCGTCGTTCTCGCAATCCGATTTCTCCAAATCACTCTCGCCGTGTACTTTATGCACGATGCCCTAATTCGTGCACGGTTCTGCAGTGTCGGCATCATCATCGGCCGTAATTAAACCACTGCAACAGATAGATGTCCCGCTCACTCTCCCAGGTCGGAGTTGGTGACGCACTGAGACAAATCGCCGCCGCAGTGGTCCTGTTCGGAAGCTTCAGGCTCGGCATCGGGCCCGATGTCGACGAAGTCGACCTCGTGAAAACAGTTTCGCCTGCATGTAGCCGCCCTCGTCGCCTTCGAAATATTCACCATCTCCACTGCCGAATACTGGGATTCCCGAAGCGGCAAGTTGGCTGCCAGGTGGTCAACAGCTATGAGCAAACGCTCCGAAACGCGGCACCTAACGCAGATTACGCTCAAGCCAAGCGGTCACACTTTCGCCCGTTTTGTTGAGCGGCAGGAAAAAGCGTGCTAGTCCTCCCGTCGGCCATCATGACCACACACGCACACGCGCGACACACATGCCAGAACGCGTGGAACAGCTCTGGGCCCGTTTCCAGTCAAAAAACAGAATTAATTCGAGCCAGCGTGGCCAGCGTCGCAGAGCGGTGGAGACGGACGAAGGGGTTGTGATCAAGAGAGGAGAGCAGACTTGCGAGAGAAGGGCAAGGAGTTGCGATAAATAGAGGGGAGGATGCGGCGTTAGGGCGACCTTGTAAACCAAAACACACGAAAAGGAGGCAGGTTGGGTAGCTTGCTTGAAAGGTCTGCGAAACTCGCCCGTAAAAAAAAAAAAAAATCTTGGAAAGAGTGCTTACGCGCGCAGAAGTCGAAGCAAGGCCGCCTGGTTCAGTGCGCGTGGCGGTGTTCGAAGAATCGGCGGCCGTGGCCCAAAAATTGTTTTGTTGTGCCGGCGGGTTTGCGTGGCCTCACAAACATCGATATTTTGCGATTTGTTCCACGCAAATTAAAAGCCGTTTTCGCGCTTCCACTCTAACGGGGAAGGCTGCTGAGCCGAGTGCGAAGTGAGCGAGAACAAGTCATAAACACGAAACGAATCGCGCATTATCAGAGTCAGTGGGGTAGCGTACGCGCGTGCACGACACAGGCTATCAGATACAGTCCGTGGCCAACGATGTAGGCATATGGTCTGGTCACTCCAGACCGGCGACCCCAACGACAGTATCAGCGATCAAAAACAGGGGAGATGGCCGACCCATCTTGGAAAGATTGGTGGCAGTGTGAAAACACGGGCCCCGTCTGGCGATGCGGTGTGCTCAGAGTATCGGGGGGAGGGGGGGGGACAAAGCATGGAGGGAGGTGTAACAAAAAGCGGGTGGGGCATGGAGGAAAGAAAACAGCTATCCTTCCTCCATGGGTCGGGGAGAGCGGCAACTAGAGGGTCGCGGAGGCAAGTTCGGCGTATAGGCACCTCGCCTATGCCTGATCGGTGGTCGAAAGTGGTTTCCCGGGAAGTCAGCAGACCGCTGACTCCGTTCGCTGTAACCGATTAGCGGCGCTCGGTGACTTTCGTTTTAAGTGTGATTTTGTGCCATTGAATCAATGCATATTTTCATGGTCACGCGGATATTGTTCGTTCTAAGCGAAAGTTCGTTTTAAGTGGGGCCGTTGTATATGGGCCTGACTGTACACCAACTAATATTAATGCCCCTCTAGGGCATTTATGGATATATATAATCAAAATTTTTGTGTTTTCCCGTGCGTTTTTGCTTATGTGGTTTTTCTATACTCTCAAACTTTGATACAATGAACACGGATACAACGAATTATCGGTTATAGTGAAGAAAATCAAGAATTGTTTTGTCATAGGTGCAGCATTACTAATATTCGTTTATGACGAATTTTTGGATACAACAAAGTATTTTTGTGATAGGTATGACAGTTGTGATAAGGTTTCAGTGTGGTACTGTACGGGATCTCACTGCCTTATACTTTGCCAGGGCAATTGGTTCTGAGGCAGTGCAACAGTTCTCTATCTCTCTCCGCAGCTGATTGAAAAGATAGAGGAGGGTCTGCTGTGCGCACAAACGTTGCTCGATGATGTTGACCTTCACCTGCTGACGCACACTGCCTACGGGAAGGGCTTCATGAAGAGGTGCCGATGCAGTCCCGATGCCTACCTCCAGATGGCTCTGCAGCTCGCCTACTACAGGTAGGCGAGCGTTTGCTCACAGTCAACCTTACGTACGTGTGCACAGAGTCGTTCATTGTTGTGGATGAGGTGGTGGTCTCACTGCTGAGTCGGTCCTCTCTAGCTCTTACACACATTTATTGCACAAAAGAGGAAACTTTAAGGGCTCGTATTTCTTGATAAAGCACTACATTATTTTGAACTTACAGACAAGAAAGCCAAGGAAAGTATAGGTGATGTTATCTGTTATTATTATGGTGTAAATGTGAAGGAAGTCAAGTGATCAAAAAGACAACTTGCCTCTGGCAGAGAATGAACCTGCTACTTTCGGATAAGGCTCTGCCGAATTGGCTATGGTGGTAGTCGTCCCCACTTCCATTTTATGGGCTGGTATTGTGTGCATTTTAAAAAATTGTGCGTTAGCACTTATAGTTGCCATGATGGCAAGTGCGGAACACTTTTTTTCTGCCTGCTGGCGTGGCGAAGCACGTGACCTTTTAGCAAGCTGGCAGTTGACTAAGTCGACTGCTGTTTAAGTAAAAAAAAACAAGCTTTGCAGTAGATAAAGACGTAAAAATAGAGGGATGGGTGCACGTTAAAGAACCCCAGGTGGTCAAAATTTCCGGAGCCCTCCACTACGGCGTCTCTCATAATCAAATGGTGGTTTTGGGACGTTAAACCCCACAAATCAATCAATCAATCAAAAATAGAGGGATATACAACTGAGTAAGGTTGCAAGATGAGTGAGTGTGAACAAGTACACTCAAACCTTGGTATAACAAACCTGGATATAACAAAACATCGGCTATGACAAAATAAATGAAAAAAACGTCGTGCAATAAATATAATGTTAGGAATGTACTGTTATAAAAATTTTTTGGATATAACGAAGTTATTTTTGTGTAAAATGCAACTTTGTTATAATGAAGTTTGAGTATAATTTATCATGGCACTAAGCAAGAGTACAAGACACAGGACAGGTGAGTACTGCATCTTTGTTTCCTCGCCTGACCTGTGTCTTGTGTTCGCGCTTGGTACCATAATGAATGAAGCGGTTATGTGCTTCTCACAATTGTCTTAAACAAGTGAAGATGGGGATTAAATAGTTCTCGAAATGAAACTTGATGGTTCCTGTGCCACCATCATTGTTACAAACCAGCATAGCTGTAACACTGCTTTTTAAAATTGATGTTGCAGGTCCGGCTGAGTAATGGTACGAGGCAGGTAATTAACATGATCAGATGATGTCACGAATAATTTGAAAAGTTAATGGTATGGTTGTGGGATCTCGAAATGGCGGGCGACATGCCACGCTCGTGGAGTGAAAGGACACAGCAGACACGGTCGGTACAAACCAAACGGTAACACACATTTATTTAACTAATTTAGAACGACGATATCATCCGCCGAATCGATACATCAATCGTTCCTTACACAATATTACCATACACTCCATGGCAAACACAGTAACACGACAAACACACAATAACTTGACAAACACAATAACACACCCAAGACGGCGTCGCCAACGCTTGACTTGCCGCGAGGGCCCCCGACGCGCAGCCCGCGGTGCCACGCACCGGGGACCCACGCTAGAGACAACCGTTCGCGGCAACCGCCACGCGCAGAATAGACTCGCTCAACTCTCTCGCCCGCCACGAAGGCTTGCCTTCTGCCAGGGGTCACCACCGGCGCTACAGCATGATGAGGGTGACGATAGTGGTGGTCAACTCTCGCGAACACAATGCCACCTACCGCCCGGTGGTTGTAACCCGAAATGCGGCTTGTGGGCGAGACACGTGCACCGCGCAGCGCAAACAACTTTACAGGGAGAGTCAGGACCCCCACATGGTATACAAAAAATTGATTTTCATATTTGACATGAGCTCAGGGAAATGCTAAGCATCAAAGTTTTTTCCATCCTGACTTAAATAACAAAACAGCTTGTCCCTGAAACCCTCTTCCTTTATTAGGTAAGTAATTTTAACAATACAACTTTCTCATTTTCCAAACCGTTTTTTGTTGCTGTTTGGTGTGTCCTTTTGTGTTTTAGTTATATTGTTGCAGTGCCTATAATATACAGTGTGTAGCGACCTCACTAGTTAAATTTGCGGATCGTTACATTGGATGTGAAATTATAAAGTTGGATCTCTATTCCATCCTGTTACAGAGATGCCGGGCGCTTCAGCTTAACGTACGAGGCGTCGATGACTCGACTGTTCCGAGAGGGCCGGACGGAAACGGTGCGGCCGGTGACGTGCGAGTCTCGGGCCTGGGTGCTGGCCATGCAGGACCCGAATGCAACGTTGCAGGAGAAGCGGGACAAGCTCGGCAGCGCTTGCAAGCGACACCAAAGAGGGTGCGAAACTGAAGTTGATATCATTTTATTCGCCAAAAAAAGCTGTGGCGTCAAATGCTTAAACTTAAAGCTGTTTTGGGACGTCTTGACAAACAGTTTTCACTTTACAACTAGATCCATCTCAGTGAACCTAAAGAAATTGATTCCTTCTCTTTTTTTTTTTCATGACCCATTTTCTGTCTTGAAGTAGCACAGCATTGGAGGAAGTTTATCACCTGACTATAATAAGACACTGTCAATTCATCAGTTCACTTTATTGACCACGGTTTGACATGCAGCCACCAAAAAGCATCGTTTGAAAGCAAGTTCATTTTATGGTTTCAGATACCAAGACGCCATGTGCGGCAAGGGCATCGACCGGCACCTCTTCTGCCTGTACGTGGTCTCTAAGTACCTGGAGGTGGACTCTCCGTTTCTTCGTGAGGTTCTCAGCGAGCCCTGGCGCCTGTCCACAAGCCAGACACCTCACAACCAGACGAGCTTGCTCGACCTGAGCAAGTTTCCCAACTTCATCTCGGCCGGCGGTGGCTTTGGCCCCGTGGCTGACGATGGCTATGGTGTCTCATACCTTATTGCTGGAGAAGACCACCTCTTCTTCCACGTGTCCAGCAAGCGCTCATCGCCAGAGACTGTAAGCATTGTTCTGAGTGAACATGCAATATTGATATCCCAGAAGAATATGCAGACTACGTTGGGCAGCGCTAAGTCTAGAACGGAGCTGCATTTGTTGACTGAACTAATGAAAACTGTTGTGTTGGTTGAAGGGACAGGAAAGAGGAACAAATTGATTGCAGGGCAGTATGATGATCACCAGAAGAAAAAGCAGAGGTCAAGGTTCAGTTTCTTTAGAATTTGAACAATGCCCTGAAGCTGCAGGCGGTGCATCAGTGCAATGCTGTGTATATCATCATTGTACATCGCGACCAACACGAACGAAGACTAGGATGCAGCACTGTGCCGTGTGTCCCCTTCTCGTTTTTGTCCGTGTTAGTCGCGCTGATAGTCCCAATGAATCTTTACGAACTTTCCCAGCATTTCGTTCATTTTACTGTCGTGCATATCATAGTATTTTCTTGTATTTGGACTACTGCAGCTTGATGGAAGTTCTAAAATTTTATGGAGTTTAATCAGTGGTTCCTTCACTAAGTTCACTTTTACCTCTAAAAAAATAATTGGGCCTGATTAGAACATGCTGTTTAAACTTGTGATGTCACAAAGCGGTGTAAAGAATGATCGAGGATGAAGCATTACTTCTCACTCATTGACATTGCCTTTTGTGGATGAAGAAGCTGTTTCTTTTTAGGATTGCCTTCACAAGTGCGAAAGCAGCATGGTGAAACACGAAGGCATGAATGCCACCTCGATCCGAGGCAGACGCCGTGATCAGCAGTGAATTAAAATCACGGCAGTTGCTCCAGGATCGCCATTCTTCGCTGATGTAGAAATAGAAAAGTGGTTATGATATGAAACCCGCACCAATAAGAAACTAATTAATGTGAGATATTGCAAAGCTTTCGTGTGGATTTCTGGCAAACGATCTCTGTATTACACTGACGGACAGTGCAGGACCAGTGACAATAGTTGAGCTTACCAGAGGAGTGAGCATGTAATACCCACTGTAGTACTTACTGTGATATCTTTTCTGAATTCTGATTTATTCCGATTGGAATATAGCGGCATTTTGATTGCATTTGGAAACAAAGTAGTTACACTTAGATGCGATTTCCAAAATTGTTTACATGATCCCTACAAAGAAGCATTTCTTGCTGACCATTGGGAGTTTGTCACTGTATGGTTTATGGTGACCCCGCTATTAACTGCAGCCAATGATCACCGCGAGTTCACGCTTAGCGAGCCACAGGGCCACGAATCCGCCACCTACTCGCGTGTAGCGTACCGCTACGCGCGCGCTCAACTAATAAGGCGTTTAGCGCGGCGCGGCAAAACAGATGGTGTTCAAATACAAAACACACAACACTTTATTGCCTTTGGCGGCACCCCGAACAATAGTACAACGTCCGCTCCCGGGACGCGGAGAGCATAGGCACCCGCACGCAGACGTTCACAATAATGGTGCATTCAGACGACGGAACGAATCCGGATTTGTCATGGACGCGGACGGCTATTCCACGGATGATCCACCTGCAGGCGCATCCTCACGACGGACGGTGTCCTAGGAGAAAACAGCCGGATTACCCTCGACAGCAGATTCGGTGCTCACCTGCGCCCGCTGGCAGCAGACCGGTTTGAGAGTATTCAACATAGATGCCCGCAAGAAGCGATGCTTGGCTGCGATGTCTGTCGCGTTGTGACAAATGAACAAGGAGTGTTAATCTTTCAGGAGAAAAGGGAGTTGCTGGCAGAACGCTCTCTCAACTACGTTGTTCCTCACTTGTAGGACTTCTGAGTGCGTCTCCCATTCGTTTTTAGAAGCGGCACGTCGCCGGTTGCAGAAGTTAGAATATTTCCCCACCATGACAGTTAAGAATCTCGCGTGTCAAAACAACGGTGGCGACATTTCCCGAACCACCGAAAGTGATTTCTGCGTCGTTAATCCCCTGAGAACAAAGCCCCCAGAAACTAAGTAAGCCATGCACAAGCGTAGATGATGCCGACCAGTCATGCAGCTGTCCGCGAGCCATAGAAGACATGCCGCGAGCAGACGAAAAGTGTACTGGTTGCCGGGAACCCCAAGCTAATCCGCTGAAGTATCGGCTTTCTCCCGCCAGAATTCCGATGTGAGAAACAGGTTGGGGTCAAACAGGTTGGGGTTGGGGTCGCAATGGCGAGGTTACACACGCCGATCGGGAAAAGGTCCCTCGCGGCTATGCTGCGCACTCTCACGATGGCCACTGGGCCTGGTCGCGAGTGTTAGGGCAAACCCCATACGCGTAGGCCTACGGTAAGTGCGGCTCGGTGTGGTACGACCACTTCAAGCACTAGGCACCGCTGTGGGCTTAGCGTACGATACCGAAGCTAGCACTCAAGTAAACATGCCTGCCGAGGTGCCACAGGCCTCCCCAGGCAAACTACAGTCCGGCGATTCCCAAAGGGGACGCGGATGAAGGAAAACACGTGCTTACCCGGCGCCAACCACAAAAAAGACAGCTCCCTCGGCGCACGGCACACGTGGCGCCATCTTTCGCCACGCGTCATTATCAGTGCAGATAAAGCAAAAAGGTGTGGCCGTGCGGTGAAATGCCCGCGAAATGGTCGCGGGCGCACCTCAGATCCCGACAGGTTTAAAATTAATTGAATTGAAATACATTGAACTGATTTTTTAAAATGGTTTTGCTTGCAGTCACCAAATGAATAGGGCAATTAGAAGTGTTAAATCATTTGTTTCAGTAGTTATTATGGGCCCATGTTCCTTGATAAGCTTAACACCTGCCACTGGTCCTTCACTGTCTGGCAATGGAACATCAAGTTCGTTTGCCAGAAATCTACTAGATGATTTGCAATATCTCGTAATAATTAGTTTTTTATTGATCAGTATTTTATGTCGTAGCCACTTTTCTAGTGCTGCATCAGCGAAATATGGTGAACCGGGAGCAGCTGCTGTGACTATCATTTACAGCTGCTGACGGTTGTTCTCTGTTTCTGATGGAGGTGGCATTCATGCCTTCCTGTTCCAGAATGCTGCTTTCCCCAACTCTTATGCTTCATTCTCAAAAGCGTTCTTATCGTACTCTCATTTTTACTGCAAAATGCCAACATTCGCCTGTTTTTTCAAGGATAATGTTATACTTGCTACTGGAATACATATATGCATTGGAGTTAAGCCAAACGAACTGAGGGCCGCTTTTGTGTACGCTTATAAAGCTTAGAAAAGTTAAAAAAAGATAGCTTATAGATAAGTAAAAGGAGAAAGGAAAACAAAATCCTGCACCTTATCTCACAAGTAGATATGGCAGACACTCCATATTTTTGAAAGAAGATTGCTTGTGCACAGATATGAATGTTTGCTTTTAATAACTAATGGCACACGAGCCAGTCCAAGGCTTACTGAAATCACATTTGATCTGTTATGATGCTGCTGCTTTGCATCATTTACAAAATAACTTGGATACTCGAAGGCCCCAAGCAACATAGGTGCATGAGAGTACTTATAAATGTTTGGTGGAAGCTTTTTCCCGTATTTTACACTGATTTCAAAGTTTTGTTTACATCGCAGGACTCGCTTCGGTTTGCCAACCACATTGAGCAGTCACTCAAGGACATGAAAGCCCTTTTTGAGTGATAGCACGCTTGTACCGCACCGAAGCCAGCCAAGCCCAGTGGGGAGAGCCCGCCTCGTCTTTGAGTGTGGCCTGCAACCCCCATTTTCCCTCCAGCCCTATCAATGCAACTGCGGCAGACGCTTGTTAGTCCGCAGCAACCCTTTTTTAACTCGGGAGTTTTACTAAAAAAAAAAAAAAGTGTTGCCCGCAAGCACGTAGCAACAGACTGATGGACAAGCTGCTGCGAGCCAAAGGAGTTTCGAGATGTGCACTTGCAGTGTGCAGCTGGTTGTGAGAGGGAGTGTGAGATGTGAGAGAGTGTGGTGAATAGGCGTGTGTGGGTCTCACTGCCAACAAGTTTTACTTTCTCGCCTCTGGCCCATCTTCAGTGTGATGTGCCTCCCAAGTAGCAGTTGCAAGAAATGGGGGGAAGGGGAACATATGTCTTGCAACATATCTGGGGTAGAGAGCAGCAATACATTGTTGGTGCATTGTGGCATGCATGTTCTTTCAGAGCAGTGTTTTATTTACATGTGGGGACTATGTTTTGTTGCATGACCGTGGGGTACAAAATAAAGCAATGGAAAATTTGCACGTGTGTTGTGGTTTTCTGCATGCTCAATTGCCAATGCCTGTAATGCACAACACTGTAGAGTGTATGTGTATCATTTGTTTCCATTTGAGCCAGATTTTATAGTATGTGCATGCTGTGACAGGCGCCGTAGGAAGGGAGGAAGGAAGAAAAACTCTATTTAGAGTGTGTGAGCTTGGATCTTTTACAAGCTTTGGGCCACCGCACGGCCATCACATTGCGCCTGTGTGTACAGACCACGCAGGACCAACGCACTGGCGCCCCGATCCACACTGTGAAGCTGTGTTTCAGATCCTGGGGGGCAATCATGGAGGAGCAATTGGGGCGTCTATAGAAAACGTAGTTACCGCATCATAAGTGAAGTGGTGTTGGCAATGTCCTGCTAATGGTCTTTACTAATGTCAGCTAAAATGTATATCAAACACTTCAAGTTAGGTGACTCACTGCGCAGCTTTATCGCGCGAACAAAGATGAACGGCAAGTGTTGCGGTAATTTTTCCGCGATAGCTTGGCTGCGGCACTTCAAACGTTTTGCAAAAAACTAAAGATGGCGTTGGGTTCGCCATTTTTACTCCTTAGGTTGTCCATCATCTAGCATAGCCCGGAGTTCGTGTTTTTGCTCCGTGTTGGCTTTACAACTTTAAATTTGGAACAGCTGGCCCTATTTCTCTGGGCTGCCTCCGCAGCGGTTGATTTCGCCTTGTTTTCCCGAGTGTGTACCGTTAGCTGCGCAATTACTGAGTGCCCGTCACGCTGCAACACACAAACATTCGGCCTGCTAAAGTATCTATGTCACGTGTGTTGTCGGCTGCTTGTCAGAACCCCTCCTAACTTGTTTTAGGGTTTTAGCGGCAAAATTTGTGCTTCGTGACTGCGCGACAACGACCCCTAAAGAGACGAACTCTCAGCCATCGCTGCTTGCAACTGCCCTTATTGTGACACTCAACCACATATAGGGTGCCGAGCGGTCGTAATCGAGGTAAGTTACGCAATTACTCATGCTGGTGCACGCCCACCCTTATCTCCGCATACGCTTTATCGCGCGCTTGATGATTGGGTCCCTACGGCGACGCTTGGAGGACACTGGTGACGCTCGCTACATATCAGAAGGCTTCGATCGCCACTTGAAACAGGCGCCGGAAAATACACCAACTCGCATGCTTCTTCGAAGCCGGCCGGAAGCTGCTGCTGCGGTGCGCAGCAGGGTCTTGAGAACTAGTTTCTGTTCTGCTGTTGGTTTCCGTGGGAGCACTTTGACATGACAACAGAGCTGTGAAAGGCTAAACTAATGGTGCTAATAGTGTGACCTGCGCGGTAAACCTCACGCGACAATGCGTCATCGAGCTGTTGGGCGATAAGGTTTTAAACCAACAACACGCGACTGAGTTTGCATGTGCCTGCACGTGCGCATCGCCGTGATAGGCGCGATTTGATGCGTGAAAACGGATCGACCACCTGTGGAGCGGTGGCCGCCGCACGTTTGTTTTCTCCCGCACTGTGAAGTGGCTGTGCTATCTGCGCAGTGGCATGTCCAGAAACGAAGACGATGAGCGAAATGCAGGAGAGAAAAGCGAGCCGAGAGCTG